>NC_067495.1:101023359-101623359 GCF_947179515.1 Apodemus sylvaticus | reverse complement strand
TTATCTACTACAGATAAAGTTGTAACGTTGTACATATTTTTTTTTTAGTACTGGAGATTGAACCTAAAACCTCGTGAATACTAGGCAAACTCTACTGTTGAACTATATCCATAGATTTCTTTTTCATGTTTTATGTTGAGACAGACTTCAGTAATTGCATGAGCTAATGCTAAACTCATTCTCTAGTCCAAATAAGCATGAACTTGTAATCTTTCTGCATTGGCTTCTAAAATAATTGATATCATACATCACTTACTGCCCGTGTACAAACATTCCTCCTAGACAAAATTTTTCAAACTTAAGTCACAATTCATAGTTGACACCAGTAGGGTTTTATTTGTAAGGAAACAAATAGAAGAATAGAATAGAATAACAGATCATAGTGTATCCCATAGAATTATATTTCACACAGTTAATCACTTTTTTAAACTGTATTTTGTGCATGCATATGTTAGGATGAAGGAGTAGTATATGTGGGCTACAGTATTCAATAGAGTTCTTCCTGTGAATCTCAGACAAAATATTGGAAAATGTATCACTCTCTTGTAATGTTTACACACTCTAATATACATGAAAATCATGTGAAGACATTATTAAAACATAGACTGCTGGGCTTCCCCACCAGATTTTTTACTTAGTGGAGCTGGATTTTCTAGGGTGCCATGGTATAGGATATCTGTATCTTCCGCCACCAGCAGCACTCTTACCACTACTGTTCCCTCTCCTCTCTTTTCTTTTTTCTTTTCTTTTCTTTTCTTTTCTCTTCTCTTCTCTTCTCTTCTCTTCTCTTCTCTTTTCTCTTTTCTCTTTTCTTCTCTTTTTTTATTTTCTTTTCTTTTTCTTTCTTTCGAGACAAGGTTTCTCTGTGTCATTCTGGCTGTTCTGTAGACCAGGCTAGCCTCAAACTCACAGAGATACACCTGCCTTTGCATCCCTAGTGCTAGGATAAAGTATGCACCACCACAACCTGGCTAACAAGTATTTCAGAGATTCCCCTCACAACTTAATCAAGATTCTATATTAGACTTTAATAGTTTGAAAAGGTAATTTATTTTTATATTTGCAAATTCCTCATTTTCAGTAAAGATACACATGTATTTTTAAATTTATTAGCCTTTTTCCTACCCTCTGTGAGCTTGCTTTCTGTTTCTTTACCCATCATTTGATATTTCTGTCTTCTGTACTTATTTATAAGGATTATTTTTCATTGTTTAAAGAGTTATATTTATTTTTAATTGTGAATGTGTGTGAGAAAGAAGGACGTATAAGAAGAGGAGAAGGGGCTGGAGAGATGGCTCAGAGGTTAAGAGCACTGACTGCTCTTCCAGAGGTCCTGAGTTCAAATCCCAGCAACCTAAGAGCACTGACTGTTCTTCCAGAGGTCCTGAGTTCAAATTCCAGCAACCACATGGTGGCTCAGAACCATCCGTAATGAGGTCTGACGCCCTCTTCTGGTGTCTGAAGACAGCTACAGTGTACTTATATATAATAATAACTAAATATCTGGGCAGGAGGGAGCAGGACTGGAGCGAACAGAGGTCCTGAGTTCAATTCCCAGCAATCACATGATGGCTCACAACCATCTGTACAGCTATAGTGTACTCATATACATAAAATAAATAAATAAAATCTTTACAAAAAGAAGAAGTAGAGAGAGAAGGGGGAGGGAGGTACAAGAACAAAGAGAGTGGCTCAGACTACTGATTTTTGAATATTTGTTTAACTTAATGGCAGACTTCTAGCCATACATCCAGGAATCTAAGAGAACATTAAGCAAGATGAATAGCAAAAACTACACATAAGCATAATATAGTCAAACTACAGAAATACAAGACAAGGAAAAAAGGAATACTTTATATAGGATCAACGAGAATTACATCAGACTTACCATAAGCAAGAAAAAAATGTAATGAAATATTCATGTTTAGAGAGAAAAACTCCACCCACACAGAAGTTTATCCAGGAAACCTATCCTTTTACAACAGTTGTAGCAAAGTAACAGTTTCTCAGACAAACAAGAATCTAGACAGTTTGTCACAAAGTTGCGCTCCAGAGTCTAAGAAAATCAGATGGATTAGTAATCTAGACCTATGTAAAGGAAGAACACAGAAAAGGGAAAACACAAAGTTAAGAGAAAATGATTTTCTCATTCTGTAAAACAGAAAGAACACATTTTGTGAGACAAGACTTAGCTTATTATAGAAACCAGTTAAAAACATTACAATAAAAGAAAAAAAACTGCAACCTCCTATCTTATACATAAAACAAAAATCCTAAATCAAAACATTTGAGTGTCATAATGAAACTCATTATTATATGTAACTAATATATGCTAATGAAGCATTAATATATTTTCTTGAGTGTTTTTATTTAACTCAAAATATTAGAAAATGAAATTTCATAATGTATAGAAATAATTACATAAAGAAGAATCATGTGTTGATTTCATGTGATGTAGAAAAACAATTTGAACAATGCCTTAACATTCATTCATGAACATTTGTTCAAATTTCAAAGTTTTCTGTGAGAGACATGTTAAAGTATGCAAAAAGACATACCATAGATTGGGAAAAGGTAGTTCAAAGCACAGCCATATGCAACAAAGGACTTGTATCTAGACTATACAAAGAAGTCCTAAAAGTTAACAATAATACAATGAATGTCTCACTTTAAAAAGTGGTCATTGGGTAAGAGTAGATGGTTCCTCAGAGAAGATCATAATGTGACAGCCCTATAAATTCAATCCTATCATTGTTACCAAAGTAGTGTAACATGAAACAATGAGCTACAATTAAACTCCCACTTAAGTAAGTAAAATCCATAAAACTGACAATACCAAATGCTTTTGATGATTTAGAGCAACAGGAGTACTTAGTCATTGCTGGTGGGAATATAAAATGGGACAACCTCTTTAGATCCCAGTTTGAAAGACTCTTAAACAAAGCAAAACATTGTTTTCCACTATGATGTAGAATTTACTCTGTTATTTATTCAACTGATTGAAAAGCCTGTGTATATGTATGTATACATACATACATATATATGGAATGTGGATGTTTGTAATAGCTGTATTCATAATTGCCAAAAGTAGAACTAATCAATATGCCCTCCAATTAGATGGATATGGCAAATTGATGCAATGGAATATAATTTAGCAACAGAAAGATTTGAGCTATCAAACCATATAAAGACATATACAAACTTTAGATTCATACTAGTAAGCAAAAGATGCTACTATGAAAATAAAACATTCTATTATTTCATTCTGCAATATTCTAGGAAACTCAGAATGATAAGCATCAAAATGATATTTGATTATCAAATGTTTAAAGGAAAGGAGAGAATAAGTAAAGCATAGGACATTTTAGGAGAATAAAATTATTCTACGTGATACTGAAATGCTGAGGCTAGCTAGATGTTTGACAGAATATAGATATATATTCTGTCAAACATCTATATATAGAGATAGATATAAAATATATATAGATATATATATAAAATATATAGCTACCTAGTATAAAGAGATTCTTAATGTATACAAATATTTAAAAATCATTTGAGATTAGTGATTTTTTTAGGAGAAAATAAAGATTATAAAAGGAGAATCTTATTACATTACATTTATATATGATAATCTCACTAAAGAGATGGGAGAAAGAGTATTGACCTAAGTGGCTTTGGAAATGTGTAATGTGTAAAACTAACAGTAAATGGGAAGTGCATATAAGCACCGTGCCCTGGTGGCTAGGGCTGTGTGTCCTGGTTAACAGTACTGATATTGCATCATTAAGTAAATGGTTGACAGGTAGTCGAAGCTAAGGTTCTCCTTGATGGATTTTCAGTTAAATAAAAGGGAGGAAGTTAAAATGATCCATGTGGTAGTAGCTTAAATTTGGGAGCATCACTGTGAATTCATATTTAACTTATACAGAAACAGATAGTTCACATGTAGAAGTATTTATCTGTGTTTATATACAGGTCACTGTAAACATGTTTTTCCTCTCTGAGTTGAGCAAGCCCCAATGAAACAAACCCCATCTTGCTTAGAATGGATTACTTCTAATACCATTCTCTACTAAATGTAACAATAGATTTTTGGAAAAATAAA
Source organism: Apodemus sylvaticus (assembly GCF_947179515.1). Lineage (NCBI taxonomy): Eukaryota > Metazoa > Chordata > Mammalia > Rodentia > Muridae > Apodemus > Apodemus sylvaticus. Next base: position 101,619,251 of record NC_067495.1, on the reverse strand, counting down.
TGGCTGCCCCTATTACTCAGGCAGGAAATATACAAGATTATTAGCCTTGTACATCTTTCTGTACGAAAAGTAAAATAACAGCATAAAACACAGGGACTGAAGGAGAACTCCAATAATTGAAGCAAGAACTATCGCTGCAATAAACTAAACAAATTAACTTTGAGTAGTGATTTAAAATACAGAATATTCCTGTCTGTATACAGGCACTAAGAATTAAAAAAATCGAGGAAGTAGAGAAGAGATGAATCTTAGGAACATAATTCCCTGATGCTTAGTTTTAAGCACCTTGTTTTGTTTTGTTTCCCAAGAGCACAATATGGAAAGGAAGATATAACGTTATTTTTTTCAACACCTATTTTTAATGATGGTTCTTAAATGCTTTAACTTCTCTTTTAGCCCACCACCTACCAGAGATAGTGGAAAAAGACAGGCTATGGGGTAAGTAGGCCTATTTAGAAAGGTTCTTACATACTTTCTGTATTGTCTGGAGCAGTTCAGTTCACAGGAGTCAGCAGCAATAGCTCGATCCAATTGCAAACACTTCATGGATATACTAGCAGTCCAGTTCAGTAGAGTCAGGATAGCAAACAGGAATCAGCAGTGATAGCACTACCTAGGAGACACAGCAGACCTCCACCTCAGCTTAAGTCAGAAGGAAGGACCAGGGAGGGATGCCAGAAGTTCTTGACCACACCTCTCTCAGGGTAGTGAGGATGTGCAAAAATACAAGACCAACAAGCACTGCACAGCTAGCTGTACTAGCAGGCCAAGCTCAGTCCCCCGTCCCTGTCGGTGGAGTCCTATTTACGCCCTCCAAACATCACATGCTCTCCACGGGTCTTGCCTCAGCCTGGGCATCTGTCTCAGCTGACCTCTCTCTGCCAATCAGCCTGAGTCTGCTGAAGTGGCAAGAATCCACGACACACCGCCAGAAGTTTCTTTGCTGTGTTTCTTTTTATGGAGTCCCAACAAATGGAGGTCAACTGTTACACTGTCAGTGTAAGACAGACCAATACATGGAGTCATTAGCAGTGAATCCATCATGTGTCCTTTAATGTGCTTGCTTTAGTAGAACATCCTCTCTCTTGTGTCTGCTTCAGCCAAATGTTCCTTCAAGAGTCTGCCTTCGTCTTTGCCCTGTGTCCACTTCATGTGTTTATCCCAGCAAAACATTATCCAACACAACTGATTTTTCCAAAGAACCCTTAACTTTCCACTTCAGGAAGACAATCAAGTAATGGAGAATCTGACCGCCACTACCTCAGTCAGGTGATAAAAGCCAGCCATCAATCAGTGCTGTTAGTATTTCCGCTTGATACAGTGTGACCAAAGCCGAACTCTTCTGGTATAGTTTTCTTCCCAACAATTCATTGCTGCAGTCTAACATTTAAAAAAATCAACAGAAAAATGGTAGTATTGAGGTATCCTGTTTAAAAAAAAATCTGACCAGTATTCCTAAACTTTTCAAGATAAAAAATGAGGACAATCTAAAAAATTGTCAAAAGGAACTTAAGTAACCTAGATGGTGACTTAAACAGAAAAATAACATTAGGTAGCAACTTAGGAAATCTAAATAAACAATGGACTCGTGTTAATAATAATAATAATAATGTAACATTTATTAATTATAATGAAGATAACATGCTAATGTAAAATCATTTGTCAGAAACTAAATATGGAGCATAAAGACATATTACTCTCCATTTTTCTGTAAATCTAAAATTGTTTTAAAAAATAAAGTCAAATTTACAAGGCTTTTTAAAGGATGGCTACAAATGAATGCAGAGAATATAAACTATGGAAATATAAACTATGTGCAATCAAAGCTACATATTACATAGTGAGAGCAGGAGAGTCTGGTTTTCTGTTTCATAAGAATGTTTATTTTGTTTTAGGGATTCTCTATATATGCATATGGTAAATATATATGTTTTAGATATATACATGCATATATTTGTACATATATGCAGAGAACATGGAACCGAGAAAACCTAAGACAACTTCTTGTCCAGAGGTCCTTTTTCTTCTTATATAATAGTTGTATTATAAGACTGGGGAGATGGCTCAGCAGTTAGCACTGGCTGTTCTTTCAGAGGACCTAGATTTCATTCCTAGTATCCACTTGATAAACAATCTATAACTCCAGTTCCAGGAGATCTTATGCCCTCTTCAGAGTCCTGCAGGCACTGCATACACATGGCACACAGACTTCCATGCAGACAAAACACTCATACACATAAAATAATATTTTTTAAATACTGGAGACTAAAAATATGTTTATCAAATGGAGCAGTCAGTATGGGTCTTTTCTAGTTACTGAGAAACTTGGGATTTGCTCTCACACTTCTTTTAAAGCCCGTTAACTTTATTTTTTATTGAAAATATTTTTCATATAATATATTTTGATTACTATTTTCCATTACTCATCTCTTCCCAGATCCTCCCCACCCATCTAACTCCATTGATTCTTTCTCTCTCTCTTTAGAAAACAAACAAGCAAATAAACTAGAGTAAGAAAAGGGAAAAAGCACAAGAAACATGCACACAGAGACACACACCAAACAAAACCCATAAGAACACAAAGTCAGAAACCATAATATATAATAAGCAAAAGACTAGCAGTATTTTTTTAGAAAATGTCCAAACAAAGTTTACAAAAATACCATTGAGTTTGTTTTAAAACTATTTAAAAATATTGTTTTATTTTAAAATATATTAAATGTTTTTTCCTCTCCCATTCTTTTTGTATTATGTTTAAATAATACACTGGATCTTCCTTCCTAAGGAAAAAAATTTAAGTATCCAAAGCACTATTGTAGGCTTGTAGGGCTTTCTTTTCTTCCATGACTAAACTACCCTGTTTTCCCTTTCCAGCTCCAATAATGTTCCACCATTATACTTTAGCTTCAATGATTTGGACTACTTGAATGTTTGTCTAAGTAAAATAAGGTATTATTTACCCTCCTGTCATTTAACATATACTCCTAGAGTTTTATCTGTGTCACAGTATATAATAGTGTTAATGAAAAAATATATACAATTTTTACCTCAAAAGAGAATAAGACACGTTATTCTTGAGACAAATATCAGTGACTATGGCCTGGTAACACCGATTCAGGTTCCTCCACAATCCATGTTGCGACATGGTAACAGTTTCATGAAATAACAGAAAAAATCATAAATCAAAGTCATTTCAAGTATACTGGTGGAACCATTAGGTAGCTGGACTACAGCAAATTGGAGATATTTCTGCTCTAGGCTTCATATGTTGTTTGATGACATTCTTAGAGTTTTGGTGGGTGGAAGCTAGTGATCTCTTAATACATTTCATAGATTTCACTTGTTAATCACAAGTATGTTGGGTTAGACAGTGGTAGACAAGGAATGGATATTTGGGGCGGCTAAAGATAGCCCAAGGTAATTAATTATAATTAGGCCCCAAGCTGTGTTATCCTGAACTCCACAAGTCATTGAAGTTCTAATTAGTTTCCAGTCTTTTACAGGGTTCAGTATAATGCATGGTTTCTTTCCAGTAAATCTCTTTCACAATAGGAATTTTCCTTTTAAAGATTAATATTCTAGTCTATATATATGCTACCTTTTCTTCATCCACTTGTCAGTGGATGTTTCCTTATTTTTCATTTTCCTCTATATCTTTTCTTTGTGATTACTATAAATAAAATGATGTTTTAAGCTGATGATATATAAGTTAAATAACATAGGATATTGTTTTGTTCTATTAAAATTTCAATAGCATTCTTTTACTAAGTGATAAGAGGATTTTACTGAGTGTGTTAGTTACAGGTTAGTTTTTGTTGTTTTTTTAATAGTTTTCTTCCTGGTCTCTGTCTTCTCTCATTTGCCTTTTTGCCTCTGTTTTCTTTCTTTCACATTAGAAGCCTTTCTCCTGTGCCTGATCATCCCTGTCCTTATTTCTGAGTAAAGAATGAAAAGTTGTTCCAAAGCCCTGAAATCATGCCCTTTGTGTACTTTGAATTCAGTGTGCTGTTTTAGAATCCCAGCATTTAAGAGGCTGAAGCAGGAGGATTTTGAGTTCTAGGCCAGCCTGGGGTATATAGCTCCAAATGACAATAAGCAAAGAGTAAAAACAAGGAACCAGATGATCTGGCTAGATCATTTGTTGGAGAACTTCTGTACTCCAAATTAGTATGTTTGTCTTTCATGGGACTTAGTTCCTCTAGAGAAGACTCCTTTATGCTTTCTTACGAAGAAACAAGCAGGATTCTAGTGGGGGAATGGCAGTCTGATCATGAGTGTCCCCAGTATTTAATATGCATTCTTTCAGTCTCCTTGCTTTCAAAAACACTACTCTTGACCTCAGCTATATAAGACATTCCACGTTTTCTGACAATTAACCTTCATATTCTACCAGGATCGCTGAGTTGCCCTCACCCAATACTATAATTGGAGAGGGGTTAAAAATATAATTAATTTTTGAACTGTCTTCAACTTGCAATCTTCATTTCAACATTATCTAATCACATCTACTTCGAGAGCCCCCCAAAGCTAGCAATTCTTAAGCTGTTTGTGTATGTATTATTTCTTTCTTATTTTTGTATTTTATATATTTATTTGATTTTTAGACAATATATCACTACGTTGCCCAGACTAGACTCTTGTCCCAACTTTGCCTTCCTATTTGGTAGAGTTACAGGTTTTCACCACTGTGCCGACTTCTGAAATTTTATTTATTTATTGGTATATTTATTTAGTGTGTGTGTATGTGTGTATGTGTGTGTGTGTATTCATAGAGGCCAGAGGTCAGTGTCATGTGTCTTTCTCTGCTGCTCTCCACCTTTTACTTTTTAAGAAAGGCTCTCACTGAGTTCAGAAATCATCAGCTGGCTAGTCTGGCTGGCCAGCAAGCTCTGGGGACCCACTTAGCTTCTTACATGGGTTAGCAGCAGTTTAAAAATCAAGCCTTCATGTTTGTGCAGCAAGCACTTTTACCCACAGGGCCACCTCCCTAGCCCATTCCTTACTTAGGGAGACTTTAAAAGAAGATTGCACGTGTTCTTGACTTTTCCATCCTGTGGAATGGAATCGTCCTGCTTTTGAGCCTTCTTTGGTGTGTTTAGTTCCTACTCATCTATTGATTTTTGTATCTTCCAGAATATTGTTGCTATTGCCTTCTTTCTCAGTTCTTTCTAACCTTGTTGGGTTTAGGCCTTGTAGCTTTAGAGTTTTCTGGAAATAGCATTAGGTAACTGTTCAGTCTCCTATCTTTATCTGAAAGTAATTCAAGCTATAATGAAAGAGTTGCTTTCCTCATGTGATTATTTTTGTCATTTCTCAATTTGTATTAGGTGCTATATCTGAAGAACCTTAGTCCTCGGGTGAAAGAAAGAGACCTTATCTCATTATTCGCTCGATTCCAGGAGAAAAAAGGACCACCCATTCAGTTCCAAATGATGACTGGACGCATGAGGGGACAGGCTTTCATCACCTTTCCCAGTGAGTAACTTCACCTAGGTAGCTACTCAGGACATGAAAGACTACTTGTTACCTCACCGAATTAAGTAGAGCCTTAGCACATGGAAAGGGGCCAGTGGGAAATAGATTTCCAGGATCCCGTGGCCCTCCTTCCTACACTTGCTTCCTCTTTCCTATGAATGCTACATAACCACCTTACCCTGGGGTCCTCAGTTTACCCCCATTTTTGACATTTCCTTCCTACCCTACCAATATTTCTTTCTTTCTGATGACAGTACTACTTCTACACTGTATCATAATAGAATTATTCAGTTACTGTGTTGGTGTTGTGATAAGAAGACATATCTTTATCTCATGCCCAATTTCTTTAGGACTAAGTGATTTTAAGCTAATTAATTAACTCATTGCCAATTCATAATTATTGGAAGATGATACATTCTTCCAAATGACTTGTATGTCATTTGGCTTGTGCGCTAATGTAAGTGCAAGAAAAACACTATAATTTTGATTTTACTAGCTAGTATATCTTTTGCATGGAGAAGCCAGATAGGATCTATACCTTCCATTGCCTCTAAACTGTCATTGTAATACTCGGCCAACTTTTATGTGGGCAAGTGATGTTACACATGAGAATTGCTGATCTCCTTCCCCTTGCTTTCATATAACCTTGTACTGTCTTTTCTGTCTCCTTGAAGATTTGTAGATTCTCTGTACCAGTGGGTTTTCAGTCTTTTGAAGGGAGAATTCCTATTGCCTTTGAAAACAAATTTCATGTATTCTCACAAAATATATATACCCTTCGAATTGAAAGATATGCAATACAAAGGCTTTAAATTTGTATATGTACATGTTTGTAAAGTGTATGTGTGTATGTGTTCATGTGTGTATGCACATGTGTGTGCATGCATGTGGTGATTTGAAGTGTCTTCTTCAGCCGCTCTTCCACCTTCATTTTCTCACTGAGCTTAATGCTCATGGATGTGGTCAGCTGGCTGCTCGGTGAGCTGCAGGAGCGCTCTCCCTAGCTCTAGGCTCGCCAATGCGAGCTTCCATACCTGGACATGTAGATGGGTACCAGGGAGCCACGCTCAAGGTCTCATGCTTACATAGCAAGCCTTTTACTTACAGAACATCTCCCCAGTCCCAGCTTTGTACTTCTGAGTTTGTAGCTCTGTTTACTAATCCTAAGAGCTATAGTGCACACTTGAAAATTTGGTATATATCTGAGACAAAGTGATCTTAGGCTAATGGCACTTTCCACTTATAATTCCATAGACTCTAGTCCGAAATCTACCCCTCCTCATTTCTTACATATAGTCTCTGAGACCCATATGTTGAATAATCCAGCTATATACTATATATTCTCATACACACTTTTTTATATACCTACAAGAAAAGTTCATTATCCCCATATGGGTCCCACAACTACTTTCTTTCAAAAGAAAAAAGTAGCTAAGTGTGTCTAATAGTGTGGTAACTTCTTTTATTTGTGTAACAATTTAGAAAACTTTGCTTCTTGTATCTATAAGCTATCGAAGGTAAAGGCATGTTTATAGTTAAATTTAACTTATATGTTTTAAATATACTCCCTATGTATCCTTATATCTTCTATATCTTTGACTCAAATATCCATTTTGAGGGTCTTTTGTCACTCTTATTACCCATTAATTTAATCTTGCTTACTTATACAAATTGGGGATTGCAGGCAAGACAGAAACATCAAACAGTATGATTTTCATAGCAAACAAATCCAAATTAAATCTGTAATATAATTGAGTGAATAAGCTCTATATAATTTGATGCATTTTTCTTATTTTTTCCAGATAAAGACATAGCATGGCAAGCACTGCACCAAATTAATGGATATAAACTCTACGGGAAAATATTGGTCATAGAGTTTTCAAAGAGCAAAAAGCAAAAGTCAGCTGTTCGGCGGGCTTCCCTTACACCATCTGCTACAGATGGCAGAGCAGAAAGCAGTGGCAGCTAGAAACCTCTCTCCGCACACATGTACATGCACATTGGGATATATGTATGTATGTATGTATGTATGTATGTAAATACATGTTCAGATGACTTTTCTTTTATCATATCTTAGATCAAGAATATGTATATTCATAGAAATTTGTTGAAAACTAAAGAGGAAATATAAGAAAGACAGAAGTTAGGACAATGGCTCTCAGCATTTGGAGAGAATTGATAAAAGTATTTTCTATGATTAAATACTGTATAGTATTGAAAAAGATTATATAAAATTGATAATGTCCTGAGTGTTAAAGATAATAACGAAATACTATTTATGGCAGGTAATACCCTGAGGGTTAAGATCTTGTGAAAACCTTTAATTCTCAGGATATATTGCATAGGACTGTTACATCCAAAAATTCTTTAATAATTTTGTAATCTTCAGTGTTTAGTCCTAGAGACAATACACATTAAACATGGAGTATTTGCCTAATGTATGAATTTCAAGAGGAATGAACTTGCATCTATACTAAAGGGACAAGGAAAGAAAGTTCCTTAGAGAAAAGGCTGCCTGCCTCAAATCTCCTAGTGATTCATTTACAATTGTTGAAGAATAGGAACCTAATATGGTTCACACAGTAGAACCAGCTTTGGAGTCAGACCTGTGACCCTCAAAGTCACCCATGTTTACCACCCTGAGCTTAGAAAGACACTTAATCTGAGCCTCACTTATCTCATCCATAAACAGTAACATTGCTTCATACCTTCCTGAGTAAGGGTTAAATCAGATTATATTATCCAAGGTAAGGAACAAGGTGAAAAAAAATGAAGGAACTGTAGGGAACTCCACTAAGTACATCCAACAATTTATAATAAGAATTCCATTCAGAAAGGGAGAGAGAAGCATAAAAATCCTGCAAAAGGTTGAGTAAAATGGCTCAGTGAGTAAAGGCATTTGCCGCCAAACAGAAAGACCTGAGTTCAAACCCTAGGACCTGCCAATAACAGGACTAAAAGCTAGGAAATAATGCTATAGTTTCTTTAACAATACCGGAAATCCATAGGAACAGATAAAACAAAAGGAAATAAGGTGGCTAAATTTTACAAGGCTGTAAACCTAATTCAGCTTCCTAGAAGTAACAAACAGAATTCTATTGGTCATTCCACTGTACTGTTAGCCCTGGAATGTGTAGGAAGAGTCTGCATGGCTGTCAGACTCCAAAGCATGAGGAAAAGCAAACAAAAATACGAGAGATAAAGATCTACTTTGTGTTTACAGGGTCAAGATGTAAGAATTTTAATCACATATTTTCATAACTACAGAGCCCTCAGATAATCTAAAACAAGGTAGCAAAGTAAAGAATGAAAGGAGAAACTGTGGATCCTCAGTGTTTCCTTCCTAATACAAGTAGTGCTACACAGCTGATAACCAATGAAGTAGCCAGCTTCAACACTGGACCCTAGATACATCTGAAAGACAGCTATAGAGTATTGCTACACACACACACACACACACACATATAATTTTATTTATTTATTTATTTTGTTTTGTTTTTCGAGACAGGGTTTCTCGGTGTAGCCCTGGCTGTCCTGGAACTCACTCTGTAGACCAGGCTGGCATCAAACTCAGAAATTCACCTACATCTGCCTCTCAAGTGCTGGGATTAAAGACGTGCGCCACCACTGCCCAGCTAGAATATATATTTTTATCCCATTGTATATGAAACATCTTTAGGCTAGATCATGAGCTGAACCACAAAACAGGCCTTAATAAATACAAATAGACTAAAGTAATGTCAAACATGTCCTCTTCCACATGGAAGCAGGTTACAAATCAGTAACAGTAATTGGGAAACTCACAAATATGTGAAAATTAGTGATACCTAAATACCAAGTACTTCAATAAAAAAGCAGAGAAGCTAGAGAAATGGCTCAGTGCATAAGAATACTTAGTGCTCTTGCAGAGGAGCACTAACTAACTCTTGCTGAGTTTGATCTGCAGCATCCACACTGGGTGGTTTCTAGCTACCTCTGTCTATATGGGACATGATTAGAGATAAGGCTCTTAAATGAGAAGAAAAATCGTAGAACAGTAATTCAGTTTATATTTTATGCCATAGGAAAATAATAGCAAACTACACCTAGAACAAACAAAAAAATGGGAATATATGCAAGATGCATGGGGGTAGAGTACAAGAGAGAAAATCAATGAATTCAAGCAAGAAACTGGCAAACCTTTGCTCCATGTAGCAGAAAAGGGTAGACTGTAATCAGTACTTTGAGAAATAAAGGAGGTAATGTGGCTACTGACCTTTGAAAGCTAAAAGGTGCACCAGGAAATACTATTATGCTCATGTGTCAATAAATTCACCTACTAAAAGTGAACAAGAACCAAATATAGGAAGCCAGAATAGACCTAATAACAAATAGGTTAAATAAGTAACAAGACAGATAAGCCACAACAATACCCATACTTAAGTTGCTTTTGATTTGAATTCTAGAATTCTACTAAATGTTTAATAAAACAGTAATCCAATTACTCTACAAACTGTTTATTAAAAAATAGGGAATCTGAGATATAGTAGTAACACATGGGAGAACCCTGATAGTATGTTCAGGGACAGAAACCAGTTACTGATGATAACAAATTGTACAATTCCACATATATGTCGAATACAGTGTTGGTTTAAAAATTACATATATATATAGTGGTAAATGATAGGCAGGAAAAACTACAGTGCATAAGACTTCTTGGCAAGTGGATAAAAATGTTCATAAATTGCATCAGTGTTTGTATAATTATGAATATACCAAGTGGATGAATGTTGTGGTATGTGAATTAAATCTCAGTGAAACTCAAAAACATAGGAACTTGGACATTATCCAAATGTCCACCTGTCAACATGAGTGACTTCTAACTTAGGGCACATCCATTCAGTAGGGTATTATGAAGCCATTAAAACAGTAGACTAGATCTATGAATATATTATTACCTGTACTCATATCCAAGATTTTATATTAAGTTATAAAAGAAATACATGTATGTATGTATGTATAAGATGTATGTAACACATTTTTAAGGAAATAGTTCATGTGTATAGTTTGTAGAGATAATTTCAAACAAATATAGGAATGAAATAAGAAATGTATATAACAGGCTATAAACCTGCAAGTGGCTCTCTGTACACGCTGAAAAAACACCTCCACCTTGTAAACATTTTTAGGTGGTATGATTTGGAGTGATTTTTACCTTTTTCACTAGTTTTTAATTAAAGCAATTTTTAACTATTCTTACAAACACTTGGCTTCCAAAATACTCGTCAGACCTACTCTGAGGATTTCTGACTTTACTCAGGACAAACTTCGATTCATTTGCTCTATTGCTGACATAAATAATGCTCCAATTTTTCATAACATTTAAGGGATGGGAAGTGAAGGATCCATCCTGGTTACAGCTTCTTGCACATGTTATCCTGGGATACACTTCTCAGCCAGGTTTCCAAGAAGGGACTGCTTCCTCTCAGGTGGGAAACCTTACCTCCTCCTTACTAGACCTGCAGATCACTTAAAATGGAGAAAATTTACTAGAGGATACCTTTCAACTGGTGCAGAGATATAGAAACTGGTGTATCCAGACAACAAAATTCTACTCAGCAATAAAAAACAAAGGAACAATATATGCAACAACTTGGATAAATCTTAAATGTATTTTGCTAAGTAGAAGAAGGCAGACTCAAACGGCTGCTTACTGTTATATTTCATTTGTGTGTTTTCTGGAAAGGGTGAAGCAATAAGGCAGAAAAAGCAGTAGATACCAGTATTTGCACAAAGGGATTTCTTTTTAATAATAGGAACTTTCTGTGTATTATTTATAGTTACAATGTGTATGTGTTTGTTAAAACTCAGAGAATTTACACCAAAAGAATGAATTTTAATGTGTGAATTTTTTAAAATAAAAGTAATTTTCAATGAACTAAAGATTTGGAAAGTGTATCATTTCATTAATTAGTGTAAGTATTGTGTGGTCTCTAACTGCTGCTGAAAACCCAAAGCCACTGTATTTCTCTTTTGTGTCTCGCAGGTGAGCCTAAGCCACTAAATTAAAATGTCTTTATTAGTTACTTTTCTATTGGGGTGGTAAACAAGATATCCTGTAGAAGGAAATGATCTGTTTGGGGCTCACAGCTGTAGAAAGATACAAGTCTCTTGTCATTGTGGCAGCGATCATGACAGCAGGCAGACAGGTTGGCATCGAAGAAATAGCTGAGATCTCACATCCTAGTTCGTAAACGGGAAGCAAAGAGGCACACTTTGGATGGGATGAGTCTTTTTGAAACCTCAAAGCCCATCTCCAATGAAGCGCATCCTCCAGTAAAGCCACACCTCATAATCCTTTCCAAATAGGTTCACCAAGTAGGGATGAAGTATTCAAACATATGAGCCTATGGCAGCTAACCTTACTCAAACTACTAATCTCTACAGCTGAGGATAACTCAGGAGGTGGACACTTGTTGAACTTGCATGAGGTCCTCGGTTTAATCCCCAGTACTTCCTAAAATTTAAATTTTAAAAATCTGATCCAGATAAGTGGTGTATGGACTCAGGACCAGACAGCAGGAAGCTTCAACTATGTGGTGAGTTACAAGCCAGCCTATCCTACAAATTAGAACTTTTCTCAAATCTGTATATGCATACTCAGTTTTGCCATTAAAAGGCTAGGAAATAATATGTTGCCCAAAGAACTAATATCCTTTGTGTACAATATTTGTTTTAGTAAAAGAGTCACTGGATAGTACCAATCCCTTATCTACTGCATTTTGATTCTATTTTTCTCCTGCATATCCTGAACCATTGCCATACACTACCAACATATGCCTCCTTAGTTTAGGGGCTGGAATTTGGAGCCATTATTATATAAGGTAAAGCTTTCTTAAGCATGAGTATTATGACAAGCTGCTAGCGGAGATGACTACTAAGGGAATAGCTGGTGGGTAGCATATATAATATTGATATCCTGGACAAAGGATTAATTCATAGCCCTTGATGATGTGGGCAGAATGGAATGGATTCTGCTCAGTAGACTATCATGAGATCCCATCACGATATTCAGAAGAGGATGTAGTTTAAATGTATGAGTCACTTATTTTCAGGATTTTCCATCTAATATTTTTGGACTTTGTTGACTGCTGATAACTGGAACCACAAAAACTGAAACTACCAAGAAGGGAGAACTGTATTAAGCTAAACCTTTTGTTTCCATAACAACAAATACCTGAGATAAACAGTTTAAATAAAGAAAGATTTATTAGTCCTCACAATTGACTTTATTTCACGGTTGGCTGGTTCTGTTGCTTTTGGACCCTGGGTAAAGCAGATGATGGGCTTCAGAGGGTAGAACAAAGCTATTCACTTTGGAGTGGACAGGGCGCGCAGACAGGGAGAGCGCTGCTCTGGCATACTTCCGCCTCTAGCATTTGTTCAACCCAAGCTCTTTACATTGTTGATGGTGCCAGTTTAAAGTTGGTCCTCCTCTCTTAGTTATTTGACATACTAATTGTCTCTAGAAATACCCAGAAGCGGGAAAGAACCCAGATGTCCCTCAAAGGACGAATGGATACAGAAAATGTGGTATATTTACACAATGGAATACTACTCAGCAATTAGAAACAATGAATTCACAACATTTTTAGGCAAATGGTTTGATCTGGAAAATATCATCCTAAGTGCGGTAACTCAATCACAAAAGAATACACATGGAATGCAATCTCTGATAAGTGAATATTAATTAGCCCAGAAGCCCTGAATACCCAAGGCACAAATTGCATAACAAATGACTCCCATGAAGAAGTATGGAGAGGGTCCTGATCCTGGGAAGGACTGATCTAGCATTGGAAGGGAATATAAGGACAGAGAAAAAAAGGAGGGAGGTGATTGGAGAATGGATGGAGAGAAGAAGGTTTATGGGACATATGGGGAGGGGGTATCTGGGAAAGGCGAAATCATTTGGAATGTAAACAAAGAATATAGAAAATTAAAAAAAAAAGAAATACCCTCATGGGAAACATCCCAAAAGTGGGCTTTAATAAACTCATAGAAGCATCCTTTTGGATGTAAGTGTGCGCCTTTGCCTTGACACGTGTAGAGGTCAAAGGACAACTTTTCAGTGTTGGTCCTTATCTTTCCCTCTTGTTCCAGGATAGGTGGTCTGTGCACTTCTCCGGATTGTCCTGTCTCTGCATCCCATGTTATAGAGAGACGACTGTACTACTGCAGCCATGGGTTCGAGGGGTCCTGGTGCAGGGATCTGGCTTGCAGGGCAAGTACTTTTTATCTTCCCAGTTCCTATGAATGTGTCTTTATTCACCTGGCAACAAAATTCTTAGCAGAAACCTTACAAGCAATTAGAAGTAAATCAGGTTTTCACAATGCTAGAGAAAAAAATCTAAACAATGGCCACATGAAGGAGAGATGGAGATGATCTCAGACAATGGCTGAACTAATGTATGCTCACTACACGTGTCCTACAAGAGGAGCTTCAAACAGAGATACTAGTGTGTAAGAAGAAAACACTGGAAGTAATAGAGCTCTCTGGTAGTGAATATCCAAATCGCTACTGTGCTACTCTTACAAGCATGGTGCATAAAGCAGTCATATTTTTAAGATGATGAATAAAAAGCCAACAAGCTACTAATTATAGTACTATATTAATAGTCAGATAACATAAAGATACAAAGTAGAATATCAATTAAAATGTGGGAAAAACTGCAGTGTTCACTGTGGCACCTTTCACAAGAGCTAAGAGATAAAATCAAGTGAGGTAGATACTAGTTGATGTATAGATAAATATTGTAAAGGCCGATTGATGAGATGTTTCAAGGGATAAAGGATAACTACTGAAGGCTTGGCTTTAATTCCTAGGACCCATGACAAAAGGAGAGAAATGACCATGTTGTCTCCATCCTTTACACACAAACCATGTGATATTTGTTGTATATGTATAAACTTGATCAGAGCAAGAAACGTCTCTCCTATTGTTAGTTTGTAACATTCTGTAAGCAGCCATTATTGTTCTTCAAGGTGTGTGTGTGGGGGGGGGGGCGACTTCAAGCCTGAATTATTTTAATTCCAAACAATAAAAATCAGTTAATTGCACACTTAGTTATGTTGAGACTGGGAGTTTCATATCTTCCTCTTTAACTAGAAAGTCCTGTGAGGTAGAAACAAATATCAAAAATGGTCAGTTGTGTGTCTGCATTATGAGAAACTGACGGGTTTGTCATTCTGCTCGGAGCTGTGGGACCCTGCAAATCCTTTGGAAATGAAAACATTGAGAGAAAGAATTGCCAACAAAAACACTACTTCTTAAGGCTGAAGGAAAATGATACTGTTGGGAGAATAGGAGTATAGGAGATGTTGAAGAGCACCAGAAGGACAAGGATGTGGACAACTGTATAGGATGTTTGTTCTATTATTTAAAGTTACTATAGCAATGATTCTGGGGTTATGTGTAGAAATGAATAGGACACTGGACAGGAGCAGATCCTGGGACTTTTATTGTTTTTTATTTATGAAATGGGAATGTATGAATTTAATCATAATTTCTATCTAATCAGGGTTTCTCAACATTATCACTATTAGCTATGATGGAAGATAATTCTTTGTTCTTAATGTCTGTTCTCTGAGTAGTTAGAAGTGTGCCTAACCTCTTTCTAGTATCAATAGTACTACCCCATAAGAGGACAAAATGTATCTGTAGATATGGCCAGAAGCCATATAGGGTGGCAAAATCAACCATGTGTGAGAACCAGTGATCTGAGACAGTGTTTCTCAACCTGTGGGTCAGAATCCTTGGGGGGGTTGAATGACTCTTTTATAGGGGTCACCTAAAACCATTGGAAAACACAGATATTTACATTATGATTCATAACAGTATAGCAAAATCTAAGTTATGAAGTAGCAACAAAAACAATTTTATGGTGGGGGGGTCACCACAACACGAGGAATTAATTGTATTAAGGATTGCAGCATTAGAAAGGTTGAGAACCACTGGTCTAGGATAACCACTAAAATCATTAAAACACAGTATAAAATGTTTTAAAGGACTAAAATTTGTAGTAGTAAAAATGAAAAACTTAACCCTAAATAACATAGAATAAGAAGAACGAAGTAATTATGGACAAAATACCCTAATATAAGCCCTGAAATGTAAAGGTGCTGGAGGAGAATGGGTAAAACACTTGAAGATACAGAAATAGGCAAGGCTTTTCTGGAAAGGATGCCAACAGCATGGGAAATAAGCCCAAGAATTGACATACAGGACTATATGAAATTAAAAAGCTTCTCTACAGCCAAGAAAACAATTCCCAAAGTGAAGACAGAGAGCTCACAGAATGGAAAAGAATCTTTGCCAACCACACATCAGGTAAAATTATTGTCTGGAATATGTAAAGAACTGTAAAAATCAACCACCAAAGAAAACAAATCATTCTATCAATAAACAGGCCAATTAACTAAGTGGACAGTCCTCCAAAGAGTACAATGGCCAATGCATATATAAAGAAATAGTCAATGTCTTCAACCATCAGAGAAATGGAATTTAAATCTTTATTGAGATTCTCATTCCAGTCAGAATGGGTATCATCAAGTAAAAAGGTAACAACAAATGAGGGGGCAGGATATAAGGGAAAAGAGTCCTTAGACACTGCTTATGAGGATGCAAGCTTATGCAGTCATTAGGTTTGGACACCTCTTAAAAATTAAAAATACAATGACCATATGACCCAACTGTATTATTCTTGGAGCTATACCCAAGTACTCTAAGTCAACTTACAAGAGAGATGCTTGCATGTCTCTGTTTATTAATGCACTATTCCTAATAAGCAGCAAATGGAACAAGTCTAGATGTTCATAACAGATGTGTGTATAAAGAAAATATGATGCAGTATGCACAGTGTGTATGTGTGTATTGCATGTGTGTAGTTCTCTGTGTGTGTCTGTAGGATGCAAATGCAAGGTGGCTCATGAGAGGGAGTGAAAAGATCTTAAAGGGAGGAAGAAGGGGAATAAAATGAAAACAAGCCACATAAAAGCATAAGGGCGAATTAGGGCAGGGGAGTGAAGTGAACCTTCAGGGCCGACCAAGCCATGGCAGAAGGCAAATGGGGGAGGGCATGAATTTGAACATGGTGTATGAAGATAGCATGATGAAACTCATTGTTGCAAATGCTACTTTGTGAATAGTGTCTATCTGTTCTGCTTACCTTGGAATTATAGACCAGGTTTCCATACTGGAAACTGTTTCCATACCTGGCTTCTTGTCTTCAAAACCAGTGTTGAACAGGGAAGGGAATAGATTCACTGTTCGCTTGGTTTCTCTAAAGGTTTACTGATTTCCAGAATTCTTTTTTTTTGTTTGTTTAGTTGTTGTTTTTTTAAATTTATTGATATATTTATTTACATTTCAAATGATTTCCCCTTTTCTGGACCCCCGCTCCCCGAAAGTCCCATCAGTCCCCTTCCCTCCCCCTGTTCTCCCACCCACCCCTTCCCACTTCCCCGTTCTGGTTTTGCTGAATACTGCTTCACTGAGTCTTTCCAGAACCAGGGGCCACTCCTCCTTTCTTCTTGTACCTCATTTGATGTGTGGATTATGTTTTGGGTATTCCAGTTTTCTAGGTTAATATCCACTTATTAGTGAGTGCATACCATGATCCAGAATTCTAATGATATTTCTGACAGATTTGTGTTGGATTGGTTATTTGTTTATTTCTTTCAATGTTTCCATGGAATTGGTTATTTAGAGTTATTTTTTCTGCCATTTTACTCACATCTGAAGGATTCCTCCTTGATATTTCTTGATTAGCTGAATGATAGGTGATATGTTTTTGAGGTCCTTTTTTTTGTCTGCAAATATTTTTTATTTCACACTCATTTTGAAAGGTAATTTTCCTAAGTATAGGCTAACATTTTATTTCTCTGGGTTCTTTAAATATGTTGCCCCTCACTCTTGTAGCTTGTGTTGTTTTCCATGAAAAATGTTCTGCTGTGCTTCTCTTTGTTCTTCTGTTAGTAATGTGTCTCTGTATGTAATGTGATCTCTGGCTGCTTTTAAGTTTTTTCCATTTATTCCTGGTTTTAAGCAGTTAAAAATATGTCTTGGTGTATTTTTCTTCATATTTCCTGTACTTGAGATTCATTGAGCTTTTGAGATTTATAAATTTGTCATCATATGGTTTCTGTGATTATTTCCGCCAACATGTTTCTGTTCTCATATTGGACGCTCTATTAGTCTGCTTTAAGTTGTCTTACAGAGCTCAATAATGCTTCATGAAATTTTTTCACCCTGTTTTTCTTCTGTATTTCAGTAAAGATTTTTCTATTTCTGTCTTCAAATTTGCTGATCTTTCTGCTGCAATACATAATCTAGTATTAATTCGTATATAAGGATATTTTTCATCTCACATTTTTAAAAAACAAATTCCTTGGGTCTTCAACATTTCTTATCGTGTTCACATGTTTCTCTACCTTTTTGGAAAACAAAGAGTAACTGTATGTCTTAATGTTTATGCCTAATAATTGTCTTGTTGGCTTCTTTTGTGTCTTCTAATTTATTTACTTTTATCCTTGTCATGGATTTTATTTTCACACTCTCTTTAATGTCTCCTAGTTTTATTTGGATACCAGCCATTGTGTCATTTCAGTGGTGAATGATGAATTTTTAAAATTTATTTAATTTTTAAAAGCTTTTTTTCCTAGGGTATTATTCAATTAATTTGATTTTGTATTATACTTCTAAGGCTTGCTTTTAAACTTTATTTGGTTCTAGCCTAGAGCTGTTTTTTTTTCCTCTTCACTACTGAGCTAATATGTTTGTGGGCACTGAAACTTATAGCTTGGAATTATGGGCTTTTCCACTGTGCCTGGGAGAACTACAAAGTATTCCTTAGCTCAAGAGAGTGCTAAAAGTTGCTCTTGCTAGTTTTTTCTTTCCAGCTTAGGTACTTCTTAGGTACCATCTCCCAACTTAGGTACTTCCATGCCGTGGTTAAACAAAATCCTAGTGCCAGCTTTGAGATACCTTTTCATGAGTTGTTGTCCCTGGAAACAATACTAGCCCTTGCCATTTTTCTTGGTTGCCCTTACAGCTGATTAATAGACCCTCCCTATTGCTGAAGACACTACTAGACAGGTTGATTGCTAAATATAAAGAAATCAAGTTGAATCTAAGCTAGAAACTTCCTCCTAACCTTTACAGTTGCCATAGGTATCATGCAGGCTGCTGGGGATAAAAGGCATGACTCATCTTCACTATGAACCTTAGACACTTATAATCATCCGTCAGGCACCATGTGCCTAGTACTGCAACAGTGGCACAACTGTTTTGTAGGTAACCAACAGCTCTTAGACTGCAGTTGAGACAGGCTGCATAGAAAACTATTCATGCTTGGTACTGTAAATTCTATTTAAAATTCATGGATGGCAAGGCCCTAGGCCCTAGGAAGTGAACCTACTATTATTGTCTAACTAAGTTGCCATGGCCCCAAACTACTCTCTGGATATCTATGTCCATACCCATAGGACAAACACTACTTTCAGCCTTAATCAGAGAAGCAAGTGTGTTTTTGCATTGAACAGTGGGATGTAAATGTAGAGACTCTTGTCGGCCTCTCAGGGTGCTGGAATGAGGGAAGAGTACTCATCCCTAAACATAGTATTTTTTCTCTTCTTTCTGAGCAAAAGCTCAGAAAATATGGAGGAATAATGGACAGAAATGATGTGAGAGCTAGAGTGTAGGGAGAATGGCTATGAAATGCTGTCGCAATGGGCAAGGCACAGCCATTGCAACTATGAATTCACAGAAGCTATTGTTGCTGCACTGGGCTTACACAAGACTGGGGCTGTCAACAGTCAGTTGTGGATGAAGGAGGGACTTACGGGGCTTGATCCTTCCCTGATGAACTATTGGTTCCTGATAGACTCTGGTAGAGGAAACATCATTGTATTCAATTGTGTGTCTACTGATGAGCCCACCAGGCCCCATTTGATAGTTCCAAATGGTTATGTAGACAGCCCTGGTTATACTCTGTGGACCCTGAAACAACATCATAGACATGAACATAGGAAAGAGACCTGCACAGGGAACGGGGGTTTTATAGAGGTATTGTGTAGCAATTTTCCATGAGATAAGGGAATCTCATTAAGATTTGGGATGAAAGGTGAAATAACAGAATATTCTAAGGGGAGGTGAAAACCCAAGAAAGTTCTGTGGGGAGATGAAACATTTCATCTTGAAGGAAACTCATTACCTTGTGGAAGTAAATAATAGCTTCAAGAAGTCACAGGAACTGACCAGATTCAATGGATCCTTGCATCCCCAAATATAAACGTGTGTGTGTGTGTGTGTGTGTGTGTGTGTGTGTGTGTGTGTGTGTGTGTACACAACTGCTGAGGGATACTTTGAAACAAGTTCAGATATCTGGAAGAGTTTCAGACCAGCCAAACTTCCTGGAAGAGGCTCAGACCAACTGAGCTACCTTGTAAGGACATTTACTAACCCGTTCAGATGTTTGCGGATTGTGCAATACACTCCAGGTTTCTAGTTTTCAAGAGTTGTCATTCATGCTGGGGTGGGCTTTTGGTGATTCAGATGACTATGAGTCATTTCTGCTCCTGTAAGTAACCTCTCTCCCATATTCCTGTAAGTAGCCACACTAAAACTCACTGGTTCACCAAGCTGGACTTCAGAGGTATCCTTACTTAGGTTTATAGATGTTTGTTCATGTCTCCTCAGGAATAGTGCCACACAAAATGAAATATGTGTAAGATAAGAGAAAGGAGATAAAAATAATCAGAATGAATTCTATAGTATATATGAAAGTGCTGAACAAATATAATTAATAAAAGGTAAATAACTTAAAATAATCAATACTTAGCTAAAGATTAAGGAATTCCTCTCTCATACCCAAAAGATTTGAATATTGTCCCTCCCCTCCTCCCTTCCCACCCTCCCCCATCCCCTTCTCCATCTCTCTCTTTCTCCTTCCCTCTTCATTCCTTCCCGTCTCCCTCTGTGCCTCTAGCCTCTTGTTTTATTTCTCTTATTCTTTCTTCCCACCTACTTCCTCTTCCTCCTCTTTCTCCTCCTCCTCTTTTCTCCTTCTCCTCCTCCCCCTCTTCCTTCTTTTCCTTCTCCCCCTCATTTCCTCTCTACCCACTACCTCCATCTCTCCTCATTACCTTTTCACTTCTCTCATTTTCAAATTCTAGACATCGTGATAGCCTTCAATCTTACGTATCTCCAGTTTAGGGATATTATCAGGTAGGCAGTTAGGAAAAAATCAAGAGCTCATTTCTTTGTTATTTTATTTCTATTGGAGATAATATCCCTGTACTGCCCATTCAATAAAAAATACAATATTTTGTATATTTTGTCTCATTTCTGATTGTTTTAGATGGATAGAAAAATCTGACTAACATCTCACCATGTGATCTTTTGTCTTGTTTTTATACACATTCCACTTAGTATTGTGTATTTACTTCCATCCATTAAACTAGAAGAGGGGATTTTTTTGGTTTTGTTTTACTGGGAGGAGGAAACAAAAGAGATGAAGCAAGAAGATGGGGTAATGAGGATGTGTCCATAGCACTGTGGACTGAGTGACCTCTTGTGGTCAGTGAATGGCAAGAAAGCCAAAAATTGCAAGAAGCATTTCTGAAAGGCTCTGAAATTGAGCATAAGCAGTTAGGCAGGAAGCATTGCTGAATACAAAGTACATAAGCCCCTTCTTTTTCCTTTTCATGCAACCCCAAACAAGTTGGATACCCGAAATATTGAGCATTTCAAAGCCTGCAAAAATTGACTGTTACTGCAGGTGAGGTCAATGCTGATGCTTTTTAGAGCAGTTTGGCAGGCAGCAGAAAGCAAATGGGATTCAGGAAATGAATCAAGGTGAGAGTAAATGCTAAGTAATAAGTGCAGCTAATTAATTAAATTGTAGTCACCATGAGATTCCCCTATGCTATGGTTTTCCTATAGACATTTTAAAAATCACATACATATACATTTATATACAACAGCATAGAATAATGCTCAGTAGTTTCCTTTAATCTCAGACCAGCTGTGATCTGAAAGTATTACATGGAAAATTCCAGAAATAAATTATTTGTAAGTTATAAACTACATGCCACTCTGTGTAGCACAATAAAATCTTGCATAGCCCTGATCCTGCTTGTAATGTAAATCCAGTGTATCTTGTGAATTTGTCACCTACTCTTAGCCACTGAGTAGCCATATTAGTTATCAGATAGACTGTCATTTTGATAGTATTAATTGAATTAACCAATATTTTAATTAATAGTGGCCCCAAACACACGATCAGTGACCTCACCAAATCAATTGTACCAAAATTAGCTGCAAAAATGATTTCTTCAGGTTAAAAGGCAAAAACTGTGGCTGGAGAGATCACTTAGCAAGTAGCAAAGCTGGCTGTGTAAGCCCAAGAAGGACTTGAGGTGAGTTGTTTTTCTGTTTGTTTTCAAGACAGGGTTTCTCTGTGTAGCCCTGGCTGTCCTGGAACTCACTTTGTAGACCAGGCTGGCCTCGAACATCAGAAATCCGCCTGCCTCTGCCTTCCAAGTGTTGAGATTAAAGGTGTGCGCCACCACCGCCCTGCTCTTGAGGTGAGATTTTACCACCCAAGTAGAAAAGCCAGAACTCAGGTGTAGGCAGTAGACCCAAGAGAATTGCTAGATTCATTGAGATACCTTGTCTTAAGGAAAGAAGTACACGGGGCATATGTATACTCACATGTACAAACACAAGCAATGGTAAAAGCTTAAGGAAGAAAATCATATACTTAATCTATAGATTTTGAAAGAGGAAAACATGTATCTAGCTTTTAGTATAAGATAGTATTATAAAATGGGCATAGCAGTGCACACCTGTAATCTCAGCACTTGCAAGACAGAGGAAAGCAGATCTCTGTGAGTTCAAACTCAGCCTGGTCTACACAGTGAGTTCCAGGATAGACAGAGCTATATAGTGGAATCCTGTCTTGAAAAACAACAACAAACAAACAAACACATGCACACCCCACAAATAAATGTTAAAAAATTAAAAAGAAACTACAAAATGTTAATGAGAAAAGTAGAGTAAAACAAATGGAAAAATTAAGTTCATGGATATTAAAGACCGGACACAGTGAAGATCTCAATGAAGTTTCTTATTTTGGTTGAAATTTTCAAGATGATTCAAAAATGCAGAATGTAGAACAAGGGCTCAAGTGATTAGATTTTTATCGTGGAGAGTCTCTGGGAAGAGAACTGCAACTGAGAAAATGTGTCCAATCAAACTCTTGATTAATGATTGATGTGGAAGTGCCAGTTCACTGGAACCCAGCTGGCGGTTCTGGGTTCTCTAAGAAAGCAGGCTGTGCAAGCCATGGAAAGCAAACCAGTAAGGAACACTCTTCCATGATAATCTAATTCAGGTTTTTCCTCCAGGTTCCTGCTCTGTTAGAATTCCTGTCTCTGCTTCCCTCAATGATAGACTGTAATCAGGATATGAAAGCAAAATAAACCATTTCCTGCCCAAGTTACTCTGGTCACAATGTCTTTATCACATTAGAAACAAATGAAGATACCAAGGATAGCGGAGCCAATTCTAAAGTAGAAGAACAAAAGGAAGAAAAATATCATCAGATAGAAATTGTTTCATAAAATTGCATTAACAACTGCAAAGTGATATCTTATAAAATCCCAGATAAACTACAAGAGAGTCTAGGAAAACATCCAGTGCTCACAGATATTGATTAATGTCAATGACAGCACTGCAGAGAAGAGAGGGATTTATTGTGCTGGATCAATAGAAGGAATTTAAAAAGGAAGTGAAGCTTGGCCCCAAATTCACACCTGTGACAAACACTTCAGAGTGCATTGTCGACAAAAAGTTTGGATGGTAAAACAAATGATGGAAGGGCTAATGAGTATGTGGAGAACTCTTATTGGCTGCTGGTAAGGATGTAAACTGGTTGGCTACTCTGAAAATCAGTACATAGATTTCTCCGAAAAGAATCCTGAAAATGTGACTATTATATGAGCCATCTACCTATACCGCTCCAGATTGTATACCTGATGGACTCTGTCAACATACCCCAGAGATACTTGCATATGCATGTTTTTCATGGCATTGTTCACAATAGGCCATGCTTGATGGTTAATCTTCACTGTCAACATGACTAGACTTGGAATCATCTAGGAGATATAACTCAGGGTGTGTCTGTGAAGTTATTTCCTGAGAGATTTGAACTCCAACCTAATGCAGAAAGTAATCACTCATTGACTGGGGTCCAAGGGTGAATACAAAAGGGAAGGGGGAAAGCTAGGTGATCATCAGTATCCGTCTCTCTCTTTGCCTTCTCACTGCAGACACAATGTGACTGCATGTCTTGGGCATTGATCTATTGCTGTGAAGAGAAACAATGACCACAGTAACTCTTATAAAAAAAAAAAAAAGAAGCATTTAATTGGGGCTGGCTTACAGTTTTAGGGGTTTAGTCCATTATCATCATGGAGGGTAGCATGGCAGCATCCAGGCAGATACGATGCTAGAGAAGTAGCTGAGAGTTCTACATCCAGATCCTCTAACCTGATTTGGGCTTTTGAAACCTCAAAGCCCAACCCCAGTGACACACTTCCTTTGACAAGGCCACACCTACTCTAACAAGGTCACACTCCCTAATTCTTTTTAAGAAGCGCCAATCTCTGATGCCTAAGCATTATGTAAGCCACCACACTACATCTTATTCCTACTACCATCCTCCCTCTGTGATCAATTTTACCCCTTCTTAAATATGAGCCAAAATAAATCCTTCTTTTCTTCTCTTGCTTCTCTTCTATCAGATATTCCGTTTTAGCAACAAAGCATACAATATTCAGAGCTTCTGGGCTAATTAATATCCACTTATCAGTGACTGCATTCCACATGTATTCATTCGTGATTGGGTTGCCTCACTTAGGATGATATTTTCCAGTTCCAACCATTTGCCTAAATTTTTCATGAATTCATTGTTTTTAATTGCTGAGTAGTATTCCATTGTGTAAATATACCACATTTTCTGTATCTATTCTTCCATTGAGAGACACCTGGGTTCTTTCCAGCTTCTGGCTATTATAAATAAGGCTGCTATGAACATAGTGGAGCATGTGTCCTTATTGCATGCCGGGGAATCCTCTGGGTATATGCCCAGGAGAGGTATAGCAGGGTCCCCCGGAAGTGTCATGCCCAGTTTTCTGAGGAACCTCCAGACTGATTTCCAGAGTGGTTGTACCAATTTGCAACCCCACCAGCAGTGGAGGAGTGTTCCTCTTTCTCCACATCCTCGCCAACACCTGCTGTCTCTTGAATTCTTCATCTTAGCCATTCTGACTGGTGTAAGGTGAAATCTCAGGGTTGTTTTGATTTGCATTTCCCTAAACTCACAACACAATTAACATATCAAATGATTCCCAAGAAGAAGGAAGGAGAGGGCCCTAGTCCTGGAAAGGCTTGATGCAGCACTGTAGGGAAGTACCAGGACAGAGAAAAGGGAGGGGGTTGATTGGTGAAGGGGTGGAGGGAAGAGGGCTTATGGGACTTATGGTGAGGGGGGAACCGGGAAAAGGGAAATCATTTGGAATGTAAACAAAGAATATAGGAAAAAAACCCACAATATTGAACCAGCCTACAAATCCATTGTGTCTTAGCTTCTCTTCCTGTTGCTGTGATAAAATACTTTGGCAAAAACAACTTTAAAAAGAAAAGGTTTGCTCTGGCTCACAATTACCTGTACATTCCATCATGATGAAGAAGTCACAATGGCAGGAGCTTGCGGGAGCTGGTCACACTACATCCGCAGTCAAGAAAAGAAAGCAAGGATTTGGTGCATCCCTGCTAGTGTCTGCCTCTTATTTTCTTTCCACCTGTACACAGTTCCAAATCCCTGAACAGGGAATAGTGCTCCCAACTGTGGCTGGGTCTTCCCACCTGAATTAAATTAATCAAGATAATCACTCACAGGACAACCTGATCTAGTCAGCCTCTCACCTTAAAGAGTTTTCTTTACCCAAGTGAGTCTAGATTGTCTCAAGCTGGCAAAACTAACCATAATAGTAACTGGTAAAATGATGTTTGAACCATATAGGAATAATATTTCTTTGATAAAATACTTTTAAAGCCAGGAAGGTGAGAGAAATATTCTCCTGAAACACGGCTTTTTAAGAGATTGTTGGCTCTTGAATTACTTGTGGGCCTTTCTTTTGACAAATGTGATGCCAAGTGGAAAGTGACAGGTATGAATAATTGGTAGGATTGCTTCCATGAAGAAGGGGAAGAGAAATCATTGCTAATGAGAAGAACTCTCCACTGAAAATAAAAGTTACCTGATAACGAGTCCTTTTTATTGTATGGGCCTTTTTTGTAGTGTTGAGGATTGGCTCCAGGACTTGCTTATAATAGGTAGGCATTCTGCCATTGATCAACGAGCTTGCCCTTGATCTTCATAACTACATTTTATTAGTGTATATTTTTTATATGTGATGGGTATCATAATGATTATATGTGATGGGTATCTGAATTGTATTTTACATAATTAAAATTTTATACAGATGAAATGCATAATGCTTTCTCTGGCGTGCATTTCTTTAGAGCATGCACCAATGTACCAAGAGCAAGAGCTGCCCATGAAGTTTATGTCACAGTATTGGTGTCTATTATTATTATTATGTCTAGAATATTTTAACAATGACCATAACCCCTTGAAACCCATTTTGAAAAACAAAATGAACCTACTCCTTGGAAATGACCATTTTCCCCTTAAAGGGCCTTGAAGGTATCTTGACCTTCTCAAGACCCCTTGAAGGTGTCTTAAGAAGACTCAGACCCCTGCACTCAGCTCCCAGCTCATGGCCCTGAAAGCAGTTTTGGAGGATCAAGAAGGTTCTTATTAATACAAGATTAACAATGCAAGGGGAATAACTTTCAAAACATCAGAAAGAATGTGCTGCTCGCTGAGGTGTGGATACTATAAATTCAACCAATGAATGTTTTGATTACAAGATTAATGATGCAAAATAACTGGCATTAAACACAGGATGAATGGAGTAGAAAAAAAAGAAACCAAGACAGTTTGACAACAGCATCTCATTCCATACTTGAAATCTAGGTACAAAGGAACTTGGGGAGAGGGTGTCAAATGTGAGTTCAGGGTTATTGTAAGGTGTTAGCATCCCATGATGTGTGGTTGCAGAATGCTCAGATGGCAATTACAAAGTATTAGAATGAAGTGGAGGACAAGGAGAGTCTGAAAGGGGGACATTGAGAAGGAAGAGATACCTGCCAACTTAACATCTCACAATTATGGAAGTGTGTGTATTCATTTTTTTTAGATAAGTTAGTTCACATATGTGGTATCATTTTAAAATGCTTGTAAATAAAACTATTGTGGTGCTAGAAATGTGAATTGGAAGTAGAGCTATTGCCTAAATATGCGCGTGTGCACACATACACACACACACACATACACACACACTGAGAAAATTGCCACAACATAATGGATGCATAATAAAGAAACAATACTTCTAGCCATTAAGAAATAATGAACAAGTTAAAGATTATTGAAATTGTTATTGTGGAAAAATAACAAGATGATAACATAGGTTCCGAAGAAAATATGAGTGACTGAATTTGTTTGTTTATTATTACTTTTTTAATGATGTGTACATGTGAAGGGGGGTGTGGGGGGTCTGTGCAGGTGAGTGATTCCACAAAGAGCTGGAGTTACAGGTGTCTGTGAACTGCCTAATAGGAATTCTGGGAACTGAACTAGAGGTCTGTGGAGAGCAGTATATGCTCTTCAGCACTGAGTCGCCTGTATGCAGTACCTCCGGGCTGCATTTGTTTTTATTTATCTGTATTGTCTACCTGCTTGTGTGCATGCAGTGTGTGTGCAGTGTCCATAGATGCCAGAAAGGGCTATCAGAGCCTCTTGAACCGGAGTTGCAGTAGTTTTGAGCCACTTGATATGGGTATCAGGAACCAGTCCCCTGTAAGAACAGCAAGTGCTCTGAATCATGGTCACTTCTGCCCCCTCGGAATACCACTGTGAGTGAGATATATAACTGCCTAGTGGACACTCAGTACCTTGCACTTGCAACTTTGCCTTCAACAATTAGCACGTACCACACAAAATCTGGCCCCACGCTGATAAGAACTAACCTATATTTTCTCTCCTTTGTGAGTTCTAGATTTTCTATGGATATATCAAAGTCATAAATGTAAACATGGAATCAAAGTAAAAGTAAAACTATCTAGAGGGACGAGGGAAGCTAGCAGGGGAAGAAGGAGCAAGAAAATGGAGGGCGTGTGGGGATTATACTCAATGTAAACATATAAATGTGCAAAAACTTAGAAAATAAATGGATAAGTAATTCAAAATAAGCAGCAATAAAATTAATTTCCCAAACGAATAAAAAAAATAAGCACTACCTCTAATTGTATTTTTCTAGAACAGATGAGTCTTAAGAAGGTTCAGTAGACAATGTTCTAGAGTCAGCAGTCAGGGTCAGATGCATGGTATGTTTTTATTACTGAATACTAGAATTTTGCCCATGAATATCTCACTGTCCTAGCACCATTTGTTGTAAATACCATTTTTTTTTTTGCCATTGAATTCACTTGGTCCTCTTGTCAAAATCAATTGTAAGTATTTATTGATTCATGGCTTAGAAAGGACAAGATTGATTTTGTTACTAAAGCCCTGGTTTTGATTCCCAGTGCAGCAAAAGGGTAACAAAATAAGCTTCTATTGAATATAAAAAATGTCATGTCTTTTGAACTTGAAATTCGATTAAACTAACTTCATTATATTTGGATCGCTTTGGTTGGAGAGGCTGTGCCATACTGGGGATCAAAACTCGGGTGCTTGGGTATTCCAGGAAAGCAGACTGCCACTGAGCTGGAATCCCAGCCCTTGCTTTGTTACTTTTAACTTAGTATGTCTCCTCACTAAACGCAATTGTAAATATATATAATTATTTTTTTTCTCAAACAAGACCAAAAAGTCTGTCTCAATGAAGTAGGTCAGCATTCACTAACCAATCTGCAGATGAGATACTTCCTCAAGATGGATCGTACTAGTCATACACTCATGTTATCTATTGGATAGCTCCCTGATACCCCTCATTGAAAATAATTAGAGTCTAAGTGTTACTGTTAATCCATTCCCTCTCTTTCACCAATAGGCTGACATCTATTTGGATAGTCTAAGATTTGCAAGAGGATCAGGAGAAAACCCTATGGCAGTCAAAACTGGGCACAGATAGAGGGACTCCTTTACTGGATAAGCTTTTATAACTACATAAAAATCATCAACACCATGATGCTTGCTAGGGCTGGATATGGTGGTCCATGTCTTTAATGCTATCACTTTAGAGGCAGAGGTAGGTGAGTCCCTGTGAGTTTGAAGCCATCATGAGGTCTACATATGAATTCTAGGCCAGCCAGTGCTACACAATAAGAAATTGTGTCAAAAAATAAAATGCCATGATGTTGCACTAACATAAATTGTTCCTCTGTTGCTATGGCTTTCTAATTTAACAAACATATAGAATGTCAACAGCATGTTTCAAAAAACATTGAGAGATATTAAAAAATTAAATTGATTCACAAGGAGGATTTTGTTGCACTAAATAGTCCATTTAAAAAGTAAGCTGTCAGGAATTAGGATTAAAGTAGATAAAACTAGCTGAATTGTTTATATGAAAGTTCCAATGAAAATATTTTCCAATCCTCATTGACTATGGCTGAAATAACGAAGGAATATTAATATGCATGCACAAAAATTAAGGAGTCAAGGAGATATGAGTCTCCACCCTGATAATCCTAAGCAGTTCTGCCAGCTTTGATATTTTTTCATTGATTTCTTCCAGACAATGCATTCTTTTAAACTAACTACTAGTACTCTGCTATATGAGCACAAAGAAACCCACAACTGGACACCGTGTAGGGAATAAGTGACTGTTGTGTTCAGTTCTAAATGGCACATTTGTATCACATTCCTTTCCGTCTAAAGTCTCAGGGACTGTTTCCATATGGAAGACTATAAGAGCCAGAGGCAGTGAAAACAGTGGTTTCCAGACACATCATAGAGCAGTTACAAAATGTATGAACGCCCAGCAAGTGTAACAGCATGCACAGTACCTGCAACAAACTCAAAGCAAACAGAAGCCCAGCATGGAGGTGGGAAGTAGACATAAAGTCCCATCCCTAGCTGAGGTGCTGTTGACAATTGGGGCTGCTGGGAGAAGAGTTAGATTGTTTGCTTTTTTGTTAGTTTGAGTACAGGCCCTGGTAGATCTACCATGCTCCAGTGGATGGCCACACACCTAAGAGTAAATAGGCAGTAATAATGAGACTCTATGGATTCAGATAAAACGAGGACACAAGGTTGAGTGGGTGTGGAAAGAAGTGGCGATAGAAAAAACTGGGTAAAAATGTTAAAAAAAAAACACAATGTATGAAAATCTCAAAAAAAAATCAATAAAAATAACTTTAAAAAATAAAACCCCAAGTAAAGAAGCTAAACAACCAAATTTAAAAATGAAGCAAGTCTCCATTGCCTCTCTTGGCCCTCTCTTTAAGGCTCTCCCTATAACTGATCTCACCTGTCCACTGTTCCCCTCCCTGTCCCCTCTCCCATCCAGTTCCCTCTCTCCATCTACCTCCTATGACTATTTCTTCTCAGTAAAATTCAGGCATCCTCCCTTGGGGCCTCCTTGTTATTTAGCTTCCTTGGGTCTGTGGATTGTGGCATGGGTATCCTGTATTTTAAGGCTAACATCCACTTATTAGTGAGTACATATCATGCATGTCCTTTTGGATCTGAGTTACCTCACTCAGGATGATATTTTCTAGTTCCATCCACTTGCCTGAAAAATTCATGATGTCCTTGTTTTTAATAGCTGAGTAGTACTCCATGGTGTAAACAAACTACATTGTCTTTATCCATTCTTCAAGGGACATCTGGTTGTTTCCAGTTTCTGGCTATTATGAATAAAGCTGCTATGAACACAGTGGTATAGTGGAACATATTTTGGGTATATGCCCAGAAATGGTATAGCTGGGTCTTGAAGTAGAACTATTCCAAATTTTCTGAGAAACCATCAAATTGATTCCTAGAGTTGTTGTACAAGTTTACATTCCCACCAGCAAAGGAGGAATGTTAACCCTCGCTCCACATCCTAGCCAGTACTTGTTGTTCTGTGAGTTTTTTATTTTAGCCATTCTGATTGGTGTAAGGTAGAATCTGAGTCATTTTGATTTGCATTTCCCTGATGACTAAGTACATGACAGATACTTACTAGGAGGAAGGCCCCAGGGAGTTAAGGGTGACTCTAGCTGAGACTCCTAGCAGTGGGGAATATGCACCCTGAAGAGGCCACCTCCTGTAGCCAGGCAGGACTCTCAGTAGAGGGATAAGAACACCAACCTACACAAAATCTTTGACCCAATATTTGTTCTGCAACTTTGGCCCCCACATTTGTCCTGTCTACAAGAAGTACAGGGTCAAAGATAGAGCAGAGACTGAGGGAAAGACCAACAAATGACTGCCCAACTTGAAATTCATCCCAAGGGCAAGAACCAATTCCTGACACTATTAATGATACTCTGTTATGTTTGCAGACAGGATCCCAGCATAGCTGTCCTCTGAGAGGCTCCACCCAACAGCTGACTGAAACAGATGCAGAGACCCATAGCCAAACATTAGAAGGCGCTCCAGGAGCCTTGTGGAAGAGTTGGGGGAAGGATTGAGGAATCCAGAGAGGCTAGAGACTCCACAAGAAGGCCTACAGAGTCAACTAGCCTGGACCTTTGGAGACTCTCGGAGACTGAACCACCAGCCAAAGAGCTAGCAAGGGCGCATACGTAGCAGATGTGCAACTTGGTCTTCGTGCAGGTCCCCCAATAACCGGAGTGGGGTCTTACCCTGACTCTGTAGCCCGACTGCGGATCCTATCCCCCTAACTGGACCGACTTGTCTGACTTCAGTGGGAGAGGATGTGCCTGGTCTTGCAGCGACTTTTGGTACTCAGGGGGGGGACCTCTTCCTTTTCAGAGGTGAAAGGGAGGGAGTATGTGGGAGGGGCCATGGGAAGGGGGACTGGGAGTAGAGGGGGACTGTGATCAGAATGTAAAGTGACTAAATTAATTCTAATGAAATTAATTACATTGAATTAATAATAAAGTTAATCAATTAATGGAGAAAAAATAAAAATGAAGCAGGGAACCAAACAGAATGTTCTCTAAAGATGAAATGAAAATGCCTGAGAACTATTTTATTATAAATGTTCAACATCCTTAGCCACTAGGGAAATATAAATTACTTTCAGATTCCATAGTGTCTAAGTCAGAATGTCTGATTTAAAAAAAAATCATAAATGCTGGTATAGTTGTGGGGAAAGGGAAACATTTTCTAATGGTAGAAATGTAAATCCGTGCAGCCCTTGTGGAAACCAGTGTGAAGAAGTAGATCTACCTCAGAATCTAGCAGTAGAATTTTGGATATATATCCAAAAGATTCTATATCCTAGTATGAAGAAACTTTTTTATTCTCCTCTCATTTCACAAACGGCAAGACATAGAAATTGCCTAGATAAATGATGACATGACCAGCCAGTGAATGGATAATAAAATGTGTTGTATTTACACAATGGAATAGTATTCAGCTGTTAAGAGGCATGAAGTTTGCTAGGAGTCTTGGAGCCTGAACCAGCCAGTGGCCATCTTCCAATGAAGGAATAGTGACACCAACCCAGTCACAAAACCACAGACCTACTATTTGTCCAGCCTACAAGATGTGAAGGGTAAAAGATGGAGCAGAATTTGAGGGAAAGGCCAACCAATGAGTGGCCCAGCTTGAGACCCGTGCCATGAGAGGGGTACCTACTGTACTGAAAATTAGTAACTGTCTTAGGGTTGCTATTGCTGACACTCTTAATGATATTCTACTATATTTGCAGATGGGAGCCTAGTGTATCTGTCATCACAGAGGCTTCAATCAGCAACAGATGGAAACTCATGCAGAGAGCCACAGCTAAACATTGGACAGAGCTTGGGGAATCCTGTGGAGGAGGGGGGAGGAAGGATTGAAGGAGCCAGAGGGGTCAAGGACACCACAGAATCAATTAAAGACCGTAGAAACTCAGAGTCTAGACCACCAACCAGAGAGCATGCAGAGGCTGGACCTAGGCCATCTGCACATATGTAATAATTATGCAGCTAATCTTCATGTAAACCCCTAACAGCAGAAGCAGGGGCTGCCTCCAACTCTGTTGCCTGCCTTTGGATCCCTTTCCCTTAACTCGGCTGCCTTGTTTGGCCTCAATAGGAGAAGATGCACCTAGTCCTACTGCAACTTGATATGCCAAGGGCTGATAGCCTTGGGAGGACTCCCCTTTTCTGATGAGAAAGGAAGGACAGGAGAGTGGGGGAGGGGGAGAGGGAAGGACTTGGAATAGACAATGGGAGGAAGCTGCAGTAGGGATATAAAGTAAATAACTTAATTTTTAGAAAGAAAGAAAGAAAAAGAAGCACAAAATTTCTAGGTAAATATGTGCATCTGGAAGCAATCATTCTGAGGGATTCTTTCATTTGTGGGGACTAGTTTTGAGTCTGTAGATATATTTGTTTCACTTGGAATACACACAGAGGCCAGAAAACTATCTCATTGTTTTTAACATCATCTCTTCATTTCTATTCTGTGAAATGAAAATATTTTCATGTAGGCTTTTCCTTGATTTAATTCCCTACCTACTGTACTGAAAATTAGTAACTGTCTTAGGGTTGCTATTGCTGTGATGAAACGCCATGACCAAAAAGCAACTTGGGGAGGAAAATATTAACTTGACGTACACTTCCACAGCACTGTTTATCATCGAAGGAAATTATGATGGGAACTCAAACAGGTCAGGAGCTGGTGCAGACTGGTGGACAGTACTACCACCTAAGGCATGGCCCCACCTACAATGGGCTGGTCCTTCCCCACCAATCACTGATTATGAAAATGCCTTAGAGGCTTGCCTACAGCCTGATCTTATACAGACATTTTCTTAACTGCCCTCCTCTCTGATGACTTAGTTTATGTCTCATTGATGCAAAACTATCCATCATAATAACATTAGCTTCTATTTTGTGACTAAGTAAAATTTTCAATTTTTTTGAGACAGAGTCTTACTATTTAGCCCTAACTTGCCTGGAACTCACTATGTAAACCAGGTTAGCCTCGAACTCAGTGATTTGATTGTCTCTGCCTTCCAAGTAGTGTGATTAAAGATGTGCACCACCATACCTGACAAGCTTTTTTTGTTCTTTGTCTAAGTTGATTCTTACATTCAGAAAACAAGACCTAAAAGCTGAGTGCATGCTTATAATCCCAGCCACTTGAAGACTCAGGATCAAATTACTGTATCCATATTAACAGATCCATATAAAAAATGGGTATGATACCTGGAACATCTGTGTCCTTAGAACAAAATACGAACTTGATTGCTTTGACTTGTCCCCTAATCAAATCTTTCCTAGGGAGATGAAGACTATTTCATGTTAACATTCTATGAGAGGTGTCAGCAGAATTTATAGTTTGAAATTTTGTGCTTCTCAGGAACTGGCAAAATATTGTTAGAATTAACATTCGCAGAAGGCTGGAGACCAATCAAAGATGTTCAGCAATATGAGAAAGATTTTATTCAAGAAAAGCAGCTGAATCTGAGTAAGAAGAGCAGGCTTTGTGGGATTTCACTCCAGTTCCATCTCACAACCTCCAGCTCAGGCTGTCCTTGAAAACAGCCCATATTTTTGGTACCAGAGGGAGCTGAATGGATTGCATATACAAAGAATTGTCCTTATTTGATCTGTCTGGTGGCTGTCTGGAAGACCCACTGAAAAAGCTTGTCTTTATTTTGCTGCTTGGATTTAACCCAGTGCTAAAATTCCTGAGAGAAATTAGTCCAAAACATTTGTGCTTTCAGTTACTGCCGCTTGAGGCAACAGGCGACAATTCAGAAGACAATAGACTAATCAAGAATCTTGGGAGGAGAGGCTTAGAAAGAAGATGCACGGAAGGGTTTGTTTGCCTCTAAGAAAACCTAGTGAATCTAGAGGAGCAGGCAGATATGCACAAGGCTATGCATATTCTGTGTCCAAGTCCTAGGCATTTAACCGGAAGTTGGCATTGAGGCTGTACAAAGTTCAGACTTGAAACTACCATGCTGCATTAAAGGCAATACCATAACAAACACTCAGAAGCCCTATGCAAATTTTAGAAATTCTTTGGGGTTTTTTGTTTGTTTTTAGTTTGAATTACTGAATGAAATGTCTGTCTGTTAATTGACCACTAAGTTAATGTGATAGAAATTTTAGTGGCCACACAGGACAACAAATACAGATACTACTGAATCGAGAAAAATACTAGTAAAAACAAACAAGGAACAGAAACAATTCCACACATGTAAATATTCATTGTATCTAGTTTTTGCCAAAAATGTATGCAGTGTGAAAAGAAAACCAAAGAAAAATCTATACACGTGAACAACAACAACAAAATCAATAGAAATTTTCCCAGAGGAAGACATTAGACTTTTTGGAGAATTAGTCTATAACAATTATTTTAAGTATTTTCAAATAGAAAAAGAGACAATTTCTAAAGAAAATACGAAGCTATGAAATAGGAAAAATAAGATCTCACTAAAGACACTATCAGCAGGCATAAATTATTTAAAAGGACCAAAAGAACTGTTAATTAAAAAAATCTAAGAATTTCATGAATTCATTGTTTCTAATGGCTGAATAGTACTCCATTGTGTAGATATACCACAGTTTTTTGCATCCACTCTTCTGTTGAGGGATACCTGGGTTCTTTCCAGCATCTGGCAATTATAAATAGGGCTGCTATGAACATAGTAGAGCATGTATCCTTATTATATGGTGGGGAATCCTCTGGGTATATGCCCAGGAGTGGTATAGCAGGATCTTCTGGAAGTGAGGTGCCCAGTTTTCTGAGGAACCGCCAAACCAGTCTCAAAAGATGAATCATGGTATTCACTCACTAATAAGTGGATATTAGCCTGGAAAACTGGAATACCCAAAACATAATCCACACATCAAATGAGGTACAAGAAGAACGGAGGAGTGGCCCCTTGTTCTGGAAAGACTCAGTGAAGCAGTATTCGGCAAAACCAGAACAGGGAAGTGGGAAGGGGTGGATAGGACAACAGGGGGAGGGAAGGGGGTTTATGTGACTTTCGGGGAGTGGGGGGGAGGCAGACAAGGGGAAATCATTTTGAAATGTAAATAAAAAATACATCGAATAAAAAAAAATCTAAAAACTAACATTCACTATGGAGATTAATAACGTATAATGAGGTAAAAGTAACAACACATTTGAAAATAGATTAACTGGCATCGGATTTAGGAAAAAATAAATAAGTCTCAGAAAAATATGAAACATCATTAAATGTACTAAGATATTGCACAACAGAAGTCTCAAAGAGAAGAGAGTAGGAATAAGAAAAAGTTGAAGAAATAATGACAAATTTCATTGAATATAGTGAAAAAAAGCTTGAGCAATATACTCAGGGAGCTCCTAAGCCCCCATTAGAATAGATTCAAGAGCACAACACGTATGCTCATTATAATCAAGTTACTTCAAGTACAAAAACAAGAAGAATTTTGAACTCGGCAAGAGAAATGTGACTTTTCAAATAGAAATGATCTTCATTATAAGTTGAATTTCATCTGAAACTAAAGAAACAAGAAAGCAGTAGGGCTGATGGTCAACAGTGAGAACACTCAAATTATGTCACAAGCATACTATATAGCAAAAAGGATTACTCAATACTACATTAATGAAAACACCACTTTGTATTTCATAAACATATCACAAAATTAAGCCGAATAATTAAATATTTGCCAACAAGAAAAATAAGAAGTTGCTAGTAGGCATATCTTGGGATAGAATGAATGGATACCAGAGGGCGACTAAGATCTACATAACAAATAAAGACCACAAAGAGAGATAATTATGTGGGTGAACATTTAAAAACTGTACAAATGTAGTTTATATATATATTTAAAACTATTACCTAAAATACAACTTTATAAAACAATAATTATAAATCAAGAGGAACAGATGCAAACTACATGAATACATAATTCATCATAATGGCAATGAGAGGAGAAACAGCAACATAAAAGCAAATTTTCCTATGATATTGAAAATAAGTTAATATTGTGATCTGCTTCTTTTATAAATTAAGATTTGAATTGCAATGCATACTTCACCTACTGGGAAAATAATTGAAAGTGTATACATGAAAATTGAAAATTAAATATGGTGGAACAGATTACGGTGGCACACCCCTTTAATCCCAGCACTGGGAGGCAGTGATAAGTAGATCTTTGTAAGTTTGAGGTCAGTCTAGTCTACATAGCAAGTTCTAGGACAGCCAGAGATACACAGTGAAAACTTATTTCAAATAAGTAAATAAAAATAAAACAATAAAATTACAGTGATCCAGGCTAAAGAATGAATTTGGGTTCTCACTTCACAAGTTATTTAAAATTAAGTTAAAATGCATCAGACTTATAGGTAAGATCTGAAACTATAGTCTGTTAGAAGGAAAATAATCTCTAAGCCTTTATGATATTGTATTATGCAGTTGATTGGTATAAATATTTGTGGCCTTGTATTAGCAAATGGTTTATTTCTTTTATCATTAATTTATTCACTTTATATCCCAATCGCATCCCCCCCCTCTCCTTTCCTCCCAGTCCCATTCTTACAACTTCCTCCTCTCCCCATTACCCCCTCCTTCTCCTCAAAGAAGGGGAAGTTCCCTTGGGTACCACCCTGCAATGGGATACCAAGTTGCAGCAGGACTAAGCATCCTCTCCCAATGAAGCCCAACCAGGCAGTCCAGTTAGGATTAGGGGATCCAATGGCAGGGAACAGGGTCAGGGACAGCCCCCCTTCCAGTTGTTAGGGGACACACACAAAGACCAAGCTGCACATCTGCTAGAAATATGTAGGGGGCCTAGGTGCAGCCCCTGCATGCCCTTTGGTTGATGGTTCAATCTCTGTGAATCTCCATGGGCCCAGGTTAGTTGACTCTGTTGGTCTTCTTGTGGAATCCCTATGCCCTCCTGCTCCCTCAATCCTATCACCCCCTCTTCCACAAGACTCCCCTAGCTCCATCTGTGGGTGTTTGCATATGTTTCATCTGCTGCTGGATAAAGCCTCTCAGGAGACAGTTATGCTAGGTTCCTGTCTGCAAGCATGGCACAGTATTGATAGTGTCATGGGTTGGCTCTCTCCCATTGGATGGGTCTCAAGTTGGAGCAGTCATTAGTTGACCATTCCCTCAGTCCCTGTTCCATCTTTACCCCTGTACATCTTGAAGGCAGGACAAATTTTGGTTCAAAGGTTTTGTGGGTGGGTTGGTGTCCCCCGTCCTTCACTGGAAGTCCTGTCTGGCTACAGGAGGTGGCCACTTCAGCAAATGGTTTCTTGCACAAAGGAAACTGACATAAGGAAAAAGATAGTCAGTTAGCTTTAATCTGATTTCATTGATTTATTCACTTATTTATGTATTTTTGTGCTTCAATGGGTACCATTTAGAAACTGAACGTTAAAGAAAAAGAAGAAAAAAATGTCAGGTGGTGGTGGCACAGAGGCAGGTGGATTTCTGAGTTTGAGGCCAGCCTAGTCTACAGAGTGAGAGTTTCAGGACAGCTACACAGAAACCTTGTCTTGAAAACAAAAACGAGAGAGAGAGAGAGAGAGAGAGAGAGAGAGAGAGAGAGAGAGAGAGAGAGAGAGAGAGAGAGAGAGAGAGAAGGGGGGAGGAAGGGAGGGAGGGAGAATGTGAAGAAAGGACTGAAGGTAAGTTGGTAGTGATGGTCCATGTGGTGGTATATGCCTTCAATCCCAGCACTCGGGAGGCCTAGGTATGTGAGTATGTATAAGTTTGAAGCCAGTCTGGTCTATATAAAGAGCTCTAGGCCAACCAAGTCTACATAGTGTGACATGTGACCCTGTTTTAAATAAAAAGCAAAGTGAAAATAAGAATAAAATTCACGTAATAGGAAAAACTACTTACATATTTTATATCTGGCAAGGTATGGTATTCAAAGTGTAACTAAGTTTTTAAAACTAAAAATGAAAATGACAAAACTCAATCAAAACAAGTCAGAGGATTTGAATCGATGCTTTTCTGTTATGATATAACTCTTCACTGATATGGTATAACTCTTTCTTCTATGATGTAACCCTTTAAGAATGTCTTACAATGGATCCTGACCATGCTCCCTCCTCCCTCTAACTCCTCCCAGATGCACACCCTACTTCTTGACCCCCCCTTCCTAATTTTGTGTCTTATGTTTTTTGAAATAACCTACTGAGTCTAGTTTGTGTTGCCCATACAACTTACAGTGTGGGGCTATCCACTGCAGCATGGTGGATTCACCAGGGGCCACATCCTTAAAGAAAACTGTCTCGCTCTCTCAGAAACCATCAGCTGTCAGTAACTCCTCAGTGTCTCCTTGGGGAAAACTGAAGCTGCCCAAGCTGGAAACAGAGCTTCAGGCACTTCACAGCCACCAGCCACTGCTGACCCTGTGGGAACACAGCAACCCAGCAACACAGCTGGGTGGAATTTGCCTAAACTACCCCCAGCCCACCGAACAGAGTCAAGAAAAACCCCACACACAAGCAAAGCCGAGAGCCTATGAGAGAATAATGGACCAGTAAAAACCATACACAGCCCACACTAGGACCAGGGAGACAAACAGCAGGTATTTCAAGGAGATGAAATTGACATTTTTCTTTTAAAAAAAGATGTACAACAGCTTACCTGCCCTGTTGTTCTGGTTCCTCCACACACACACACACAAACTTTAATAAAATGGTTCTCAAGGGGGAAAAAAGGATATCCAAACGTTGTGAAAATATGGCTAACACCCTCTGTCATTAGAGAAATGCAAATGAAATTGGCAATTCCAGACTGCTTTACACCCAGTAGGATGGTTGTAAAATAAAATCAAAGTCCAAGCATAGTAACATGTTTGAATAAGAACAAATTGGGAACCTCATCTAAGGATAAAAAATAGTATAGCCACTAGGTGAAACAGTGTGGTAGGTCTCTTAAAACTAAACGTAGATTTCCTTTGTGAACCAGCAAATCAAGAACACTGAAAGCACATGTTTGAACAAAAGCCTGTACATGGCCAAGCACGGTGGCTCATGCCTTTAATCCCAGCACCCAGAAGGCAGCAGAGCAGAGCAGAGGTTCTCTGTGAGTTCAAGGGCAGCTTGGTCTACAGAGTGAGTTCCAGGACAGCTAGGGAGGGCTTCATAGTCAGACCCTGTTTCAAAAGACCAAATAACAAACAAATCAATTGATTGTAATTAATATTAAAATATAATATAATCATAATAACATGAAAGGAGCCACATAAATCACTTTTGAAACATGGCTATAGGGATAGAAAGTAGGTTAGTGGTTTTCAAAGTGTGAAAGGATCGTGAAGTGACTAATAGGAAAAGGGCAGAAA
This sequence comes from Apodemus sylvaticus, assembly GCF_947179515.1. NCBI lineage: Eukaryota > Metazoa > Chordata > Mammalia > Rodentia > Muridae > Apodemus > Apodemus sylvaticus. The sequence goes on along the minus strand of NC_067495.1, from coordinate 101,579,191 downwards.
TGTCCTGGGAAATACACAAAAAAACTAGCCTGTCTATTATTTGATTCTCAATTGTATTTTTGTATGTGTACATACAACGTTTAAGGAGATGCCACAGTCTCTCTAGGCTCTTACCAAATTTAGCTTCAGAATACCCACTAAAGTTGTAGTGATAAGGGACATTGAGTCAGAATGTTAACTATGACGTTGGCATGTAGCAGTGAGGATTCTACATGGCCTGTAACAGCTGATTTGGACTGACTATGAATAACCTGAAACATTTATCTCTTGTCAAAGGGACCTAAGAACAAGTTGATGAGTTGGGCATTCTTTGGATGTGTGTGTCAAAAAAAAAAAAATAGGGAAAAGGCCAACCAGTTTTGTGTTTTGTTAAAGAAGAAAATCCATCTTGAATTTCTTAAAAACCACAAGACCCACATAAAGTCCTCTTGGTTTGTGGCCATAGCTGTGCAGAAGCATAAACTGGTACACCATGAGCTGGTTAGGTTTTTGTTAACTTGACACAGATTAGGGTTACCTTGGAAGATGGAACCTCTGTTGAAAAATCGCCTTCACTAGATTGGCCTGTGGGCATGTCTGTAGGGACATTTTCCTGATTAATGACTGATGTGGAAGGGCCCAGACCACCGTGGGCGATGCCACCCCTGAGTGGGTGGTCCTGAGGTATGTAAGAAAGCAAACTGAGCAAGCCATGGGGAACAAGCCAGTAATGAGCATTCCTCTATGGTTCTTGCCTCTGCTCCCACTTGAGTTTCTGCCCTGACTTCCCTCAGTCATGGACTGTAAATGGGATGTGTAAGCCAAACAAACCCTTTCCTTCCCAAGTTGCTTTTGGTCATGCTGTTTATCAGAGCAATAGAAAGCAAATTCGGACACACCATCAATTCTGGAAATTTTTACATGTTGGACCTCAGGGAGTGTGCTCTGACTTTTGGTATATATGAGAAAATATTATGATTGTTTTTTATAATATGCTGAGAGTCAGTCTGAAAGAGATCAAGAAGAACCAAAATTGGACAAGAGAAATGTCCCTAAGCTTTTCCCCAACCCGCTGCCATGGGTTCCTGCCTGCTGGCCTATTCAATCAGCCTCTCATGAGCATTGCATTGGATTGCTAGTATTTGTTGGAATTTGGACACCGAAGGAAGACATTCCCTTTGGGAACCTGGTTCTGCTCCTTTCAGTAGTACTGCACAGCTGCACTGAGAACACAGCCAGCGTCTATGTAAAGGTCAGTTCCTTTGGTGAGCAGAAAGCAAGCTAAGGCAGAGGCCCGCAAAAGGGGTCGGGACAAGCAATAGATTAAAAAAAACAAACTGCTATGGGGGTGATGGAGAGCCAGGCATAATGGATGCCATAAACAAATAGCAGGTTTGTATGTAAGATAGCTACATGAAACTCCAGAACAAAATTTCTAGTTTCTGTGCCTCGGGCTTACCCCATGCCCTGAAGATTTGGTTTGAATCCCATGGTCCCATGCATGCCAAGAGCTGGCCACTTTCTTCCACTACTAGTTTCAGCCTTGGCTTTTAGGTTTCAAAAAATGAAATTTACATAGACAATGTAACTTCACAGTTCAAGCATTGAGTCTGCTGGTTATACACCTTAAGGAGTCCATAGCTCTCTCAGTCTCCATATCTAAAGGTTCTAATAACAAAACTAATGCCAGTAAACAGAACTAAAAATGACAATATGAATTATCAGTTTCAGAAAGGAAACAATCAAATTTTAGTTCCTGATTACCTGAAGCCATAGATAGCATTATATGATAGACTATTCTTGGTGGTCTCCCTTAAATTCCTACCACAGAACAACACTTAGGCATAACAGCAGCACTCCTCTTGGCAGAGGAGATGGAGTACTGTATGGCTGTATCCTTTAAGTCAATTAAAGTTTGAAGACAAATTTCAGTAATACAGAACCCAGAGGTATGCCATGTACACAGCAAAGAAAATGTAACTATAATTAATCATCATTCATGGGCTTTTTATTCATATTTTAAATTGACATTCAAAGGGTTATCTTTCATTATGTCATGTTTGGTCCTTACTTTGTTCTTGATCATCCACCTCCTGTTTTCCCTTCATCAAAGAGAAATAAAGGAAGATATTAGGAGGAAGAACTCACAAAATAACCCAAACTGACCACATGAATGTGAAGAGAATCATAAGTCACGGAAATGTGTCATAAACGGTACCTGAAAATAGCATGTAGGTCATAGTAGTTAGAAATGAAAGCCTAGACGAGAGCAATACATTTTGAGGTGATTTGCCAGTGCCCTCCAATTGATCAACAAGGTTAAATTACCTTCAGTCACTCCTCAGGGAGGACTGGTGTTTGTCTCCCTACACTGTATGTTTTGTTGGCAAATGTAATCTCTCAACATCGGAAGTTCCATTGTTCCCTGAGGAACTCCATGTCAGCTCCCAGAATTGAAAGTCAACTCTATTTCCTGTAATAACCTGCCATAGTGACGATACTTCTGAAACAGTTATTTAATAAAAACATGAAATCACTCAGACTAACGAAGTTCAGTTATAAAGCACCAGCACACTCGTACTTGAGTGATTAATCTAGAAAAAAGTAAGATTATATCGGTTTATTTTAAGAATCAAGGATCCTGGTTAATGGGTGTCAATACACCTGTTGCTTAAGAACATGGAACCACTTGGGGAAACAAAACTTGAGAATCACTTTGTCCCAACTACTGTGACCTTGCGCTAAACTTTCAGTTTTTCCATCTGGATTTAGCTTTCTCTCTCAGAAATGGCCAATGTATCTTGTGCTACCTTTGTCTTCACTTTCTGTTGGATTATTCGTGTTTCTCGCTAATCGATGAGTGCACACCTGTGGCTTTTCCACTGTACCATCCTTAGCACTGGATAGAGTGCTTGCCGTATTGTAAAGATTACATAAATACCTAGCTTTGATTTGGTGACCTGTAAAACAATCAGGAAAAAGACATTTTAGGTGCTAGAGAGATAGATGTTTTGATGATTAGGAATACACCATGCTCTCTCAGAAACCCAGGTTCTGGTCCCAGCAATTACATTGGGTGGTCCACAAGCTCCTGTAGCATCAGCTCCGAGGGATCTGTGCCCTCTTCTGGCTTCCGTGGGCACGTGCTCTCACATGCACAAACGCACACACAAATGCACATAATTATTTCTTTTAAAAAATTTAAAATTTACTAAAAAAAGAACATGGAGGAGTTGGAGGGAAAATGTGAATAATATAAATATATACTGTATGGAATCTTCAAAGAACCAATAAAAAAGAGGTATATTAGGTAAAAGTGATGTAAATCTATATATTGACAACCACGTCAAACTCTGAAGTACAGAAATAAAGTGGAAATTTACCTTGTACATTCAATGGAAGTAAAAGGATGAGAAGCTAAAGCGAAGGAAATATAGAATATAACAAAGGCAGAAAATACAGTATGTGAAAGCAACGAAAGGCCAAATGAGACCAGTACAATGGTAAGTTGAACCTTAGTTCATTCTGTATGATATCATAATTAAAAGAAATGTATTTAAATTAAAAATTATCCAGATTGTATAACACATAAAGTACAAAAATGGTGACAGAATAGACACTGTGGGGAGTAGATAAAGTGTCTGCAACACAAGCATGAGATCCTGAGTTATATCCTCAGAAAAGCATTTTTTAAAGCTGGGCATTTTGGTACACGATTGTAAAAGCCACGACCTTGTTCCCTCTGCACCTAATATAATGCTTGGAGGATTCATTCGTCATGATATATTTAGAGCTAGTCTACTCATTTTAATTCTGGTATGGCTGGATATAAAACAAATTATTGGTAATTAATAGCTACTGAAAGAGGAAGAATTTGTTCTGTGGATTCTTATTTGTAGTGTTCCCCCCCCCTTTTTTTTACTATTAAAATGTGCTTCAATGAACATCCTTAAGAGGTGTCTCTGTGGAGATTATATATGCTAGAGTTTTTCTCTAGGGCACATACTTAGAAGTGTAATTATTAAGCCACAGGGAGTACTTACCCATATACAAGTGGAACTGTGAGTCTTAGGGAGTGCTTATCAGGTGTTGCTAAAGTGATTGAACCAATTTGCTCCCCCACTGTAGTATGTGATGTTCTACTTCTCAACACTGGTTCAACACTTGATATAATCAGGCACTGATTTCTTTAAAAGAAATATATAGGTGATTGTAAAATGAGCAATCACTCTGATACACATTTACCTGATTACTAGTGAGGTTGAATCTTTTCCACTGATTCTTGTCCAGCTGGGTGCCTTTCTCCATGAAGTACCATTAACATCCTTGGCTCATTTTTTATCTCAGCGGCTGCCTGCCATGCTGACTTGTTGTCATTCTTTATATAGCCCATGTATAAATCCAGTCATGATTGTACACATCTTTCATCTGTCTGTATATATTGCCTCTCATTTTTATAGCATATTTTGAATCATTCATATGAATTATTTACCAATCAGTATTCTCTTTCATTGAGTATTGATGCACAGATCCAAGCAATAAATGAGAAAGGAATTTGAATATAAGTTGTAAGAAATGAAAGGTTCATGATACTAGTAAAATGTGTGTGTGTGTGTGTGTGTGTATGTGTGTGTTTCTGAACATTAAACCATACACGAACTAAGCACATGCTGTTACCTCAAATCGATACTGAAGGAACATTCTTATCTTCTCATCCTTGAGTTTTGGGAGACAAAGTAAACATGGAGTGGGACAGAATAGGGACCTTCAAAATAAACCTACACTTACATGATTGACTTATAAGAAAGATTACAAGAATATGCAACATGTGGTGTTGGGAGAACTGGTTATCCATATATACAGAAGGGAAGTACACCTGCATCTTACATAAAAACCAATAAAAAAATGAACTACGGACTTAATGTTACACCCTGAAATTATGAAACAAGTAGAAGAAAACATAAGGAACATGCTTCATGACATTGAAGTAAGTGAGAATTCTGGAAGCATGGGGTTGGGTGGGGGGACTCCAAAAATACAGCAAACAAAAGCAAAAATGATACAGCGTTACATCAAATTGAAAAGTTTCTGCACAATGAGAAGAAAAAGTGGAAAGACAGATACTAAAAGGTAAAATATTTTCAACCTGTATTTCTGGCAAGAGACTAATACCCAGAACACATAGGGAACTCAAAACACAAAACAATCCTTAGCAAAATAGTATACACCCGACCTACATGCTACCTATTGTGCCAATGAGGCTCCAAGAGAACACAGCCAACAGAATCAACTAAGCAGGGCTCCTAGAGTCTGAAGTGGCAATCACAGAGTCTGCATGGATCTGTGCTAGGTCCTTTGCATATATGTTATGGTTACTTGCTAGCTTGGTGTTCTTGTGGGACACATAACAGTGAAAGGAGGGGCTGTCTCTGACTCTTGCCTGATTTTGGCACCTTTGTCCTCCTACTGGTTTGCCTTATCCACTCTTGATATTAGGGGAGGTTCTTACCCTCATTGTAACTCATTATGCCATGTTTGGTTGATATCCCTGAGAGGTCTGTTCTTTTCTGAAGGGAAACAGAGGAAGAGTGGAAAATGAATAGCAGTTGATCTAGGGTAGAGGGAAGGTGGATACATAAATAAAAGAGAAACAGCATAATAATAATCACATAATCTTAGAATGGGCAATAGACCTAAGACGAGTTCTCTCAAAAGAAGATGTACTCGTTGCTGAAAGGAATTATGAAAACAAGACAAAACAAAAAAGCAAAAAACCAAAGTTACTCCTCATCAGGAAATGCAAATTAAAGACCCAATGTAATAAATATCCCCTCAGCCCAGCAAGGACGTCAATTAGCAAAAAGACAAAGACAAAAGATAGCAGGCATGCAAGGGAAGCCTGGTGAATTGTTGGGAGGAAGAGAAAACCGTGTGATGGGTCCTCAAAAAACTAAACATATACTTAGCATATAATCAAATAATTCCCCTTCTGGGTATGTACCCAAAAAACTCAAGTCAGAATCGTTAGCGGCATTATCATGCTCATATTCGTTGCTGTATTATTCCCAATAGCTAAAATTGTGGAAGCAGTCCAAATTTCATAGATGAATGAGTTGACTTTTTAAAAATGTGTATAGTGCAATATATAATTCAACAATAAAAAACAAGGAAACCACACAGTGAAACCCTATCTTGGAAAAAACAACAACAACAAAAGAAAACAAAAATAACTTTGAAGACATTATATTAAGTGAAATAAGCTAGTTACAAGAAAGGTAAGTATTATATTACTCTTAAATAAAGTATGCAGGATAGTAAAAAATCACGTCAACATAAGCTAGAGACCAGGGTCTAGGCACATAGAGGGAGACTGGAAATAATATTGTTTAATGGATATAGAACCTGTGCTTTACCCGTTCAAAACAATTACCAAGATGGATGGTTGATAATGTCTGCACAAAAATTATGTATGAATTTAGCACCACTGAACTATATACATAAAATGCCAGAAATGCTACATTATGTTAGATATGTGTTAGGACAAGAAAAATTAGGAAAAAGGTATACAAATTCACATGCCTCTATTGCTAGATAGGGTCTGGGTTTATACTATTTCCCTTGAATATAGCCTTTCTTATTCATTCATTTAGATAAACTTACCCTGAAATAGCCTTTGGTTCTTCATTTTAGCTGACAGGAAAAAAAAAAGACTTCTTTATTCAGTGATCTTTCTAAAAATGAACTTAACAGGCAGAAGAACTTCACACCTCACTGGTCTTTAACAGTTCTTTCATATGACACATATAAATGTATCCATGATTTTTATTGGAGCTTTTAAACTTAAAAATTAAGTGAATAAAAGTTTACAGACTGATATATTTTTACTACATTTTTATTAGCCTGCACAGGGTGCCATACAAAATATAACAAATTGGGTTTGAACTGAAATTGATTTCTCACAATTATAGAAGCAAGAAGTCCAAGATTAAGGTGTTCTAATGATTTGTGTCTTCTGAGGGCTACTTTCTTACTGTGTGCTCACATGGCTTTTCCTCTGAGCGCATGTGAAGGAGACACAGCATTTCATATTCCTTGTTAAAACAAGCACACGAATCCTGTGTTACTAAGTCTCCAGTCTCAGACTACAACTAACCTTTAGCTTCAACACAATTATAGGTCCCATTTCCAAACTGAGTAGTCACATATCACTGGGGCCTTTAAATGAGTTCAAAGAAGACAAACGTTAGTTCATAGAAATCTCCTAGAATTTCCTGAAACGTGATAGGAGAAATTGTTCTAATGCCTTGAGACAGCATCAGCTATTTAGAAGCAATCAGGTGGAGAAAGTTACCGGGGCTGTGGAGATTGTGTGTGACTGCACAGGCACACTAGTTTTCCAACTCCAAGGGTCTTTCTTAATAAAACAAACTGAAATGTTTTCGTCTTTCTGATCTCATAGATTCTGGCTTAAAAACTTCTTTTGGTTTTCCAGATAACTTATTACATAGGAGGTTTATTGCTATTAATAATAATAATAATAATAATAATAATAATTGGAAAAATATTTAATCAAAAGACCAGTAAGGTTAAAAAATAACCCTCATCCTCTGAAAATACCATTGAGTTCATCCCGAATTGGCTTCTACTGCTGGGCATGGGGCCTGACCTTAAGTTTGTGAACTCAGTGAGACTCCCTTGGAGAAAACTGATCAGTACATTGCAAGTGAGTGTCGGCTGGAGATAGCTTGTGGGTTAGGGATGAGAGATCCTGCCCACTTCCCTCCTCTAAGTGTTGGGGCTCCATCTGGCTTGAACCTGTGCAGGCCCTGTGTGTGCTGCCACGGTCTCTGTGAGTTCACATTGTGTCAGTTCTCTTGTTTCTGAGGGCCTTGTTTCCTTTGTATCTTCTGTCCCATCTGGCTCCTTACAATCTTCCCACCTCCACTTCCACAAGGATTCCTGAGCCCGGAGGGGAGAGACTTGGTGAAGACACTTCCAGAGGACTCTGCTATACCTCTCCCGGGCATATACCTAAAAGATTCTCCGGCATGCAATAAAGACACATGCTCCATTATGTTCATAGCAGCCTTATTTATAATAGCCAGAAGCTGGAAAGAACCCAGATGCCCCTCAAAGGAGGAATGGATACAGAAAATGTGGTATATTTACACAATGGAATACTACTCAGCAATTAGAAACAATGAATTCACAACATTTTTAGGCAAATGGTTTGATCTGGAAAATATCATCCTAAGTGAGGTAACCCAATCACAAAACAATACACATGGAGTGCAATCTCTGATAAGTGGATATTAATTAGCCCAGAAGCTCTGAATACCCAAGGCACAAATCGCATAACAAATGACTCCCATGAAGAAGTATGGAGAGGGTCCTGATCCTGGAAAGGATTGATCTAGCATTGGAGGGGAATATAAGGACAGAGAAAAAGGAGGGAGGTGATTGGAGAATGGATGGAGAGAAGAAGGTTTATGGGACATATGGGGAGGGGGGATCTGGGAAAGGGGAAATCATTTGGAATATAACAAAGACAATTTTACAAGCAAATGGTCTCAGGAAACAAGCTGGAGTAGCCATTCTAATATCAGATAAAATTGACTTTCAACCCAAAGTCATCAAAAGAGACTCTGAGGGACACTTCTTGCTGGTCAAAAGAAAAATACAATAAGAAGAACTCTCAATCCTGAACATCTATGCTCCAAATGCAAGGGCACCCTCATTCATAAAAGAAACTTTACTAAAGCTCAAAGCACACATTACACCTAACACAATAATTGTGGGCGACTTCAACACTACACTTTCCTCAATGGACCGATCAGGAAAACAGAAACTGAACAGGGACACAGTGAAACTGTGAAACTAATAAATAGGGTTATTTGGTTCCCTGGGGTCTAACTTCTTGAGTTCTTTGTATATATTGGATATTAGCCCTCTATCAGATGTAGGGTGGGTGAATATTCTTTCCCAATTTGATGGTTGACGTTTTGTCCTTTTAACAGTGTCCTTTGCCTTACAGAAACTTTGTAATTTTATGAGGTCCCATTTGTTAATTCTTGATCTTAGAGCATAAGCTATTGGTGATCTGTTCAGGAACTGTTCCCCCGTGCCCATGTCCTCAAGGGTCTTCCCCAGTTTCTTTTCTATTAGTTTCAGTGTGTCTGGTTTTACATGGAGGTCCTTGATCCACTTGGAGTGAAGTTTAGTACATGGAGATAAGAATGGATCAATTCGCATTCTTCTGCATGCTGACCTCCAATTGAACCAGCACCATTTGTTGAAAAGGCTATCTTTTTTCCACTGGATGTTTTTGGCTCCTTTGTCGAAGATCAAGTGACCATAGGTGTGTGGGTTCATTTCTGGGTCTTCAATTCTATTCCATTGGTCCACTTGTCTGTCACTGTGCCAATACCATGCAGTTTTTAACACTATTGCTCTGTAGTACTGCTTGAAGTCAGGGATACTGATTCCCCCAGAATTTCTTGTGTTGTTGAGAATAGTTTTAGCTATCCTGGGTTTTTTGTTGTTCCAGATGAATTTGATAATTGCTCTTTCTAACTCTGTGAAGAATTGAGTTGGGATTTTGATGGGTATTGCATTGAATCTGTATATTGCTTTTGGCAAAATGGCCGTTTTAACTATATTGATCCTGCCGATCCATGAACATGGGAGGTTTTCCCATTTTCTGAGGTCTTCTTCGATTTCCTTCTTCAGAGACCTGAAGTTATTGTCTTATAGATCTTTCACTTGTTTGGTTAGAGTCACACCAAGATACTTTATATTGTTTGTGGCTATTGTGAAGGGTGTCATTTCCCTAACTTCTTTCTCAGCTTGCTTATCCTTTGAGTATAGGAAGGCAAATGACTTGCTTGAGTTGATTTTATAACCAGCCACTTTGCTGAAGTTGTTTATCAGCTGTAGGAGTTCTCTGGTGGAGGTTTTCAGGTCACTTAAGTAAACTATCATGTCATCTGCAAATAGTGATAATTTGACTTCTTCCTTTCCAATTTGTATCCCTTTGACTTCCTTATGTTGTCTAATTGTTCTAGCTAGGACTTCAAGAACTATATTGAAAAGATATGGAGAGAGGGGACAGCCTTGTCTAGTCCCTGATTTTAGTGGGATTGCTTCAAGTTTCTCTCCATTTAGTTTGATGTTGGCTACTGGTTTGCTGTATATTGCTTTTACTATGTTTAGGTATGGGCCTTGAACTCCTGTCCTTTCCAAGACTTTTAGAATGAAAGGATGCTGAATTTTGTCAAATGCTTTTTCAGCATCTAATGAAATGATCATGTGTTTTTTTTCTTTGAGTTTGTTTATGTAGTGGATTGCATTGATGGATTTCCGTATATTGAACCATTCCTGCATCCCTGGGATGAAGCCTACTTGATCATGGTGGATGATCGTTTTGATGTGTTCTTGGATTCAGTGGGCAAGAATTTTATTGAGTATTTTTGCATCGATATTCATACGGGAAATTGGCCTAAAATTCTCTTTCTTAGTTGGATCTTTGTGTGGTTTTGGTATCAGCGTAATAGTGGCTTCGAAGAAAGAGTTGGGTAGTGTTCCTTCTGTTTCTATTTGGTGGAAAAGTTTGAAGAGTATTGGTGTTAAGTCTTCTTTGAAGGTCTGATAGAATTCTGCAGTGAAACCATCTGGTCCTGTGCTTTTTTTGGTCAGAAGGCTATCTATGACCCCTTCTATTTCTTTAGGGTTTATGGGTCTGTTTAGATGGTCTATTTGATCCTGGTTTAATTTTGGTAATTGGTATCTGTCTAAGAAAATGTCCATTTCTTCCAGCTTCTCCAGTTGTGTTGAGAACAGGTTTTTATAGTAGGATCTGATGATTTTTTTGAATTTCCTCTGTTTCTGTTGTAATATCTCTGTTTTCATTTCTAATTTTGTTAATTTGGATACTTTCTCTGTGCCCTTTGGTTAGTGTGGCTAAGGGTTTATCTATCTTGATTTTTTCAAAGAACCAGCTTTTGGTCTTGTTGATTCTTTGTATGGTTCTCTAGGTTTCTACTTGTTTGATTTCAGCCCTGAGTTTGATGATTTCCTGTCTTCTTCTCCTCCTGGGTGAATTAGCTTCTTTTGTTCCAGGTCTTACAGTTGTTCCGTTAATCTTCTAGTGTATGCTCTCTCGAATTTCTTTTTGGAGGCATTCAAAGCTATGAGTTTTCCTCTTAGCACTGCTTTCATTGTGTCCCATAGATTTGTGTATGTTGTGCCTTCATTTTCAGTAAATTCTAAGAAATCTTTGATTTCTTTCTTTATTTCTTCCTTGACCAAGGTATCATTGAGTAGAGTATTGTTCAGTTTCCATGTGTATGTGGATTTTCTGTTGTTTTTACTATTACTAAAGACCACTTTTACTCCATAGTGATCTGATAGGAGGCATGGGATTATTTCAGTCTTCTTATATTTGTTGAGGTCTGTCTTGTGACCAACTATATGATCGATTTTGGAGAAGGTACCATGAGGTGCTGAGAAAAAGGTATATTCTTTTGCTTTGGGATGAAAAGTTCTCTATATATCTGTTAGCTCCAATTGGTTCAAAGCTTCAATTAGTTTCACTGTCTCCCTGTTTAGTTTCTGTTTTCCTGATCGGTCCATTGGTGAGAGTGGAGTGTTGAAGTCACCCACAATTATTGTGTTAGGTGCAATGTGTGCTTTGAGCTTTAATAAAGTTTCTTTTACGAAAGAGGGTGCCCTTGCATTTGGGGCATAGATGTTCAGGATTCAGAGTTCTTGTTGAATTTTTTCCTTTGACCAGCACGAAGTGACCTTCCATGTCTCTTTTGATGACATTAGGTTGAAAGTCAATTTTATCTGATATTAGAATGGCAACTCTGGCTTGTTTCCTGGGACCATTTGCTTGTAGAATTGTCTTCCAGCCTTTTACTCTAAGGTAGTTTTTGTCTTTGACACTGAGGTATGTTTCCTGTATGCAGCAAAATGTAGGGTCCTGTTTACCTAACCAGTCTGTTAGTCTATGCCTTTTTATTGGGGAATTGAGTCCATTGATGTTAAGAGATATTAAGGAGTAGTGGTTATTGCTTCCTATCATTTTTTTATTTTAATTTTATACGTGTGTGGTTATCTTCTTTTTGGTTTGATGAAAGAAGCTTAATATCCTGCTTTTTCCAGGATATAGTTTCCCTCGTTGTAATGGTGTTTTCCCCCTATTATCCTTTGTAAGGCTGGGTTTGTGGAAAGATATTGTGTAAATTTGGTTTTGTCATGGAATATTGTGGTTTCTCCATCTATAGTAATTGAGAGTTTTGCTGGTTGTAGTAGTCTCGGCTGGCATTTGTGTTCTCTTAGAGTCTGCATGAGTTCCGCCCAGGATCTTCTAGCTTTCATGGTCTATGGTGAGAAATCTGGTGTAATTCTGATAGGTCTTCCTTTATATGTTACTTGCCCTTTTTCTCTTACTGCCCTAAGTATTCTTTCTTTGTTTTTAGGGTTTTTTGTCTTTTAGGGTTTTGATTATTATGTGACAGGTGGTAGTTCTGTTCTGGTCCAAACGCTCACCTTAGCATTTCTTACAGGGCAGATTCATTAGTCAAGAATGACATCACTTTTTGTCAGTCTGAAACTGTACTCATTTCTTCATTTTCCAAAGCTGCTTTTTTACTGGCCATATGATTATTTCAGTTTTGTGTTCTCAGTGATTTCATCTGGCATTCTATTGTCTTCTGCCTTCCACAATTCTAGAGAGAAATGAAATATCTGTATTACCTTTCTGCTTTCAAAAGTCTATCTTTGGTATTGGCTACTAACAGTTTCTTTATAACATGTGACTCCAACTAAATTCATTCTACTTTGAGTTGGGTTTCTTCAATGTGTAGATGAAGTCACCATTCTAAATGCCCACAAGTTCTTGCTGAGAGGAGCCTGATATGGTTGTCTCCTGAGAGGCTCTGCCAGAGCCTGACCAATACAGAGGAGGATGCTCTCAGCCAACCATTGAACTGAGCACAGGGTCCCCAATGGAGGAGCTAGAGAAAGGACCCAAGGAGCTGAAGGGGTTTGCAGCCCCATAGCAGGAACAACAATATGAACCAACCAGTACCCCCAGGACTCCCAGGGACTAAACCACCAACCAAAGAGTACACATGGAGGGACCCATGGCTCCAGCTGCATTATGTAGCAGAGGATGGCCTTGTCGGACATCCATGGGAGGAGAGGTCCTTAGTCCCGGGATGGTTTGATGCCGCAATGTAGGGGAATGCCAGGACAGTGAGGTGGGAGTGGGATGGTGGGGGTACCCTCATAGGAGCAGGGTTAAGGAGAATGTGATAGGGAGTTTGTGGAGGGAAAATCAGGAAAGGTGATAACATTTGAAATGTAAATAAGGAAAATATCCGATAAAAAAATTTAAAATATTTTTCATCACGTTTGGGAATTTTGAGATGCTTTTCATGCATTTTTGCCCCTTTCTCTCCCCTTTTTGGACTTGCATAATGAACTTTAACACTGCCCACCTCCCTGAGGCTCTGTTAGATTTTCTTCAGGCTTTTGCCTTTTTGATCTTCACTTTTGATAATCTCAGCTGCTCTATATTCAAGTTCACTGACTCTTCTATCATCTGTTTACTCAAGTCTGATTTGAAGTCTTCTGTTCAGTTTTAAAGTTTTTCAATTAGAGTTATTTTATAATTTTCATTTGGTCCATCTTTTACTATTTTTCCATCTTTACTGATATAGTTCATATCAGTATAGAAAGAAATATCATTCTTATACTTCTCCTTAGTTCTATAAACATAACTTCCGTTTCTTTTTCTTGAACATATTAATATTATGAAGAAAATAATTGACACAGCACATAAATAGCTGTGATAAACTGAAGCATTAATTCCCTGCCCCCAAGGATATAAAATTGATCTAATGTGGATCAATATGCATAACAAGTTTATATTAAAAAATCATTCATTATGCATACCTCTCATATGCTCATAAAGCAATCATGTAAAACAAATGTAAAAACTTGTTTTATGCTTAAATTCAGTTAATGCCCTAGGAGTCACAAGTTTTAAGCATTTACCAGCACCATTGTATTTCAAAATTCTACAGTATTTTATATATTTATAATCAAAATAAAAAAAACTTCATACATAAAATGCTCTGAATATCATTAATACATTTTTCTAATCTTTTGCTATTTATAATTTCAGACTTGCCGATTGTTTTCAGTGATTTGAATAAACAAATAGTAATATCTGTGGTATCAAAATAGTCATATTTATTCAGGTTTCAAACTAAAATTTCTATTTTCAAAATATGGAAGAACACATGGAATACATTTTAATGGTTATTTTTTCCAACTTCTTATGCCCACAGTTGCATAGTCTACAGCATGACCTAATTATGTCATCATTGATGCATACTCTTCACCAGTAGCATCTTGGGAAATCTGAGGGTTCTTTAGAATTTCAACCTGGCTTAACTCAAGGCAAGTTTCCTTGTTCTGTGTCACTCTCCACAGCGATAGCTGAATCTCTATAACTATTGATATTTTTTTCCTAATTTCCTCATTCTTATGATCCTCAAGGAAACCTTAGTTTATCTTTATTCATCTAGATCCATTTTTTCTCTATGTGTTGCAAGCTCTTTTAGTTTTCACTTCATACAATGTTGGTCCAGTACAATTCTAGTTCTTATTGATTAATACCTCATCTGAAACTCTGAATTTATTGTATTAACCTGAACACCATTTAAGTTACAGTTCACCCCAGCACCCCAGGGTGTAGAAGGCTTCAAGATTTTGTACTTATTTCAGATGCTTATTGTACCCAGGCTTTCTCCATGTTATACTTCTAAAGCAGCATTCTGAAAGATGCACTACATTTTAGATCTTGACTATACTGCATCCCTTCGCAATAATTTTTTTCAGATGTTTGGGATAGCATGGGCTATCGACAAGATGACTCCAGAAATTACATCAATATCTGCAACTTGTTGGGAACTATGAGATAAATGGTAACTCGAATACTCATACATACTTAGTTCATATTCCCCGGGCTTGCTTGGTGCCAGTCTGTGTGTGTGTGTGTGTGTGTGTGTGTGTGTGTGTGTGTGTGTGTGAGAGAGAGAGAGAGAGAGAGAGAGAGAGAGAGAGAGAGAGAGAGATTTCTAATACAGATTGACAGATATTATCCTTGCATGTTAGATCAATTTCTACAGGAGGAAAAGTGTTTTTGGAATTGTATGTATTACTATGGATGTCCTGAGAAATCAATCTTCGGGATGTTTCGCATCTAGAGGGAACTATACATTGGAGAAATTCTATCTTTAGAACACATTGTTTTGAAGAATAATAACAATCCAGCCCATCATGAATTTCTTTTATATGAAGTGTGTTTTGATGCATTCCAAATTCAGAATCAGCTGTTCCAGATAGTACAAACTCTTTCTTTTTATGTCATCTTTTGCCTGACCTCAATCATAGCCTTCTAGTAATCCTTAGCTTTTGTTCTATGGCAGTCTCTAGCACATTTTGAATGAAATGACATAGTCCAGCACAGATACTTACTGAAGGATAACATCATTCACCACCTCTTTCTGAATAGCCAATTTAACTTCAAGTCTTTTAGCATGGGCTCAACCCAAACAAATCCTGCACCCACAAGCTCTACTTTTCTCAGGGGAACTTGGATTTTTTCCCCAAACACAAAGCTATGAATTCTAAAGCACACTGTACCCAAGTTCCTGGTGACTGAAAATGTCTTTGACATTGTTTGCAGAAAGGAATTAAGAGCTGTTTCAGAATGCTTTAGCCACTGTCTACTTGCTTTACAAACATACCACGCAAATATTGACAGGACTTAAACTAATTGTGCTACCACACTCATAGCATAAAATCATGTCCAGAGCTACAATTAATAAATTCTGTCATATACTTCATTATTCGGTATATGAGGTACCTCACACACACACACACACACACACACACACGTCTAAAATTATAGTAATTCAGCAGCAAAATAAACTCCTGCTTCCTTTTCAGTAGCCCTTTCATTATTAGGTCCCTTAATGTATTTCTTTTTTTTTTTTACAAAAATATATTTATTTATTTTAGGTATATGAGTACACTGTAGTTGTCTTCAGACACAGCAGAAGAGTACATTGGAGTCCATTACAGATGTTTGTGGGCCACCATGTATTTGCTGGGATTTGAACTCAGGACCTCTGGAAGAGCAGTCAGTGTTCTTAACTGCTGAGCCATCTCTCTACAACCCCACCAACACCGCCCATGTATTTCAAATGATGTATTTACAATTCTTGTCTAACTTCAATGGCCTGGGCTTCTTTGAAGATAGCTTCGTTTCACCACTTTTTTTCCTTTTTAGCCTATGTATTATTGGTCATAGTTTCTATGTGGGCTATTTTTATACATCATATTTTTTGTTGAAAAATAAATGTTTTGAAGAGTGTACTTTATAACTTTGGAAGTAATGTATTGTGACAACCTCCAAAAGGCTTGCTGTGTTTTGCTATCTATTGTTTATTTATTGACCTTTGTGACCTATATCTTTAGGGCTTGCTTCTTTGCAGTGTGGGGACAGTGAAATATTTGTTCTTTCTTTTTTTTCTGGCTTGAAATTCCTTTTATTTCATTTGATATATTTTTTATTTACATTTCAAATGATTTCCCCTTTCCTGGCTTATTGGTCAGGTAGTTTTTGGAGAACTATTTCCTTAAATATCCCAAACCAACAGCTCTCCTAGCCTTTGCAAGGAGCTTGTGTGGAGGTTGGGACCTGCATTGCCATTCAGAAAGACAACTGCCAATTCTGTTTAGACATCACTCGTGACTTATACAGAGCTAGGGTTGAAAAGTTAGACCCCTCTTTTGGGTTTTTCTGGGTAAACATGTTATATAAATAATATGCCCTTCCAGGGAGAAATCACTCGGCACATGTAGAGATTAATAAAAGGAAAAGCTCTCTAATAATATTATATATCCAGCTTTGGCTAATGCTCAAAGAGGAGCCAGCATAGAATATATTTTGCTAACTTTTATACAACTTGCACATATGCATTCCACAAACACTCTCACCCTTAATTCTCTTTCAGGTCCTGGCCCCATGTTACAGTTTGAACAATTTAAACAGGGACAGGCGCCAGCAAGTCTGGTGACTACGGCAGACTGGAAACTTACACAGCAAAGATACTGACTACTGCCAGAATCATTTTAAGTATACCCAGTGTTGTTCTTTACAAGCAGTTGCTACCCAATCTTATCTTGCCCACCTGGCTGAATTATTGTTTTCTCAAGAGAGATCTGGTTCTTTAGGCCACTTGATAGAAACATGTTCTTTGATATGGAGATGGACTTAATGGCTGGTTTTAAGTCAGGGTTGTCTCCTGTCTCAGAGGAATGGGGCCTAAAGGTTATCAGTTTGGGTGAACAATCATTTACATCCTCACATCCTAAAGTCTCCCTTATCTCTAACAGGCCTGGTTAGCAAGTTACTTATCTTCCAGGGCAGTGCTCCTTAAGTTTTGCTTGTGTGGCAAGTCTTTCAGTAAACTCTTCTTAGAATCAATTCTATTACTTTGCGTTTCTTTTACATCAAAAATGCAGTTCTGAGCAGGCACACAGCCCTACACATATAAATGTTGATACTTAAAAAAAAAAAAAACAAGTGACAAAACAAGCAAAATCCAAAAACCAACCAAAAACAAAACCAAACAAAACAACAACAACAACAAAAAACAAACAGAAACTTTGAACATGTCATTGTCTGGCTTTTCATTTTAAGATTTTTGACAGCTTGTTTCTGTCCCAAGTGTTTTGAACAGCCCCAGGCTGCTGCTGTGTTAAGTTATTGCCACTGATTGTTTTTGACAATGCTTCTAGGGAAAAATCTTTTCACACTGAATAAACTCAGAGTCTAGTCAAATAAAGATAGGCCTTGGGGAAGTAATTTTCCAGGGAACTTCCAGACATAATAATCATAGCAGTTAACTGAATTGGGAACTTTGCAGAAAGTGAAAATTCGTCCCCCTATCCCACTGGGGGGGGGTTGTTGGGGCTGTTGGGGTACTGATTTTCACAGACATGCTAAGACACTCTGGTTTTAAGCCTACCGTGGGACTGAGGAAAACGGATGTGTCAAGCTCAAAGTGCAACTACACTCACTGTTTTTAACAAAATTCAACATTTTTGTGACTACAGGCTCTTTGGATGATTATTTTGTCTTCGGTTAAATTCTAAAATTAAAAAAAAATGCAACTTGGACCTCTTTTGATAGAATTCTCATTGATTTTATTGGGGAAGAATTTTCAGAAGCCCCTGCTCTTTTCAGTTAGAGCACCTGACTGTTCAATTCACTGGCACAACCACAAACGGTTTTGAAGACAGCACCATCTCAACTTTTCATGCAGCATGAGCTGAGCTTGGACTTCTAGACATTATACTGCCTAAATGTGATATTTGTCTGCAGAAAAACTTCCATTTATGTAATATAGATCAGTCCGTGAAACTCTAATTATAAACATTAGTCTCCAATTAAAATGTGCCACAACCAAAATGATTATCTTTAGAAATAGGTTCATAAGACGTGCAGGCAATATAGTAGAAATTTACATAGTATATATATAACAACTTTTGCTATTTAAATCTTCTGAGTGCAATTTAAGATCACAATTGTTCTCTGGTAATTTTACATAGTGATAGCTCATGCTGCGGTATCAGCATGATTAATTAAATAGTGACACTGTGATATTTAAAAACGACTTTTAGGACTTGTAATAAAACAGAAATGTAATAAGTGTAATAATTGTTTAAATAATGATAACATTTAATATTTAACCCAAAAGATGTTTGTCATAAAGTTGAGGGGAGGATATTCAGATGTAGAATTACAAGCCTGTGATCTCAGCATTCAGGAACAAGAGGCAGGAAGTCTTTGATGCTAAGGCCAGCCTGTGCTGTTTAACAAGACCTTGTCTACAAAACAACAGAAATGTTTGTAAGGCTCTCACCTCTGTGATGACCGATCTGGACAAGAAAAGAACAACATAAGAATTATCACCTCCCTACCATTCTGTTCCACTCATGACATTCCTTCTCCCACCTAATATTCTTGTTTTCCTTTGTGAGTTTATTTTCTGATTCTGATTTATATAGTTCAAACTGCCACACTTGTAACGTGTTGTATACCTTTCATTGTAACTACGTTCTTTCCTACCATAGTATTGAGGCACTTCTCTGTGCTGTTGTAGAAGTCTGTGACTGGTTCATTTTTATTGTTGTACAGTATTCTATTATATAATGTAGCACAATTTGTCTTAACTGTGATGGACATTCTGGGTGTTTCTAGCGTGTGACACTTGTAGAGCAGCACTGCTGTGGATGTGCTTACACTTACCTCCTAGGGTCCAGAGCACTTGAATTCTGTATGACTTATTTAAGAAACTGTACATCAATAGTTTCCTACAGCAATGTAACTATGGATTTGGCTTGTATTCATACAATAGAAAAGAGAATTTTCCATTGGACTCCTGGCATGATGAGACTACAGGTCAGAGGATGAGAGGTAGAGAAGGCTCTTCTCTTCCCTCTACTCTGTCCACATCATAACTATACCATAGTTAACTATACCATGAGAACTAGGATTAGCCACCTCAAGTTATGAGATAACTTGTGTGTGTATGTGTGTGTACATGTGGGTGAGCACACACACGTGTGTATGTGTGTGTATGCATTCATGTGTGTGTGTGTCTGTGTGTGTGTGTGTGTGTTAGATGGTTTTTGTCTCTGTGAAAAAACAAAATAATAGAGCACGGATCTGAGCTCCTTGCTTCAGAGATTTAAATGTGTGTTCGAGTGCCCCGTCTGCTTTTAAGTCTTTGTGGTAGGCAGAAGCATTGTCACAGAAAGGCAAGGAAGACAGAACAGCTTGCCTTATAGGTAAGGAGCACAGAGTGGCAGGAAGACGCCAGAGACAAGATAATGTTCTTCAAATACATGGTCTCAGTGGCCTACTTTGTGCATTTAACTCATAGCTGGACTAATGGATTGCATCACAATGTTCTCCACTGCAAAATGAAAATGACATTATTTGTGTAAAGACAGTCGTTGAAGGGTTAGCTGAGTTGAATTTTTCATTGATGTAACAGAGTAACATACTGTTGTTAGAAGTCCTAATGAGGAGTAAACATAATTCACTGAACTGAGCATTTCAAAGAGTATTTTGAGATCTTTGATTTTGAAGTACAAGTTTTTGATTAGTTGGGAAAAGCATAGAGTGGGCTGGAGAGATGACTCAGCAGTTAAGAACGAGCTCTTCTTTCTCTCCGGAAGACAAGGGTTCAGTTCCTAACACCTGCGTGGTGACTCACCATCATTCATAACTCCGATTCCAGATGATCCAGTGACCTCTCCTGACCCCGGAGGGCAGCAGGTGTGTACCTGCTGCACAAACATACTGATGAGCAAAACCCTCGTGCACATATAACTTTAAACAATCTTTTTTTTTTAAAAAGCTTTAAAAAATAAAAGCAGAGACAAGCAACTCTCTTTAGTTGTTGGCAGGGCTCTTCAGAGTGACAAAATAAAGTCCATTTGCTTATCTGGTGGTTCAGAAACTCAGACCACACCAGCTTGTTTGTTATCCACCCAAACGGAGACATTTTAAAAAAAAAATGCTTCACATTTGTCATCTGAGATTAGAGGGGCCAAAGTAGTATCATGAATAATGTCTTGCCTCTTGGTCCTGCTCATTGGACAACATGTCTCAGTTTTCTCCCGTGTCACTGTTATTTCCATCAGGAAACTTGCACAGTGGCCCAACCCAAAAACTCTCAGGGTCTTTTCAGATCTAGTCTCAGCTTATTCTTTGTTGCATCCTATCTGTCCAACCAACCCCAGGACTAGCCTATATCAGACAGCCTCTTCTACTGGGTGTGCTGACTCATACCTTTCATCCCAGCACTTGACAGAGAGAGAGAGAGAGAGAGAGAGAGAGAGAGAGAGAGAGAGAGAGAGAGAGAGAGGCAGATGAATCTCTGTGAGTTCGAGGCCAGCCTGGTTTACAGAGTGAGTTCAAGGACAGAAAGGGTTATGCAGAGAAACCCTGGCTCCAAAAAAGTTCAAATTAAAAAAAAAAAAAAAAAAAGGAAGGAAAGGAAAGAAAGAAAATGGCCTCTTCTACGTGAGGATGGGAAAACCCCAGTCACACTAAAAATGTGACTGCAGGATATCATGTGTTGTTGTCTTCTTTTAGAAGTAATTTAGATTACTTAGATGGTGAGCCATTGGAATCAGAACCAATTTGTCTCTGTTGGAAAGCCTATGTCTCCACTGCTAGTCTCAAGTGAGGAACAAGCCAAATCTCAGGTTTGTTTGGGAAAGCGGTGTGTGGAAGAGATGAAGAAATTAGCCTTTTCTTTACAGTTCTTTTTCATTCTCCAAAGTGACACATAGAAAAAGTAAATGTAAGATTTCTTAGATCACTGGATTTTCCTCTGAGCTCTCTTCCTCTTGAGTGTCACCAAAAATCTAAAGTGAAGAAGATAAAAAAAAAAATAGGTTGGCAGTTCAATAAAGGCTTCGGCTTCTAGATAGTGTTTGTGATTCTCTGAAAATACATGAACACAGTAAAGTGTTCATGTTATTTCAGAGTGGACAAACTCAGGGGAAGGGAGAACGGGTCTATTTGAATCTTTGGCTCCTGAAGTTTTCTTGTGATTCTGCATTTTGGGGCAGCATTCCATCAAAATGTGTGGGGTTCTTGTGTCTTTAATGTCAAGTCGATTTTCTTTAGCACTGATTTTTGACTCCAAATGATCATGGATGAGACTCTGTAGGACTTAACAAAAGCTTCACATAGGTCTCCTGACCGTTTGTTCCCCTTCACATTGCTGCTTGTCCCCTTTCTCCACATTCTTCAGCGCAAGGCCCCCAGGCAAAGCAATTTTTTTTTCCTGTGCACAGGATCCTCACCGGCCTGTGATTTCTCCTTCTTGTTTCACAGATCCTGACATTCCAATACTCATTTTTTTGTTCCCTTCCCTCATACCCATATTGCCTCAGCTACCATGTCTATCTGTGTGAAGACCAATCCCCTTCCAGCCTTGCCTGCCTGACCTTCATTCTGCTATTACAGTATGTACCCGGAGAGCCGTGCTAACAGGGCTTTGGCCTGTGGCCTTCTCTAACCCTGGACCCAGTAGGGCTAACAGCTCCTGTTCATCCTTGCCTTTAAATAAGCCAGAGTGACAAATTCTTACCAAGATACACATACAAATACAAATATGCAAACTATTTTATATATTTATGGATATACGCAGTATATCTTTATGTACATACAAACATAACAAGCCACACACATATTTCCATAGACGAGCATAGGTAGATTTTAGTTGGGACTATCATCCTACTCAGTCCAAATTTCTCAGTATTCAATCTGTTATGTGCAGACACATGCACATATATGCACACATACATATCTTCATATGCAATTCAAATGTATACACACAAATAAAGACCATGCTCAGATCCAGTGGACGCAACAGCAGTCTCCAAAGGGATACATGGAAGTTATGAAGACATTGACTACTGTGACATCAGATGTTGAAAGGCCATCTAGCCCATAATACCAGCTCACAGATAATCTCACCCACTAGGGCCCTTTCACAGTCAAGAGAAATTCAGGCTTCGCCCCAGGTGCCTTGGCAAGTGTTTGACACACATCACTTTGTTTTAATCTCACAGCGACCCAGGAAAAGCAACCCTCAGCACTATCTGTCTCTCTCAGCACAACACGGATGCACAGATGGCCTTCATTCCCTTTGGTTTTGAGAATACTTTCTTTTTTGTTTTGTTTTGTTTTGTTTTTAGTTTTGTGGATTTGGGGTTTGTTTGTTTGTTTGTTTGTTTTGGGTTTTTTTTTTTTTTGAGACAGAGTTTCTCTGTGTAGCCCTGGCTGTCCTGGAACTCACTCTGTGAGACCATGCTGGCCTCAAACTCAGAAATCCATCTGCCTCTGCCTCCCAGAGTGCTGGGATTACAGGCGTGAGTCACCACCGCCCAGCTTGTTTTGTTTTTCGTTTTTCAAGACACGGTTTCTCTGTGTAGCCCTGGCTGTCCTGGAACTCACTCTGCAGAACAGGCTGGCCTCGAACTCAGAAATCTGCCTGCTTCTGTCTCCCAAGTGCTTGGATTACAGGCGTGCGCCACCACGCCAGGCTTTGAGAATACTTTCACATGCATTACTTCCCGTTGATTTTGAGTGTTGTAATCACATTGTGAAGTAGGAAAGTTTGGCATTTGGCGTCCTCGGTTTGCAGCTGAGACTCACAGAGGTTAAGGAGTTGTCTCAAGCCTGTAACAGCTTTTAAAAACCTATAAGCCAGATCCAGTTTCAGTAGTTTTGTATATTTATTCCTTTGTTAGTTCCCATGTACTTATTATGTCCTTCTAACTTTCCTGGACTGTCCTAAGTATTAAAAATCAAAAACAAAGACAAAAAAAAAAAAAAACAACTGGGTGAGACAGAGGCTTGAACTTCAAAATAGTTGTCATTTTAGAGGGGAGAAAGACCAGTAATATCATTGTATCACATGCCAGAGGCTGGGACAGAGACTTGGAAAAACTGGCTAGAGTAACTGGTTCTGCTGAGGAAGTCAGCAGAGCTGGGGGGCGGTACGCTGTTAGAAAAACTGCTTTTCTATGTAGTGTTTTTATCTGTGGAGAGGCTGGTTGGCTTCTGTAAAACTGTAAAGTTAGTCACATTCACCTTTGTGTTCCGCAAGGGCTGGAAGGCGGCGGCAATTGACGGTAGCACAGTTTGTAAGTCAGTGCAATATGAATTCTTCAATTATTTAGGAGTCAGTAGGATTTCTGCTTACCACAGCTAAATCATTATGGTCACAAAACCACATATTTTGAGTGTATCCTTTAAATAAAAAACTGGCTGGGCAGTTACCTAACTGTTTTAGAAAATGGGTTACAGGTGAAAAATTCTAACTCAAAACCGAGTTAAATGTTATCTTTTCTGTGAGGATCGTGTGGATTGTTTGGATTTGTTCTTTTCGTTTTTACCTACAGTTTCCATAGTCTCGTTCCCTCTTCCTCACTGAGTCGCACTCTTGACCTCTCACTCTGTCTCCCTCCATTTCATTCTTCATCTTACGGAGAATTCTGAGCATGCTCACACACAGGGGTTGCAGAATCACATAGTGCAGAACCACTCCTCACTTTGACATTTCACTAAGCCTTCTTTCATGCTTGCCTTCATATAGTCACATCTTTGGGCAAGAGTTGTTTTCAAACATCTAGAGCCTTTAATCTGTGAGGTAGCAAGAGAAGGAATATGGAAGGTATTGAAGAGAGCAGACATGGAAGGGGTTAAAGGAGGCAAGAGAAGGTGGAAGTGATGTGATTATATTTTAATTTTTAAATAAGTAAAAACTACGGTCCTGTTATTTACAAGGTTCTGGAGGAGTGTCAAAGCAGAATTGGAATGTATATATCTTTCCAACCGTCATCACTTTGGAGTTAGAAAGAGCCACATTCTTTAAATGAAAAAAAAAAGTTTTAATAAGATGTTGCATGTGGCATTAGTTCATCTAGCAGCATGCAGCTCACCTGGACAAGGTATTTCTGGCAGCATTCAAGCAAAATAAACAATATGTACATGTTTTTGACTGAACACCTCAGATAAGAACAAAGCACAATGCAAGAACAGCCACAGAAACATTTTCACTTTATATAAAGATATCATTGTTGTCTCTGTTCTGGGAGCACATTCTGTTTGGACTTTAGGATAGCAAATTTGTCTTTTACTGTCACTGGAACTGTGAGTTCAATTGTTTCCTTCTCCTCCATTTTCTGGAAGTCAGCCTCCTTAAGTGGGGGGTTTAAGATATCTGGGAATATACTATGCTAACTACATGCTAGTTCATAGGTGAAAAATTAGAAATCTGTAATTACAGTACAACTGTGAGCCAGTACCTTCACCAGCGTTACATATGGGCAGCTGCTTGAATTAAAGGACTTCATGACTTACTGTATTAATGTGTATGTCTGTGTGTGCACACCACATATGTGCAGGTGTCTGCAGAGGCCAGAAGAAGACAAGCAGTTCCCTGGGACTGGAGTCAGAGGCAGCTGTGAACTGCCTGATGTGGGTGCTAAGAAGCAAACTCCAGTCCTCTGGAAGAGCAGAAAGTACTCATAACTGACAAGCCGTCACTTCATCCCCTCACATGTAATTTTATTCCCGGATGTATAAGCTGTGGTAGTATTTTCATAATAGAAACAATTTAATGTAAATAAAAAGGACATTGTAATGTAAATCAGAGTTCATCTAAACAAGATGAGAGACATTATAAATGCATAACTTAGACATTGCTTATTTGTATGACATTGCATAATAAAAACAGTATACAAAATTCTATATCCAAAAATGAGCTCAACTCTATAAAAAGTGCCTGGAAATGATATTGGAATGTAACGTGCCAAGAGGTTAATACTGGTTGCTTCTGAAAAGTAGGGTTATGACTGATTCTTATTTTATTTCTTTTTTATACTTTTCTTTCTTTTTCAAATTTCCTACAGTAAGCATGTAATTACTTGCATAATCAGAAAAACATTTTTTTCTAAATAAAAAGACAAGCAAGTCTCATAATCCCAATGCCTAGAAGCAGATCAGCCAATCTGTTTTGAATGTTTCCAAGGCAGTGAACCAGGCAAAAAAGTAAGAAGGATGATTTCAGAGTCCCCAGGGGAGACTTGTATAGTTAGTTCCTAGGAAACCAGAAGTTTTAGCCACTCAAAACACATGTAAGTGTTTTTGGTGTGAATCAAAACCTTCCATTAGACATAATTTCAACAGCAGCTGTTACACAACCTGTATAAACTATTTTTGGTGTGAACCAAAATTTAAACAACATAGAAACTCTGTTAACTATTTCCTGGTCCCATAGGTGCAAGCCTCATCTACCACTAACCTGGATTAGCTGCCTTTATTCAGGGGCAATGCCTGATGTTGTAGTGGGGCTGAGAAGAAAGGCTTGGGAAGAATCAGGACAGCCGTCCCAACTGTCCCTCTGACAGCTTTGTGTACTCCTGATTTTTTTAAGGCTTTTGACTCGGCTTTAAAAATCAACATATTAAAGGAAAGTCATAAGTAGTTCACACCCATTCTCATAAGAATAACAGAACTATGTAAATAATGGCATTGCATTCTCCTTGTTTCTGGTTCCTTCCATCAGGAGTAAGCAATGTTAATCTCATGTGCATCTTTATACCTTTCCCTGTGATACATAACACACTTAAACACACATAGTGGATAAAGCACCTCTGCTACTGTCTTTTGTTTGAAAAAAGGCCAAAATCCTGCGCCCTATCCTAGGAATTTTAAAAATGAACTTTGCAAAGAACCTTACTGAGCCCTATAATAAAAGGGGGCAGGGTGGTAAATGTTCTCTCTCCATTATTTTGTAATTTGCTTTTACCTCTTATTATATCATGAGTCCTTTGAGGTTAATGTCTACGAGCAAGAGTCAGTATTTTTTGGTAGATATCAGGGAAAATAGAAGTGAATTATTTGATTTGCCAAGGGCACTTACTTTTTCTTTATTCTTGACAATTTCATACATGTATACAATGAAATGTAATCATATTTACCACCATTGCTCCTTCTAACCCCCCTAATATCACCAAAACTCTATGGATTTTTTTTTATAGCCCACCAAGTCTAATTAGTGCTTCCCATGTGTGTATGCGTTTCTGGTATTACCTAGACCACGGGGAATCTATCAGTGGATATAGCCTGGATAAAGAATGACTCTCCCTCCTCCCCTAGCAACTATCCACTGACAACAGCTTTCCAGTAAGGAGTCGGGTTTAGAGATCATCCACCCCATCTATGCTGAAAACCTGGCTAGCTTGATCTTGTGCAGGTTGTCTGTAGGTGAGCACAGCTACTTTGAGCTCATGAGTGCAAATAGACATGTCGTGACTAGATGACAGTATTTTGTGGCCTGCCTCCCCATCCTCCAGCTTACCAAAAAATATTTTAAACAATGATTAAAAATAAAGGCTAGCCATGTCTCAAAACCCCAAAAAATAAAATAAAATAATAAAATAAAATGCTAGATTAGACGATGTCTAGAATACATACAGTAACAACCCTAATGGTAAAAAGATCTTGCAAATTGAAAAGTGAAAGAAAAACAGGTACTATGGCATTAAGAAGCATTCTGAGAGACTGTTCATTACCAGGATGCAAGTTAAGAAATACTCTTTGAATCACCACCTATGAAAGAGAGAGGAAAATGTGGATGACAGAGAAGCTAATCTCTTACATAGACCCAAAGATGATGTTACCTGAACGGCCGGTTAGAGTCCCTCATCACTATCTGTCAAAGCCACCCTGAGTAATATGACTGTCATTCATTTTCAGCTTATACCTGCATATCATGACAATCCATCCACACACCAAGGTCAGGGTATTTACCTCCTTTTTCTGCTGCTTAGACATAAATCATACCTATATACCACAAGTATGTGCTTAGGAAGAGACGCTGGTAAAATCAGAGTGGATGACCTGTGTCTGGCCCATCTACTAAAACAGGTATGTGTGTCCCTTTGCTTTTCTGGTGCTGAACCACTTCTTTATAACAGCTTATTACTAGGCCCATCTGACATAGAATTTGGTGGGAATGAGCAACCCCAGGTCATGATGAACAATTGTAGTCACAAAGCATACTTGTTTTTCTATCACACTGGGGCCCAAAGCATACAGGTTCTTTGCTAAAAGCCTATAATTATCCTTTCATAAGTCCTTGAGGTCTACAGTGTGATTATCTGCATAGGCTTGCTATAAATTCCATCTAGTAGCCATTTCCCTGATGCTATAGGATAGAATAGTCATGTGCTCCAAACAGCATTGTAGTGTATAGATGCTGCAGGGTGCTTTCTTATTTTGGCCTCTGCTCATAGTATAGAGAATTTGCATCACCTAGCATATGGACAGGTCTCCAGATGGAAAACCCTACCAGATCTTTTACTTCCTGTCTTTTACCTAGGTTGTAATTGCTTAGTCCCCTACTCATGGACACCTAGAATTCTATTGATGTGGTAGGGCCTCTAATCTTCGCAGGGGTTATCTTCCACACTGTGAGTAATTGGGTATTAAAAACTCGAGCTTCTAGTGTGAAAGCAATTTCTTGTTTTGATTAAGTGGATCAATGGGATAGTCTGTGGGATAGCCAACTTTCTTAAACAGTTTTTCAGTGGAATCTTAGAGTTAACTAAACTATGTAGCACCATGACAGAGGTCTATTGTTGTATGACAGTGCGGCTCAGAAGCAGTGTGTTTGCATGACATATACAATAGCACTGGAGTCAATCTCTAGCACCAAAAAAGAAAAAAAGAAATATCCCACAAATATGTATTCATGTCTCATTTATGTGAATCTGAATCTTCTTATGTTTTCTAGACAGTATAGAAAGGAGGACTTTAACATATTAAATACCCAAAGGCCACATATCAAATACCCAAAGATATTGTCTTAGTTACATTTTTACTGCTGTGAACAAACACCATGACCAAGGCAAGTCTTATGAAGACAACATTTAGTTGGGGTTGGCTTACAGGTTCAGAGGTTCAGTCCATTATCATCAAGGTGGGAGCATGGCAGCATCCAGGCAGGCATGGTGCAGGAAGAGCTGAGAGTTCTACATCTTCATCTGAAGGCTGCTAGTGGAAGACTGGCTTCCAGGCAGCTAGGACTAGGGTATTAAAGCCCACACCCACAGTGACACACCTATCCCCACAGTGACACGCCTACTCCAACAAGGCCACACCTCCAAATAGTGCCACTCCCCAGGCCAAGCATATACAAACCATCACAGATGTGTTCATCTTCTCTAACAAATATGCCACCTTTGACACAGAAATTAGAAAATAGGACAATAATTTGATGCTATTACAACATCTGTCATCTCCTAAAATCTTCCACACTCTGGAAGTCAGAATGGAGGAATTCAGCATAGATATGATTCTTACACATACCCAAAACATAATCCACACATCAAATGAGGTACAAGAAGAATAGAGGAATGGCCCTTTGTTCTGGAAAGACTCAGTGTAGCAGTATAGGACAAAACCAGAACAGGGAAGTGGGAAGGGGTGGGTGGGAGAACAGGGGGAGGGAAGAGGGCTTATGGGACTTTCGGGGAGTGGGGGGCCATAAAAGGGGAAATCATTTGAAATGTAAATAAAAAATATATCAAATAAAAAAGAATGATACTAATTTCAACATCTTCTTAATGAAAACAATATCACCTGTGCAGTTCTCCATTTTCAAACTTTTAAAAAAATTGAAGGAACCATGCAGTGGATAAGCAAAAAAAGTACTTTTAATTTACACTGACTTTATCACTTGTTTCTGTGTTCTATTCTTCTACCAACCCGTCTAATTTTCCTATGCATTTTAAAGTTGCAGACAAAGGGCCATTCCCCTCAAAATACTGCTGCATGTATATCTTTCAAGATCAATGTTCATTCCCAGTTTTGTTGTTGTTGTTGTTGTTGTTGTTGTTGTTGTTTTGGTTTGTGGACAGTTTCTTTATTCATGGTTCCTTTCAGGTCAATTTTTCACATAATAACATAAAAAAACTTTGATATTTTTGAAAGTGCATATAGCCAGCTTATTCTACCATTTAAGTGTGTCTCCCCAAACATACCTGTTTACCTGGGACAAGCCTTCCTAGGTGAAGCAACACACGCAACACATACCTTAAATATTCCCTTGGACACCAGTTAGGCAAGTGTTTCTTCCTTTTGCATGTCATGTGACCTGAAGAAAATCTCAATTACCCAATGGAGAGTGTGCCTGTGGCCAGCTGGCACTAAGAGTCCCCAAGTGCCACAAAGACAGATTTCGCTGAACCAACAGGACACCCCTGCCTGATCTGAAACATCAGGAACTCCCTTTCCTGTCCCTTGAAATAGTTAGAACATTCCTCTGATTGTCCCTAAAGTACTCTAACACCCTGGTCATAATTTGTCACAATAAGAAAACAAAGACTCTAAGCACACATGATTCTATTCAAAGCCAATGACCAATTCCTTGGTCCCCAAATAAGTCCTTAGGGAAGTCAGGGAGTCACTTTAAATCCAAAACACAGCACAAGTGGGAGATTTCTTTGGGAAAGCCTTATTTTAACTCAGCCTTGCTTCAGTTTCATTCCAGCTGTGAAAAAGGAAGAGATGGGCCTCACTCAGGTTTAGTTAGGATGTGGAGGAAGTGGAAGAGGCGCCTTCAGCCATAAGGTCTGGCTCTGAGAAAACAAACCAGCCATGGTGACCCATGTCTGTAATTGTGGCATTCTAGCAGATGAGACTAGAACAGTAGACATTCAAGAGCATTTAGAACTGCAAACAAAGCAGAAGGAAAGTGAGAAGTAACTAACATGGACCAGCTCAGTGAGAGCACTTGCTTAGCATATGAAAAGGTTTTAATAAGACAATAAATTTAAAATTTGGGTCAAAATTAAGGAGGAAAAAAATCAAATCTCAATCTGTACACTTCTTACCCATATTAGTGCTACAATTTATACAAAAGATGAAGCAAGGATCAGAAAATATGTGTGTAGAAATTTAGCTGTGAGCCCTAGATCCCTATCATGGGAGATAAGCCTTTCCCCTGGCTTAAGGGGTCAGAATAAGGAACTTAATCACATTTAGCTCTCAGCGTGACATTTCTCATAGGAAATTCTAATTCCATTACAATTGAGCATTTTCTTATTGTCGTCACACTAGGATTGGCAGGTACAGGGAAATCTTAGGGCTCCAGCCTCTCTCCCTCAGCAAGCCTTTTCTCTAGTCATTCTAGTCTAGAGCTGACTGCAGCCCTCCTGCTATGCTGTCCCTCTAACTTTCCACACCACTAGCCCTTAGGTCTGAGCTCCAAGCCCTGATGTGCTCTCCTGGGCTTCTCACATAATTTCCTCCTGTCTCTTGTGCTTCCTCCCCAGGCTCCTGGCCAGCCCTACTGTGCCCCAGTGACCTCCTTCCCCAGGGAGGGTTCCAAGCTTAATTGTGCTCAAGTGTGCTGGCCCTTTACAGGCTTCTCTTCCTGTGTAGCTTCACTAATTTAGCTCCCTGGATCCATTTAGATCTCTAATTGAGCTGTCATTTGGAGAGAGTGTGTCTTGCCCAGCCCTGTCCTTGATTTTCTTTGTAGTCTGGTGATCTGTTTGCTTTCCCCAGGTCTTTACAAGTTGAGTTAAAATCAAATCTGTGAAACATGTCACATTAGTGGCTGTAATGAAATGGTTTTAAATCTCTGTTCAAAATGGTTGTTTGCATTATATTCCAAATGTTCTGTTTGGGATGCCAAAGCTTTTTTCCAGTAGCAACAAGCCACTGGAGAAATAAGCATTAAGTACAAATCAAGCTGCATCAGTAAAGTGGAAAGGCATTGCTTTCTAATTAGGAACTGTGGCATTAGAAACCCTCTCCATCAGTGTATTTCCATCTTCTGTAATTCCTTCTGTGTATTAAGAAAGAAGGTGCCAGAAAATGTGAAGATGGAGAAGCAAATTATAGCGTGGCATGGTGGAAGTACATGACTAACTATAGTTCTAGCTCCTGGGAGGTAGAGGCAGGGAGATCAGGAGTTCCGGGTCATCCTTGGTTGTAGAGCAAGCTGTAAGCTGTCTGGAGCTACGTGAGTTCCTGCCTCAAGTGCCTTTCCCCTCCCTCCCCCAAAACAAGCAAATTACATCCACCCTGTGCTTGTAGGATTATTTGCGCAACTAGAACCCGTGTCCAGTCTGAACTTAGACCCCATCAGAATCACATGAAGTGCTGTGGGGAGGGTCTGAGAATGTGCATTTGTGACATACTTCCCCAGGTGGTGTACGTGCTGTTAGACTAGTGTAAACATTGAGAATCTCAACTTTAGGGGCTGTGCTGAAGAGACAGGAAGGCCAAAGGACTCTGGACCCAGGGGAACTCGTGCAAGAGGCAAAGATTGCAATCACATGACCTGTAAGAGGTTCTAGCGGCCACAAGCAGGGCTCACCTGCCCGCTCCTGGGTCTCAGTAGTTGTAGAGTACAAGTTACATTCAAGGCCTCGTGGCAAAAGGCCCGCTCTGTGTGGAGTTATTCTAACTCTTGCTGTCATGTCTCATTCTTCCCACATGAGGAGGGAGTGGTGAAGGAAACTGTAGCTCCAATCTTCCCTGGAGTCAGTGGCCCATGATGAGCCCTGAGTTTCAGAGCAGTAGCAGTTGAGAACTCCCTACAGTAACTCTCAGGCTGATGGCCCCAAGTGGTGATGGCTGAGAGCACGTGTCCTTGAAAAGCCCAACCAGTGCTGACTGGTGCTTCCTTTTTTCTTTTTTCTTTTTTCTTGAGACAGGGTTTCTCTGTGTAGCCCTGGCTGTCCTGGAACTCACTCTGTAGACCAGGCTGGCCTCGAACTCAGAAATCCACCTGTCTCTGCCTCCCAGACTGCTGGGATTACAGACATGCACCACCACTGCCTGGCTGACTGGTGTTTCTTGACACAGGGGGATATAAAGTAATCTGTGTCCTTAGGGCTGAGGGGCCTGTGACAGTGAGAGACAGGCAGACCGGGAACAGTTTGAATATAAACTAGGGATTTCATTGCCATGGGTCAGATTTTCCTAGAGTTATGAGTTTGCGAGAACTCTGCCAGTTGACATATAACTGCAAACTAGTCTTCAAACCATTGTTTGGATTAGGTAGTTTGGGTTCAGAGAAGAGAGCTAAGAATGCTGAGTTCTATGAAGCTTTAGAGGTGGCATTCCTTCAATGCTACCTATTTGTTGTTTCTCCCACCAGCATGCAGTGCAGGCCCAGAATTCCATTTGTTTTCAATGAATAAATAGCTTCAGAGAGCATATGTGACTTTCCTAATATTCTATAGCTTATGACACTTGGATTCCAACTGCAATCTAGCTCCAAAGCCTTTCCTCCATGTTTACAGTTGCCTCTACTTTATTATTGAGACACCCAACCTTCAGCAACTGCAAGGCAATGCTGGCAGTCACAGTACAAAGATTATTCCTTCTCTGGGAATGGCTTTGTGTGAAGAGAGCCTAAGATGCCTAAGGTTGTACACCATCCCTGGGTGATAGCCTGTATCCAGTGACTATTCAAAGGTAGCTAGCTCATAAATATCTGGCTCCCTGTTGCAGATTCCATGGAGTGGAATCTAAGTGTCCCTGAAGCTGTTTTAATTTTCACTTCCTTCTCTGGCTAGCACTGTTATCTTTTCCCCTGTAGGTGTTTATCCCGAGAGCGTCCCTTATCCTTCTACCCAGATGCTCTGGTTCAGCCTGCTTCCTTGGGAAGAGTGTCTGTTTCTAAGAGCACAGGCCAATTCAGTGGATGAGTCAGGACAGGAGCCAGTGCCTTCCTGTGCTCAGCTTTTTTTTTTTTAATTGAATATAAACTTCATTTACATTTCAAATGCTAAAACCTTTCCTAGTTTCCCCCTCCCCCAAAACCCCCAACCCCTCCTCCCACCCCCTGCCTCCAAGTAATATGTCCCTCCCCCTGACCCACTCCCACCTCTGCCCCCCCACCCCTCCTCGATTTCCCTTTGTTGGGTCATCTATTGAGCCTTCACCTGGCCAAGGACCACTCCTCCCACTGATGCCCAACAAGGCATTCCTCTGCCACACTTGTGGCTAGAACCATGTGTGCCCCTTGGTTGATGGTTTAGTCCCTGGGAGTCCTGGGGTGTCTGGGTAGCCGACATCGTTGTTCTTCCCATGGGGCTGTAAACCCCTTCAGCTCCTCCAGTCTGCCCTCCAACTCCTCCACTGGGGATACCACGCCCAGTCCAATAGTTGGTTGCTAGCATCTGCCTCTGAACGTGTAAGGCTCTGGCGTGGGCCCTCAGGAGACAACCATGACAGGCTCCTTTCTTTCATGAACTTCTTGTCGTCCATAATAGTGTCCAGGTTTGGTGACTGTTTATAGGATAAATCCCCAGGTAGGGCAGTCTATGGGTGGCCTTTTCTTCAGTCTCTGCTCCACACTTTGTCTCCATAATTGCTCCTATGAGTATTTTGTTCCCTTTCTCAGAGGAACCAAAGTACCCCCACTTCAGGTCTCCTACCTTGATACCTTTCTGGGCTTCAGCATTTCTATCCAGGCACTTGGGGTACGTGCCCTTAAGGAATAGGTCAGAATATGACAGGAAAAACTCACACACACCCTGGATCCCACAATCTGATAATGCCCAGTAATTCTGTGTGATTCCTCCAGGGCAAGGCATTTGACCCTGTCCAAGTAAACAGAGGGCACGAAATAACAAAGATCACATAGACAATTCAGAGCTTATTATCCAAAGGTCTTAGAGCAAAGGGGATCTGGCCTTTATTTCTACACCTCTGCCCCAGGACAGAAACTCACAGGAATGATAGAGGGTTCTGGTATGTCCTGCAGAAGCATTTCCTGATTCTCTGTAACAAACCCCAGGGTTTCACAGCAGTCCAGTGCTCTGGAATTCATCTTCCTTCACTACTATGTCAGCTGCTAACAAAGGCCTTGTTTGGAGGTGACACAGTAAAACTTTATGTCCCGGGCCCTTTGATTGCCCTTTGGAGGAGCAGTAATAGAATTTGCATAGAATCATTTACTGTCTTGTTTAGTGCTGCCTAGTGGCACCAAAGCTAGAGGAGGACAAGCTCTGGACTCTTAGCAGCTCACTTGACTCTGGGGAATCACTTCCGACATAGAAAGCTGGAGAGGGTCTAAAGAATACTTAGAACCCCAGCTACCAATCATGCTAAATGCTCATGAGGCCACAACCCCCAAATCCCACAATGGTAAAAATACATTTACAATGCCCAGAAGCAAGCAGGACAGGAGGACCATACACGTGTGCACATCTTAGAAGACAGTGAGTTTGTTGAGAGATGGCCAAGGCTTGAATGTAAGAATCCAGGGAAGAATAAGGCTTTCCAAATGATGTGCTATGTTTATGGAGAAAGAAATGGCAGTGGATCATTCTGAAAGGGGCACTAAATTTGCTAGGATACATAAACATTCTTGTTAAAATATCTTTAAAATAAATCTTTTAAAAGAATTATTTATTTTATTCATGAGTATGTGTTTGTAGCTGGGTTTAATTATTTTTGTACCAAAGTAATACATGTACAGAGTTTTTTTGTCTGTACTTTTGTGTATTTTGGAAGCTTTATAAAAAGGTAAGTTTAAAAGAAAAGACAAACACAAGGAATTCAATGGAGAAATCTGGTTTAAAGATATCCTCTTAATATATATTGTTTTTATTATGTGTCTCCAGTTAGATTTTTTTTATCAATGGATTCTACATCTATACATATGCTTACATATTTTATTATATATGTATTTATTATATATGTATCATTACTTATGCATATAGACATATATTTATACTATTTAGTTAAGTTTATATAATAAATATATTTAGCCAACCCCAGATTAAAAACATTTTAAACTGAACAGGTATACTTTTTAAAGAAAAATACAGCACAACATTGATTTACATATTATTTACATTTATTACACATTAAAGTAATCTAGAGATGATTTAATGTATATGAGAGAATAAGGGTAGGTTATATGCAATTGCTACACCATTTTATGCAAGATACTAGAGAAATTACAAAATTCGGTGTCTCAGGGGTTCCAAAACCAGTCTCCTGTGGGCACTGAGCTGATTGGATGCACATTCTATATATGTATCTATGTTTGAATGCATATATGTACACACACACACACACATATGTATATATATATATATATATATATATATATATATATATATATATATATATATATATACTTGATTTCCCAATAAAATGTACCACATTACAGTGTTTCATGTTTTGTGGAGTCTCTTTTTATTTGTGCCAGGTGAAGAGAGCAAGGGCAAGTCAAAGAAATTATTTCATTCAAACTCACTTCGATGAACTAATGATGTTTTTTTCGTGGGGGTGAGGGAGGGAGTGCTTATTATGGGCCACAGGTGAGGGGCTACTTACAGGAACATGGGTAATTTAGGCAGCTGCTTTTCCAAAAAGCCTCACCTCAGCATGAGCTACTACTCACAAAAAGCTGCATTACCAGCGGACCCTGGGCAACTCACACATTTCTATACCACGAAAGAGTTGCCTCTTCCCCACCAATTGTTTCCTATCTTTATAACCCCTTACCCAGTTTGATGAGTTTGAGTTTATGGGGAAAGTTAATTTCTCAAACAATAACAACAAAAGACATACAAAAAGCCAATGCTTTATTTCAACATGCTGGTTGGGGCTTGATGACACAGGCCTGTAGCTTACTTGAGCTACTTGGAATGTTGAGAAGGATGAACACATGTTCAACCTTCTTGGGCTACAAAGTAACTCAAGGCCAGCCAAGGAACCTCAATCAGAACCTATCATAAAATAAAAGGTAAAAAGTGAGCTGGAGAGACATAGTTTGGTGGTGGCAGAGGGACAACATCCTAGTACACATGTACGCGAAATTCTCAGTATGACAGAAAGGAAAATCATAATGCCGTGACTCCTCACTCTAGTTACAATGACAAAATGACAAAGAAAACAATTGCTGGTGTGGATGTAGAGAAAAGGAAGCCTTCATAAACTGTTGCTGCGGATGCAAATTAGTGTATCCATTATGAAAACAATTGTTTCCCTCAAAACCTTTAAACATAGAATTACCTAGAATCAAGCACAGAATTATCCAGAAATTCCCAAACTGGGTACATATCCAAAGGAAATGACATCACTATAGAAAAGGAGACATCTTCACTCATGGTAGTTACAATAGCTACAACTTACATGTTTACATTGAACTTAAATGTCTAATAACGGGTTAACTGCCAAGTGGTTGAGCGAGGCAGTCATCAGTAGAAGTTGGCCAGCAGGTAAGTTGCTAGAAGGAATAAAGTCTGGCACTTCACCCATCAATAAGGGCGTCTATGGTGTCTATGGTGAACAATAAAGTATTTTAAACTTCTAAATAGCTAGAATTTTTTTTTTAAAAAAATGATAAATGTAATACTGGGCATGGAGACCCTCCCTGATGTCGCAGCACATGCTGAGTAAGGAAGAGCCAGAGCCAGGGCCTGCCTGAGCTAGGTAATGAGTGTCTCGAAAACAAAGGGGTCTGTCGAAATTGCTCAGTTAGGAAAGTGCTTGCTGTGCAAGGAAAAGGACCTAAGAACCTAAGTTCAATCCCCAGAACTCGTGTTCTTAAAAAAAAAAAAAAGCCAGGGTTAGTGTCCTTTTGTAATCCTTACCCCCAGGAGACGGGAAATAAGCAGATTGCTGGCTGGCTAATGATCCTATGCTTACTTAGTGATTTCTAGGCTGTTGAAAGACCCTGTCTCAACAAACAAGGTGACCGACCTTTGGCTTCCACGTACAAATGCACACACGGAAACCTCGCCACCCATATGATCACATATGCATATACACACACAAAAGAAGGCTGGAGAAGTGGCTTAGTTGGAAACAAAATTGCCATATAAGTCTGACAACCCGAGTTCACATCCCCAGAACCCACATAAAAGTGACTGCAACCCCAGTGTTCAGAGGGTTGGGAGTAGATCCCTGGCGAAACTGGTGAGCTCCAGATGTAAAAGATAACGGTGGTAGGGTGTTTGTGCAGTATGCCCTTCAAGGACCTGGGTTTGATGCCAACCAACACCACATGATGAATCTACAGCATGTGTAAATGTAGATTCACCTATAACAGGCATGCCCTTTAAAAGTTGAATATTGGGGCAGGGAAATGGCTCAGGGGTAAAGGTGCTTACCACCAGACCTGAGAACTTAAGTCCGAGGCCCCAAATTTACTGGAGGTGGTGGAAAGTGAGAACTTACTCCCTCAAATTGTGTGCTGGTCTCCATATGTATACACAGACACATACAAACACGCAAAATAAGTGCAATCATTTAAAAAAAACTGTTTAAAATTTAAAAATTCACGTGACTTAGGGGCTAGGGTGATAATTCACGTGACTTAGGGGCTAGGGTGAAAATTCACGTGACTCAGGGGGTAAAGCGCTTGTTGCGCATGTGTGAGCATGATAGTGTGAGTTTGTAATGGCAGTCCCCAGAGACTCCAGGCTTCAGTGTTTGGCCTTCCGATGTAAATGCTGTGTGAATGATGCGCTCCCAAGAGCACCAGCACACAAAGCTGCATATTGCTTTATGCGCATTCTATACCGTAATCAACCCACTATTTGCAGCAAGTAAATTCAGTTTCTCCTACTCTAAAGTCTCCCTGCCTATTTGAAGGATCGGTAGGCAGTTTGCCAATTGCATTCTAGAAAGTTCCTGGGGCTTCTTCCATACACTTTCGAAGCAGCTAATGGGAATAATTTCCCTTAGCTCCAGTCCACTGTCTTCCCAGATAGCAAAACTCCAGTCCTTCGAAATTGAAAGGCTTGTCTTATCCTGTCTGTTAGTCATGCAGCCTAAGTGGGACTCCAGAAATCCCATGCACGCTCTCCCTCCTCTTGCCACATTCCCGCCCCTCCCCACGCACAGCCATCCCCCCTCCCCTCGCGCTTTCCCGCTCGGCCGCCTGGCCTATGGCAAACGCCAAGAATTAATTAGGGGCGGGGATGGAGGAGCGTCTGTCAGGAGATCGCCATATTTCTGTACGGCCCAGGGGCAGCCCTGGCAGTCGGTGGGTCAGGAGAGGTGCTGACAAGGCGGGGCGGGCAGACGCTGGGTTCCTCTGGCTTCACCCCTCCCGCTGGGGACAGGTGGCTGCAGCGCGCCCCGCCTCCGCCAGCTGCGAGTGGGAACGAGAGAGGGCCAGTCCGGGACGGCCACCGCCAGCTGCGAGTCGGGGGACAGCGCGATCTAGTGCGGGGACAGCCGGCCCAGGGGTCCGGCAGCAGCAAACCGGTATCCTGGCGGCCAAAAAAATGCTCCTGTATCGAGGGGCCCCTACGGGCCCCGGAACGCAGGGAGGCGGACTGGCCCGGGCGGGCAGCGTCCCGCAGGCCTTTGGGATCCGCCTGAGCACGGTAGGTCGGGGGCCCCCCGAGGGGACGGACTCGCGCGAGCGCGCCCTGGTCCCAAGGCTGCGGGGGGCGCGCGGGGAGGGCCGGACGAGCCGAGGCCTCACGCGGGATGGGACCTTCTCTCGCCCCCAGATGAGCCCCCGCTACCTCCAGAGCAACTCCAGCAGTCACACACGACCCTTCAGTGCCATCGCGGAGCTGCTAGGTGAGTGACGAGGGCGAGCCGGGTGGTGGGTCGCAAGCCCAGGGCAGAGGTGCCAGCGTGGTGCGGTGGACGCGAGAGGAATGCACGAGGCGCGTGGGGCGGGTCCGCCCGGGGAGGGCTGGGGGCCCTCGGCCACAGCGTTCTCTTGGGGGGGAAAGGGAGGTTAGGGTCGGGTGGGGTGGGGTAGGGGGGCAACGGGACTAGATCGTGCCCAGAACGCCAAGGAAGCGAGGTGTGTACTAAGAGTTTGGTAGGGTTCCCGCGCCGTTGTTCTGTCTGGTTCGTGATGTTCCAGGCACTTTAGGATTCTTAGTTAATAATCAAAGAGCAATGCATAAAAATATCGGCCCGGAGACGCCTGGATTCGACCGAGGCTGGCGACCGACAGAGGGCCCCAGGCTGGCAAAGGAACCGTGGCAGAGGGCTGTGGAGAGTAGTTGGAAAGATCTGGAAATGACTTCTTTAACTTTAGAGACTAAAATCTAGGAATGATGGGCCATCTCTAAAGAGATGATGACACGAGTGCATTTGGCTCCCGGAGACTGCAGAGGGCTGGGTCCGTAGTCCACGAGCGCCCTCACACCGCTGGAATGAATACGGAGGCCTTAAGGACTTAACCTCTGGGTGCACCGGTGCTTGCTCAAAAAAAAAAAAAAAAAAAAAAAAAAAAAAAAAATTCACTTGATTCCTTGGAGCTGAGTGTATCGCTTCCGCACTAATGTACTGTTCAAAAGGCAAAAATGAAAAGCAGCTCTGCACAAAATGCAACAGAGCAAGCACATTATAAATATTTCAAAAACTGAAAGAAGGGAGACAGATTTATGGGGCTAGTTAGCACAGAACAAGGCTCTTGAAAATGGTTTCAGAGCTACGTGAATGGACCCCAGTGGGGACAGAAGCCACTGCTGTGGCCATGCCAGGAAACTTGTTTTCGTAAAGATGTCGGTGAACCACAGGAAGAGTCAGAAGAGTTATTTGGAAGGTGATGGAGAATTCTGATGATTAGTTTGGCTATAACCCAAAATGGTATAGAGGAGGTTGCTGATTGCTTTCTAGAAAGTTCAGGAGGAGAGTGGCATTGATGATACAGCTTGCATTTCCATACTGAAGCAACTCTATCATTTAGGTTTTTCCCTATGGTTTGGTTCTTTTTCTGTTTCTCCTTCCTTCCTTCATTCCTTCTTTCCTTTCTTCCTTCCTTCCTTCCTTCCTTTCTTTTTATTTTGAGATAGTGTCACATTATATAGTCCACCTGGCCTGAAATTTGTTGTGCAGATCAGGCTGCCTCCCAATGCTAGGATTACAGGTTCATGCCATTGCACTCGGCATATTTTTAAAGAGTTAAATTAAAAAACATAGACCTGGTCTAGGATGACTATCATGGATGGGAATGTGTGTATATTATGTACATGCATATGTGTATACACAGATTTTTTTAACCAAGTCACAAATATTAACAGGGAAAAGGAACATCAGAGTGTTGACTGATAATCCCAAACTTTCATTTTGGCTTTTTCTTCAAGTGTTTTCTCTACTTCCTCATTAATTTTTATGAAATCGCTCATTTGATAAACATTTATTAAACATCTACTATGCACAGGGTCACCGAGGTAGGTAGAAAAGTGGATATGATCAAGATCGACTTTATTAATGATGAAACATGTAAAAAGGGTTTTTACATTTCTGTAGCAACCAAGTAAAAAAAAGGACACGTGCAAAGAGATGCTCACACGTGCTGTAGGAGTACAGAGGAGGAGTGACTTAAGTTTGTCAGGTTTGTCAAGTTGACCAGAAGGGTCAGAAAGGCTTTGTGGAGGAGGGGACACTTGAGAAGGGATTCCAAGGGTTGGGACACGTGGATTTGATGGGTATAGGGACTTTCCACTCACAAGGAACCAGTGGATGAGCAAAAGCACGAAGAATATCTTCTAGGTCTTTTAATTTAATTAGAGCACCGAGTTAGCAAATAGGAAATTGTATACCTTTAAAGAGTTTACAAGGAGCTTTCGAAAATAACTTTGTAGCTTTATCCTTGGAAGTGGGTGGCATTTTTTTTTTCTTTCTAAGTTGAGCAAACAGAGGTCTGGGAAATTAGTGTACTTTTCTAAGGTTACATGTCTAGTAAGTGGCACGTTTGGGCCGCAAACACAGGTCATTTTACTTCAAATTCCAAGTAGGAAATGAGGTTAGAAAGGTGAGCTGGGACCAGGATGTGACAGGGAGGCTTGGCATTTGACCTGTTAGTCTGACAAGAAGTCCTGATTAGATCTCTGCTTCAGGATGGTTGGTCTTACAGGAGTATAGCTGGAGACAGGAGTTTTAATGACTGGTTCTGAAGCAACCGCAGTAATACAAATGAGAGGAACTAAACCTTGGCATTAAGCAAAGGACTGAGAGTAGAAAGAGCAAGGTATAACAGAGCTTGAGGGCGTATAAAATGGAAAGACAGATGGATTAAAGATGACTTTTAAAAAGGATTTCTTTTTTTTATGAGTATGACTGTTTTACCATATATTTGAGTGTACCACATGCATGAGTGCAGTACCCATAGAGGCTAGAAGTAGGTGTCAGTTCCCCTCGAACTGGAATTATAGACAGTTGTAAGCCACCATGCGGGTACTGGGAACCAAGCCCAGATTCTCTGTAAGAGCCACAGTTGATTTTAACCACTGAGCTATCTCTTCAGGCCCATAAAAAATGACTTTTTAAATAGGAATCAAACTCACAGTTTCACACATACCAGGCAAGTATTCCACTGAGCTAAAACTCTAGTCCCAAAAGTGGGTTTGGAGATTCATGCTTGCCATTTGAATGAAGAATCTCTCTCTCCCTCTCCCTCTCCCTCTCCCTCTCTCCTCTCTTTCCCTCTTTCTCCTTTTCTCTCCCTCTCTCACCTCTCTCTTCCTCTCCCTCTCTCTCCCTCTCTTCCTTTCTCTCTTTCTCTCTCTCCCTCTCTCCTCTCTTTCCCTTTTCCTCTTCTCTTTCTCTCTCCTTCTCTCTCTCACCTCTCCCTTTCCCTCTCTCTCTCCTCTCTCTCCCTCTCTCCTCTCTTTCCCTCTTTCTCCTTTCTCTCCCCTCTCTCTCTCACCTCTCTTCCTCTTCCTCTCTCTCCCTCTTTCCTTCTCTCTTTCTCTCTCCTCTCTCCCTCTCTCCTCTCTTTCTCTCTCTCCTCTCTCTCTCACCTCTCCTTCCCTCTCCCTCTCCCTTTCCCTCTCTCTCTCTCTCTCTCTCTCTCTCTCTCTCTCTCTCTCTCTCTCTGTGTGTGTGTGTGTGTGTAAAAGTAGCCTTGTGATCAAGGATGATGACCTTACTTTTATACATCTAAGTATTTGCAAGCCTGTCCCTGGAAACCGTGCAAATATCCACGAACTGGAACAGGAACAGATAGGAGGCTTGTGAAATACCATTTCAAAGCAGTCTCCCATTCGTTATCTCTCTTGTCACTGAACAACTTGCTAAACATCTCCCCACCCCCACTCCCTGCCAGGTTCTGGTGAGGTATAAGTCTTCTGTTAAACAGAACTTTTTTAGAAGACAAGGGATCCTGTGGACTGGGAGCATGTGCAACAGCTTAGGAGATTATGGATTCTCATGTTCTTACTAAAGTAATTTGGTAGTCAAAGGCAAGGTGGAGATAGAGTCCTCTCACTAAGGGATTGGCATGGACCAGGACAAGAGAGTTAAGTCTCTGCTAGTCTATGGAATTGTGAAGCCAGACTAGACAGATGAAGATAGGGCAGCTCTCACCCAGCTACTAGGCAAAGGAGAAGATTAAGAGTTCTCTCATTGTATCTGGTCATAGCCTAAATGGTCTGGGCTCAGGTAGATTATAGAGTCCCTGGGATGTGATAAGATACACTACATGTTGGCCGAGTCTCATGGAGCTGAACAGCATGGGGTAGGATTGAAAGTGCCTGCCATGTTAGTGCCTTGGAAGTTCATCCACTGAGGTGAGGCTGGTCAAGTTGTTATCACTTCATTTGTTGACGAAAGGCCACATAGAACCAGAAAGTAAGTGCAAAGCTCTGCCTGTCAGCCCATGCCTGCTCATCTCTATCCCCTTATACTCCATCAGACACTGACCTTTCTTGGGCCCCATACTTTCTATGCTTTATAAACCCTCAGCTCATGTAGGACGGCTCCAGACAGCTACCAGGTAACTCATAAACTGCCTCTGTGCAGACTCTTTGATACACTCCTATAAAACAAGCAAACAAAAAACAACCTAGTTACATTTGGCCAAAACTTTCATTAGAGACAGAGAGGGGAAAAAAAGAATTGATTTTATTGATTTTGTTAGAAACCCGCAAATTGATTCATTTCATGTCCCAGTGTAAGTGTGTAATTGGAGTCGATGTGTGTTATGTGTTTGAATTGTGAATGTTCACAAAGTATTAGGAAAAAGTCCTTGATATTCATCATTTTCCATGTATAAATGATATCCAGCCGGTTGACAGGTTATATTGGTCTCAATGGCTTTGGCTGTCGACCAGTAGGAGTGACTGATAAAAGCTTGTGTGCCAAGTAAAATTTCCGGAATGCTGACAGATATAAAATGTTAGGTCCTTCTGATGGAAAAGGAACAGAAAAACCTGTGGGGGAGCACCGTCATAGGAGCAAGGGGAGGTGGAGGGGATAGGGGCTTTGTGGAGGGGAAACCAGGAAAGGGGATAACATTTGAAATGTAAATAAATAAAAAAAAAACCCTACATTTCTGTTAATGCCACCATTACATACCAATATGTAACTTCACAAATATAGTCCCAGTACCATTGCCACATTTATATGGGGCTTAAGTATTACTTGAACCTTACAGATTGACTCTTGTAGAACTTGGTCCAGATTTTTTTTTCAGATTATAGCCAGTGACAATTTTATCAATGACTTTGACAGCACTGCACTGTTGTAGCACTTGAAATTAATCTGTGTCTCATTTTATTTGGCAGACATTCCACACATCCGAGTGGTTGTAACTGATACTGATAATTGTATTGTTTAAAAAACAAAACAAAACAACTGTATGCTTTGATTGTAAGAGATGTTGCTGATGGAGAAAATGACATGATTTCATCAATGGTATTAATACAAAAATGCAATCGGAATTCCACATGGCTATCTCAACCCAGCTATATGGTATCAGTAAAGTCATGTATAATGTCTGCAAGAGAAAGATATATAGATATAGAGAAGAGAGGTATTGCTTAGAAAACTATTAGGAATAGAAAT
This sequence comes from Apodemus sylvaticus, assembly GCF_947179515.1. Lineage (NCBI taxonomy): Eukaryota > Metazoa > Chordata > Mammalia > Rodentia > Muridae > Apodemus > Apodemus sylvaticus. The sequence continues at coordinate 101,534,724 of NC_067495.1, read as the reverse complement.
TACTTAGGTATCTAACTGTGTAAGTCCATTTTGTGTCACTATAACAAAATTCCTAAGGATCAATGCATTGGACATAAGTTTATTTGGATCATGGTTCTGGTGCTTAGGAGGTCCAAATGGAATCATGCCAGCAGCCCTGAAAGGGTCCCCTAGCTGCATCACAAGGCATCACAATTTGCCAGAGAAGTCAAAACAGAGCTCAACATCTGCAGAAAGGAGCCAAACACACCGGGTGGCCTTGGACTAAAACAACCCATTTTAGCAGAAACTAATCTAGTCCTTTCTGATCTGACAGAATTACTCGTTCCAAGGTAGCATACTTACTGACCTAATTACCTCGTAGTAGACCTTGCTTCTTAAAGGCTCTGCCATCTCATTACTACTCCAGGACATGAGCCTTTAGGGTGCAAACCATATTCAAACAATAGTATACAACCTTTTGTATAGAATGCACTTCAAACAGGGCTAGTGAGCACTAATGGGACTAGCAATTCACATATGTTAATGACTGTGTAAACTGGTGTCTATGGCCAATAGATGCGGCCTTTCAGGTAGTGTCATTCATTCTCTGACATGGAGGACATGACAACATTTAATCTGGTTAAGTGTGATGCCTTTGGAGTCTTAAATAATTAGCTGTTTGTGAAAATGTCCGTCCTTCAGGAGGAACCAGGCAAGATTCTATGCAGTTTTCTACTTTAATTCAGTTTTTCATTTCGAGGAGGTAGACAGCCTCACATGTAATACAGAGAAAAGCACCAGAGTCCATCTTTCTCTCTAGACTCACTGCCATCACTGGGATTTAAGCAGTCAATTCCATGTTTTAATCTTAACCCCTGACTCCTTCAGATCCTTGTAACTATAAAAAGGGATCGCAAAAATATCCCCCTTCTCCTTTTTATTTATTTATTTATTTATTTTGAAGACAGGTTCTTACTATGTATATCCTGGAACTCCCAGAAATCCACCTGCCTTTGCTTTGACAGTGCTGGGATTAAAGGTGTATACCACCACACCAATACCCATGTTCTTTAACAGGGGGGATGATATTAAAAAGCAGGAGACAGTTGTTTATAAAGGAATTGTAATGTGTGTAGGATACATCCATTTTTATCCAACCTGCTGGTTCAACTTTTTCACTCTGGCCATATTTTACTGTTCCTGAGCTGTAAAGTGTCTTGAGAGGCAAGAAGTAGGAAAGCCAAACCAAAGCAAAATGCTTTGCCCATACCACTTTTTCAGTAGCCCCTGGCTTTGGTAGGGAGAAAGTCAGATTGCAGTGTCATCCATTATGTGGATGACACTGGGAATCAGCTGCATGGCTCCATCTGCCATCTTGTCTGCTGTTCCCTATAACTCAGTAAGTGGACCACAACCCCTGCCTCCTTAAGTATAGGAATAATTTGTAGAAAGAAATTAAAGACAGATTTACATATCTTGATACTGAACTGGAGATTTTGATAGACTATTGAAAGGGGAGGTCTAATATTATAGGTGTCTACCTTTTGCAGATAATGCTGTAGATCCAGATGTATCTGCCAGGACGGTCTTTATAGATGTTGAGGAAGTCAAGAAGAAACCTTGTTTGACCTTTACTGATGATGGATGTGGCATGACACCTCACAAGCTCCACCGAATGCTCAGGTAAAAATGTTCTTATTCTATTTTTTATCTTGGCTTCACAAACTCTATTTAAGGCCTGAAAACTTTCCATAATAATTTTAACTTACTTCTATCTACCCTATGAACATTTATTAAGCCTATCTTAGTGTCAAGATATGGATCGTGAAGCAGACAGTATTTCTGCCTTCATGGAACATAGAATCCAGCTGGCAATTAAGATGATGAAAGCAAGTAACCATAATAAAATCCTAAAAGCATAATAATAAGAAAGCATGAGATTCACAGGGTAAGTCCACAGAGGAACCCAATTTGAACACAGAGGTCTGTAAAAGTCTTCTAGTTAGCATGCCCTTCAAATTACCTTCTTAACCAGGTAAGAAAGGGTAGGAATCATGGAGTGACAGTTCCAGAAAAGAAGAAAATGGTCTAGGTGACAACCTGAATTTCTACATTATTCTGAGACCTTCCTTGGTTCCTCACCTAAATTCGTTCTTAAACCACAAGTGCTGGAGTTGGGATGACTCATGTGTTAGAACTGTGAAAGAGAACTAGACAGAATTCCCATACGCTGTCTTAGGTTTTACAGTACAACCGTGGAGAAATGGTATTTTCTAGCTATTGATAAGCTGAAGATAAATTCATGTCACAATACCGAGTTCATTTCATTATTTTTAAACATTCGTGGTTGAGAATGTTTGTGCTTGATTGTCTTCCCCTATCACTCTGTGCAAGATGGGTGTTTCTTCAACTCTTTCCTTCTTTAGTTTTCCTTTCTAGCAGATGTGGTTGTTAACTCTCCATGTGCTTCCTGAGCTAGAGTGTGTAAAACGTGGGTAACAATGGAGCAGTGCTGAGGAGGAGGGCAGGGGCTCAGCATCCTAAAAAATGAAAAACAAGTTCATTGTGTGGTAGTTTTATGTGAAAGTTTTATGAATTAGCTGTTTATGGGCAAATCCCTTTGATCTTTCAAAGAAACAAAAATAACATTTGGTCAAAGTAAGTGGTTATGTTTTACTACTAAGCAGTTTATATCTTTTGCCTTAGTCTCTGTTTTTTAAGAAAAAAATTTGTTTTATGTGTATGGCTATTTGCCTACATGCATATATCTCAGATTCTCCAGAGCTGGACTTAACAAACAGCTGTGCGAGCTTCCATGTAGGTACTGAGAATTGCACTTAGGGTCTTTGGAAAAGCAGCTGGTGCTGTTAACCACTGACCCATCTCTCCAGTCCTTCTTCTCTTAGTCTTTCTTAATTACAAGACTATTTGAGTGCCAGGTATGGAAGTGCATGCCTGTAAGCCCAGCAGTTGGGATCCATCTTATTCCTTAAAATTAATAGTGCATGCTAAAAGAAAGACACTTTTGGTAGGCTAGAACTATAATATTTATGTCTAATTCTGTATTACTATATTTTTCGTAAAATGGCTGGTGACCCAGCCACCTGTTTTTGTATGTGGTTACGTGTATGTGCATATTCGTGCATCTTTGTGCATATACATGTCCATGTGTAGAGGCCAGAGACTGATGTCAGATGTCTTCCTAAATTACTCTCAACTTTTTACAGTGTCTCTTATTGAACCTGAAACTTCTCTTCAGCTAGATTAGCTTGCCAGCCATACTCAGATACCCCTCTGCTTCCACGTCCTCAGTGATGGGATTATAGGCATGCTCTGTGGAGTGCAAACTTTTATGTGGGTACTGGAGACCCAAAGTCAGGACCTCTTGCTTACACAACATCACACAGTTTCCTCCCCAAGCCATCTCCATAGCTTTTATTGAAGATCACCTGACAGAGCTCCTCCCTCAGCATCTGGCCTCAGTTACCTGGGCGTCAAACAGTAGGTCCAACGAATACAAACACCTTCCACTTTTTCCTGTGCAATTAGTTATATGAAAGTTGATACAGGTATAAGATAGAAGAAAAGAAGAGGATGGTTTAAAAATAATTTCAGGGGCTTCAGAGATGGCTCAGTGTTTAAGAGCACTAGCTGCTCTTCCAGAAGACTTAGGGTTGGGTTCCAGCTTGGTGAAAATGTCTTTGCCTGCTGAAATAACTTGATGGCTCACAAAATGACATTTGAGGCAAAATATGAAGGACCAGTATCATCCCATTCAAAATAGGGATAGGGTTAGGGTTAGGGCTAGGGTTAGAGCACTTGTTCTTTATATTTAAAACTTAATTTTAGACAGTATTGTCAATGGATACTTAATGTACTGTATATATACTAGGTATACTTGTGATTGTATCTTAGAGTAAACGTGAATCAGCTAAAAGATATCATTTATTTAAAGAAGATCATTTAGTCTAATTCTAACATCTACCCCAAGATCCTACTTACCATAATTGTTTTTCTAGCCGCGCCTTGCATGTGACCAGCAGATATTGTTCTAACCAGTCTAACTCACCATGATTTTTGAGGAAAAGAAAAACCATTTTACACTTTACAGGTAGTTTTGAATATTACTGTATAAATTATTTTTTCTATTTTTCATCTTATGACATACTTACTTTGTATTTGGAAAAAAATAATAGCCATTGTGCAAAGTGTGCAAAATCATTGCGCCTGTCGCTGCAGGTTGACCTCTAACATTTATTGGTATCCTGTGCCTGTTTTCCTGACTCATTATGCTCCTCTTCCTGTTTTCTGGCTGATAAACCAGGGTGTGTAACTGAAGGAGCAGTTTCTTTCATAAACACAGAATCCCATGAAAATTTAACTCAAAAAGGAAAGTCTAGGCTGACTAGGTACTTCCCCTGGGTGACGCAGCACTTGCCTGTGCATAACCCAGCTCCTCAAGGGGGAAGAATGACATTAAATCAAAGAAGACCTTTCATTCAGTTTCTTTAAGGCCTGCTGTCCTGTTTGGCTTCTTGGATAGTATGGGAATCTGGATATGTATGTACCCTATATGGTCTTTCCCAGCAAGGTGGAAAGCCCCTTTGAAAGATCAATGATTAAAAAGGAGCACAGAACCAGGGATTGGGGGCCTTTTCTGCCTCTGTTCAGAATCACATATCACAGTAGGTCTGTTCCAAAACAGCAGCTAGAGAGTCAGTGTATGTATGCTTGTCAGTCACAGTCACTTATATTACATGTTACATCACCACAATATCTAGGAAACAAACGTGCAAATACCTGCTCATGTAGTTCCCTGGATTTTTTTTTACTAAGGTTTTTTTCCACTGGTCAGTATTCTAATTTACATCTCTCCCTAGATTCTAGATTCCTGACATCTTCAGAATAGTCAAGAGGAAGTTGCTATGTTCTTGTATTCCATCAAAAGTGCTAGGCTCCAAGTCTTGTTACAAGAGAGGGTGGAACAAGACAGACTTAGTGAAGAGCAAGCCAAGATGGCGCTTTTGACATTATCTTAGCCATATAAAGCTGTATAAACTTTACTTATACATTTCTGTCATTAAGCGTGGTATTCGGTTTGTATTGGGTGTTTGCTGTTAAACAGAATACTTAATGGTGGGACCTTTGGTGAAAATCTAAGAGAAGAAATAGAAGAGCGGCCATTCCTCTGCTCCTTGCCTTATCCCTTTCCATCTTGGTTTTGACCCTGCCTTTCCAACTTTTATCATCTGATTGTCTTAAAGTAACTAAGACAATGATTTATACACAAGCAGGAAAAAAATAGTTGACAAAGGTAGAAGAGACTAGAAAAATAAGAGATTGACAGTTTACCTGTTGTACCACTTTTCCTTGACTACCTAACTGAAAGTATTTTTGTGGTATTAGAAAAAAAAAACATTCAATCCAAATGACCACACAAATTCATTTCATGAGGCAGGTAAAAGGCCTGTTTATGAAGAGCTCTGAATTTTAGAGCTATCATTAGATGTGGAGTACAGATAAGGAACAGTACACTCCAGTCAGAATGAATCCTAGAGTCGGTTTAAAATTGAAGATTGAATATTACTTTATAATTAATATTACATAGAATATAACTTTATCTTCCTAATGACCTCATCTTTTCCAGTCATCCCTTCCACAAGAGGAATGAAAATATCAGAACCTTACCAGTTTATAAGCCTCACTTCCTGGAATCATTAAGGCCCAAATGTAATGTTAACTCAGTGTTCTCTTTTCAGAGGACCACTTCCCTGGAAACTGTTTTCATCTCCTATTAGATTTATTTGTAGGATGTACAGAGAGCTAGAGAACATCAGTACATATTACATAATATTATGTAACAGAAAATTTGAAAGCTGGTCCCCTTTATTGGGTAGTAAACACAAAAGCACAGTCTTCTGGAAATGGAAAAGTTGAACCATCTTCCCCACCGGAAGGAGTAAGAGCAGAACCAACCTGCTCAGTTGCATTATGAGGAGGCAGTGTCTCGTTCACTGCTATCAGAGAAGTAGTTAACCTGTAACACATGAAGTCCAGCAGCTATCAGTTTTGAGGACAAGAATATCAGTTTTATTAATATTTATGTCTCCAGTGCTTAGCATAATGCATAACTCATAGGAGTTCAATAAAAAAACTAGTGACAGTGTACATCAGTGTGAAATTGGGCAATCTAGAAACATACAAGCCTCAAAATCAATGTTATTTATGGTGGCAGAAGGTACAAGAGGAAGATCATTTTGTAGGTGTCACGTGTTTAAATATTCTTATACTCTGTTATTTGGATGTGTATCAGAGTATTTAAATGGAAAACATAAGAAAGGGAAGGAATCTGACTCACAGAGTAAGCTGATGACAGAGTTTACTGAGGTGACTCAGTGAGAGGCCTTTAATAGAACAAGAGAGACTTTATACTGCAGCTGTTTGCAGATATTCACAGGCAGAACTACCTATTTTTATCCCTTGGCTGTATTCCAGTGAACTGTCCCAGCAGATGGGACAGAGGCTTAAAATTGGGAGGGCTATCCTTTGGGTGGGGAGTTTGAATTGTCAAGATAAACGATCTCTTTAGATTCTTAGAGGGTGGTATGATCAGATGAAAAGGTGTTTAGTCCAAGTACTTCATTTAGTACTGTGCTTTTATGACCCTCTCCAGGTAACCTACGCTTTTCATATAGCCCTACCTAATAGGAGTCAGGGCTGATTTATTGAAACAAGAAAAGCAGCGGCACAAGACCTACTTGGCTCCTCTTGCTCTGTTAGCCAGTAGGAGGGAGCGTTGCATTTACAAAGTGTGACTGGCATATAGAACTGTTTAATATTTAAGTACAAACAAGCCACACTGGAAAATTGGTTTCATAGCCCAATGGTAATTTCCTATGTTTTGCCTGGAAGTACCAAAAAGTGTGAAAAAGAACTTGTTGCTAGTCTGCATGTGTTAGCCAAATTCTGTTAACTATTTTAGGACGCCTTTTACCTTTCTTATTTCTTTTTCTTTTCTTTTTTTTTCATCTGTAATTTCAGCTTTGGCTTTACAGATAAAGTAATAAAGAAAAGCCAGTGTCCCATCGGGGTCTTTGGTAATGGTTTCAAGTCAGGTTCCATGCGACTAGGAAAGGATGCTCTTGTCTTCACCAAGAATGGGAGTACTCTCGCCGTCGGACTCCTGTCGCAGACCTACCTGGAGTGTATCCAGGCACAAGCAGTTATTGTACCAATTGTTCCATTCAGCCAGCAAAGCAATATCCTTCCTAGAAATGGAGAGTAATTGGTTAAATCTTAGTCTGACTACTTTGGCAGAATCTCTTCTTCAGGCCAAATCCAGCTGTTACTTGATATTTCATATTTCAAATATGTTTTTTATATTTAAAGAGGTATTCAAATGTCTTAAACATAACTGAAATGTCCCTCTATTAAATATTTTTTTTAAATAGTGGACCATTAGCAGAAGTTGAAAGTTTCTTCTCTGTATTCAAATTCTTACTGTTTTAGTTTAATTTATCAAAGTATCTTTCGGCTAGCCACTGTTCCGTGGTAAAGTTCTCAGGGCCTTTGCCACTAAAGGCTCCTAGAAATGTCCTATTTACCAGCATATCTGCTAGCAGAATGGTTCATTTGTATATACCCAGATGGACTGTCATTTCTGAAGGGAGCAATATAGCCAGAAAAATTGAACTTACTGTTTGAAATTTTTAAATTTTGACTTTGAACCTTTTTTTTAAAAAAAATGAAGTACTTTTTTGTTTACATTGCATCTTTGCAGCTATATTCTGCAAGTATAACTGATTTTACTGTTTGAATAAACAGCCTTTCCAACTTCCCACTTCCTTTTTTCTGGTAGCAATAATGCCCATCCTTTGTGTGTAGATTTTGTGTCCACACGTAACCCCAAAGGCACTCTTTTGTTGATATTTATTAATTTACGTAACTGTATAATAATGTGTTTCATTATCACAGTCTCATGTATATAATGTGTCTGGATTATACTTGCCTTGCCCTCTCTCGTCCCCTCCCACTGACCCTCTTCCTCTTCACAGCTAAGCTTTTGTGTTTCATGTCCTTTTCTGTGACCCAATGAATTTCATTATAACTCTTCTTGATAGCATCCTCAGAAGATATTCATTTTCTTTGACTCATTTGTTTTTACAAAAAATGATTGTTACTGAGGATTCTTTGCCCAGCCTAGAAGCCATCTTGAACTATTCAGTTTTCAACAATGAAAAAGACCTGCTGTCTCAATTCGATGCCATTCCAGGCAAAAAAGGCACCCGTGTTCTCATTTGGAACATCCGGAGGTATAGTATTACAAGGATGCTAAATTCTCATAAGCAAATGGAGTATGATAAAGTACATTTTAATATTATTTTATTTTTTAAAGATTTATTTAGTTATTTTATGTATATGAGCACATTGTCTTCAGACACCCCAGAAGAGGGTGTCAGATCTCATCACAGATGGTTGAGAGCTACCATGTGGTTGCTGGGAATTGAACTCAGAACCTCTGGAAGAATAGTCAGTGCTCTTAACCACTGAGACATATTATTTTCTAGAGTTGAGTGGATGAACATTGAGACACATTTTTATCTTTTTGTATACCTCTCTGTAACTTTATTGATTATATTGAAATAATGGTTGTTGTTGATTAAATGCTGTGTAAATATGGTGAAAATATGCATATCCTGAGACTGTAGCTATAAATGATTATGATAATACAATGTAATATTATAGTGACATCCTCAGAATCCTTTATAATTTCTTTCATATATATTGCATTGTCTGAAGATTGGCAGGCAGATAATGGTTATTTTATACATTGGCCAGTTAAATGGATTATAAGAGAGAGATTATAGTGAAATATACATGATAGTTTAAAAATAAGAAATTCTTTTTTTCTTTTTTTATTCTTTCTTTTTTTTTTTTTTGCTTTTTTTTTTTGTTGTTTTTTTTTTGTTTGTTTGTTTTTTGTTTTTTTGAGACAGGGTTTCTGTGTGTAGCCCTGGCTATCCTGGAACTCACTTTGTAGACCAGACTGGCCTCAAACTTAGAAATCTGCCTGCCTCTGCTTCTGCCTCCCAAGTGCTGGGATTAAAGGCGTGTGCCACCACTGCCAAGCAAGAAATTCTTTACTAGTGTTCTTATAGTAGCTTAGAATAGAAAAAAATCTTTGAAGCAGATCAGTTTTAACTATAATGAATCTGAATTAAGATCATAACTTTAAAGCTAATATAACAATCAAGGGAAAGTCTATGATGCATCTTTTAATTTTGGCAAAGCACATAGAATACGTTTAGGGGGGTATTAGAGCTTAAACACAAAAAACCTTAAAAGCTTTTGATATAGCATAGAAGGATTACTTCTATGTTTAATAGAATAAACCACAAATATGCTCATCTTTTTTCCTATGGGTCAAATACTTATCTAATTTCTTGTTTTGTTTTGATTTTGGAGACAGGGTTTCTCTGTGTAGCCCTGGCTATCCTGGAACTCAGTCTATAGACCAGGTTGGCTTTGAACTCAAAGAGATCTGCCTGCCTCTGCCTCCTGAGTTCTGTGAGTTCTGTGATTAAAGGCGTGCAACTACCACCACTATATATAATGGAATACTAGTTTCTACAGACAGTGTAAATTATATTATAAAAATTATAATTAATTATAAAAATTATAAAAAATAAGCAGTAAGGAGGGCTTATATACCCCTGTTGGGAAAATCTTGATGATATAATTTGTATAACCAGGGACCATTTTTTTCTGTGGTTCCACATATTAAACAGACTCTTCTCTTTATATATTCTCAGTTATCCTTAAAAAGTTGTGTAGTTAAATAATGCTAAGAAAAGCTGCCTTAAAGCTTACTGTGTTGCTTTGTTGAAAGACTTCTCAGTCACATGCCTGTATTAATATTTATGAGAGCAATATAGTATTAATATCTCCCAATTTTAAAAATATGAGAAAAAACAAACATTTTCCCTGACTTCTTTTCTTAGCTGGGAAAGGTGAGGGGCAGGAACGATAGGGGCCTTCCTCAGAGTGTTTGTATTAGAGTGCACTAGAATAGTAAGAATCACAGTTACCCTGAAAAAATCCAGAATACACTTTTACTGTGGTGTGGGCTTTATACAGGCTGCACGCTACAGTGGTCCCTGGTCAACTGGAGCCTGGAGTATGAATAAGGTTGACATTAGAGCTTGAGGTGGCTTGCCAGGCTAAGAAGCCTTTTTCAATTTTATTTGATCATGCAACTTTTATTTCTCTTTTTCTTCTTATTTAAGAATATTTCCAGGGACTACTGTTCCATAGAGCAAATTTTGGAAACTATTGTTCTGGTATATATTGTCTTTGTAACCCATCTTTTAAAAAACAAAGTTTGCTTTTCAATAAATGTGAAAGTTTATGTTTTCCCCCTGACATTGGTTAATGAGGCTGCCCATGGTCTTGGAAGGAGCAAAGCTAAGTAGCCAAAAAAATTTAATAAATAAGAAAGGTCCATATGAAAGGGATACCAGTTGTTTTATATATATATATGATAAGTCTGTATTTTAGAGGGCAAGAAATAAATGATGTTCTTTAGCACTATAGCAGTGTATGTATTACTTTATAACCATTCAACAGCTAGTGCTAGGCCAGGAATGGTGATACATGCCTTTAATCACAGCACTTCAGAGGCAGAGGCATATATATATATATATATATATATATATATATATATATATATATATATATATATAGAGAGAGAGAGAGAGAGAGAGAGAGAGAGAGAGAGAGAGAAGAGAGACAGACAGACAGACAGAGACAGACAGACAGAGAGAGACAGAGAGTTGAGTTCTAGGTCAGTCTTGGATATACAATATGCATTGGGGTGAGAAAATACACAGGACTGGATGGATATGGGGAAATCTTGGTTTTTCTGCTGACAATGCCAGCAGAAGTTGATTTAGATTCATCTACTCACTCAGTTGGAAAAAGTGATACTAGTGACTTCTCTAGCAGTTGTTATTTAAGACCTTGGCATTGAGAATAGCTGAAATCCATTCAAGTCATCAAATCATAGATATTCCACATTCCTTTTTGTCTTTCCTGATGAGCTTGGTATCACCAAGAGTACGAAACATGGTAGACAGATTTATAATAGGACCAACTTAAATATTGTATGGTCCTCAAATTACATAGTTTGTAGTTCCTTTGGCGTGGTAGTTGGGAAAAGAAACATAGCTGAGTTTTGGCTTTTATTTCATTTCTGTTGGGTTCCTAACACAAATCCCATCTCTTTCACTCAGGAACAAAGATGGAAAGTCGGAACTGGACTTTGATACAGATCAATATGATATCCTGGTATCAGACTTTGATGCTGAAGAAAAAGTGATTGGTGGTGTTACCTCTGAGCTGCCAGAAACAGAGTATTCCTTACGGGTAAGAACAGTGAGAAGTACAGTTTCCCACAGTGTGTAAACATTATAGAGCACAATTGAAGTGCAGTTGTGTAGAGATGATTCTCTGCTGGGATTCCTTTTCACCATTTACACTAAAGCAGTTTAGTTACTGTAGCTACTTCCAATTCAAAATGATAGTTGAAATATTGTAACAAGTATAGAAACTAAGCCAAATATTTGCTTGGAAGGCTAGTGATGTCTTGAGAAGATAGCTGTAGAACTGGTAGTATGTATAACAATTTTCCTTTCACAAATCCATAGGCATTTTGTAGTATTCTATATATGAAGCCCCGGATGAAGATTTTTCTGCGACAAAAGAAGGTGACTACACAGATGATTGCTAAGAGCCTGGCCAATGTAGAATATGATATATATAAGCCTACCTCCACGGTATCCTTACGTGTAGTTGACATCTTCATTTTACGATTAAATTTCTATATTGGTACACAGCCAAAACACTGCCTTGTTCCAATTCAAAATCGTGTGCTAAAACATGCCTGCTACTGGATCCTAGAAGAAAGAATTTTTTAAGTGTCTGCACCAGTTTTATCAGAAACTATCTGTGAACTGTTAAATGAAAGTCACATGTATTTGAATATTGTAGCTCAGTAGATTTTAAAATCTAATATTTATCTATTTTTGTCTCAAGACAGGGCCTCCTGCATCATTCCATGCTGGCCTGGAACTCATTGTTTAGTATAGACTAGCTTTAAACTTGAGGTAATCCTCCTGCCTCAGCCTCCTGAATGCAAAGATGTTAAGTATATGCTTCCGTGCCTGGCTTTAAAATATTTTTATTAGGAATATTTATTTTTAAGTCTTCAGCATATACCAGTGAGCAGCCACATTTGACAATCTCATCCATAGATATCTACATTACATTTTTATTTATATTGGAATTTTGTCATATTTCTATTGATTAAAATAAAATTTTACTTGGACTCGTTAATCTTACAGTTTATGTTGTACTAGGTCCAGATTTGGACTTGGATGGAAATGAGTGAGTGGAAATTAAAGTTCTTTCTAGGAGGAGATGAGTCATTAAGAAGCTCAACATGGATTTCCTGGGAACTTCTCAGAATGACAGGCACTCAGAAGAACACTTGCTCATTTTTTGCACCTCATTGCACTGTGAGTGGATTTCAGATACTAGGGACAATCTTAAGACGAACTATGCTAATTAACCATCTTCACTGGTGGTGTTTTGAGGAGAAATTAGTCTTCAGAAGACTCAGAACTCAAGTACTAAAGAAAAAAAATTATTTTATACTGACCAAGAATACAATTCTTGGACCTAGAGACCTGTTCTCTGCATTTTAAAAATCAAAGACATTATTTTACATTGTCTTTTTTTTTTTTTACTTGTTTAAAATAAACTGTGAAGTTATTAGTCACAGTGGATTCTCTGTTGGGAAACACATACCTTCTCTGCGAGGAAATTTGCTTTTAAAGGCCCAAACAAGTCCAACTTAGAATCAGAGCTAACAAGTAAGAAAGTTATTTATAACTTCACCTCATGTAGGTTAAGATCCTAGCACTGTGTATTTAGCAGAGTCCCTCTAATGACATGCTTCCAACTCCTGTTCTTAGGATATGTACCTTTCCTGGGTCCAGCTTCTTAAGTTTGTGGGTTTCTATCAGACCAACTTAAATGCATGTACTTTATATTTATCCCTTCCCATTAATCCAGTTACCTTCTCATGTTACAATTCTAATTAAATAGACTCACTGTTGGCATGACTCAAATGAAACCCCAAACACTAGAATTGTTTTCCTGAGATGACTGCAGAACAAGGTAATTGATACTGATCTATTTATTCCTTAGTCATCAACTCAAAAGCCTCTTCACTCCTCTCTATGCTCTTTAAGTTTGATGATGCATTTCCTCCCACAATGTACCATCAGCCCATTACTTACAATTTTAAGAGTGTATAGCACAAACTATTTGACAATTACTATCTTTAAAATGTCAACTTTGTGGTATGTGAATTTTGATTAAGTTCAGAAAATTTTCTTTCTTTTTTCTTTTCTTTCTTTTTTTCTTTTCTTTCTATTTCCTTCCTTCCTTCCTTCCTTCCTTCCTTCCTTCCTTCCTTCCTTCCTTCCTTCCTTCCTTTCTTTCTTTTGGAATAGGTCTTATTTAAAGTTCCTCTTGAATTCTTTTTTTCTTTAGAGCCCAGAAAACTTTATATGTTCTGAGTCGAATATTAGTGTACTAGGTTTACAAGTTGCATCATGTTTTCGATGGTACCTGACCCACATCTTATGGTATTGATGTACACAGCTTGTCATTTACAAAGGCTGTGTAAGTTTTTTTTTTTAAGTATCTGTGGCAGATAGGAAGAGATTGACTTAAGCTTATGGTTTCAGAGGTTCAGTCCTCTGTGCAAGAAAGAGCTAGTGGAGCAGAGTAACTCACTTACTTTGTGGCAGCCAAAAAGTAGAGCCATGTGTGGTGCCACACAATTTTAATCCCAGCACAAGGGATGTAGAGACAGGTAGATCTCTGAGTGCAAGGCTAGCCTAGTCCTCAGAGTGAGTTCCAGAATAGCCAGGACTACCCAGTGATACCCCATCTCATCCCCCCCCACACAAAAAAAGAGCAGAGCAAGAGAATATATTTTTAAATTCCTTCTTTATTATGTCAATTTATATGCACTAACATTTGGTGGGGTTTTTTTCTATAATACAACAATTTTCTTTCCTCTTTAAGCCTCTGGTGTTTGTCTCCTTAATGATTTTCTTCTCAGAATAAGCAGGTGAGAATCACGTTTGGATTCTCTTGCAAATACCATAACCAGTTTGGAGTTATGATGTATCATAACAACCGCCTTATTAAAGCCTTTGAGAAGGTGGGCTGCCAGTTCAAGGTGAGTGTTTGTTTATCACGGGAGCCTGCAATGAATAGGAAGAGAAATCTTAAATCTTAATGGTTTTCAGCCCCTTCTCATGTAGTTGTTCGATTTTGATACTAAAATCCTTTAGCAGTAGGTGAGGTGTCCTATGTGGAAAAATTATTTCTTGGGTACTCATGTAGCAGCTAGATATGTGTTTATAAGTTGACTTCAGTGATAGTGCATCACCATATGTATTGGCTTGTTATTGTTTAAAATTGCTCTTATGGAGACAATAAAGCTATATTGGAAGGTTTATAAAATTTAGTGGATGAAAACCAAGATTTGGGGGTTGCCGAGATGGCCCAATGGCTAAGAGCACTGACTGCTCTTCCAGAGGTCCTGAGTTCAGTTCCCAGAAACTACATGGTGGCTCACAACCATCTGTAATGGGATCCGATGTCCTCTTTCAGTGTGCAGGTGTACATGCAGATAGAGCATACATACATAAAATAAAATTTTAAAAAACAAACAAGATTTGTGTCCGGGGCCTTCTATCTATAAGCCCTATCCCAGGGATAATCATTTCATTTCTTTGCGCTTCAATGTCTATGCTAGTAAAGTAGAAACAATGTTTTCTTTATCTCCCTTTCAGCTTAAAGGGTTGAAAGATGTTAAGTATGATAAATGATATGAAATATTTCATAAGCCAAACTACGCAAATGTTACCATTATCTTTGATGTTTTAATGATCACTTAAAGTAGTAATTTCCACAAGTGAGTCTTTTGTTCCTGTTTTGAAGAAAAGCTAAAGCTCAGGGAATGACAGACTGCTTTGTATTACAGTTTACAGTATATCAGTATTAATATTAGGACAGTTATGTAAGACCCAGGATGGATAACTGTGTGGATAGCTTGGTTTGTCTTGCTGTCGCATCTTCTTAAACAATTCCTAGTTATGTATCTTTGACTCTGGTAAAGAGTAAAGCAAGCTTTAAAACCAAGTCCCTTGCACTTCATCTTTGACTCTGGTAGTTGTGTGGTGGCCTGTGTGTGTGTGGCCATGCCTATAGTATGAGATTCACTATGGTCCTTCTATTGCACCTCAAATGTTAAAAGGAAATTTCTCTCCAGTTCTGCAGAACATTATTAGTATATCATTTTGCTTTTTGAGCAGTGTAAATTCTTTATTCCAGTGAGTCCTTTGGAAATCCTAGAATATAAAACACATGAAAACGGAGTTGTATAGATGATATATATATATATATATATATATATGCCAGAGCTGAGGGATTATAGTGAGCTGTGAATCACTGAACAATCTAAGAGACAGAAACAGGGAGAACTAAAGAATCAGGAGGAGTAAAGAAAGGGGAACCAATAATTTCGATATATTATATGAAAAAATATATTTTCAAAAATAAGGTGAAAAAAGAGAGAGAAAAGAACTTCTCAGGTTTCCATTTGTGAAAGTATATTCTAAGTTCCCCTCTAGATCTCCATGGCCTTTCCTTACCCATGAATATTGCATAATCTTGTTCATTATTTTTTTGGAATCAAAAGCAAATGCCTCCTGGATGTCAATAGTAATGTGTTGAAATTAACATTTCTTCTAAGCCAACCTGTGGAGAAGGTGTGGGAGTAATTGGAGTCATTGAGTGCAATTTCCTAAAACCTGCCTACAACAAACAAGACTTTGAGTACACCAAAGAATACCGGTGAGTCACTCCCAATCTGAGATGATGAGGATGAACTTCCCAGATACCATTCTGCTCTCCAAACCTCTAAACCATCACTAAAAAGCCAGTTGCTTAGGAGAAGTTAACTGATAATTACTTCAGAGATAGTTTCCAAGATTAGAAATGATTTTGTTCTTTTTCAGTTTACCTTTAGAAATTATGGAATATGGAAGTATTTTGGTACAATATTGCTGATGAAATGAAGGCCCTTATTTTTCATCTGGAAGCAAATGAATCTGAAGTTACTGAGCACATTTTGGGGAGAGAAATTGAAATTTGCCCTTTAAGTTTTCTTGAAGCCAGTGTGCACTTTTGGAAATGTCAGTACAACAGGAAGATATTTATGCTCTCATGGAAGCACGTAGAGAAGATAAATAGCTAAGCATCAGAAAGGAGCTTGGCTCTGAGGTTAAACCAATAAGGATATTTTAGGAATTGATGAAAGGAGCTGTTAAAATGGGGTTGAAGATAGATTTGGGGTTTAGGATACAGGGTAGATTACTTGCGTCACATCCATAAGGCCCTGGATTTGCTTCCTCTTATGTCTTAGACAAAGGACATGAAATGAGAAAGTAGAATCCTTGATTGTTATAAAAAATGTGGTATCTGAAAATATGAGTTAGAAGGGTGGTGGTGGTGCACGCCTGTAATCCCAGCACTCTGGGAGGCAGAGGCAGGTGGATTTCTGAGTCCGAGGCCAGCCTGGTCTACAGAGTGAGGTCCAGGACAGCCAGGGCTATACAGAGAAACTCTGTCTCGAAAAAAACAAATCCAAAAGAAAGAAAGAAAGAAAGAAAGAAAGAAAGAAAGAAAGAAAGAAAGAAAGAAAGAAAGAAAGAAAGAAAGAAAGAAAATATGAGTTATGTATGTCTAAAATTATTCATGTCCATATGCAAAACGGGACTTCATTTATTTATTGTTTTCTAAGCAAAATTTGTCTGTAGGGAACTTCCTTTGTAGGCCAGGCTGTCCTTGAACTCACAGAGATCAGCCTGCCTTCTGACTCCCAAGTACTGGGATCAAAGGTATACACTACCACTGCCCAGCTGAGGAGAGCCTTTAAATATGACCAAAGGAAATCAAGGAATGCTTCGCAAAACCATGTATATTTGAGCTTAAACTTAAAGGAAAATTAATGTCTTCTAGGTGAACTAATGAGAGGGGTATTTTAAACAAAAGGATAATGGATAGGTAATGGCACAAAAAGGTAAGAAAGAGAAAATATGAGACCATTTGCTATTTTTTTAATCCCAGTAATATTTTTCTAAGAGTGGGAGGAAAAATAATCTCTCAGAAATGTTTTTGGGGGCTCTAAGCTATGAAAAAATTAATAAAGCGTTCCTTCATTTATATGAGACCATAAGAACTTTAGATGCAGGATTTGACAGAGATAGCTATTTGAATGGCAACCCTAAATTAATTTTTGCACAATTGGGTTTGAGTCACTCAGGCTTATCAGCAGTTATGGCAATGGTGTGCCCTGGATCCAAATAAATTAATCATTTTCAATGTGGGTCTGACCAATAATTAAGACCTTTGACCACAACTTGTCTCCTAAATGTAAAAACTTAGAAGTGGCATTGCTTTAATGGAACCGAATATTGTTTCTTTTGAGTGAAAGTGGTGAATTTAGGATAATGACCTAAATAATATTTGTGAAATCTATTAGTTATTAAAAATGAGTTTTATGACTCTCCACATTCTCCTGTTACTAACATAAAAATCTGTACTTCTTTCCTTTGAATACATTAGGCCTTGGATTTTTGACGCCTACTTTTGGTATGTTGAATTTGACGTTTTTGTAGAAGGTCCAAATAAGGGCATTCTATAAATATGTAGGATTTCTACTTAAGTAGTTTAATAGATACTACATATTTTACTAAAAACATAATGAGAATACTAACCTACGTAGAGTTTTGTGCATAACAAATTTGCTAATTATTACCCAGTTCAGGCATCATTGGCATCTTTTTTTAATATTTATTTTTATTTTATGTGTATGAGGATTTTTTTTCTGCGTGTGTCTCTCATTAGTTCCTGTTGCTGGTAGATGACAGTAGAGGACATCAAATCCCCTGGAGCTGAAGTGACAGACAGTTGTGAGCTGTTGTATAGGTGCTGAGAACTGAATTGTGGGTCCTTCTTCAAGGGCTGCAACTACACTTAGCCATTAATTCATCTGTCTGGCTCCACTATATTTTTAAAGACAGGATCTCACATAGTTCACACTTGCCTCAAGCTCACTATGTAGCTGAAAGAGTTTTGAATTCTTGTGCTTCCTACCTGTATTTCACAAATTCTAGGATAATAAGAATGAATCCATCATGCCCTATGCCCTTATATTTTTTTGCTGGGGACTGAACCCAAGTCCTTGCTTGCATATGCAAGTGCAAGCAGTACTACTGAGCTATAATCCCAGCCCTTTATGTAAACTTCATGCAAAGTGAGAGATTTGGGATAAAAATATAGGAATTTGAAACCAGACATAGGGGTCTAGATCTCTAATCCCAACATCCAGGAACTATGGTAATGGGGTTGTGAATTCAAGACCAGACTCTTCTACATAATGAGTGCTTGGGCAGCCTCATTTCCATAGTAAGACCCACCATTCTGTTTGCCCCTATCCAAAAAGAGGAAATTGAGAAAAGGATTAGAGAACACTGTTTGCTATCACAAAATCCTGTGAGTATTAGATTCAAAAGTACAAATGATAAAAGAGATGCAAACCATCATACTACCAGAATATCTACAAATAAATCGTCTGTAATATATCACTTTGAACAATCTGTGGATATTAGACTTTAGCTGTAAATATTGTGGTTCAAGCTTAAAACATTTTAGAGTCAACTTAACCTTTAAAAATACAACAACCAGAGCATATTAACTGAGCAAGCCACTAGCACATAACACAGTGACTAGGTTTTATGTAATCTTCCAAAGAATTTCAAAATTGCTTACTTTAAGGACTTTATATTCTATTTGTGATATAGATTATCGCACATCTAAAAGCTGTTAAATAGCAGTAAATGGCTGATAGATCAATTGAAACCTTTTTGGTACTACACAGGGAAATGTGCCCTGAGGGGATAAATGCAGCAAGTGTTAGGTATGATTTAAGATAAATTTTACACAGATCTCTGAGTTTGAGGCCAGCCTGGTCTACAGAGTGAGTTCCAGGATAGCCAGGGCTACAGAGAAACCCTGTCTTGAAAAAAAAAAAGCAAGCAAGCAAACAAAAGATATTCTTTAAAAGGTACAAGATTGGAACTGGAGAGGGATGGGCTTGGTAGTTAAGAACACTGGCTGCTCTTCCAGATGACCCAGATTCAACTCTTTAGCACCCACATGATGGCTCACAAGTTTCTGCAACTCCAGCTCCTAAGGATCCAATTTCGAACTTCTGGCCTTCATGGGCAACAGGCACACATGCACGCAGAGAAAAATACCCATATGTCTAAAATGCATAATAAAAAATTTAAAAGGACACAAGATGTCCAGGGGGAAGGGAATTCCGGTGTGTAGCTGTGGCATGAGGTATGGCATTGACAAGGACTCCGAAGGGGAAATGAGATGGGGGGGGGAGGGTGTACAAGAGTGAAGAGAAGGCCTGGAGGGATGGCTCAGTGCTTAAGAGATCTGACTGCTTGTCCAGAAGTCCTGAGTTCAATTCCCAGCAGCCACATGGTGGCTCACAAACATGTAATGGGATTGGATGCCCTCTTCTGGTGTGTCTGAAGACAGCTACAGTGTACTCATGTACATAAAATAAAGAAATCTTAAAAAATTAAAAACAAAAATAAAACAATCTACTTAGAGAGAGAGAGAGAGAGAGAGGAGAGAGAGAGAGAGAGAGAGAGAGAGAGAGAGAGAGAGAGAGAGAGAGAGAGAGAGAGAGAGAGAGAATGCAATGAAATTGACAGTACTGCTGGCCAGATTTTAGAACAGAGACAGGAAAATATTTTCTTTTTTTCTCTTTAAAAAAAAAATTACGCTGTGCGGTGGTGGTGCACGCCTGTAATCCCAGCACTTGGGCACTTAGGAGGCAGAGGCAGGTGGATTTCTGAGTTCGAAGCCAGCCTGCTCTGCAGAGTGAATTCCAGGACAGCCAGAGTTACACAGAGGAACCCTGTCTCGAAAAAAAATTACATTTTTAAAAAAAAGATTTATGTATTTATTTAATGTATATGAGTACTCCATTGCTCTCTTCAGATACACCAGATGAGGGCATCACATTCCCTTACAGATGATTATGAGCCCCTATGTGGTTGCTGGGATTTGAACTCAGGACCTCTTGAAGCGCTCTTAACCACGGAGCACTTCTCCAGCCCCAAATATTTTCTGAGATGGGCAGATGTAGGATTTTGTAGCCCACCCAATCGCTTTCCCACCTTCTCAGTTCTGTCATAGTATGAAAGTGTATATATGCTGTAAGCGAAGGAGTGAGTACTGTGCGCAGTATGATTTTGTTCATGAAATAGGCAGAGTTTCCAGGCTTCAGTTTACACACTGATTTCTTAGAACCCCTATTTCTGAACTGTGTTTCAAGTTATAACTAAGGAATTCAGAGGAACCAGGTGATAATTTATATTTCATGGAAGAACAGTGATATTCCATTTCGACTTATAAACAACAGAAAGTGTCTTCAGTTGTAACAATTCGCCATAAATTCAGTGGCTTAAAACAACACTAATTGTCTGTTCTAGAGGTCTCTAGGTTAGATGTCTGACTCAGATCTTACTGGGCTAAATCAGGGTGTTGGCAGCCTATCTTCTTTTCTGGAGGCTCTAGGGGAGAATCCAATTCCTCTTTTTCTCCAACGTTAGGGGCTGCCAGCATTCCTTGGCCCAACGCCCTCTTTTCTCCAACTTCAAAGTCAGCAGTGATGAGTCGCATCCTCCTTACATTGCATCAGTCCAGTAAAGTTGCTTCCATAATCCCATTTCCCCCTCTGATTCTGACTCCTCTGCCTTACTCTTCCATACTTAAAGGTTTACATTAGGATCGTTTGGAATAATCTTCCTACTTTCAGGTCAGCTCATGAGTAACAGTAACTTTTACTGTGTAACTTAAGAGACTCAGTAGGTTTAGGGATTGGGACCTAACTTCTTTGGAAGACTATTATTTTGTCAATATGTCCTCTAGTGCTTCAAGACTTTTTTCTCATATTCAGAAGTGATTGCCCTGTCTATCCCAGTGTCGTCAAAAGCATCAGTCTAAAGTCTTAGCTAAACTTCATAAGCGCAGAAGTCTCATATTTCATATCCAAATTACATTTTCTGAGTCTGTCACACACACACACACACACACACACACACACACACACACTTTACTGCTAAAATATAATAGTGTGAGAAGCAGAGGACACCAGGACACCACTTATTTAAATATTGCACTAAGTGAAGTTGAAACTGAAAAGAACAAAAGTTCCAGGGGCCAAGCAATTTTACAAATCCAGCTAGGCAAATTCCATCCATGGAATATCTAAAGATCAGGCATAATGTTCTGGGGCTTGCAACACTGCCCTCCATCATCGAGTCTCTGCTGTTCAGGCCTTATGGCACAACTCTCAAAATTATCTGTTCATGAAGACTAGTATATTTTTACAGAAGGATAGTATCATCAACTTTTACCTGCACTAGTGTTTTGGAAGTATTTTATTTCTTGGGATGATAATATAATTACATCATTTCTCATTTCCTTTTCCTCTGCTCCTGTATCCTTCCTCCCTTTCAAATTCATTGCCTCTTTTTTCACTAATTATTGTTGCATACATCTACATATGTGTGTATACATAGATATTCCTAATTCCAACCTGCTCAGCCTTTAGAATGTTACTCCCATGCATGTTTTTAACAGTCCAATACAATTCTTTCATTATACATTCTCCCCCCCCCCATTTATTCCTAACAGTCCAAGCTGAAAAAGTTTGTGTTCCTCATCTCAAAACCCTTGTAGATTTTCCACGAATGTGATGTATAGTCATTTCATTTACGAAGAGGCTCTAGACTGGTCTTCCTTAGATAATCTTATTTCTTTTCTTGGCTTTGGCTGAGACAGCTGTGAAGGTCTATGAGTCACATGCTTAATATTGCCAAAAAGCCTTAGATGTGACTGAATATTTCCTTTCAATCTTACTAATGATTGTCGAACCCCACTCTTTATTCACAGAACTCATGTTCCTAACATGATCATTTTAACATCTTTTGTGATTTTTCACTAACTGATTTTTTTTTTGTCGAATCCTGCTTGCTTTCTGATAATTGGTTCTTCTTTAAATTATCGTTTCTTTCCTGTATTTTACATGAGCAGCCAGAGGACACAACTCCAGCAGTTTACCTGGAAATCTCAGCTAAATGTCCAAATTCATCATTTACAAGCTGTGTTTTCCATGGGACTAACTACAGGACATGTCTCTGCTAAGCTTTCTCTGACTGTGTAGCTAGGATCATATTTCAGCTTTTCCAGGAGTGTGTTGTTCATTTCACCTGAGCCTTGATTAGCCGTGTCTGCAACGTTTGTATTCCTAACTCTGCTTTTGATAGATTTGGGCATTCTTAAAGACAGTCTCTGTTTTCTCCACCATGCTTCTCCACTCCCTTCTAAACCCTCCAGTTTAATGAACACCCATCTCATATCTCTATCAGAAATCTGTTCAGTGCATGTTATACTCTTGGCATGTTTCTCAAAATTCTTTAAACTTTTACCATTTTTTGTATTTCCTTTTTTTCTTGTGTAGCCTCAAGATCACTATATAATAAAGATGACCTTGAACTCCTCATCCTCCAAAATGTCCCAGGCTGCCAAATTTCAGTTTCAAGGCAACTTCCTCATATTTAGGTGTTTTTTTTTTTAATAGTAGTACTCTGTTTCTAGGCACTACAGTTTGCCATATTTTTTATTAAATTTCTATATATTTGTGTGTGTGTGTATGTGCGTGCGTGCGTGTGTGTGTGTGTGTGTGTGTGTGTGTGTGTGTGTGTGTATGCATGCAGGCTCAGGTCATGAATCTTCATAGCAAACTTCTTTACCCACTGAACCATCTCAAAGACAGTGTATTCTTTTTGTCACATCATATACTTTTGAATTTGGGTTGAATTGGTTTACATTTAAAGCAATCATTTGCAAGGGATGCCTTCTGTCATTTGGCAATAAAATAAAATAGCTTCTTTAATTTCCTATGTTGCTGTGTTTTATGTTCAGGTGATGTTTTATAGTGGAATGTTTGAACTGTTTTCTCATTTCCTTGTATATATATTATCTCACTATTTACCCTGTAGTTATAGAGAATGCATTTCACATGTTTCTGCCTCTTTCTCTTCGTGTTAGATCTCTACGATGCCTATTTTCCTCAGGTCTATATTTTATTTTGGTTTCTGGGTTTTTTTTTTAGGTCTTCTGTCTCTTTATTGTCATTTTCATTTTGTTCAAAAGTTGATTCTTGACTTCCTTCACATCTTTCTAGGGTTATGTAAGCATTTTTAATCCAGAATTTTCTCAGAGACAGTTTCTTTGGATTTCATTTTTTAAATCATACCATATTTTTTAATATTCCTTTGTATGCATCATGACTGTCATAACATGATAATTCTGGAAATAAGATCCTCCTCACTTTCACAGGATTTGCTATGTTGTTTTTCTGTATATGATGTTGGTGGTGTGTTTTGTTTTAAGTTGTCTCTGTGCCAGGGACCAGGCAGAGTGTAAACCTAAGGTTTTCTCATTTGTGTTCTAACCTGTATCTTCCTCTGGAAATTCACTGTGGCTTTTTAATGTATATATGTGTGTGGTTATATGTATCTATGCATGCATATGTGTGCATATATGTATGTGCCTGTGATTTTGAGTATCTTCATTTTCTAACATCTGGTTCGCTAAACAGAAAAAAAAAATGAAGAAGTGAAAATAAAGTTTCATTGCTTTGAATTTTCTGGACAATATTTTATCTAGAGGAGAAACTTATAATCATGGAGAAATGTATCCAAAAAGGCCACTTGCCCATTGTGTGACCAAAAGTAGCAATGAGAGCACTGATCACTATCCTTGAAGGAGAGCATCCTTCTTTCCTGTCATGGTTCTTATAAGTGGCTTATGGGACACATGCAGGATTCTCTATCGAGAAGCTAGAGGTGGAGAATGTATAACTATTACTCTGCTAAGAATAGAAATGGACCAAAATTAACCACAATTTACCATCTCCATGTTCCAAAATATTGTAGTTAAATGTTAACTGGATTAGATTCAGACTTCTATAGCAACTGTGCAGTAAAACATCGAAGGAACATTTTTCTTATTAGTACGCTATCTCTGTGATCATGCAGATTCTTCTGGGAAGGAGATTAATTCTACATGCCTATTTATCTTCCCAGGCATTCATCGAATTTCCTTTATCAAGTACATTTTGAAGATGAAACAAAGAATAATTCTGTGTTTAGGAAATTTATAACAGAGAGATGAAGGCAATGGTAGTAGGAGAGAGGAGCGGGATAAGTTAATACAGGAGCCTCTGTATGATTATTTTAATCTCATGTATGCAGTGGGAATCTAATTTAAAAAGAGTAAAGTGGAGGTAAGGAAGAGCTATACTTAAGAAGCATTCTGCAAAAATAATGAATAATGACCCTGAGGGGGAAGAGAGGTTTGAAATTTCTCAAGTTTATAGTGTTCCAGGTACATGTACATTTACATTAAGTTGCAATCCCTGGGGATATAATTTGATAGGAATTATTCATTAGACAAGAGAGCAAACTCAAATACAGCTTCTAATAACAGTGTTGTAGAAAAATGTCGAAGAAACGTCTTTTGTATTAGTACTATGCTGTTATGATTGGTGTTTGGATGCAAGGGAACTATAAAGACAGATAAAGTTAATATTTGATTGTTGTTAATGGATAAGGTTTTGTGTATGCTCTTCTCATTTTTCTATTTGATTCTGAAAATGTAAAAATTCATCAGTGTTTATGTGTGTCCTGGTTTCGAAGTGGTGCCCTGTCATAGTCTCTAATGACAACTTACTCATTCTGTGACTCTGTAAGCCTTGAAAAAACTAGACCATTTTACTTTGGGAGGTCTTAGAACCATTTCAACTTCACAACCAAAGTGACCATCAAATATTATGATGTTAATATTGTGATTTTTTTTGTTGTGTTTTTCATTATGGTTTTATTATAGGACTTTTCAAAGGCAATTGACTCTTGTTAGTTTTTTACGTTCGAGGAATTCAAAACTATGTGGACTAGTTGAAAATGCTGGATTCTGTTAAACAGGAGCTTCTGAGAGATCAAAACTTATTCAAATGCTGAACCTTGACATACTTCTTGCATTTTCTTTCAGGTTGACAATAAATGCCCTTGCCCAGAAGCTCAATGCTTATTGGAAGGAAAAAATATCTCAAGAGAATTTTGAGACCTCACCTAATTCCAGGCTAGTACCATAAACAATAAAATAATACAAATACAAAAATAATACAAAAACATTAAGGGTGCTGTTCTTCCATCACTTGGAAGAAATGAGGATAAAATAGTGTTTTTCTCATTAGGGATGTTAGTTAACTAACAAGAAGGCACATGTACTAATTACATTGTTTCATCTCTGTGTTCTGTTTTAAAATGTATGTGGTTTGGATTATAAATGTGAAGAGTTTAATGCTGTCAGTTTAGGAGAGACTGTGTTACACTGAGGGATTATGGCCATTTAAATCAAGTACTACTGGGTGAGAAGTCTAGACCTGCTTCTTGATAACTGAGCACTCTTTTTGTTTGTTTGTTTGTTTGTCTTTGGTTTTTGAGACAGGGTTTCTCTGTGTAGCCCTGGCTGTCCTGGAACTCACTTTGTACACCAGGCTGGCCTCAAACTCAGAAATCCACCTGCCTTTGCCTCCCAAGTGCTGGGACTAAAGTTGTGCACCACCACCACCACCGCCCAGCCAGCTGAGCACTCTTTATGAGTGAGTCACTTCACCTCTCTGAATTTATTGAGTTAGACTCCATGCTATTAGAGCAGTGCATGGCGTAGAGTGGTGTTCAGACATGTTAACAAGTGTGCTACATTTTTATTGTTATTAGATATATTCTTTATTTACATTTCAAATGATTTCCCCTTTCCTGGATCCTCTCCTCCCTGAAAGTCCCATAAGCCCTCTTCCTTCCCCCCTTCCCCCATCCACCCCTTCCTGCTACCTTTTTGTTCTTGCTAAATATTGGGACTGAACTGGTATTTCAGAGAAGAAATGAGAAGAAATAGTGAACTAAGCATATTAGAGGAAACGACACATTTCTGAATCTGTGCCTTACTAAGTAAGAAGAAAAAATCAGCACAGAAAGCAGACAGCATAACAACATACATAGTTATGGCCTCAACAAGTTAAATATTAAAGTGCTGAAGATTACACTGTACCCCCTCATATGTTACTCCTACTGTTTTAAATGAAAACTGCTAGCTCAAGTTATGTTACAGAATTTTGTTTCAGAATGCAATCCTAATGCTGTGCATGTTTCTTATTCTAAGATCTCAGCTCATGTTTATCGTCTGTTTTGCCAAAAATTCAAATTCAAATGAGATGCCATTTTGCCTTTCAAAGTATCAATGATAAATGTAGTGAGACAGATGTTCGTATATTACTAGAGCATGTAAGAGCTAGCAGTAGAATTTTAATAGCGATTGTTTATTGAGTGTTTATTTAAATTCTAGACATTGTTCTTAGCCCCTTACATATAATGATTTATTAATTCACAAAACTCTGAAGTATACAGATATTATTACTTATGAGATCGAAAGCCCAGTACACTAAGAACTTTCATCATTTATACAGGATTAGACAAGTAGAACACAGTGAGCTAAGCTTCAAATTAAGCAACCATGTCACTGACGCTACAATATTCTAGCAAGAGCAATATAGCATAGCACCTTTAGCTTCCTATTTACTACCAACAGAAATTCTAAACCCCTTCTTTGTGCCTGGATTGAAGGATTCAGCATGGTCTGTCTGTAGCCCTTAGCAGCGAGTTGCTGCCCCTTAGTGTTCTTGTCATCAGAAATGATGCAGGAATCTGTCTACAAGACATTCGTCTGTGCAAATACGTCTAAAACCAAAGCTAACACGACCTTTCCTTTCTTCTTCCACTTGTGCTGAAATTGCTTTCTATGGGCTCTGGCTCTGTAGTTGTGTGGAAATATCAGACAGCAGAGGTCAGGCCTGAGCTTAGATAGATTGCAAGTCTGGAATAACCTAAAGCAATGGGGAGGTCCATGGGGAAACTTGGCTAAATAGATATTTTAAAATGAGGACATTGGTTTGAGTGTCAGAAGTGCCTCTTATTTTCTTCTTTATAAATTTCCCTGTTTGTAATTTTCTACAATACGGTTGTGTTATTTTTATAACTAGTAATAAACAGGATTTAAAACAATGAAACATCACTGCAAGGAGTCATAAAAGAACCAGGCCACTTTATTGAATAGTCCAGTGGAAGAGCAATAAAATACAACATGCAAACAACTGCACCCTGGTAGGAAGGTGGACCTGAGGTGCACTCTCCTCCTTGTGTCTTTTCATCAGTCTCTGTTCTCTCTCCAGTACAACTTTTCACATTATGTATTTGTCTGTCATATGCACACTACACCGTTACACAGGGAAGTGAATTCACTTTATAAATATTTGGGTTACACAGTTCTGGAAGTGACTAGGGCAGATGCATATTTGAAGAGTTCAACTATGGTTAGAGCCATCATTTATAGTTAGGAAGTTTAATCAAGTTCTATTGTCCTATATGATGGGCATTGGGAATATGAACCTAATAAAAGTGTGAATGAAACAATATAAACAGAAGATGGATTTTGGCCTGGAGAGATGGCTCAGTGGTTAAGAACACTGACTGCTCTTCTGAGGGTCCTGAGTTCAA
The DNA here is from genome assembly GCF_947179515.1 of Apodemus sylvaticus. Lineage (NCBI taxonomy): Eukaryota > Metazoa > Chordata > Mammalia > Rodentia > Muridae > Apodemus > Apodemus sylvaticus. The sequence continues at coordinate 101,506,852 of NC_067495.1, read as the reverse complement.
ATCCCAGCATCCACATGGTAGCTCACAACCATCCATAATGAGATCTGATACCCTCTTCTGGGGTATCTGAAGACAGCTACAGTGTACTTACATATAATAAATAAATACATTTTTTAAAAGTAAAAGAAGATGGTTTTTATGTGATACTGGAGTTTAAGTTTGGAGCCTTGTGCGTGCTAAGCAAGCTATATGCTGAGCTACATCCCTAAACCTAAAGGACTGTTTTTGGGAGAACAAAGAGAAATCAGAAGTGTACATGGAAGTTAGGGGAGATATTTTGATGACAGTGCTTCTGTGTCTCCTATAAATATAAAATGTGTTCAGTGATTGGACAAGGAAATAAGGCACTCTGATGGGTTTTATTTCTTTATAACAATGTATGATACATACGCTACTTTTTCAAGTTAATACATCTCAGGGGTAAAATTATTTCATTGTTTGCTTTAAAATGATTCTAGAATAAATATTATTAGCCTCTCTAAATGATGATAGATCACTGGGGTATTTTTGTATCCACATCTGGTGTAGTTATCTATGTTGCTCAAAAACCACACATTTCAAACATCAAGACTATAATATTTCTAACGTATTTCCCATGTAAAAGGTTTTTTTTTTTCATTCTTAGGACATACCTTTTAAATGCAGGACAAAGCACAGAGCTAGAATCTATGTAATAACATTTCTAGTTTTCTTCACCCAGGAGGATTCCTGACCAGACATGGGTACAATGTGATGAATGTCTTAAGTGGAGGAAGCTTCCTGGAAAGGTGGATCCATCCACATTACCCTCAAGATGGTTTTGTTATTATAATCCTCATCCAAAATACAAGTAAGTGTGTAGGATTCATTATTCTTTCAATAACTCCTGATTTGTCTTCCTCTTTTACAGAACCACTTCATATCTAATCTTCTTTCTTTAGCCTGGTATCAAGCCCCTTGTGCTGATTGGCCCCACATTAACTATCTATCTAACCTTATTTTTTCATTATACATTACAAATAATAAGGCACTATTCCACACATAGACCATGGTTGCCCTCTCCTCTATGGCTTTCATAGTGTCATGTCTGTTGACTGAAATCACTTTGTGTATCCCGTGCTCCTGCTCATATCATAATAGCCTAAGGAACTGAAGTCTTGGGTGGCAGTTTTTCATCTCAACAGCAATTTTCAATGACTTTTTTTAACCCTGGGCTCCTGCTCTTGCAGTATCTGATTCTTGACATTTGTTCATGTGCCATTTTTTATTTGGAGGTATGTTTCACGTGTGCGTTCTTTGATTCCACACGCACTTTTAAATTCCCTAAGACTGAGCTCCTTGTATTCCACGTTGAGTCAAGAGTTAGTGGATATTAACCTAGAAAACTGGAATACCCAAAACATAAACCACACATCAAATGAGGTACAAGAAGAAAGGAGGAGTGGCCCCTTGTTCTGGAAAGACTCAGTGAAGCAGTATTCGGCAAAACCAGAACGGGGAAGTGGGAAGGGGTGGGTGGGAGGACAGGGGAAGAGAAGGGGGCTTACGGGACTTTCAGGGAGTGGGGGGCTAGAAAAGGGGAAATCATTTGAAATGTAAATAAATTATATCGAATAAATTTTTTAAAAAAAAGAATAAAAAAAAAAAAAGAGTTCCCATATCGCCTCTGGAGCATCAGTGTAAATAAAATCAACCAATACTGTTGGTTTTCTTGGTTGTCTTCCTAATGTGCCATATGTTTCTTATAGCAGCTTACATCTAAACAATGCCTGGCCTAAGTCAGTAGTTAGGTATGTTCATAATAAAGCCATCTCCTTGGATCCAGCTGTGACCTTTTACATATTCTTCCTTTTCCAGACCACATGCTGGTAAAAATGAAAGTACTCCAACAGAGTTTGCTTTTATAAAAAATGTCCAAAATTGAAAGAAGTAAATGAATGAAGGCTAGGTCTGATTTTGAAGCGCCCCTTAGAGTCTCCACATGTGCCTAAGTACTTTCTATGCAGAGGAAATGAGATTGTGTGGTCAGGTTATGGGATGGACTAGTAGAAGTTCCTTGTTGAACACTTTCCTCCTTAGCTTATGTTGTCTTTTCTCTGTTTACACTATCTAGAAGAGACCCTTCTAAGCCACTTTACTCCCTTGGAAAGTGAATACAGTACAGTCCCCAATCAATATTAGTTCTCCTTGGTCATTTTCTTAGGTCTACTTGTGGCCACTGAATACACGTTTTTGCAGTTTTGACTTTTTCCCTTCTCTGTACTATACATACAGTCATTTTTTGTAGTGTGAACAGTATCCAAACTGTATAATGTTACACAATTTTTAAGCTGCTCTCTAATAGTCATAAGGGAAATAAGGAATAAAAGCTAGGACCATGTTTTAGTTCCAAAAGGTAATTTCTTTACTCTACTACAGGAGATGCTCTGTTCCAGAAGAACAAGAACGCATTGATGAAGACCTACACCAGAGCAAGGCTAAGCAACAGTTGAGTATACATGAGGCGGTGCTCTCCATCCCAGAGGGAGGGGACCACATTCCCTAAAATAAGACAAGGGGTTTGCCCTTCTCATCTGTCTGTCCTGCCAGTTCTTCCTTCTGTCACATAATCCAGAACACCTCATTCAACTTATCATTTGTCCATTCTTCTCCCTGTGACACACACACACACACACACACACACACACACACACAGAGAGAGAGAGAGAGAGAGAGAGAGACAGACAGACAGACAGACAGACAGACAGACACACATACACAGACACACAGACACACAGACACACAGACGCACAGACACACAGACACACAGACACACAGACAGAGACAAAGACAGGAGAGAATGAGAATTTGAAAATTCTCCAGTAGCATAATCCAGGAATAGAGCCCCAGGTTCTCAGTAAACTTCAGAAATGAACTAAATAGCATCTAATTTTGAGACAGAGTTTCAGTCCATAACTTAGCCTGAGCTGTCACCCACTCTAGACCAGGAATCCTCCCCCCTTGGCCTCCAGTGTCTAAAGAGCACTTTTATCTTCTAGAGTCGAGACTGTTGAGAAGAAGCAGAAGCCTATGGAAAGTGACAAGTTCCAGGTGAGAGACAGGTCCACGTCTTCTTCTTCTCACACAGTTTTCCCCAGCAGAAGATTTAGGTTGAAGAACACTGCCTAGCAATGCGGAGGGATTCTCCTCATGCTCATTTGATTCGATCGTTGGGTTTTGTGTTGATCTTCTGTTGCTGATGTTCAGATCACTTAAAACAGAAGAGTCATGTCGTTTATTTTCCAGATTTGGATTCGTATATATCGATTCTGGGCAGTGGGAATGACACATTTGGTGCCACATAACAGTTGTGTGCCATCTTCATAAGCTGCTCCTCTTGACTGTCTGGTTCTCCTGTCTCCTTTCCTTTGGGATTCAGGGATCATTCCTTCCTCTTTCCTCTTGGGAAGAAGGGTTGGTTCTTTGTGCCTCCCCGCCCCCCCTCATCCCTGCTTTCAGGCTGGCTGGCTTTATAAAGACTCTGCTGTTTTGAATTTTCAGGAGCACTGTCTCTCGGACATGGTTGCCCAGCTCCGGACGCTGAAGGGTGCAATAAGGTTGGCCGTCCTTTGAGGGACACTCCTTTCCTGGCAGCCACCATAGCACCCATATCTTTCTCCCGCCCCTCCTTGCCTTTCTGCATGATTTCCCTCTTGTCCCTATTTCCCAGAGATCTGCTAGTCGCATGTTAGATTCACTTCCTTCCCGAGTTGGGCAGGCCAGACTAGTGAGGAGAGAGGCAGTTGAACACTAATGCTCCTTCATGTCCCCTGCTCACGCTGAGGCATATGAGAAATCACATTTCATATTCTATGTCTATTCAGAGATTGGGTTTTCCAGGACTGCCCTGTCCTCATTCAGTTTGCCTTCCCTTTATTCTTCTACCCTAATTATTTATATTTTCTTCGTATGCTGGCTCTCCTACAAGATCCCAGGTGCATGTCTCTGTTGTGTGCACTGTGAACATGTAGCCTCTGGCATGCGTCTCTCTTAAACCAGCGATACTTGCTGCAGTGCTTTTCCTTTCTACCCATATTTTCAACACAGAGCTCGAAAGGATGAAGACCCAGCCTTCACCTGGGTCACAAGAGCAAAATAGACAGCGACTGGGGCTTGGGTTTGTGTCGTGGGTGGAATAGGTCTAGTAACCAATACAAGAATCGCTCGCGAGCAGTCTGTTGTATCTAGCTGATAAGGTTAGTGACTGAATGTGTTTGGGTCCAGTGTTCTAGTGTACATTACTGTGGACTGTTTGTTCTGTTTAAGAAACAGTTTCTTTTTATTTGTCCAAACATTCCTTCCTAGCATCAGAAGAATTGACACATCTTTTAGGATTTCATTCAAACTCAGGATTTTTATGAACTATTTCTTTCTTACTAGGTCTTCAGTAATTCACCAAAGATTCCTACTCCACAAGATGTGGCTGAACTAAATGACAAGACAGTTGGATATGAGCAAATCAATAGCTCCAGCCTGCTTCCATCTGTTAGAGAAGAAAGCAGATCACCCCCTCGACTTAAATCTCTGGATTCCAGTGCTTTCCAGATTTCCAGGTGACTAAAACCATCACTTGTTTTTAATAGCAAGCTTCAGAATCTGTTTTCCTGTAGAGTAATTTAATATGTCCTATATATTTTATGTATTATACATAGTATATATACATTGTATGTGTGTGTGTGTGTGTGTGTGTGTGTGTGTGTGTGTTGCCTGACCTCATACTCACAAAGCGATCCACCTCTCTTTGCCTTCCAAGTGATAATATTAAAGGCATATAGCATCATGCTAGGTAAGCTTACGTTTTCCTTTAACACATGAAGTTCACTAATAGAAATACAGTTTGGGACTGATAGAATTGTGTCTTGCATGCACCTCCCAGTTTACAAGTGCTATGTCAAGCCTATATAATTTTGAAGTGATGACTGGCTTCTGAAGTGTTCATGTCTTGTTGGGTATTGTGCAAATGAAGTGACGGGCATGCCAACTCTTTGAAAAATATAAAGTGTTATATAAATGAGGTAGTTCTATGTAGAAACCATTGTTCCTATACTTAAATTTATGAATATTAAAGTATACCAAGGATTCATAAGCCTAGGCTATGCTGGCCCTGTGTAAAATCAACTAGTAGAAATGTGTCCCATTAAGTAAAAAAATAATCATTGTTTCCTAGAAAAAAATTTATCATAGAAAGTTTGTTTCTGCTGGGCTGTGGTGGCACATGCCTTTAATCCCAACACTTGGGAGGCAGAGGCAGGTGGATTTCTGAGTTCGAGGCCATCCTGGTCTACAGAGTGAGTTCCAGGACAGCCAGGGCTATACAGAGAATCCCAGTCTCGAAACAAGCAAACAAACAAACAAACAACAACAAAAGAAAAAAGAAAAAAAAGAAAAAGAAAAAAAAAAGCAAGTTTGTTTCTGGGGAACGTGGTGGGACAAGTTTTTAATCCGATTACCCAGGAGGCCCAGGTTCCCGTGTGTTTGATACACTTGTCTACATGGTGAATTCCAGGCCAGCCAAGTTTACACAGTGAGATCCTATCTGAAAAATAAAAAAGTTGGTGTTTTTTTCTTCTCTCATTTCATCTTCTATCATGTCATCGGTGTTGTTAGTCCATATAATAGGAAGGTACATGGCTATTTTTGTAGGTATTATGTGTCTCTGAGGTACTAAAAGACATGACAGCCCTCATATTGCCACTAGAAGTGAACCCAGTACTTCTAATTGGCACACCTTGCATTTCTCTTCTCTGCTGTTTTCATTCTAGTAGGGCCAAATTGTAGAGTAGGCACAGTATTGCTCTCAAAAGTAGAAACATCTAAATTTATCATAAACACAATTCTTAGATAATAGTCATGAATTTCTCAGCACCCTTTTCTTGACATATCATAGGATAGAGGCCACAGAGTATTTCATGGGTTCCGTTAACCCCTTCCTCCAGTGACAATTGATTCTTGTTTTGTTCTTCTTAGGTAAGTCTTCAGCCTTTTATAAACAAAGACTTGTACAGGTGTGCGAATTCCCTCAACTTCAATTGTTAAAGAATTAAACTCTGTGAATAATAGAGGGATCTTTAGATCCTCCTGAACATGAGCAGATGGCCTCAAGAGAAAGTACTTTTTTAGGAGTAAAACTATTAAAACTCTTAAAAGAAGTTAATGACACTCTATGAAAGCATGTAGATCAATAAAGCAGTATTCAGAGCAGCTTAGAAAAGTGAATTTTGTAGCAAAGAGTAAAGAGCCTGTAGTCCACCCTGGTCTCTGTAGTTTGTTCCTAACTCCACCCTGTTGCTATCAATAGATTTTTAATGGCTATTGGAGGTTTAAAGGGGCGCACAGGGAATGATTTTGATTTTGAGGCACAATGTTACTTTTCCCTCCTGCTCTTCTGACTAGTCCTTACACATTTTTAAAATATTTATTTATTCATTATGAGTACATTGTCACTGTCTTCAGATGCACCAGAAGAGGGTGTAAGATCCCATTACGGATGGATGGTTGTGAGACACCATGTGATTGCTGGGATTTGAACTCAGGTCCTCTGGAAAAGCAGCCAGTGTTCTTAACTGCTGAGCCACCTCTCCAGCCTACTCCTTACACTTTAATGATCACTTTCCCTTTTCTGTCTGCATTTGTAGGGAGATGGCATACTTTGTGAGTGCAGTACCACACTACATCCATTGGGTGGCACACCTCATCAGCTTTTTATTGGAGTTTTTGTATGTGTCCTTGTGGAATATATAAGGCTTAAGCTGTGGAGGGCAAGTGAAGTGCTTTGAAAATTCATGAGTAATTCTAATTTGTTGAGAGTAAAATTCTTTCAAGAGCTAAATGATAACTGATGCTGCTAGTAATATAGGTATATAAGATTAGCAAATATTAATTCCATCATTTCAGGCTGCATGTATATGTAGTACTATTCAAATTTGTTGAGGCATTTCCAGCTACTTAGAAAGACTAAAGCCTGAAGGTCTGCTGAGTCCAAAGTTTGGAGACCAGACTGGATAACATACCAAAATGTTGTCTTTTTAAAATAATTATTAGCAGGTGTTTCATTTGGAAGTGGAAAATAGGGGTGCTCACGGGACTAATAAATAAAATATACAGTTTCTGATAAAAGAATATTGATGAAATAACTAATAGTTTAATCAAGAGTTACAAAGCTTTCCTTTGCTATCAAAACCTATAGCATAGCAAGAGTCTTTGAGTTATGTAGCCCTGCTTATTAACTGTACCAATAAAGCCTAGTGTATTCAGGAGACCATTAAGAAGTCAGACCTGGGGCAGATTAGAAGGGTTCTCCAGGAAGGTCCTTAGAGATGACTTTATGAGTCTTACTCATCTAACAAGGGGATAAAAGGAATTACTATATGATAGATTCAGGCAGGATGTAAGCTGTAAGCAAGAACCTTTTATGGGAAACAGCTTATTTCTGTTCAAGAAAGCAATTTACTGCTGTCCTTTCATTCTGCATACCTTTGGGTGCTCTATGAAAGGTATTCTTTTGGGTAATAATGGGATCCAAGATGATGAAATAGTCAGTATTAAATTCAAATATATCCGGTACATGCAAGTTCCCTTACAAATGGTACAAACTAAGGTCTAAAATAGCCATAAGTGTATCAGCAAAGGAACGAAGCAATGATTGCAGTTTATTTATATATTTTGAATAAATTATACTGAAAGCTGATGAGTTTGTATTTTAAAATAGTGCTTAAAAGGTACCTTCGTTGCCTAGCAACACTGGTTTTGTTTGGGAGGAGCATGCCTCTGACTATTCCCATCTCCCCCAGCTTTGTATTATGGAAGGTATATTTAGGTAGAACCAAAAAGATTGGCTTTCTCTTCTCCCACTCGCAGGGTGGAGGCACTCACTCGGGCACAGCCTGCTGACAAAACTAGGCTTTCATTGCACCAGCTGGAGATTGCTCATAGATCAAAGGATCATTCTAGGTGCAACAAGTCCAGAATGACTCCAGTTCTCATTCATAACGCAGAGATTATGGAAGAAATGGGCTCTTGTCTCTACTACTTTTTGCATAAGGCAGGCCTTCAGGTTGAACTCTGTGGCTCTACCTAAAGGAATTGACTTTATCTACAATAACGTATCAAGAATTTTGTGCCTGAGGACACTGCCAGAAATGAAATAGATCATGATAGATAATCATTAAGATGTTACTTATAATTCCATAATACAGCTTACAGAAATAAAATAGGTGGATGTCCAGAAATTTGTTAATGGAATCAGAAAGACAATTAAGAAGAGGTTTTTTTTTTTTTTTTTTTTTTTTTTTTTTTTTTTTTTTGAGATGGCAGTTAATTCTAGGTGTCAGCAACTCTATGCATGAGCACAAATCGGCACCCACTAAGAAACAAACAGAATAGGAATACATAAGGTGAACTGGAAACCAGTACCCAAGCCACATTCAGAGAATACAACAAGTAGCAAGCACAGTGGCATAGATTTAATACTATGACCACCAATCACTGGCCAAAAAATGTTCTTATCCATTGACAGTTCCTACGAAGTCAGGTTTTAAGATAAAATCACATACATCCCTGACAATCTGGTCTCTCTCTCTCTCTCTCTCTCTCTCTCTCTCTCTCTCTCTCTCTCTCTCTCTCTCTCTCTCTCTCTCTCTCTCTCTCTCTGTGTGTGTGTGTGTGTGTGTGTATGTGTGTGTGTATGTGTGTGTGTGTGTGTGTTCAAGTCTCTGCTCTATTGGAGTTGGCTAAATAGGGAAGATCTAAGCAATTACAAAGTGAATATGTTGCAGAAACAAACTCCTTAAATTTTGGTGGCAGCCTCCAAGCCACAAATAAATACAGTATAAAAGGATAAACACCTAACTGAAGAGGGCACTTAATCACAAACTCTGACTAGTAAGTGATGAGTGGTCTATGATAGACCAGGAGTGAGCCCTGGGTGGTCTGAGTTCAATCTAAGAGATACGCATGAAGGAAGGAGAGAGCCAACTCCCACAAGTTCGTCTCTGACTTCTACATGCATGCCATAGAATACACATGTATTCAGACATAAAAAATAAAATAAAAATGTAATAAAAGTATGCAAGGAACAACAATATAGAGCCCAAGACAGGGAGAATCATTGTTCAGAATTTTCATACTATATTTGCTGAAATGTTTAGATGTCAAGAACAAATTATAAGATATGCAAGGAAATATGAAAACATAAGCTATACATAGGAAACAAAAATGGGCTATTGAAACTGCTCTTGAAGATCCCTCGTGTTTAGTCTAGCAGATGGACTCCAAAGCAACCATTAATAATATGTTCAAAGACCTCAAGGAAATTATGGATGAAATACTAAGGCATAGATAGATAGATAGATAGATAGATAGATAGATAGATAGATAGTATTTCATCAAGCACAAAATAACAATAAAAGAACAGAAACTATTTTTAAAATAACCAAATCAAAATTCTGTATATAAAATGTACAGGCATGAAAATTTCCCTTAAAAGACCCAAAAACACAATTAAAAGGAAGAAGAATAACGAATTACCAAAATGGAACAGTCCAATTATAGATTATTCAATCAGAAGAACATAGACAGAAGTAAAAATGGAGATAAAATCACACACATCCCTGACAAAGCTTCAGAGACAAGTACACCAACTCTACATAGTATTACATGAAGAAAAGACAGAGGGGGTAGAAACAGTATTTAAAGATAATAGCTAAAATCTTCCCAGATTCTATGAATGGCATCAGCCTGTGCATTTAAGTGTAATAAACTCAAAATAGATAAACAACCAGTATAAGTGAATGGTCTTGTACTAGCAAATCACATTATGATTAATGAGTAACTTCTCATTTAAAAAATGAAGATCAGAAGGTGATGGGATGGTACTATGAATGGGATATGGTTGGTCCCCAGCAGAACTTAGGGTGACATTTAATTGCCAGTGTAATAGTATTCATCAAACCATTAAGAGACATCAGATCTCCCATTGTGAAGGTCTCTGTCCTCTGAATGCTCTTCTACCATGAGTGAGGCTGTAGTGAGACTTTCTTCAGAAGCCAACGAGATCAGCATCCAGAACTGTGAACCAAAATAATTACCTCTTTCCTTAGAAGTTACCCATCTGGGGTATTCTGTTAATAACAGTATGAAACAGATGTTAGAAAGATAAAATATTTCCAGTATTAGAAAAAAAAGAGTATCCAAAATGAAATAATTTTATTCCCAAGTATACCAAAACTATAAAAATTTACAAGTCTAACTTGCAGCTAATTACTTCTTTTGCATATATAAGTATGTGTGTACACATGCATGTGCTACAGCATAGGTATGGCAATTTGAGGAGAGTTGGTTCTCTTTCATCATGCAGATTCCAGGGATCAAACTCAGTCTGTCAGACTTGGTGTCAGGTGCCTTTACCTGCTGAATCATCTTGCTAGCCCAGACTTATGTCAACAAGACTGTCTAAGATTATGTGCTTTAAAACAAAAACATTCTAGATATAAAAGGAGATATTTAAGGATAAAAAAGTCTATTGGGGAGGCATCATGAGAAAATCACTAAGCATAATCAGACAGAAGGAAAGAAACAATTAAAGTGGAAATGAAACAGAGGCAAGCAAAACAATAGAGAAAACCAGCAAGACTACAATCCACAACGTTTAAAGAACAACAGAATTTAAGGGAAAAAAGCCAAATACAATTTTATTTATGATATCTTCAAAAATATCTAGAATAAATGTAAAAGAAGTGGTACAAACAATATCTGTACACCAGAAAACAGCAAAACGTTGAAGTAAAGGCAGTCTAAATGAATAGGAAGGCACCTGTCATTTCTGTTATCAAAGGGTTTATTACTTTAAAAAAAATTCTCAGTAGTCTCCAACTGGTGTACAGATGCAGTATAATCTCTTTTCAAAACACCAGATGTCTCTGTTGTAATATCAACAGACTCACTCTAATATTCATATGGAAATGCCAGGAACAGAAAATCAGTCCAACAGTCTTGAAAAAAGAAGAAAGTTTGCGAAGTTAGCACTCACCTTTAATAATCTCCAGTAGTCAAAACAGTGTGATAGTGGTATAAGGTTTAGACACATATTTCAGTGGAAAAGAAAATAAAGACATACTTTTACATTTATGGTTGGTAGATTTGAATGCAACAAAATATACATGGCCATCAACACAAGTCAGGCTTTTCATAATTGGTCTCTTTCTTCTTTTTCTTTTTCCTCCTCCTCCTCCTCCTCCTTTCCCTTCCAGACAGGGTTTCTCTGTATAGCCCTGGCTGTCCTGGAACTCACTCTGTAGACCAGACTGGCCTCGAACTTAGAAATCCACCTGCCTCTGCCTCCCAAGTCCTGGGATTAAAGGCATGAGCCACCACTGCCCAGTTAATTGATATCTTTTATTTAGCGTGTTTCCACGGTTTATCCAAGTTGTAGCCCACAACAGTGTATTACTGCTGCTCTAGTGCTGATATGGTTTGAGTATGCATCCCAAAAATTTACATGTAAAACCTTAATCCCTACTGTTTGATGTACAATATGGAAACTTAATTCAAATATGTTTGGAGGTTGGGTGTTGGAAGGTGATTAGGGTTAGATAAAATCATTAGGAAACCCCTCTCCCCCCCATAATTAAATGCTGGTGAGTCATCAAAAGGAGAGGGGGAAACAGAGTATCATGGGAGAGAGGGGGAGAGAGGAGGACAGTATGGAGGGAAAGAGACTGGCTGGAACTGGCAGCATAGAGAATATAGACACAGGCACAGCTGTGTGCTCCCTGTCTGGTACCATGTGATGCCTTGCACAGTCTCGGCCCTCTGTATTCAAGCAGGATGAGCAGAAATACATATATATCCCATAGCTGGGAATGCATGTTATAAAAGAATGTTAAAGTTCTTCCAAGAGGACTGGGAGAGATAGATCAGTTGATAAAGGGCTTACTACCAAGCACAAAGACCCAAGTTTCATTCATAGCATCCACAAAATAAAAGCCAGATTCAGCAGTGCATGCTTGTAATCACATCACTGGGGAGATAGAAACGGAGAAAGAATCCCCCCTCCAGCTAACCTTGCCTAATCAGGAGCTCCAGGCTCCAATGAGAGACCCTGTCTCAAAAAGCAAAGTGAGCAACTCTCAAGGAACTACACACCCAGTATTCACTGCTGGCCTCCACACCCACATGTACCTGTGCAAATGTGTGTGTGCATGAGTGTGTGCATAGGCACACAGTGTTACAAAAATTCCGAAGTGGCACTCAAGCTAGACTTTGGCATAAAATGTTAGAAAAGGGAAGCTCATTCTGGTCTTATGAAGCACAATAAGACATCACCCAGCAATTCAGTTTATCCAGTGTTTATAAAGGAACAATAGAAGATACAGTTAAGGCCAAATATGTCACTTAACATCAGCAGTTGATTATAACCTCTTCCTGATTGTTCTTTACAAGCAGTTGAGATAATATTATCTTCCAATTGAGAGACTTAGGTAAGCCTTCACACACTGTCTAGCACAGGTTTTAGGCATGGGAAGGCTTGATTGTCCAGCTAAAACATTTAAATTTTGTGTTATTGGAAGCAGCACATTAAAATTTAGAAATAGGAATGGCATAAGCTGAAGCAGTGCTTCAGGAGATTAATTTAGTGTGTGAGCTGAAGGGAAAACTGATCCCAGGAAGCCATTGCAATAATCCGGAATGGCAACAGCAGCCTCAGTTAGCAATGTTCGTAGTGTAAGTCACCATACAAAACACCATAAAAAACAGTTTGCCAACAGGTTGATGTTGACACCAATAGAAACAGGAGAGACGAAACCTGTTCAAAGGAAAAGGGGAAGAGTCAGTTTTATACACATTAAGATACCATTAGGACATCCAGAAAAAAAAATGTGCACTAAGCAGTTCAAATACAGGATTTGGGTATTAGGACTTGGGAGAATATGGGAGATTTTGCCCTCCCACAGGTTGGGGCCAACAGGTTGTCTGAGATTACAAGAAAGAAGGACCATTGTTAAAAGTGGAGCTAGGGTGCTGTGTTTCTCCACTCTGCGATCCGGACCCGCCAGTGCGGAGACGGCATCATGTCAGACAACGAGGACAATTTTGATGGTGATGACTTTGATGACATGGAGAAGGACGAAGGACTTGATGACTTGGAAAACGCTGAGGAGGAGGGTCAGGAAAATGTCGAGATTCTCCTGTCTGGTGAGCGACCGCAGGCCAACCAGAAGCAGATCACCACTCCTTACATGACCAAGTATGAGCGAGCCCAAGTGCCCGGGCTCTCCAGATCGTGATGTGTGCTCCAGTGATGGTGGAGCTGGAGGGAGAGACAGACCCTTTGCTCATCACTATGAAGGAACTCAAGGCCCAGAAGATCCCCATCATCATCCACCCACCGGTACCTGCCAGATGGGAGCTATGAAGACTGGGGCGGGGACGAGCTCATCATCAGCGACTGAGCAGGACTGTCACACTGCCAGGCACCACTTCTCTGCCTGTTTTATACATGTAAATAATAAATGTCACCCTTCCCCTCTCCAAAAAAAAAGTGGAGCTAGGAACAGAGCACGAAAAACAGGCAGACAATACAACTTTATTACCTTTCTGAAAACTTGTTCTTTTGTCTTTGTTTGTTTGTTTGTTTTGTTTTAAAGACAGGTTCAGTCTATAACCCTCCTGGGCAGACCTGTAGTCTAGGCTAGCTTCAAAGTTACATCAGTTTTCCTGTCTTGTCAAGCTTCCCAAGTGCTGAAATTACATGCAGTACTATGTCCAGCTTTTCTTTCAGTATTATACAAACCTCTCCTCCGTTCCTGCTAAAGGAATGTGTTACTGTCCTCAGCAGCAGAGTTAAACATGCCACAAATAGCATCCTTTGTACAGTCTTAAGGATGGATATGTATGTTTCTTCATATCCTCAGCATCCTTCTTCATCTCCCTGAAGGGTACCAACAGATCTGTTGAGATGGCAGACCAGTTTGAAGTCTGTAAAACTCAGAGCATTGTAAGAAGTTAAGACTCAGATGTCTCACACTCGTTCTCAGAAACCACAGACCTATGGGCAGTCCTGAGGTCCTATAAGGCCAATTACATGCCTGATTCTTTCTCACCAAAAGCTCAACATTGTTTTTTTGTTTTGTTTTGTTTTGTTTTGTTTTGTTTTGTTTTTACCATGGAATTTCTTGGTCACCTAAAGAGAGGGCAATTGCAAGAATGAAAATAGCATTCCAATCCTTCAGCCTGTAGAAAATCTCCTGTGGATCTCTCTGACTTGGGCTGTTTTGATAGATTCTTCACCCAATTAGGACTTCTAGCAGCCTGAAAGGAAAGTGACTTCAGACCATCTTCCTGGATTTCTCTGAAGAACAAAGGGAACTCTAGTTTGTGCCTGACCAAATGAAGTTGCTTGTAATAATAGGAAAATGACTTGAACTGACTGGTCTGCTTTCTTGGTTTCTAACTAGGGCCTTGTGTTTTAATTAACTTTTACAGGGGAATAATGGGCAAAAGCCATAATCCAGTTGGCTGGCAAGGAATTGTATGAGGTTCTGTTGCAATATAAAAATGTGCTAAGTCTTTGATATTGGAGGGTTTTGTGATACTTTAAATTTAATGAGCTGGCTTTATTCTCTGCATACGCTGCTAGGCTTTTGTGTGACCTTTTATTCCATTCTATGTTAAGACATTGTGTGTGTGTGTGTGTGTGTGTGTGTGTTTAGTTTTTGTTTGTCTTCTTCTGTTTGCTTTTAGGAAGCCTCATAGTCAGACTGGTTTAAACTTCATCTTTAAAATGTTTCACCAAGCTCAGCCTACTGTTCTGTTCTTATGCTGACGCTTAAAACCCATTGACTTTATTTCTCCCTTAACACTATTTACCAATTCCTCCAGTTGTATGAGTGAAGGGGCTGAGGCTTAGCGTTGTTATACTACTTTGTTAATGTAACAGAATATGCTAGACCAGGTAACTTTAAATGAAAAAAATGTTTGAGATTACAGGTCTAAAGATTCGAGGTCATGGTATGACAGTGCTGTCATCTTGGCTCTGGTGAAGGCCTTATAGGGCATGATATCGCAATGTTAGGGTTGTATGTGTGAGAAACATATCTTTTATAACATCTGGTTTTCTTAAAACAAACTCAGGGTCACATGAGTCCTGCTTTAATCCCTTCTGAAAAGAACACCTCCAGTAACCAAACAACCTCCCACAAGGGTCTTTCTCTTAAAAGATCCCATTACCTGTTAACACTGACACACTAGGGACAGTTTCTATCATACTCTTAAGGAATAAACCGTATCTCAGTCATGGTTAGTAGTCCTAACCTGAAAGAATATGTAACATAAGGAGGGACTGTGTAGAATAAGAATATACTTTACCTGTTCTGTGACAAGTTACAATTTTATATCTTCTTTTTGCAGAAAGTACAAATTGATCCTAGGCGAGGAGCCTGTGGAAAAACGAAGGAAGATCCAAAATGAGATGACGCTATCTCCTATAGATTACTCCATGTCCAGTTTTTACAGGAGGGTAGAAGCAGCTACCCCCTACCCAGAGGGAGAAGACAGCCCTGATAAATCCAGTTCTGAGAGAAGTACACCACCACACCTCATACCAGAATACCCAGAATCAAACAAGCATGCAGAAGAGAACAGGGAAGCTCCCGCTCTTTGTCCAGGGTCCCAAGACCAAGATCAGGGGTTCCTGCTTCCTGAAGAATTAGAAGATCAGATGCCAAAATTAGTAGCAGAAGAGTCTAACAGAAGTAGTGAGAACATAGACAAAGACATGAATAAAGGGCCTTTTGTAGCTGTTGTCGGTGTTGCTAAGGGAGTTGCAGATTCAGGAGCTCCCATCCAGCTAGTCCCCTTTAACAGGGAGGAGTTTGTAGGCAAAAGAAAGAGAGCAGAATCGTGGAGGAGAGCAAATCCTTATTCTTCTGGGGCTCCTGCAGCCGCTGCTGCTAAAGAAAAGGGCTGCCAGGAGAGCAGGAGTGGGAACATGCCAAAGATAAAGAACCAGAAAGAGTCGGAAGAATTGAAGAGAACCACGGAAAAATTGGAACGTGTTTTGGCTGAAAGGAATTTGTTCCAGCAAAAGGTTTGGGCAACATTTTACCACTAGGGATAAGAAGAGGTCTTTGTAAGCAAAGGACTAGGGCAGTGGTTCTTATCCTCCCTAATGCTAGGACCCTTTCATCCAGTTTCCTCATGTTGTGGTAACCCCCAACCATAAAGTTATTTTCCTTGCTACCTCATAACTAACGTTGGTACTGTTAGAAATTGTAATATAAATATCTTTGTTTTCTTATGGTCTTAGGCAACTGCTTGTAAAAGGAGTCATTTGACTCCCCAAGAGGTCATGACCTACAGGTTGTGAACCACTGGTCTAGGGTCTTGCTATTTTGGTGATTTCTTTCATACACTGAGGCTTTTAAAGAAAATCCCCATCAACTAGACTGTGGTATGTCTCAGATTGAGTGGACCCTAGTGTGCTTTCCCTCTACATTGTAGGTTTGACAAGAGCTTTGTGTAGGTACAAAAAGTATTATAAATAATGGAATCACAGGGAGATTAGGGATGATTTGGGGTATTCTAGCTTTTGGTTGTATATTGGGTTCATTGAATTCCTCTTTCTTGGGCTACAGGTAGAGGAGCTGGAACAGGAGAAAAACCACTGGCATTCTGAATTTAAGAAAGCTCAACACGAATTGGTCACCTATAGTACCCAGGAGACAGAAGGCTTATATTGGAGCAAGAAGCACATGGGTTATCGCCAAGCTGAATTCCAGATTCTGAAAGCCGAGCTAGAAAGAACCAAAGAGGAGAAGCAAGAACTAAAAGAGAAACTGAAAGAGACAGAGTCACACCTGGAAGTATTGCAGAAGGCCCAGGTCTCCTTCCGGAACCCAGAGGGAGATGACCTAGAAAGGTTAATTACTAGGGTTTAGTTATCAGCTTGTGAGTACTAATGGGAATTATCCGCTGAGACCCCCAGTTGCTGGGAGGAAGCCTTAATTCATAGACCACCATGGATTGAGTAATTATTTCGTAGAAAGCCACAGCCAGTCTCCCAGTGTTTGATAGTGTGGTGCTTTCAGACTTCTTTCTACCTAGTGGAGACAGAATTGTTAAGAAATGTAGGCCCATGTTGAAGGGACTTCATGTTATTCTGTTGGCTAATGACTTCATGTCATCTCTTCTCCTCCTGCCCCCTCACTCCACCATACAGGGCTTTGGCCAGGCTCACTCGGCTACGTGTCCACGTCAGCTATCTCCTTACTTCTGTCCTCCCTCACTTGGAGCTTCGTGAGATCGGGTATGACTCAGAACAAGTGGATGGGATCCTGTACACAGTGCTGGAGGCAAATCACATACTGGACTGAGCACCAGACTATATACCCTCTCCTGGCTTTCTTTTCTCCCGTCTGCCTGTGTATTGAATGTCCTCCCTTGTCTTGTCTTGTCTCTCCTTTCTCCCCCTCTCCCTTCCTCCCCTTCTCCCCAGACCCCAGCCTCTTTTTTTTTTTCTCTTTCACCTTTATGCCTTATATGGAGAAACTTTGAATGAGTCCTGGCTCTTAATCAGAATGCTTCACATTTATGGTGGGTGTGAAGAAAGAGGCCCATTAAACAGCCTCTTAAGAGTTCAGGAACAGAAAAGCAATAGTCACCAAGTTAGGTGACCTGAAAGCTCTAATTTTGATGATCTAGTAGATACTTGGCCTGTTTCATATTCTTGATAATGGTTTGTATTAATTTAGGTTAAATCAGTCAGCAAATGTTGGGTCCAATGTACTTGGTGGGGTAAGTAATGATTTCAGCCCTACCAAGGTTCTAACAATCTAATTGGAAGCGCAAGACACACCAAGTTAACTTTACAGAGAAGGGTATGGTGTGTATGAGTGGTATACACATGACATGGAAGATAGAGGAGAGTTGTTTAAAGGAAGGCAGTACACCATAAGTGGGACCTAAATGAAGCTTCCAAGAGTGAACATGACAACACTCTTAATGATGGTTGGTGCTTGGGTGGTAGGATTATGGTTGATTTTTTTTTCTTCCTCTCTTCTTGCCCTGTTCAAATTTTTCTCTAACATCCTTGTTGCTCTTCTACATTGCAAAATAAATTGTTTTGAAAGCTAACAAGTAGGCTTGAATTTGGGTGTCAAATGAGACATTTATGAAAGTATGATGTAATTTTACATTTGTAATTAATGTTGAGTATAATATTACCTCTGGAGAGACATCATAAACAAATGTGCCAAAAAAGTCCAAACTGTGAAACATATGTTTAGTAAGAATGACAGGTTAGAGATAGGGAACCCACCAGTTAACTCACCAGTTCTCTGTGGTAGTTTTTTATTGTAATAACAGATATGTGAAAATAAATATGTAGAATCTAAATCTTAAATTTCAGGTAGCAGGGGAAATCTCTTAGGATAGAAAGATTGAGTTGACATCCCTCACAATATGCCTACATACTTTCTAGGCTATACAGAGTGAGAAATAGATCTCAGAGTACAGAAGTAGAACATCTTATGCATGTAAAGAAGATGTTTTGTGAATTCATTGCTTTATTATATTTATATAGTATATAGTCTCCAAAGAGCTAAAGTACTCCTGAAGGGTCACTGAGAAGTGAACACCATATATAGATACCTATGTATATGTGTATCTCAGCATTGAAAACCAGGAAGTAAAAGATAGGAATAACCGAAGGTAGAATCCACCATCGGTAAGAGGATTCTCGAGTACAGACCAAACACATTGGATAGTCATTCTGTTTTCCTCAGTAGATTAACTTCATAAGACTATCCTAAAGATATTTTACCTCCTTTGAAAGGAGGCCTATCACTGATAGATATTCCTGTGTGTCTGTGGATAATATGGGGAGCCCAATATCCAGGCTTCACCATTAGAACGGTACTTAAACATAGCTCTGCTCCACCACTCTACCTCACCCCAGCTATAGCAAGCTGTATCATTAGCTTTCATCGTAGGCATTTCATCGCAACCATTTGCATCAGTATATTTGAGGCCTCTGTTGTCTGAATGGGATTGCTAGCAAGGGAAGGACAACACATGCATTTACTTTCTCAGTGGTACTTGTCACATAGGGACTGGAGGAGGTGGGACTTTGCACAGATAAGAATAGTATGAATGGGAGCCCAGGAGAGGAGGAATATCATTGAGTGGGAAATTCAGCCTGGGTAGCTATTTGTTGGATGAGTGTGGGGGAGGGGAGGCAGATAATGCAGTTTTAACAGGGAAGAAAGATGAAAAACTGAACTCATCCTTACCAGTGCTTCCTGACGGCACAAACTTTCCTGATCAGACCTGTCAGACCATGCTTTCAATCCAGGCTGCTTCTTCCAGCAACACTGTCCACTCCAGTAACAAGACCTATTGCTTGGTTACCCATTTTCTGGCCACCACCACGAACACAGACACTCAAGTTAAAAATTCTAACCTTTTACAAATGTCCTAAAGACCCGCTGCCTACCTCTACTTCGTCTCAGCAGCCCTTTGTCATTCGTCACGTTCGCTGGCATGCTTGACTCCCTACCAGAAACACATCAGGCTGTCACCTGTCCTCAGAGGGCTGCATTGGTATGTCTGTTGTCTAGTCCATCCTTTACCCTTACTACAATGAAGGGATTCTCTAGTGTGGACAATACACTTCGAAAGGTGGCCCATCATAGATATTCCTGTGAGTCTTGAACATATGTTAAATACCACTATGGAAAGAAAGAGTGTTGTGTGGGCTGGTGATATGGCTCAGCGGGTAAGAGCACTAACTGCTCTTCCAAAGGTCCTGAGTTCAAATCCCAGCACCCACATGATGGCTCACAACCATCTGTAATGATATCTGATGCCCTCTTCTGGTGTCTAAAGACAGCTACAGTGTACTCACATATAATAAATAAATAAATCTTAAAAAAGAAAAAGAAAAAGAGTGTTGTGCATCCTTGCATCCTTACTGGAAGCCATGATTTAGTATGAAGACAGATACTGACATTAAAGCAAGTCCAGGTGCCACCTCCTGGCTTTCCTCTTAGGTTAACATAAATCTCTTTACAAATGTTTCTCTTTTACATGCCACAGTTAGCATGTAGGCACTTATTATATCATTCCTTGACAATGAAATAAATTCTTAATTGGCCTCCCTCGTCTCCTACCCTCATTCCTCAATATGCACTTCTTGATATTATTAAATATCTCTTTATTTAAAAGCTCAACTTTATCAGGTTGTATCTCTGCTCAAAGACCTGCTATTGCTCACTAGTGACCACAGGATGCTATGGAAATTCCTTAGCATGGTTCTCGAGCCCTATGGTGTCTGCCATAACCACCCTTTCTGGTCACTCATCCTCCCACAAGGGACACACAAGCTATATTCCACGCACATGGAAACCTGTCCATTTCTGAATGCACCTTGAGAGTTGTCCTCTGCCTTTGCTATTCCACTTCTGGAATGTTCCCCTTAATCATCTGTCCTTTGGTTCAAATGCCAACTTATTTTTGAAAATTCCTCTCACCCAGGAAGGCATGAAATGTTTCTCTGAAGGTTTAAGCCTTGTGTCGTTTATAAGACGTGTATCATAAAGTTCCTGATCCTATGTTCCCTATTAGAAAGCTCCAGATTGATATTCAACTGCCTACTTGACATTTACACTTACATATCTCACAGACATTTCAAGTAAATCATGTTAAAAAATAAACAGTGAGTGACATACCCCAGGACTATTCCCCCCCCCCACAAACACAATTTTCTTCACGTTACAAAAATGGCAGCTCCTCCTACCCTGTTGCTTCAGCCAGA
Organism: Apodemus sylvaticus; assembly: GCF_947179515.1. Lineage (NCBI taxonomy): Eukaryota > Metazoa > Chordata > Mammalia > Rodentia > Muridae > Apodemus > Apodemus sylvaticus. The sequence goes on along the minus strand of NC_067495.1, from coordinate 101,486,025 downwards.
AACCTGGGAGTCATCTTTAATTCCTTCTCTGCCATTCCCCACATGCAGTCTGTCAACAACTATGTTGTTTCTAATTCCAAAGCATGATCAAGACTTTACTTTTACCACAACAACCTTAGTCTAAACTCCCATCAGTTGTTTACCTTGTATCGTAACGACTAATAGAGATGTCTGACTCTTCCTTGTTCTCATAGCTGTCTTAGCACTAGAAATAGTGTGGTTTTCAAAATAAATTACAAATTAAATCATGTGATTCTCAGCTTAAAGGCAATGACTCCTCATTTTACTTAGAGCACCGGCCCTGCTAACAGTGTCCTATGAGAGCCCTGCCTACCTCATACGTTTGCCTCAGTGGTCTTTCCTTTACCACTTTCCCCTGCACACTTGGCTTCCCCCTGAAGCACACCAAGCTCTCACTTAAGCTCAGACCGTCACCTATCCCGTGCCTTCTCCTGAGATGTCCTTTACCCATTCTGCTCCTTCAGGAAGGCTGTTTCCAGTCTTGGCACAGTTCACTCACTCATCTTGCTTCAATTTTGTTTCCAGAAAGGCCTTGCCTTTTTCCGATATTTCTACCCCCATTATCTCCCCACAATTCCCTTGTTTTGTTTCTAATTCATAGCAAGCTTGTAGACTTGGCTGTTTTCATTCAAGAAGTATTCATTGGGCACCTAGTGTGCTGTGTGATCCCCAGTGGTGAATATAACACACATTGTTCCTATATACCTGTCAATATGGTTCGTACTGCCATGCTTGGTTTGCTAACTACTGTAGCCTACTGCTTACCATAGTATTTGGGATGTAGGAAATGAGCAATAAATGATTGTTATGAATGTTGTGAGTAGCCTAGTAGTTACCAGTTAGCAACTTTTCTGTATGAGACATCGGCCTGTGAAAGACAAAGGGAAGCTGAGTGTTCTTCACACAAACAACCTGAATAGATACTGAGAAGTACAAAATGTAACCAGAAGACTGCCGAACCAACTGGATCTTGAGAGTAAGAACCAAACAGAAAAAATTACTAAGAACTCCTCTTCAGTCTTTTCAAGAGCGATGGTGGTTCCTTGGAGCAATAAAAAGAAGAGCTATTCAAAAGCTAAGAACAGAGCAAGTCTGAAGGACAGAAAGTTCTGGGCGTGGGTTAGGTCAGCACATTCTTGTTGTGTGAACAGATGGGTACCAGGATGATGAACAGACCAGCAACCCTGCAGCATCAGAGGTCAGGAGGGTTTGTTCGCCCATGGCTGGTACTTGTGCATTATCTAGCTTAACAATTTAGAGGCAGAGGCTGTGTTCTTAGTTCCCAGGGGGCAGTCTCAAGATAGAACATGTTTAAGAATTCTATGCTATAAAGGAAAGCTACTTTCTGTAACACTACATTAGGAGTGAAAGAATAGCAGTCTTCTCAAGAATTCTTGAGGAATAAGGGCAGGTTTAAGATCATGCTAAGGCAAGCATGATTTACCCTAAAGACTGGCATGTTCCATGACCACTTTACCATACAATTTATATTGGGAACCATCCAAATGCTCACATTCAAAAGTCAGCCTGGGCTGGAGTGATGACTCAGTGATTAAGAGAGCTTGTAGAGATTAAGTGCTCTTGTAGAGGTTCGGTTCCCAGAACCCATATTGGGGAGCTGGAAATTGCCTAGAATTCCAGCTTCAGAGGATTTGAACCCTCTTCTGCTCCCACAGGCACCCATTTGTACATATGAGCAGACACGTGAATAGAAATAAAACAGATCTTCTAAAAAGTCAGTGTAAGGTTGTAAGCTCAGCATTCAAGAGGTTGAGACACAAAGGCTTGCCTTGGCTACATAGTAAGAACATGTCTCGAAAGTCAAAGCACGTGTTTGGATAATTAACTAAGTGTACGAACTGACCTGAGAGTCTTGGGCATACAAAAGTTAATCAGTGAGACATGACTAGCAATTTATTTTACTTATTGGTACTATTGAAGTAGGGCTTTGTGCATGCTAAATATACATGGCACGAGTGAACTATAACCCCCATCCAGTTTTATGATGGAAAATAAAGTCTGGAGACCAAATTTTTGTTACTCAGTATCTTGGTGTGAATCACTGTGAACTCCCAACCCACTTTTAGACAATGTAGTACAAGTGCGTTGGCTGCTTTCTACATGCCAAAAACATTCCATACATCTGCCCATGGTGTTCTGAAGGACACAGAAAATAAAGAATCAGAAAAGTGCACAACGTCCCAAGTCTGCTCATCCAGATGGACCCTGAAGACCTAAAAGAGTTAGATGGTACAATCTAGAGAACTTTACAGTTATACGGAATTGTATAATCACACGGTGGTAAGAGAATTATAGGAACACACAGGTTAATCAGAAAGCTTAAGGTGAATATCCACTTGAAGTACAAGGAACAGAATGAATCAAGAACTTAGCACTGCTTTAAGGGGCTGGGAATTAGAAACGTGACTGTTGAAAGCTCCTAAACAGTCCCTAAGTTCAGGAAGTTAGTCCCAATCGACTGTGCCCTTGGACTGGGTTCCTCTCTAGCAGCTGGACCTGGTGAATGATTAGTTTTCTTCCACAATTACAGGAATAGGTAAAAGAGCTATCTCACTCTCACTTTCCTTCCCAGTTTATTCTATTGATAGAACCACATGAATATAAATGTATCCAAGACCTTCAGGCAAAGAATCTTGAAAAGCTTTGACCTGGAAAAGACAGCTGCCCATCTAAATTCAATTCAGATCCGTAGTAGAACGTGCACTTCACTGGCCTGGTGACAGACTCAGTGGGGAAAGGCTCTTGTTGCTCATCCTACCTTGTTCAGTTCCCGGAACCCACAAGGGGAAAATGAACTCTCTTAAATTGTCCTCTGACCTCCACACACATCTATGGTGTGCTTAGTCAAGTGACATGTATGCATTTGCTATTCTCTGACCTAAACACTTGGGAGGTAGAGGCCAGCTTGGACTAGAGTGTGTGTGTGTGTGTGTGTGTGTGTGTGTGTGTGCTGTGTGATTTGTTATCCCCATACAGCACAGACACTGTCCCCAGCATGTTTAGATAGGAGTTAATGATTTCTAATTCGCTGTGTGCCAAGACTGCACAGGGATTCTCCCTATTTTACAGACAAGAAAGTTAAGTGTAGAGAATTGACAAGGCTTTCTCAAAATGTTAAGGAGAAAATCTAAATCCAGGTTTCTCTGACCCCAGAAACCTCGCTATTTGACCATTGTTCCATATAACCAGTCTAGTGTTTCTCGTTTCTGTAAGAAAAAAATTAGAAAAGGCAGCCCACTCTGACTGGAGTGGTCGCAAATCACACACAATGTTTAACTGCCCTCATGATCGGAAATCGTTCACTTGTGTAACGAATATCTCTCCAAACAACCTGGAAATTCATTTCCTCTTGACTGGGTTTTTCACTTGGGCTGTTCCTTGGCAGCTATCCTGACATCAAAACAGTTGTTGGGATCCTATTCCTACACTCTGGGAGGTCTTGGACTTGCTGCCCCCTGCCTGGAGTGTTCTCTCTGGCTTCTTTGAACCCCCCTTCTCAGACTATGCTGAGTTGGGCAAGTCTCGGAGAGTGAAAAAAGTGACACTTGAGAACATACTAGTTTATTATTACACAGAGAAGAGTAAAATTAACCCCATGAGATGTCCTGAAATTGCCAACAGGATGGAAGCACCCTCTTGCTTACCCTAGCTGCCTTTTTTCCCCTTATTTCTCTGCTGTCCTTGTCTTTGAAGCTGCTGAATCATCTACTTGAAGGATGTGTGTGCGTTATTCCAAACAAAAGCTCCCGCTCCCCAGTGCTTCGCAATTACTGCTGTAGTTTTATTTTTTTGAAAATTGGATTCTTCTGGCTCCATTCAGGACTAAATGGAAAAACTAGTGCAGTTTCTGTTGCAGTGACTGATTTGTGGCTGCATAAGTTTCTCTTCCCAGAAAATGTACTTGATTTTTAAGTCAAAGTCTTCAGTGCCTTTAAACCAAGGGATTAGGAAATTCCCAGAATCATCAGATAGTCCTTTGCGGAAGCTGCTACACTCTTCTCTCACACCCTACTGGATAATTCCCAGAGCAAACTTAGGCAAAGAAGCTGCAAGGAGCTTTTTTTTTTTTTTTAATTTTAACTTTTAGAGCACTGCCCTTTGCCTTTCTGCCTCTAGCATCTCCCACTGAGCTTTTCTCAAATAGTTCAGAGTGATAAGTGTATAAAGATGGCGTGTCTGACACACCATTCATTTGCCATTTAGTGTGCCAGCTTGCTACCTATGCCGGGTAAAAGTATACAAGTATTCTCAGGGTTATCTCTCTACGAGATCATAAGTGTTTTCAAAGTTCTTCAAAGACCCCCTAGGTGTCCCCTGAAGTGGTAAGAGGGTCATTCAAAGAGACAGAACTTCAGGCACGACAAAGCAGCAACTCCTCACGAGGGCTGAGATGCGTGTTTGTATGGTGTTTCCTGCTTTGTCAAATGCTGCTTGTCTTCTATCTTGGGACAGAAAACTCTTGAGAGTTACGGTTCCCAGAAGTGTGGTCAGCTGCGGTTAGGAGAGGGCGTGGTCAGACCCTAGTCTCTGTAGCACAATACCTGATAACCACCTGCTAATCTTTTATCAGTTATCACACCACAACATTCAATGATCAACCACATAGGGAAGAGAAGAGAGATAACCTGCCGGGACTTCCTGTTTGAAGTTCTTTTCCTTCTTGAGATAACAGTATTTCTTATCAAAGCCATGGAGCCGCTTGGCCAGAGAACCCAGGCTGAAAGAGGGCCCGGCTTCAGCCAAGCTGAGGAGGAAGATAGGCACTTCACAGTCTGTGGCCTCTGGGGCCTAGAGCAGGAAGCTGCAGGCACGAAGAGATCCTGTGTTCACTGGCCAGAGAAGGAGCATCTGACCCTCACTGTGAAGCCTCCTTCGCCTTAGAACACTGAGTGCCTCCAGCGCCCACTCACTCCTCACACGTTTCTGTTTATACTCTAGTCCAGAGCCAAAAAAGGTCTCAGGATACCTGGCTTGCCTCTGCTTCTTCTGCCCCAGCAATTTCTGAAGAACTACCTAAAGGGAGGGGATAAGAGAGGGAAGACTGAGCTCACTCTAGGGGTCACTCCCTCTCTTGGAGCCCGTCGGAGGTCTGGTGAGAACAGCTCTGAAGGATACCGGCTTACCAATGCAGGCTCCTTACCAAGGCTCCTCATGCGGCCCGTGCTCTGGCTCCTGGAGGACTTCAGCTGGAAGAAATAGGGTCGTTCTTTCCATCTTCCTCCTCCTTTCTTTCCAAGTTCAAAGAGTGTTGGGACCTGATTTCAGAGGGGTTGGCATTTAAGGGGATCTACACAAATATTTGCCCCAGACACCTTTAGGTACCGGTCCATCTCTCGAGCGGCAGTCTGTGTTCTGCTTTGTGCTATAGTTCCGCACACCCGACTTTTCCTTCTACCTTAGCTGTCAACTCCCATCGTTCGCTCCGGCCAGCCTCGCAGCCCTTACTTGGCACATCTTAAATTGAATAAGAATTCAAGTAGTATGGTTTGGCCTGGCCGACTGGCTGGCTCAAAAGGCTGGTCAGTTGAAGGACCATTTGACTGCATAAAGGGCTCAGAAAGTCGGGGTTTGCCTTTCCACTGAGAAGGCAGTGTCAGCCTCCCCACCTCCATTAATGATCACACAATAATGGGTCACTAGGGCCCCGAGACAGGAAAACATGAGTCATACTGGTATCACAGGAAAGAAAGAGGCCAGAAACATCTCTCTTTGTGCAAGGGTCGGAGCCGTGAGGCGGGGGCATTAACACAATGGCCTTTAGTATGGCCTCAGTCTCTGGTTAATCTAAATTACTTTATGATGGAAAGGCAATGAGGGAGCTGGAGACTGTTCAGTTTGGACCAGGACTCAGGAAATTTCTAGAAAGCCGTTCACAGCAAAGCTTTCCTTGCTCAACCACTCAAAGGGATCCTGGCTTTTTTTTTTATCAGTTATTCTGTGATTTTTCTAACTGAGGGACCCAACTTTTAATTCCTTCCACCGAAACTTTCCAGATTAGGAAAGCCTGTAGGAACCACCAGGACAGCCTTAGCCTAAGACAGGCATGAGGCTCACTTCCTTCATAAACTCTTCTATTCTGTGGCAGCAGGGGTGGGGTGGGGTGGGGCTGTTGGGGGGGGGATTCTCGAATTGGAAGAGCCATGGGCCATCACATACCTTCTGAAATCTGAGCACAGACCCAAGTTACCATGGTTTCCAAATTTATAACCCAGATTCTGACAGACTGTAACTTTAGAGATTGTATCCACTTCTTTAGTCCTCCATTTCATCTCCTGTGAAAAACCAACTTGACTGACGGATGGTGGGCAATCAGAGCCATACTCAGGAGTTATCAAAGCATAGTTATCAAAGCAAACCTGGCTTTTAGCCTCCAGTTATCCCCACTCAGGCACTGGGGAATCTGGTACCAGATAAGAGATGACTTCTTACCATGCAATGTGGGCCCTTCTCCTTCCCTGCTCTTCCTTTTAAATGAACTTGGATACTGTCTTCAATCCTTTGCACCAAAGAAGACCCACTTCAGAAGTGCAAGGCCAGTGTTTGTAATAACCTGCTTCTATGTGCCCCTGGCCCCTAAGTTCAAGGGCTGGTCAAGCTGAATCTTGTTGTGCCCCACTATTGTTAGTTTTCTTTTTATACTCCTGCTACTAGGCTTTGTTATTTGCTTTTGAAGTCAAATCATTGGTGTGTTGTCTCAAACTCCTCCAGAGTTAGAGGACTTTAGAACTGAGGTGTTGGGTCTTAGATGACAATCTGGCATGCCCCTAGTCGGACAGCTAGCACGGGAGGAGTGGGTAGCAGTGATGCTTGAGGAATCCTCACTTTCCCAGATCACCTCCGTGGGTGACCAGCGGAGCCCATATGTCCCATTGGTATGTTGCTGGACCTAAGTACATTTTTTAGACTCTCCTGGGAACTTTTGGAATGTAGTTCTTACTAAATGTGAATATTATTGCATCAGCAAACTCCTGGTTTCATTGTCAAGAGACTAGGGCAGTAACTCCTGCTATGTAACCCTGGGAAAACCTTTACTTGTGTGAATCTTAGTTTTTGTATATGCCAAATATAGAATCAGATGGGAGATGATTAGATCAGAGACACCTTCCTCCAATTAGTGGAATTAGTAGCCATTTAATAACTAACCTCAATAATGTAATTTTCAAATAATTTTTTTTTTCTGAAAAAGAATGAGCCCTGGGCAAGGTAAAGAATTTCCTTCTGCCAAGTGTGCTGGCGTATGCCTCAGGTGCAGCACTCAGGAGTCAGAGGTAGGCAGATCTTTGTAAGTTCTAGACCAAGGTGAGTCCAGGACAGCCAGGGCTCTGTTAGACAGAGGAGCCATGTTTTGAAAAAAATAAAACAACAACAACAACAACAAAAAAAAACAAAAACAAGACCCTTTCATCTCTTTTGTGAGGGGTGTCGTCAGGTATCCTGATTGTATTCACAAACCCTAGAATTTTCTACTCGCCCTTGTGCACAGGCTTCTACTGTCTGTCTTAACCCAGTTCCTTTCTTTCTATCACACGTGCCCTGTCTTAGTTGTTTTTTTTAATCAATACAACAATTACTTAATCAACATCCATTTATTGATCATCTTGTGTGTGCCCAGCAGTGTTACAGTCTTGGGTGTACATATAGACAGGTCTAAGATATAGCAATTGCCATCTAAGTACTTATAGTGAACTTTTGAGATCACACAGACAGACAGACAGATAGACACACACACAATGCACATACAAGAATTATAAACTAGCAATCAAAATTATAAATGATATGGATTAAGAAATTTATATATTGGGAGTTGGAGGAGGAAGGAAAGAGCAGGAAGGAGTGGTCAGAGAAGACTCAGTGAAGGGGATGACACTGAGCAAGTTCTCCAAGCATGGGAACCACTTAGTTAAGAGGAAATGGCTTCCAGGTCAGCATATCAGCTTGAACACAAGCAATATGGTGGAAATAGAGAAGGCATGTCAAAGGAAACCTCACATATGGGCCTCTCTTGCTGGTGCTGAAATTTTGATGAGGTGTGCTGGGGTTTTGAGCTGGTGTGGGGGGGGGGGGGGATGTCTCTGGTTTCTGACTCCCGTCTACCATAGAGGAAATGGAGCATCTTAAGAATGTGGAGGTGAAACTGTTGGACTGAGAACCACTCTCCGTTCTCCCAGCTCAAGCACAATCCCAGGTAGAAGTCCACAAATCACTCAGGTCATGAACACAACACCTTGGTCATACATGTTCCACACTGGAGACTTTGCATACCTATGAGACTATCTTCTGGTGCTTAAAAGTGGCAAAGGACCTCTCTGGTGCTGTGGTCTTTCAGAGGCTCTGTAGTGCTGAGTATAGACCCCCATGGGTTGTTTTTCCATTAAATCTGAAGTATCTGGTAGGGCTGCCTCTCTGAAACAGTAGGAGCACACATAACAGCTACCATACAACTCTGTCCAGTTCTTTGATACCAAAGTCCTTATTCTTTCTTGGCCAGGGCTAAAGAGTAGTATCTTTTTTAGCCCCCTGCAGCTTCCATGACAAAGGGCAGTTCTAGAAAACCTGGTTTATTGTCCCTAAGGAAACCCTTGTCTAGGGCTCCAAGTCTTGTGGTTTAGCAGGAAGCTGGGTCAGACACCCCAGTGGGAGGCAGAGCTTTCAGCGGTAGTCGTAGTCGGTAGTCGTTCACTTCAGCTTCTGGGCAATTCCTGCATAGAGTCAGAGGGCTGCAGCCTTGCTTGTGCTTTCCAGGCGCTTCTTGTGCTTTCCCAAAGCAGTGCTTCCATCCCTGACCAGCAAATGTATGGGAATTACAGGAGATGTCCTGAGAAGTGGTTCTGGTGGGTTTTGCTGTTTGTTTTGTTTCTTTAAATCCCATCAGCTGCTTTCTGCTGGATGCCGTGAGATGGTTTTCCTTCAGTTCATTCACAAACCAGTCTGGACATACTGCATTCATAGCAAAATTGGAAGAGAATCTTCAGGGCCCATTACTGACGAATCCATTTCTTTGGCTGGAGATTTGAGAAGGGAGCTAGAAACATTCTCATAGAAGCCACCCCTCTTTCTTCTCTCCTTTCCCTAGTAATTGACTTAGGAGCCAACCTCAGCCAACCTCAGAGGGTCTTTTGAGCACAGATAGTTAGTCAATGGGACACGATTAGCTTGGGGGCAGATCTCTAAGTAAACCAAAGGGCAGAAGAGAGCCTCTGGGCTTAGCCAAAAGTGGCAGGGATGGGATTTGGACTTTTGGGTTGAGCATTCAAGGCACAGGAGGTACCTTAGTGAGGCCAAGCAAGGGAAATAGAGAAACTAGCCTGGCAAGTGTCCTTGGCAATTCCATCTACATGCTGTCACCCCTGTTCTCATCTCTGCCTTCACTCCATCCAATGGCCAAAGTCATTCTACCCTCAGCAGCACCTTACACATGATTCAGTGGCAATGTCCTTTGCCTGTGACCCTGGGGGCATTGTCCACTACTTTTTTTTTAATAGTCCCAGCCACCACCCTACCCCACCCCCAGCTCTGGCCCCTGGTTCTTCACACATACCCAGTCAGGCTGTATGAGTTGAACTCACTCTTGGCTTTGGGCTGTTGTGCAGATCTTGGAGAGCTCCTAGTGGCAAGAGGCTGGGCCTGGTAGCCATCATAGTAGTTGATGCGATTTCCCTGGGGTGAGCAGGAAAAGCAGAGGATGACTCCAGCTACCAAAGAAAACAGAGCTGAAATGATGCCCAAATACAGAGCCTCTCCAATCTCAAACTTCATGCTGTCAGGAACCAGCGGTGAGTAGAAGTCCCGAAGGATTCCATGAAGATTCCAAGCAACTGGGATAAAACCCAGGATGCCACCAAGGATGAAAAAGACTCCACCCACAACAGCCACTCTGTCCTTAGCTCGAGACTCCTGGCAGAACACGGTGCATCTCATGCCCACCACAGAGATAATGCAGGCCAGCGAGGACATTGCACTGGATGTCACCATCATGGCCTGGGCAGCCTGGATGTCAGCAGGAAGTCCTAAAAGGGTACTGTAGATATCACACTGGGTGATGCCTGTGCTGTGTGTCGCACACTCCATCCAGAGGCCCTTGGAAAAGCCAACCGCCGTCACAATGCTGGCACCAACATAGGAACTTGTTCGCCAGTTGGGAAGCAGCATGGCAATCGATGTGCCTAATAGCCCCAGAAGGCCTAGGATGTAGCCCACCAGTTGGACACCGAGGGAGGCCATGGCGGACCTCTCAGTAGACGATCTTCAGAGCCTGTTTGCTTGTCGTTTGGCTGCTGCTCTTGCTTCTTGGATCCCGGCCTCTAATCCCTCATTTCACGGTGGTGTCTCTGGCAAGCTGACTTTGTTCCTCCTTACAAGTATCTGTGGGTGGCCACAAGCAGGCTCAAGAAGGCATCTAGAAAACCTTAAAAAAAATCCATAAACCAGATTAAATATTGACCAGAAGCTTATGAGAAACCAGAAAACGCTGAATGCCTTTTGACCTTTGCTATCTTTAAAAATAACACATGAGAAAGAAAAAAAAAAACCTTTGGAAGCAGAGCCAAAATGTCATCACCTCCTGCGTAGGCACATGCTTTAGGCTGGCAGTCAGACAAAGGCAGGGGCCAGACAGGTGGCTGCTTTCCGAGAAGGCAGTCAGGGCAATACCAGTTGTGGTGTGCTAACTCCACTGCTAGTTTCCAAGGCCTGCTATTTAACATATTGCCAAGCAACCACACCACGGGGCCCCTTGGTTGCAGACTGAGGCCAAACTCCAGGAGACTGGATCATGTGGAACAAGTCTTAGAATGGGGCCTTGGACTCCAGTTTGTTAGAGGCTACTTGAATCTTCAAAGGGACTAAAATGTAGCTTAGCTCTGAATCAATTTATGCCTATGGCAATAATGTACTTCCCAGGCAGATTGGAATAGGTAACAAAGTTTTCTGACCATACTCTGAAAGAGAAGGTCTTTCTAGCCTTGACCAGATCCCTCCCTTCAAGGTAGCATAAGGATCCTTAAAAGTATAACATACCAGATATTTCCTGTCTCCTCTCCTAACAGAATCCCATAACCACCCTTTCAAATGACATGTGAAAACTCTAGGGAAGGTCCTACAAGTGCTCAAGGCTTGTCAGAGATGGTAGAAAAGGTGAAGGGAAGGGGAGCCGCGCCAGAAATAGGGGGCTTGATAAGAGGTAGGCAGACAACTGATAGGTGGGATTCTGCACTGTTCAGGGATTGCTCTTTCCAAGGCTCAAGACACAAAGGTCAAAGTTAGACACCGCCCCCACCTTCTGCACGACTATTCAACCCACTAATTTTTAACCCAATTCAACATTGCTACTCCATCTTCACTTCCCTCAAAATTTCCTTTGGCAGAGAGAGGGGGGGGAGGGAGGGAGAGAAAGAGGGAGGGAGGGAGGGAGGGAGGGAGGGAGGGAGGGAGGGAGGGAGGGAGGGAGGGAGGGAGGGAACTCAGTGGTTCAGAACACTTGTTTCTCTTCCAGAGGGCCAGGGTCATTTCCTAGCATCTACACAGGGACTCACAACTGTCAGTAATTCCAGTTCTAGAACCTTTAAAAGAAAAAAGCTCTGTGAGAAGGAGTTAGGATTTAGCTTGGGGTGAGCATGGGAAATGTCATGGTAACCTTATGTTTGACATATTCAAGAGAATATAGTACCTCTCCTTCTGTATCTCCTGATCAGTTCTTGCCCAGGATTCATGTTGTGAGCTAATGAGACCCCTCTCCATCCAGACTAATAGCCCTGCGGTAATCCTTAACACCCTGCTCCCTTTTCTCCTGGCATCTCCTAACTAGGAAGTTCCACTAGTTAGTTCACCCAGTTCTATCTCCTGAACTTACTTGAAATGTCTTACTCGTGTTTCTCATTTCTACCACTACTTTCTAATGTAGGGATTCATCAACCTTCCTTTCTTGCCTGGGGAAATAATAGGTTATTAACTGCTCTTCTAGTCTTGCCTCTTCCAATTCAGTCTCTCAGCCATGACGATCTTTCAACACATTATTCTGATGAGGTCGTTATTTGAATGTGTGTCTGCATGTGGGGGTGTGGACACACACACACACACACACACACACACAAATGTTCAACTTGGTACTTGAGCCTGTGGAGACCAGGCTTTGAGTTGGAGACCAGGCTTTGGGTTATCTTCCTTGACCTTTCTCCATTTTACCTTTTGAACTTTTTGGATGCTTTTTATTTTATCATGCATCTGTGCCTCATGAGGATGTCAGAGAGCAACTTGCAGGGAGTAGGTCCTCTCCTTCCACTGTGTGAGTTCTGGTGATCAAATGTAGGTGGGTAGACTTGGCAGCAAGTACCTTTACTCACAGGGCTACATTATTCTCCTCCGCCTTTGTAGTTTGGAATGGTCTCTCTCTGAACCTGGAACTTGTTTTGGCTAACAAGTGAAGCCCTATGATCTGCCACCTTCTCTCCTACCCTGAGTGCACACACCTCCACACCCACATTTCTCTTTTTACATTGTTCTTGCAGATCTGAACTCTGATCGTCCCGCTTTCACAGCAAGTTGCTCCTCTAGGACATTCCAATGGCAAAGGATAAAGTCCAAGCTTGTTTGCACTCCAGGACCTCACAAGGTTCACCTCTTGCCATTCACCTGCTCATGCTCCATACCCTGGCCACACTAAATTACTGACTCTTCAGTCATTGTCATGTGGGGTTTAACTTGTGGTACAGTCTGAGCACAGGCTGTACCGTAAGAAATATCTTGACTTCCTTGGATATCTCTCATTCTAGACATGGTCCTGTGCCCCTATTAGTTTTTTTCTAAAGATTCATTTATTTTTATTTTTCTGTATGTAAATGCCTTGCCTGTGGGGATGTCTGTATACCCATATGTGTAGGACCCTTGGATACCAAAGAGAGGGCATTGGATTCCCTGGAACTCAAGTTATAGATGGTTGTGAGCCACTATGTTGATGTGGAGATTTGAATCTGGGCCCTCAGGAAGAGCACCCAGTGCTGTTAACCACTGAGCAATTGCTGCAGGATAGTCTTCTGTAGTCTTACAGTACCTTATATTCATTTACTTCTATTATCTTTATAACAACAATCATAATATACACTACACATACACACTAATGTTTTCTTCTTTTTGTTGTTTTCTCTTTCATTTTGTTTAGAGTCAGATTTCACTCCAGACCTGGCTGGAACCCGCTGTGTAGCCAAACAAGCCTCAAACTTATGATCATCTTGCCTCAACCACCGTAATGCTAGGAATACAGGCATGCGCCACTATACCAGACTATATAGAGTTTCTTAGGTAACTCTCATAAGCACTTTATATGTGTTAATGCACGTAATTATCAACTATTTCATGACAGATATACCAATAATCTGTACTATATAATAAATGAGAAAACTAAGGTCGTGATATACTTTGTTATGTTGTAATTTCCTATTTAAACTCATTCTCTGCTGGTCCATGGGCTACTTCAAGGTGACATTGGTATCTTATTCATGTTTATATCTCATGTACCTTACACATTACCCTACCCTCAAGTAACTGTTCAAACAACCTTTTGTTTAAAAAAAAATTGGAGACAGGGTCTTTCTTTCTATATAGTTCTGGCTGATCTGGTACTTGAAATGTAATCCAGGTTTCCCTTGAATTCCTACTTCATTCTCCAAAATGCTGAGATTACAAGCATGCATCAACTCACCCACCCAGCTTCAAATATATCTTCTTAATGAAATAATAAAAGCAGTTAACGGGGTTGAAGGGCCCCCATGAGACTCAGTCATGTAAACATTGCAGAGTAAGGGTTTCCAAAATGTTACCCATGAGCAGAATGAAGGGTATCAGGAGAGGGACTAACTAAAGGAGGACTAACAGATGCTCCCCTCCTTCCCTCCTCTCCCCCCCCCCCTCCGTTAGTTGAATATCTTGCCTATTCAGTTGAAGGTAAATAAAAAAAAATGCTAAATTTTTGTTCTGCTTCCACAGCATAAGACACAGTTGATAGCACTGTCATCAGCACTGCTATGACATGATATGTAAAGCAGGGCAGATCAGGTGCCAGAGCACATTTAGCCAACTCTGCCATTATCAGCTGTGACCAGGGGCAAGTCCTTTTCTGGCACTGCTTTTTCTTCTGCTCATCTGGACACATCTGTGCCTATCCAGGTCTCAAATGAACATCTCAGCAAGGCCTCCAGTGCTGCTTGGTAATAATCCTGCTTCTCCGTGAAGAGCATCCTTCAGTCAAATGCTTCTCGTGTTGCCTACACTTTTTGAAGCTCCCCTCCCCCAAGCGTCCTTGTTATGCAGCTATTACTGTCCGTCTTGACCCTTCTGTTTTCAGCCAAGCTCCTCAACCCGATACTAAACGATAGCACTCTTGACCTCTGTACACACTGTTCTGCTTGCTGTAGCCCTGCATCTGCCGTCCACTGAGAATGTTCTCCCCAAAGTTAATCATTTTCTTATTCTAACATCTAAGACTCATATAGCTGCCACCTGACCTTGCCCCTCCCCTTGGAAAACTGACTTCTCTACCGTTTTCTATAGTGCCACTGCCAATGTTGCTATTCCTCTGTCTTTTTAGAGACCACCCTTTAAAATGTAGCTGTGGCTGCCTTGCTCCTCACTATGTAGCCCAAGATGGTTTCCAACTCCCAGCAATCTTCTTGCCTTAGTTTGACAATGGCTGTTAAGCCCATACCTCTTTCATGTCAAATCCACACCAAAAGAGGTCTCTCTTGAACTCAAGGTTTGGATAGTTGACTGCATTCTCAATGGCCACCCATGAATGTATTAAGACATTAGTGGCACCTCAACATATACAAAGTGGAAGTCTCTTGCCCTCTTTTTCCCCCCATCCTCAAACTACTCTTCATACAGTATATGCTATCTTAGTAGTAGAACCAGCCATTGTATAACCCAAGCCAGTATTTCTTCATGCTTCAGCCTTTCTGTTTTCTAGATCTTTTCTTATTTTTGAGATAGGGTCTTGCTATATAGCCCAGACTGACTTTGAACCTGTGCCAACCCTTCCACTTCAGCCTCTGAATGCTGGGATTATAGGGATGAACCACCGTAGCTGGCTTCCTCACATTTTCTTGGCTTATAATCATAATGCTCTTTTGCCAGATATATTTTCAAAATAAAACACAAATGTTATCTTTCTCTCCATCTCTACTGTCCAACTCCTTTCAGACAATACAGTCAACATCACTTGTCCATTGGAAATCACATAGGCCCCTCAGATTGGCCTCTCTACCCACTTCAGCCCTGTCCCTGAGACCAATCATTAAGATAGTCATGAAGGATATTTCTAAAGTATGAATCCAATCATAACAGTCATGCCACACTTTGCCGTGCTTAAAAAAACTTTAGGAACATTTGATTCCTTTGATATGAGGTTCAGTAGCAAACCAGGGGAAGCTCTTTAGTGTCTGAACTCATACTTCTGAGTTTCATCTCTAACCATTAACCTCCCATTTTATGCCTTATGCCTTCTAGACTGACCCCCAACACATGTACATCCAACTGAGCTGTATCTGAGTAGGTGCACTTCTCCACATCTGCCTTACCAGCCATCTTGGTCATCCTTTAGCATTATAATCATCCATTTTTTGAGAACTGTTCTTGGACTCTCCTCCACTCCTTGCCTGGGGTAAGTTAAATACACACAGAAAAGTGGAGCGCTCCCTTGAAGATTTTGTTAGCCAAGAAACCCTTGCCGCCAGAGAAGCACTTGGGCCCCTGCTTTCTTGGGATGGTGACAGACAGAAGCTTGAGCCAGGCATGGTGGCACACAAACCTGGAATCCCAGCACTCAGGAGGTAGACACAAAAGTGTGGTGAGTTAGACACCAGCTTGGGGCTACAGGGGCGAGTTCCAGGGAGTATCAGCTACATAGAAGACTCTGTCTCAAAAGCAAGCAAACCAAAACAAAACAGTAATGGAATCAAAGGTTCTCCAGGAGGAAATCCTATCCAGAGAGCCAGGACTTACTTGGGAGTCACAAGAGAAAAGTTCCTGGAGTCCAGTCTAGAAACTACCCGAACTGAAGGCTGGAATCTTCAGAAAATGGGTTGCCATAGCTCAGCAGGAGGAAGGGACACTCTCAGAGTTTATTCAAACGGAAGAAGTGGCTCCTTGGGGGTTAATTCTCCCTTAGGGTCAGATGGCAAGGTTGCCAACTGGCCAGTGACTGGCTGGTGAGGTGAGCCAGCAGGATAGCTTCATCTCTGGTGAGCAGCTAAAGGACCCTGGCTGAGTGGCAAAAGCTCTAGTTTCTTGTCTCAGTTGTGCCTAGAACCTGGTGAAGAAATCAGTTCCTCGCCCCTGGCTTTGCTCATCGATAAGGTTTTCTTGTCTGGAAGCAGGTGGTGGAGACAGGTGGCCATTTTAACAAACACTTTTGAAGTAGAGAAGGCTTTAAAAGAAACCTTTCTTTCAGGGCTTCTCCTAAAAGCCACCTACAGAGACTTTGGGGGTTCAGACACTCTAGGCCTTGCTTACTGAAATTTGTCTCCTGGGAGTAAAGTCAACAGCCTCCATAGCTAAAAGCTAGCCAAGAAACTTTCCCTCCGGACCCTTAGCTAATCTTCCTTAGGGGAGGGATTGGAACTGCAGGAGAGGATTAAGAGGAAAAAGACTGACAGCAGCTCCCCACTTAACTCCTTCTCACCAGGGCAATCACTCTGATGGTCTCCCCATCTAAGCTGCATGGCATCTTGTCTTACAACCATGGGTGTGACAGGACCATTAAAAGTCCCCAGCTCAAGGAAGGACATGATATGTGCAGCCTTCTGTTATGAATGGCAAGCCATTAAAGCCTGTTTTGGGGTTTTTTTTTTGGCCATCCTCATTTCCCAGCCCCTTGTTTCTAGAGCCCCGCAGAGGAATCTGGGATGGTTGCTCCCTATCCTGGTAAGCTACTCCCACAAGCCAAGGGCTCCAGTAGGTGGCGAAGCCATCTCTTTGCAATCCACCTTTCTGCACCAGTTTAGGGAGGAGGACTTGCACCTAAAGTGAGAGACTTTATAATTGTCTTTAAAAGCAAACTTGTTTTTCGTCATGGTCACCAAAGTAAAATCAAGCATGCTTTAAAGCACCGGGAAACACAGAAAGAGAAGATAGAGGGTGGGATGGGGGAGGGGAAGCATCACTATCTCTCTACGTGTAAGTGCCATGAACGGTTTGGTTCCGACTCCATTTTTAAGAATGCTTGAAAAGGACCGTGTCTAAGGCAGGGCATTTATGGAGAACGATTGAAGGGCTCAAAAGGAGAGTCCCAGGAGAACCCACCCTTTGCTGCCCCCCTGAACTCTCATGTCCAGGAGAGTATTGGAATTTCCCGGGCCTGCTTAGATCCCTGTGGTTCAACAAAAGGGAAAAACTCTAGCTCCTTTCCTCCTGTATTTGCTCCCTGGCTCCTTCGTTTCCGATGATCTGATCTGAAGAAAGGATCTTCTGGCCCCGTCAGACTGCAAATCTTATCACAACTTGAAGAAAACACATAGCACCATGTGCCCACTTCCATAAACCTTCCCTCAACAGCCCAAGGTAGCCCGCCCTGACTCCACCATGGGTTCCAGTAACAGCAGCTAGGTTTAAAAACCAGCCGCCTAAGCCAGCCTGAAGGGTAGCAGCCCCACCGGGATACGGGATACGGGATACTTACAGCAGATACTCACCGAGCTGTCCTTTCGAAGAACTCTGGAAGAGATGCTCCTGAGCAGAGGACTAGGTCCAGAGAAAGGCGAACTGGGTCCAAGGGGCCACGGGCTGTGGTGATAAGGGGTTTCTAATTATTAGCCACAGCTTTGTAAAATCCACCTGTAACTCTGAGCCTTCTTACAGATGGGAATTAAACCCCTGGAGGCTGGAAAAGATTGAGGTACTCTTAAAAAATGTTTGGTGGGTTTTATATTTACCCTGTCAAAAAAAAACTCCAGCTGGGCTTTTGTGTGGTGAACCCCTGTGAGGCCAGGAGAAACCTTGTGGGGAGGGGGATTTGGGCCAAGGAGGAATTTAGAACATTCCTGCTTTGGGGGGAGGGGAGAGAAGGGTGTTCTGTTATGCCCATTAGGTGTTCCTGGCGCGCAGCCCCAAGGCTCAGCAGGAAGGAAGCCTTCATAAACACAGCCTGGGTGAAGCAGGGCCCAAGCAGCCTGGCACGGCAGTTCTTAGCTGCCAGGCCTCCAGGAACGCTTTAACTCACTGTGGCTCTTTGGTTAAGACCCGAGCCCTACTCTAGCTCCAAGACCAACTTCCCAAGGAAAAACATGTGTACCTTAGGTGATCAGAATTTTTAGGATGAAAACCTGGGCTCTGGCAGGCCCAACAATCTAGGTTTCACTGTTGTCTCTAAGACACAGATTAAAGACTCAGGTTATATCAAAAAAAAAAAAAAGCAGGGGGGGGAATATTTATGCAATATGACCACTTTGGGAAGAAGAAGAAAGAGCTCAGGGTTTCTTCAAGTCTATCTTCAGGGTGTTGACATGAGGATTAGGATTCTGTAGAAGGTATGCGTGATTGAGCAAGCCTGGCCAAGGTGCAGTCCTGTCCATCTTTGGCTGTCTGTTGTTTCTAGCTCTTCCCTGTCCTGCTAGGTGGTCTGACAACTCATATGAAATCTCTTCCTGGGAAGCAAGTTCTCCTGGTCGAGGATTTTAGCCTTCTTTCTCCTCTTCCCAGGCTTCAGAGTTGCCCTTCTCCCTGCATGGGATCCCTGGGGGCATTTGAATTCTTTCTGGTTGATCATTTCAAAGGCCTGATAGCCCAAGGGAGAGACATAAGTATCTTTCTTTTAAAAAATATCTTCTCTCTGGGCTAGGGAATGCAGTTCAGCTGGTGGAGAGCTTGCTTTGACTCCCATCACCCATAAAACTGGGCACAGTATTCCATGCCTATAACCCCAGCACATGGGACATGGGGGTAGGGGGTACAGAGGTTCAAAGTAAGTTTGAGACCTACTGAACGCAATGAGACTTGGCTCAAAAATAAAATGAAATAAAATAAAATAAAAATAAAAGGGATATGAGTGCAGTCTCTCTCTCTCCACCTCTCCCTTCTTGCTTGCTTTCTTGCTTCCTTCCTTCCTTCCTTCCTTCCTTCCTTCTTCCCTTCCTTCCTTCCTTTCACACTCTGTCTCTTCCTCCCACAAAAGAGTATCTTTTCTCCTACCTAGAAGAGATTACAGAGTCAGTCTCTGTGGGTTCAAAGCAGGTTCTGCCCAGTGAGGCTGATGAGGCGACTATACTAGTAGGCCTCTTCTCCCCACCACCAAACATAGAAGTACTCTATGGTATGCCACTTAAGCCCCTTGGAAAGTTCTGTATAGTGTATTGATTAAGGCTCCTCATTAAGTAGCCCAGGCTAGCTTCAAATGTACCCACTGGCCTAGAACTTGAAGCAATCCTTTTGGCTCTAAAGTACACACATGAAACCACCTGTCTGGTTCTATTGAAAAGAATTCAGAGAATAAAATATAAAAGAAGGAAATGGAGCCCCCCCCCCAGTACTACTGGCCAGCCATCAACCTTGCTAACATTGGGAAAGCATTAATGGAAATGCATTTTACAAAACTGAAGCACACACTATCTACAGTTTTGTAACCTATCATTTCTAAAGAATGTATCATGGAGCTGTTCCCACATCAGTTAGAAACCAGAGCACCTACCTATAGTGCATTCCATCCTGTAAAATGATTTCTTTAGCCACAAACAGACATTTTGTTATATCTCACCTTTACTGCTTAAAAAAAAAATAAATCTCATCTTTCCACACAACCTGATAAATTCCTCTGCCAAGAATTGCTTGATTAGAGAATCTTTACTTATTTTTTTCCTTTTGTTTATTTTTTTACACTCCAGATTTTATTCCCCTTCTGGTTTTAATCTTTATGTTTAAAGGCTAATACAATATTTTACAAAAAAATAAGATGGCTGCTGCTGTTTTCTTTTTTATTTTGGTTTTTTTTTTCTTTTCCAAGACGGGGTTTCTCTGTATAGCCCTGGCTGTCCTGGAACTCACTCTGTAGACCAGGCTGGCCTCGAACTCAGAAATCTGCCTGCCTCTGCCTCCCAAGTGCTGGGATTAAAGGTGTGTGCCACCAACGCCTGGCTGCTGCTGTTTTATTGAAGACATTTAAGCCCCAAAATATGGAAGAACAAATTACTTAACAACTCAGGATGAGTTAGACCTGGCATCTGGGTGTCTAGTGGAGTAAAATTTCAGGCAAATTGGCTGTGACTCCCAATGAATCTCAGGTAAAAGATGCTCAGGTCATAGGCCTCTATGCAGTTGGGGGTGCTAGGCCTTTTGCCAAGGCTTTTCCCATGCATGGCTTTACTGAGCTAGAATCAAGCAGAGTACTGGCCAACACTGGTCTTGGACTCTGAATCCTTTGTACTTTAGGTGTGTGGGTTTTTTTGTTTTTGTTTGTTTTTTTTAAATAGTATCAATGCAAACAGATTTGTTGCCTAGGGAGAATTCAGTGAAGCAAATCAGAATTCATCCACCTTCCCAAGATGGCCCATCCCTGCCTTGCAGGTATGAATGGGTCACTGATCCCCAAACAGTACTCCTGCACAAGAGACTCTTTAGGATTGTGCCCCTTGGCAGGCTGGGACAGGCTAAGGTCAGTGAGGCCTGAACTCAGGCCTGGGGCCTCAGCATGAAAGCAAGCAAGGCTACAGGGGCAAGAAGGGCAACATGCTAATCCTCTAACCAGCTCTGTGACCTTGAGCAAATCTTTCCAGCCTCTTTTTTTTTTTATTTTTCCAGGCTCCCCACAGCTGACTCTTCAAGCCTGTACTAATGAATCTGAAAATGCTTGGACACTTAGAAAATCCTGGCTTGAGGGCGGTATGTTTGGCTTTGTGGGGAGTGGGGCAGCTTTATCAGTTCTCAGTGATACTGTGCAACTGAGGATAGGAAAAGGCAGAATCGTGGGGACAGGTGCCAGGGCGGATGAGGGCACCCTGTTCGAAGGATGTGGTTACCATGTTGGCAAGCATTCAAGGACTAGGCTCTAACAATGCTTTACACAGGTCTCTGGCACAGACAGATCTTGGTGGCACCAGGCCAAAGTGTATTAGCCCTGGATTCAGAGGGTGGGAGGGATCTTAGGAATCATTTCACTGAGACCCCCAGTGGAGACCCAGCCAGCCTGCCTAGGTAGCATAGCTGATGGAGAAGAGGAGAGGGCAGAGTAGCACTCGAGGGACAGCAATGCCAGGTAAGGAGAAGAGCAAGTGGTGTGAGGTCAAAGGGAGGACAATAAAGGTCTAGAAGGCTGTGAGGAGAAGAGCAGGAAAGATAAAGTGGGTCTTAACAGAGAGGGAAGGGATAGTGCAATGGGAGGAGAAGTCTAGAATCAGGGATAGAGCTTAATAGGTACAATGTTTGTCCAATGTGCAGGAAGCCCTGGGTTCAGTACATAGCACGGCCTAAAGCTGGGCCACAGTGTGTGCCTGGGATTCTTATACAACTAGAGGGTGAAACAGGATTGCCATGGATTTGTGGCTAACCTGAGTTTCAAGCTAACCTGGACTACAGAATGAGGTCATGCCTCAAATAATAGCAATAATAGTAATCGGGACAAGGAGAAGGAAACAAAATTCAAGGAGAAGTCTAGAAGGAGAAACAGCAGCAACTTGAGAAAAGACTGGAAGGAAAGGATTCTGGGAAGAATTAGGTATCTATGGCCGAGGAAAGGTTCGAGAGATGGCTTCCTGACCATCCCATCAGTGGCTGCCTTGCCGGCCTTAGCTTTCACTGCCCCCTCCATAAGAGGCCTCCTGCAGCATTCCTCCTGGCTTCTGACACAGCACTCCCCTGGTACCCTCACACTAGCTCTTGAACTCCTTTTTTCTTGACAAGTTCTCCTCTTTCAGACAGTTAAGATTAGTGTTTTATGAAATCAGAGGACAGAACAGTGGTTACCAGAGCCTCAGAAGGAAAATGGAAGGTGGGCAACTGTTATGGGCGCATTGGTGCAACTGAATAGGGCATAGCTTCTAACGTTCTGTGTCATCATAAAGTATGGTTAAAAACAATTGTCTGTTTCAAAATAGCTAGCAAAGAGGATCGTGAATGTTCACCATAAAGAGAAGTAAGGATTGTTTGAGATGGGACTGAAGAGGTGGCTCTGCTATTTAGAGCACTGACCGATTTGGCCGAGGACTTCAGTTTTATTCCCAGCACACACACACATGGCTGCTCACAACCGTCTGTAACTCCAGGGGATCCATCTCCTCCTTCTGACCGCCAAGGTCACTGTATACATGTGGTGTACAGAAAAAAAAGCCATACACATGAAATAATAAAGCAATTTTTAAAATTTGTTTTGGGTGATGATTGTATCAGTTACTGGGATGTAAGGATTACACACCATGCACCTGCATCAAAACATCACACTGTGCTCCACCTTACTGGCCTACTGAATATTTCCAAATATTTTAAGGGGCTGGGTTATAACTAAGTGGGAAAGTGTTTGTCTACGATACTTAGGGACCAAGGTTCCTTCCTTTTCCAGCGCCTCAAAAAATTGTTTTAAAAAAATGGGAATTTTAACAAGAATAGGAGAGAAATAAGAAAAGGTGGAGGAAATGATCAGGTTGCAGGATATCATCAAAGAACACAATTTATCCTTTAGTTCTCAGTCTAGGTATCACTTACCTGATGCCTGGTGTTCCTTTGCTTCCCCTCTGCCCCCAAAGTACTTTGTTATGTTCTCTTCCTCCAGCCCCACCACACTCCCATCCTCCTGAGCTGTAGTGACTGCTTCTTCCCCATTGGTTTATAAATGCCCAGAGCCTGGCTTTACCTTATCCTTTTCATTAAGCTGTTCTACTCAACTACAGCTTATGTAATTGGCATACAGTAAGTTTTCCTTAGAATGGATTAAACTGAATTGACAAGACAACATGGTAAGAAAAGAAATGGTAGCTATATCGTGGATGGGAGAACTATGGGAGAAGAAGGGGATAACATAAGATTCTATAGTGGAAACACAGATGGAGAAGATGCCTTGAGGATGCAAGAGAAAGAATTACAAATATCTCTGTGAGGAAAGAGACAATCATGGTTATTGAGGACATGGATATGAAGATCTAGGTGGAGAAGTTGGGAGTAGACTGTTATGATGCACTGGAAGGAGAAACAGGATGGAAATCTCACAAGGTGCCACCACTAGATAAAGAGCTATATTTGATTATTAATATCATATTTAATGAAGAGAAGGAGAATCAGTCTTCTCCAGGGAATTCATCCACTAGATGTAGTCCTGTGCTGGGGCCAACAGACTACAGACAGGTATGCAAGATGTCTTTGGGAAACCCAAGGGCACAGTGGCTAGGGTTCACATTGGCAAGACTATCATGCCCGGCTGCATTAAATTAAAGAATAAGAAACCTCTGGTGAATGAGGCATTATGAAAGGCCAAGTTCATGTTTCTTAACTGCCAGATGACCAATCCATGTCTCAGAGTGCTGGGGTTTCACTAAATTTCATGCAGATGGATTTTGTTAGAGGAAAGGTATTTGTTAGCTACTACTGATGGTATTTCTGATCTCTACAACTATATGAATCAATGCTCAAATGTATTTTTCTCAGCTAAAGAAGCCATACCTCAAAGGCTGCTTATAGTATAATTCCATTTGTACAACCTTCTCAGAATTACAAAATTATAGGGATGAGAAAGAGATTGTTGGTTGTATGGATGGGAATGGGGAAAGAATTGAAAGAAGTGATTTGCATAGGAAGTTAATTTGGTTATTGGAACTCTAATTGTTGCTCTATGCCTTTGGGGATCCAGGCATGGTGGTGCATACGAGTAATTCTAGCAGGAGGATCAGAAGTTAATCTTCAGTAACATGCTGAGTTAAAAGCCAGCCTGAGAGCATGTCTCAAACCAAAAGCTTCATAGAGCTGCACAGCAAAACATCAAATGTATCTGCCCTTGTATATTTTAAATCTATTATATGATAAACAACATATTTGTGAAAAATAATTGTTTTCTAAAACAAAAGCAATGCATATACATGTTTGTAAATTGACTTGATGAAGGGCAGCCGGATTCTCAGTTTGGCTCTTGCTCTCAAACTGTTGCTATATGTTGTCTGGGGTTAGTGTATATATATCGAAAATCCAGTCTCATAACGATAGATAGTTGACGAAGAGAAGCATTTTAAACCTTTCCAGGATCAATTCTAAGATTGGCCTACAAATGACTCTTAACTATGAGTAAATTGTCTGCCTTTGAGAATAGATATTTATAATGGGATACTCTTGCCATTGTGTTAGTTATAAGACAAATGGAAATTACTCAAGTGGGCCAATCTAATTATAAGAACTTTTCCAGAGTCAGACACTTTTCCAGAGTCAGGGACATTTGAAAATGAAACATATTTGATGTGTCATTGACGGTGTCAAATGACTGAGGCTACAGAAGAAGAAATGTGGGTAGTCTGTAGATGCAGAGAACTGCCTTTGTGTGACAGCCAGCAAGGCCTCCTGGAACCTCAAACTATAGTCACTAGAAAGTGGATTCTGATATCAACCTTGGAAGTGAATGTTTTCTCAGATCCTTCCGATAAGAGCCCAGCCCAACTGATAATATGACTTCAGTTTTGTAAGATCCTAAGCAAAGAACACAGATGAACCCATCTGGACTTCTGACCTACGTCACTGTGAGATAATGATGTTGTATTAAGTTGTTAAGTTTGCTGTAATTTGTTATGGCAGCAATAGAAAATGAATTGTGTGGGAATTTTTATGATAACCAAACTTCGCAAGTAGCAGTTTCTTAATATTTATTTGCAATGTTGAAACTAAGACCCTATCAATGAATCTATTGTGCTTTATTACATTAAAACCCATCGGTTTATCTTGTACTTTGAATGGATCAATTATCTGTGCATGGTTTTTAGAACATCATACATTAGTCATTAGAAAAATATCAGTTCACTTGGTTATAGAGAGCTTCTGAATGTTGACTCATTCTTGACTACACAATATAAATAACTCATGTTCACCTAATATTACTAATCTTATCATAAAGGTCTTTAAGGATATAAGGAAGTTCTCAAGCTTGCAGTGTAAGATAGAGGTTTTCAGACTTGTATGTTTTACCCAACGGCTTAAATTTAATGGCTGACAGTAAATATCATCAGTTGTTTTCCTCATGGTGACAGCATTGCTTTGTTAATTTTCAACAAAAGACTAGCCAAGTACTCAACTCTAAATAACCACAGCCTGTCTGTTGATTTCAAATAAAGAAAATGTCCCACAAAAAAATTTGGGCCGTGCTCATTTAGAAGTAGGAGAAGGAGAAGGAGAAGGAGAAGGGGAAGGGGAAGGGGAAGGGGAAGGGGAAGGGGAAGGGGAAGGGGAAGGGGAAGGGGAAGGGGAAGGAGAAGGAGAAGGAGAAGGAGAAGGAGAAGGAGAAGGAGAAGGAGAAGGAGAAGGAGAAGGAGAAGGAGAAGGAGAAGGAGAAGGAGAAGGAGAAGAAGAAGAAGAAGAAGAAGAAGAAGAAGAAGAAGAAGAAGAACAACAACAACAACAACAACAACAACAACAACAACAACAAGAACAAGACATACTTTGGGGTGAGGTGGAAATGTTTCCGTTCTATATAGGCATACATAGTATTTAAAAGATATCCTGAATTATTTGGCATAGAATAAAATCCTAACTTAAAAATCATTTATCATTATTGTATATATGTATGCATGGATATCTGTGTAGTGCATGTGTGGAGGCCAGAAGAAGGCAACCTTGTGGAGCTTCCTTCCTTCCTTCCTTCCTTCCTTCCTTCCTTCCTTCCTTCCTTCCTTCCTTCCTTCCTTCCTTCCTTTTCTTCCTTGCCTCCTCCTCCTCCTCCTTCTTCCTCTCCTCCTTCTTCTTCTTCCTCTCCTCCTCCTCCTCCTCCTTCTTCTTTCTCACTTCCACCCAAGTAGTCAGGTCACCAGGCAAATACCTCTACCTACTGAGCTTGTTTCTATAACCCATTACACTTTTCTGAAAATTTATTTTCTATATATTTTATTGGTTATTTTATTTATTTACATTTTAAATGTTATCCTCCTTCCCGGTTTCCCCTCTGCAACCCCCCTCCCCTCTCCCTGCTTCTATGAGGGTGCTTCCCCACCGGCCCACAGCCATGGAGCCCATTTGGTATGTTTGTTTTAAGAGACAGAACTAGCTTCAGTTCACAATCCTTCTGCTTCAACCTCCTAAAGTGCTGACTCCAGGCATGTGGCTACCCCAGCTAGCTGCAATACAGTAATTCAGATCGTCTTGTCTAGATGTTCTGAAATGACATTTCCTCTATCAGGGGTAAGTGCATCGCTTATGAAGACTGAGTCAAAAACACTGAGACAATGGTGCTCCCCCCATCATGGTATTGTTTTTTCATTTTTTCGTTTTGTTTTGTTTTCTCTTGACAGAGAAAGATAACTAGTGGCTCAGCCTTACCAAAGTCCATCCAACCGTCAGAATCTTAGGGCCCCCTTTTGCTTTGGACCATACTTTAGAGTTGCTTTTCCAAGGCAAGGCTAGGAGGGATGGGAAGCAAATTTTAAATGTGCTGGCTCTAAGGAAGTGGAGAGAAAATGTCTAAATTCATTCTCCCAAGAACTTGCACTTCCTGCCCCTGGTTTACCTTGTGTTTGAAGGTAGTAGCTGCTCTCTAAGGCTGTCTGCATCCTGAGATTTTACACGTTCTGTATCTCATGGCCAAAAAACCAACAAAGCATCCTGTCAAGGCCCCGGGCACCTGCCATTGGTGTTTGCCAGTCCATCCTGCTTCCCCATGGCTCAGCTAGGCTAGATCTGTTTGTCTCTCACACCAAATACCTTGTGTCTAACACCGTTCTACTCACAGAGAAGGAACACCTGCCTGCTGTGGAAGCAGTCCAAAGCCAGGTGCTAAGGGGGGGGGGAGGTAAAGGCTAGTCCATATTCCCAGAACTCCTACATAAAGAACTCTTCAGAGAAGACTGAAGGGAAAGGAGTTACCCCTTCTGGCAGAAGACAGACACTCCTGTGGCTTGAGGGCTCCCTAGAGTCCATGTGCGTTTATGGAGGAACTTATGAGCTGGGTAATTTCTTGTTATAGACGTGAAGGAGGCACCTGGAGTACACAGTAGTAATAATAAAAATGGGAGAGAGAGACCCTGTGCGATGTTGGAGGTCAAAGCAAAACTATAAGAACATGTTGTAGGTGCCTGATCCCTTTCAGCCAGGCATAAATTGCTACTGTATGTGCGTGAGGTGGATGGGAGACAATTGCAGTAAAGCCACATCTGGCCCAATGTGTGGAAATTACCCAAAGGCGTGAGACACCAAAAGAGCGAAAACAATGGATCTGCTCGGCTTCTTCCTCCAGCCCTGTGAGATGGACCTTGGTGGTTTTATTCATGGGAATTTGAGAGCCAGATGGATGAATTTATTTAATTCAAAGTCATGCGGTTGATAGACGGCAGAGAAGTTCTTCCAGCCTAGGAATTTCTAGGATCAGCACAGTCCAAGCTCTGAGTGTGCTCACGGCAATGGATGGATAATGGGATAATAAGAAAGGCGAAGAGCCACCACGCCCTAAACGCCAGTTCCGCATCAGGCTGCAAGGAAGATGTACACACTGCTTCTCTCCGGCTTCTCTATCGGCCTTTGAGGTAACGATCATTGTTATCCCTGCACCTAACTCTAACTAGAGAGCCAAGATTTTCCACTTAAAGTTTTCCTGCAGAAACACAGGCATAAGATGACTGGGGCTTCAAGCCCAATTGGCCGTCAAGTCACTCCATAGCTACTTGACCCTTAGCCGATCAAACACTCTGTGCCTCCATTTTCTGCTTATCTTTGAGTGGGGACAATAATCTCTTGCAAGATATTTTATAAGGCATAAATGAAACACAACAATAAAATCCTTAACACGCCGACTGAGAAATACTGAGCACGGAAACCTGTTAACTACTTTGTTGTTGCCATTTTATTAGTTTGCTAGGACCTGCCTCCTGGGAAGGCGTCTGTCATTGCTTACCAGTGTCTATTTCTTTAGCCAGGACCATAGGGGTCTGAAGATTAAAAAGACAAGGAAAAATAAATAATAAAAAAAGATCGTACCACCGAGAATTCAGCCCCATCTTCAGAAAGTCTCATTCGAGTGAGGGAAAGGAGACAGTATTAAAAGGGGCAGGCTGGAGAGGTTGGGACACAAAAGACAGGCCTAGACCTGGCCCGTCTGAGTGCAGATGGGAGGGGACGCATTCTAGCCTCCTTCTTACCCTATAGTTTTGTTTTTCTAGGCCCCTGCTTTCCAAATGAGGAGCAAATGGGGAGCCGCGAGGCTTTGCCAAGAGAGCAACACCACATGTGCCCCAGCCAGGACTCATGGTGGGGGCCGCAGAAGGGGAGGCTGCATAGAAACAAACTGTTCTCCAGAGGGAACGCCCCGGCCCAGCAACCTGAGAGGCTGAGTCCAAGACATGGCACATTTGGGACATTTGGACTTGAGGACAGAAGCCCCAGGCTCCATTTGTTCTCTGCGCGTTGGGAGCATGCTTGCGTTGTAGAGAAGACCTTTCTTTGCTCATCTCTGTGAACAGCCTCTGCCCACCTTTCTCCCTGCCTCCTCCACCCTGCACCCTTCACTGTGCATTCAGGCTTTGTGTCCCCAGCACAGGATGCTGATTCAAGAACCAGACACTGTAATGATAGAGTGGGATGCAGTTTCCAGACAGGAGAGAACACTGCTTACTAGGACTTTCAGCCCAGCCTGCAGGGGTTGCACGATCCATGCCTGCTGGCTGAGGCACTTCCTGTGTCCCTGGTAGCTCCTTTTCTTCACTGGCTTCTGGGGGCTTCTGGTAAGAGCCCAGTGATTGAGTTCACAGCCCAGTTTTGTCACTTTAAGCTCTTTGACCTTGGGCAAATGTCTAATCTCACCTGCAGAATGAAGCCTTTAGGGATACCTTTCCTCCAAATTTGCTTGTGAGGCTAAATTAAACCCTGAAAAGTTCTACTGATGTTCTCTGCTCTTAGTATCTGTTCTGAGCTACTTGTGTACACCAACATCACATCTCCTTCTTGCCATATCCTTAAACTCGGCTCAGTGCATTTTCTTCCTCACCCAATGGTTTTCTTTTGCCCCCTGGAATCAACCATTCTATTGTGAAGAACATAGAAGTATGTGAACACCATGAACTACAGAATGACATGCACTGCTCTAATGCTGACATTCTCTTTTACTGTGACCCCCAATAAGATAGATACTTACAGCACAACTCAGCACACACATCTGTCTGTCTGTCTGTCTGTCTGTCTATCTATCTATCATCAGTCCACCTACCTACCCATCCATCCATATCCATCCACCCACCCACCCATCCATGTCTGTCTGTCTATCTGTCTATCTATCTATCTATCTACCTATCTATCTATCTAACCTGTCTGTCTGTCTGTCTATCTATCTATCTATCTATCTATCTATCTATCTATCTACCTATCTAATCTGTCTCTGTCTGTCTGTCTGTCTATCTATCTATCTGAGTAAAATAAAAGTTTTTCAGAATACGTCTCATCTTTGTGAAATGGGATTCATTCTTTCTTCATTTTTATCTACTTTTGTGATAGGGTCTCAGTATGTATCTCTCGCTTCCTGAACCTCAGTATGTAAGCCAGGCTGGTCTCAGACTTACAGAGGTCTGCTTGCTTCTGCCTCCCGAGTGCTGGTACTGAGAGTGTGTGCTACCACATCCAGGCAGGGTTCCTTCGGACATTTACTATTCCTGTTCTTAAATGCTGATCTCATCCTACCAAGCTGGTTTTGAAGCCTGCCAAGAGTTCATGAGCCTTGGTTTGAGAACCACAGCCTCCGGGGAGAACCCTAAGACCCTCTGATATACTCCATTCAGAGTGAGCATAAGATTTTTCAGTGGCTGAAAAACATGAATTGGTTACCGATGAAAGTCCTGTTTGTGAAATAGAAATGGAGTCACTGGGAACTGCAGAGATTCGGAAGAGGCAGGCATGTTTGGAAATGACAAGAAACTGCCATACTGAGGAGTTTGGCTTGTCCCCATAAGTAACTAACTGGGTGTAACTAACAGTTTGTAAGCAGAGGAAGATCACACATAGGACTGATAGGAAGATTATTGCACATTGGGTTGGCAAAGCTAAGTCAAGACAATTAGGAAGTTAGGTTGCTTCAAAAAGAATTATGGGTTTGGACCATGAGTGTTAAATGATTAAAACTAGTCTCAAGCCGGGTGGTGGTGGCACACACCTTTGTAATCCCAGCACTCTGGGAGGCAGAGGCAGGTGGATTTTCTGAGTTCGAGGCCAACCTGGTCTACAGAGTGAGTTCTAGGGCAGCCAGGGCTACACAGAGAAACCCTGTCTCAGAAAAAAAACAAATTCAAAAAACCAAAAAAAGCCAAAAAAAAAACAAAAAAACAAAAAACAAAAAACAAAAAAACAAAAAAAACAAAAAAACAAAAAAACAAAAAAACAAAAAACCAAACCCAAAAACAAAAACAAAACAAAAAAAAAACAACTAGTCTTAAACATATTTTCATGGATCAAAATGGAAACCATAATAACTTTTATTTGCCAACAAGAAATGTTTGTTTATTCTTGTAGCATAAAAGTCTGTGATTCAGGATTTGACAAACTCTTGGCAAGCACTTTTCTCCATCCTACTGATTGGGGAAGTGTTTTTTTCTGCAAAATATTGTCTAGCTGCTTGAAGAAGTGGGAGCCACGTGCTGAGAGATTAGTTGAAAGTAACAGATGAAGCAAGATTCAAGTTCTTCATTTCCTTTCTTTAGTAATTAAATTTGTCCTGTGGTAATTTAATACATAAATACGACACACAGCCAGCTGAAGAGTGGCTCATTGTTGATGACTGGGATAAAGGAGGGTGATAGTCTAAAATGACAATTAAAAATTACTCTCACTCTTAACCATTTTTTTGGTCTCTCACCCATGTAAATACCCCTCCTCCAAACATGTCCCCTTTAAGCTTCGATTGTACAATGTGAGGTCAGATATTGTCGTGGAGAATTGAGGCATCATCATCATCCTTCTGTGGACAACACTGTGTTAGTTGTAGTTTCTGGTTCATATCCTCAATGTGCTGACCATACTGCTAGGATGTAATGGCTTCACTAGGGAGCTAGAGAGCTGTACTGGATCAAGCAAGCATCACACCACCCAATAGGGCCCAAGACCCAGTTTTGGATACAAGTTTAACTTTGGGAAGTGTTTTAAAATTTCTCAATCAAAGCACTGAGAGGATTGTCACCAGTTTGTCCAATGACACGCATGCTCCATCACACAGTCATTTAAGAAATAGCTAGTTGATGTTGACCAGAATAAGAGAGGATGGTAGTCTAAAAGGACGATTAAAAAATATTTTAGATAGCTTATGAAGCACCCCATTGATTTGCTTTCCATTCTGAATGGCTATTAAACAGTCTCCAGTGAAATCTTCAGCAGTGTCTACTCTAGTTGTAAGAGTATCTGTTTGGATTGGTCATTGTTAACTTCTTGTAACCAGTCATCTTCAAAACTCTAATCCACTCTCTAGAAACATTTCTAAACAGCTACTGCACTGTATGGTTTTTGGCACTTCCTGGGCTAAATATGTTGATAGCTGTTGTTGCTGCTGTACAAGAACTGTGAACTTTGATAGGAAAATCATTTGACTTTGTTTTTTGTCTAGCATCATTTACACAGTATAAAATAAGTATCAAGGGAGGGCCTTGTAGAGATGGCTCAGTGGAAGAGCTGAAGCTGCTCATCCAGAGAACCCAGGTTCGATTCCCGGTGCCCACCAGGACAGCTCACAACTGTCTGTAACTTCAGTTCCAGGGAATCCAATGCCTGCCTATGGCCTCCATGCACTATGCAAGCACATGGTGCACATGCAGGCAAAATATTAATACACATGTGGCCATTCCGGTCTACAGAGTGAGTTTCAGGACAGCTGGGGATACACAAGAAACCCTGTCTCAAAACAACAAACAAACAAGCAAAACAAAACAACAACAACAAAAGAAAAAAGTAATATGTCATTAAGAAAAAGATGGAAAGCAAGAATGTACAGTAAAATGGTATATAACATAACCACACTTATTGAGAAATGTATTAGTGTAACATCAAATGGCAGATTTCAATTATGTAAAGCCCAGCACATTTTATAGCAACTCAAGGTCCAGGTGAGAGTGGACAGAGGGAGCCGTCAATCAATGAGTGGGAACATGGGCACGCTGGAGAAGGCAAGTGTGAAGGACAGCAGAAGAGTAAAACTGACAGCACACAAGAGATTTGAGATTGAGTGACTGCTTCACTATGATGCTGCCTATGAGGCGGGAGACGAATCCTTAGACTTTGGGATGAATGTGAGATGCCCACTGAGACAATGCCAGGCTGGAACTATAACTCTTGTTCTTTCACTGATTCAATAAATACTTATGACAGAGACACTAAGAAATTAACATCTCATTTTCCCAAGTGGGGACATTAAGATATAAGCTAGGGTTCACTATCACCTTCACTTTGAAAATGAGATTATTTTATCACCCCAAATTAGGAAGGACAGAATCTCAGAATGAAGGACAGTTGTTAATAAACTCAATAAATGTAAATTGTTGGAAAATTCTCCTATTGACGTTTCTTTCCTCATTTTATTGGGGTCCATTGAAAACACCACTAGATCCGAGGCTCACTGAGTGGAGAAATGAGCAGAGGACGGGAGGTCAAAGACGTTGAGCTAGGCCTGGAATCTCAGCAGGAAGTGGAAGCAGAAGGACTCTGAGTTCCAGACCTGTACAGGCTACAGAGACCCTGACTCAAAATGATGATGATGATGATGATGATGATGATGATGATGATGATGATACGCTACAGTGAACTTGACTCAAAATACTACTATTAATGATGATGATTAATGATGATGACAACGACGACGACGACGACGACAGCAATAATAACAACAACAACGATAAACTGTGAGGTTCAATTCCCAGAAGAGAAATTATGGAGAAGAAGGGAGACAGGGAACAAAAGAAAGAAAAAAGGGCGAGTGTCATAGAGGCCAAAAGAGGAAGACAGATTTGAAACCTTAGCCCTTGGGCAACAGTGTCTGTTGCTGGGCATTGCCTAGCAAGTGAATGGACTAGAAAGAGGACCTACAGTTCCGAGCGTTCATCAAATTTGGCAATTAGGAGGTCACTGGTGACCTTTTTCAGTGACTTTTCATGGAGATGATGGGACTGGAGCCAAATTGCCATTGGCTGAGGTGTGAATGGGAGGCTGAGAAAAGCATGGAGAAGTGAGGTTTTCCTTTCAACAGACTTAAGAGGGAGGGAAAGGACAGAACATGGAAGGAGGTGGGGGAAGAAAGAGAACAGAGTGTGTATTAGGGGAGTAAGAGGACTCCTCCTGAGGAGGGAGCTCCCTTGTTTTAGCGAGTTAATACTCTGGTGTAGGGAAGCTGAGTTTTTCTATAGGGAAGGAGGATACTGTTCTGGAGGGAGGGCACAGAGAAGGGTAGATGAGGCCAAGGCTCAGGAGAGAAGGGATTAGCCTTTAACGAAAGGGGCACCTTGTCCCTTGTTAGGACAGGGTGGAGGGAGAGAAGGACTTTGGAGAGGCAAGTCAGTTTTGGGGGTTGGGCAGGGCACTGAGGTAATCCATGCTTGAAGGCCTTTGTTTTCTCAGGGAAGTAGGAGGAGTTGTTCTGAGCAGAGAGAAGGGTGGGGCAGGAACATGGTAGGTTGCTGAAGGAAATTTGGAATGAGGCCCAGAGACACTTGGAGGCTGCTCCTGGGCCTTGACAAGGGAACCTGTCTGAGGTTGGTGGAGGGGTTCCGGTTTGGCAGAGGCTAATTGGTTTTCCTCCACCCACTAAGCTGTGAGCCCTTTGGGGCAGAAGCCACAACACCTTCCTCTTTCTAGCCTATCTCTTTGCCAAACAATGCTTAACAAAGTGTTGGGCCCAGAGAGCGCAAATATTCCTCTCAGAAAAGTCTGAGGAAATGATAACTGACAAAAGCCCCCGCATACTATAGTTGATAGAGAAAATAGGTGTCATCTAATTGCCTTTATTAGCAGTTGCACTGTTTGGCTTAGGCTGATCTTTCCTGCCACCATTTTGGCCACCCCATTCCTGTTTTGTAGTAACTACAAGAGAGAGAGCAGCCAAGCTCTGATATTTCAGTTCAGCAACAGGCCTCGAATCAACACCTGGGGCCAGTGACTTTGTCTCCTCCATGGCTGGCTGAGTCTCACAAGGCAGCAGTCAGAGCAGGTGTATCTGGAGAATGAACAGTTGTAGAGACAGCTGGAGACAGGCAGAACAGTCCCTGGGAGTTGGAGAGCACACTGGCACTGAGTCTCAGGCAATCCATGAAGCCTGCTTTAGGGAGGGAAAGGGAGTAGCTGAAGGAATACCATTTTTAAGGAGTGACGTAACTCAGTCAGGTTGAGAGTGACCTGGGACCTCTAGAGAAATATGTGCTCCCCTCCCCTTCCCTCTGACCTCTTTTGGATTGTGTGAGGTCACCTAGAGAGAGGTCAAAAAGATCCCAGAGTGTGATAATATGTCTTGGGTTCTGTCTGATTCATATGCTCTCTCTTTTCAGCCCAGTCTTTTTGCCTTTATTCCTTCCTTCTCTCTGCCTCACCCCTCCTTTTAGAAAAGTTCCACAGGATCCCCATCTTAGATCCAGTCTCCAGCTCCAACTTAAAATTCAGCATCACAGAGCTTGGCCCGGTCCTAGGTAGTGTAGCCTAGGGCTCATTTCACTTCATATAATAAACCTCTCTTTGTGGATGGCAGGTAGAGTGCCAGGCCCTTAGGTGGTTGAACTGTTAGAAAAATGTACTTAGATTGAGGCAGAATGAGTCTTCCTTTAGCTCCTATCTATGGGCCTCTCTCTGTCTCCGAAGTCATACAGGACAAGTATTGTGGTCCAATCCTCGGGTATTTCAAAATGGCCGCCATCTCCCCAAGAAATTTCTTGCTTCATGGATAAATGTTTTATACATACAATTTTATTCATCAGTTCAAACAGATAATATATACTGTTTGTAATCTATAGTCTTTAAATATGTATTCAATATATATTTGAACATGTCTTCAAGAGTGAAAAGGCTGAGTTTCACTCAGGACTATCCCAGTTCGATAAGGAAAAACTGTGGAATGTGCAGTATGCACAGAAAAAAAACATGATGTTTAGTTTTCTTCTAGTTAGAAGAAAGGATAAATAACATATTTATGTTATGAAAACATAAACATAATGTTTTTACTAGCTGGGAAGTTATGCAGCCTGTTTTTGCCACCCCTTCCAGATCAGCTCCATGTCTGTTCCCTCTCAGCTTTTCTGCCCTCATTTTTTGTTTTTTTTTTTTTTTTTTTTTTACTTTTTATTCACCAAATAATATTGATTCAGGTGTGGAAATTGTTTCAAAACATCATAAAATCATAAAGGTAGTAAACCTCCATCTTACTCTTTTACTTGCAGAGCTGACAGTTGCCCCTTTCCCCTGTGCATTCTGAACATTCCGCATTTTTCCCTTATCAAATGGGATTATCCTAAGGGATATTTCGAAACTTACGATGTTTTTCCCTCTTGAACACATTGGCTGTTTATGCATTCTTCCACCAGAACGTTCTTCCACCAGGACAATTTTAATATGAAGTCCTTTTCATTTTTTTTCTTTCTTTCTGGGAATAGGGATCAAACCCAGCTGTGTGTTTGCTCTCCCACAGAGCCATATCCTTTGCTTGGTCTTTAAATTTTTTTCTTTGCTCTATCTGAATAAGGTCGGAATTCAAGCAGTCGGTGGGGTCTTGATAAGAAACCACTGGATACCATTAGTCACAGGATTTAGCATCTAGCTTTTGCAAGTTTTTGCATTGATAAAATGATTTTGACTCTCTGCTTAGTATGTGGTTACAAGATTGGCCACAATTAACAAATCTAACGGGTTTCCTATTATTGGACACTGAGGTTGTTTCTAATTTCTGACCATTACAAGCCAGGCTGTGATGAATATCCAAGACACTAAATCTGGGCAGGTGCCGGCCAGGCCACTGAGATCAGGAGGAATATTTTTGAAACCTCTAAGCATGAAGTGCCTGCCAGTTGTTGTAACTGGAACCCTCTTGGCAAAGGCCCAAAAGCTGGCTAATGCCAAGGACTCTGCTCAAACCTTTTGGCTCTCTAGGGTCACTACCCATTACCCAGTGCTTGTCACAGAGTGTTCTGGTTGGCGGGGTCTGGGGGACCACTGAGCCAGCACCCTCACCTCACGTGAGAGATGAGGCCTGGGATGGTCCTTTGGCAACCCAGTGCTGGGCAGAACCCTCCCAGCCTCTAGCACCTGGGCTCCTAAACTAGAAACAGGAGCTGGGGCCATTTGGAATCTGCCCTGCCAACTCCCTGGGCCAGGCTCAGCTCTCCACACCACAGCACTCCCTGCGGAGGCGGAGGGGCTTTAGGCACTTTTGCGAGTCAACTGAGCAGTAGGAGGGGTGGGGAGCCCATTGAAAGATGACTTGAGGTTTACCCTGCAGGAGACTGGACCTGCTCCACCCAGAACCCTTCTTTATCTTAAGCCACGTGACATGCTTCATGGCAGGGACCCTGTATCGGGGGTCCATCTGGCAAATCTCCTTGGGATTTGAGCTGAAATAGCTGGTGAGTCTCTCACTCTTCTTTTCATACCAGGAAGCAGCTTTGCTAAAGGCCCCTTGCAT
This sequence comes from Apodemus sylvaticus, assembly GCF_947179515.1. Taxonomy (NCBI): domain Eukaryota; kingdom Metazoa; phylum Chordata; class Mammalia; order Rodentia; family Muridae; genus Apodemus; species Apodemus sylvaticus. The sequence goes on along the minus strand of NC_067495.1, from coordinate 101,449,220 downwards.
TCAGCCTTCTGTCCCAGACAAGCCTGGGTGCCTTTGGGGACTAATGAGAGCCCCTCCTTCCCACCTTGGGTCCTGATCCTGCCTGGGGAATTCACACAATTGCCCCTTCTTTGTTTTCCTTACTGACTTGGAGCTATAGCAGACCCCTCACCTCCACCCCTGACCCTGTTTACTCAACTGGGAGAGATTTCACACCCAAGAACACACCGCGCGCACTCTCTCTCTCTGGCGCGCGCGCACTCTCTCTCCAGGATCCCCCTCCCGAGATCTTTACCAGCATCCCGCATCCCCCATCCTCGCATTGCCTGAATAATTGATGAGTCAAAGGCAGGGCTTATAAAAGGGTCCCTAGGGGAAAAGCCAAAAGAGTGCTGAAGGTTCTGAGAACTGGAAGAGCTGTCTGGCTTGGTGTCCCAACGATGGACCCTGCTGCCCCTGATGCTGCCCCTGATGCTGCCCCTGATGCTGCCCCTGAAGCCGCCCCCCCTGGCCAGGCCCAAGTCCCTGCCCTAGCACAAATCAATGGACAAGAAGGTGCTGGGAATGAACGGTAAGTGGAACTTGGCCGTTGCCAGTCTGAACACGGGCTTAGGGAGCTGAGGGCAGAAGGTGTGACACTCAAGGTGGTGGCAGCTCCTGTTCTCTCTTTGAAAGGGAGAGACAACAGAGAGCCTCAGCCCTCTCTCTATACCTTTGGCTGGAAAGATTTCACCTCACTCATCACTCCAGGTGACAGAAGGGGGCTGAGAGAGAGAACATTGCCAAAGCTGGAAGCCAATTAGCCTGACCTTCCGGGGGGGAGTCCATACAAATCACTGAGGAAACAGGAGAGGCTGCTGTGGAAGCTAAGCTTAAGGCTACAGTGGACTATGGGACCTAGATGGTGGCAGGTGACAGAGTGAAAGGGCCAAAGTCTACAGAGGTTGTGGTGCTGCCTCTGTCCTGAGGATGCCACATTTGCTTTTCCTTGCTTCTGGCAGTTTAGAGGAGAAGCAATGGGTCCAAGGGCATTCTGGGCCATTTCTCCAACGAGAAAGATGGCAGGGTTCTGTTCTGAATTATTTGATACCGGAAGTAGGCGATAAGATAAATACTCCCCTATACAGCGCAAATTCTGTCTTCCAAACATTTCATGGTCACATTCCACGAACATTTGCTCAAGTCTCTCCTTGCACAAGGCATTGTACTAGGGGTTAAAGATTCAGCTATGCCCATACATAGCGTTCATCGTAAACTGGCTCCCAGCAGCCAACGACGGAACAGTGAGATAAGAGCAGTGATAAGGTTGTTGGAGCAGAGCAGAGGGGTATCTGTCACAGCCTTGGCTCAGCTGTCAGGGGACAAAAGGGATCCTGGAGCACATGGCTTGTGAGCCAAACTTTCAGAAGGTCACATCTGTGGCCACAGGAAGCCAATGTTTAGGTCTTGTACCAATTTATCTCTTTTCTTTGTCACAGAGCAGCTTATCTTTGGAGACCCTGGCTGTCCTCTATAAACGACCAGCCAAGGCAGGCGAGGAGTCTGGTGGACTGGGTGAGTTTGAGGCCCAGTGACATGTTTGCACAGACACTTAGAGCCATATCCCTTCTCAGAAATCCCCTGACTCCAGTCCAAGGATGCCAATCTGGGGCAACAGTTTGCCAACTCTGCTAACATTTTGTCCCCAGGGAAGTTCTAGGAGGAAGGCAGGACCAAGGTTTCCATGACCAAGGAGACTAGGAGATCAAAGCGTAGAGTGGGTAAGGGACCTGGGCTGGACTCGTGGTTGGTCAGTGTGGTGTGGAGCTGGTGCTGGGATTCAGGTCTCTGGGTACCTTGCCTCAGAGCTCTCTGAATCTTTCCACCCTCTAAGAGAACTCTGCCCCCTGTACAGCCTCCAAGTGGGCACTGAAAAAGGATCAGGGAAGAAGACAGTCCCCAGGACTCTTTTGACTTGTTTTCAACCAGATGGAAGACTGGTTGCTGTAGGGCGGGGCTGTGAGGTAGTTGGTTCCCTAGGGATGCCTGAAGTATTTTGGAGATCTTCAAAACCTGCAGGTTTCTGACTTTTGATGTGGGAGAGGCAATTAAGCCCCATGCTCGCTTTTGCTTTGGACAGGCTGCTGGTGGGGCAACAGCTGCTGACACCACCAAGGCTGACTCTGAGTTCCATCACCCTGTCAGGTAAGCGTCTGGTGTTACAAGTTCAGACTGTGACAAATAGTCGCAAGCACCATGTATGATCCTGACAAGGCCATGACACAGGAGGAAAGAGGCCATGTGACTTAATAGGCCAAAGTGACTTTCCCCAGAGGCCCTCTCTGTCCCTGAGCTCTAAGAATGAAACCCTGTGACTCCAACCAATGAAAGATGCCTTAGTAGGAAAAGAGAGAGTGGAGTGAAGGAGCGATTAGTGAGGCTGGCACTAGAGTTGAGAGGCTCTGGGTTGACTCACTCTCTACGGCAGTGGTGGTAGGCTTGTCAGAGGTGATGTTCCTTCCTGGAACCATTTTGGAACAGTTGTAAAGGTTCTGTGCCAAAGCTCCTTCTTCCTTTCCCTCTCAGCCCTTGACTGCAGCTAGCGCTGGTTTTAAGAGTTGGCTTTCTTCTTGGTCCTCTGGCCCCTCTGCATTTGAGAGTTGCCTAAGTTAGGTGCCCTGTTTCTTCTCTGTCCACAGGCTCTACTGGCCCAAGTCCCGCTCCTTTGACTATCTATACAGTGCTGGGGAGATACTACTACACACCTTCCCTGTCCAGGCCACCATCAACTTATATGAGGATTCCGACAGTGATGGTGATGAGGAAGACAAGATGGAGGAGGAGGAGGAGGAAGAGGAAGAGGAAGAGGAAGATATCAATGAAAGTGAACCAGAAGGGTGTATGGGGATACAAGAGGCCGCACCACACAAGGCCACAGCTCCTTCCCCTGACCCACACTCAACCTGTCCAAATTGAAACAATCCCAGTTTATGCTTGGCAGATTTCCAAGGGCATTGATTAGCAAAGAGTCTCCAGACAGCGCATCTCTGGATTGAAACCAGTGATCAGAGGCTGTCTAGCTCACCCTGGCTTTCCTGATTGGCCCGCAAGTCTAGGCCTCTGGCATCTTCTTGCCTGGGCTGCTCTTGTGCCAACAGTAGGAGGTTCTTCAGGCCTTGGGGAGGGGGGAGAGAGAAGGCTTGATTTCTGAAGCCCTCATGAAGTAGAATGCGAAGGATGCCCTTGTACAAGAGAGCGGTTACTCCTCAGGGCCCTTTGAGTTTTCAAAGACACCACCATCAGTTCCAAGCAATGCTAAGGCACCTGGAGGGAAGGGAAGGGAAAGGAAGGGAAAAGGAATCTGAAGAATCTGCTTATCTGGGGACCTGCTTCCCACTTTGCCTGCTATTCAGTTAGTCTGGGTATTGGCCTAAGATGAGTCAGGAGATAAATAAATGGAATGATGTTTGCCTTTTTCTTGGAATCGTGCTGATTTCTTAACTGAACTCTGCCCATGTTGTGAAGCCATAGGCAGAGGGTCAGAGACCAACCCAAGGCCAGCTCATTGCCCTACCTCTATCTCAGGACCTCTGAGAATGCAATGCTTGGGTCAGAGCCTCTTGACCAGGCCCTCCCTGTTCACTTGTAAAATCAGGCCTGATTAAACATTAAGGGTAGCTTAGAAAAGGAAGGAAAAATATCACACACACACACACACACACACACACACACACACATACCACAGCTTGAGAGTCACAGGTAGAGACTGTGGACTTGGGTAGAAGTGAGATGTGCTTTGTCATTTAATCCTTGGGGGCTGTTGTTTGATGTGGGGAGGGACACCTAAGCACCCAGTAACTCCTGTCAATCATATCTCTTTGGCTCCCTCAGTATCTACCAGAGCGCAAGCTCTGTTAACTCCTGCCCCAATTATTCATCCCCTCTTGGTCTTACTTTCAGCCCTTTGTTTCACAATCTGTCTACACACTGGCCACCAAATCAGGTCGTGGCTTTCCCTCACCAACAACCAAACATATGGCTTAAGGCTTGTTCTTTGTTGAAAGTGGGATGTCACAGATTACCAAGAGGCACTATGACTTCTTTCCCTAGAAAAAGCACGTGCTTGCTTGGATACAGATATCCAATGCTATACCTTCACAAATCAGGTCTTTGCTGTGCTATTCTGGCTTGTTTTAGTCACATGCTTTTGTGTTTGTGGCCTTTGTTTTTTTTTTTTGTTGTTGTTTGTTTGTTTTTTTCTTTTGTTTTGTTTTGAGACATGGTCTTGTTTTATGGTCCTGGCTGTTCTGGCACTGTGCAACCCAGGCTGGACACAGACTCACGGCAATCCTCCTGCCTTAACTCTCACTGACACTACAGGTATATACCACAATGCCTGTTGCTAGTCATCAATTTCTGCTGGTCTTTTCAGATTCGTCTCTCTACCCTTAAAATTTGTCTTGCTTGCCCTGGAATGTAGCACACTTTCAAACTCCTCTGTGGCTTAAAACGCCTGCCTGCTATGGCTTTCCAATGTTACAGACCCTTTAAACTCTCATTCATTCCATAGAAATACCTCACACAACCCTTCTATGGGGAGCATCCCCAGGCTCCCAAGTCCAGGCTGGATAACTGCACACACTCACTGTCTTGTCTATGATAGCATCTGCCTCTTTCTTCCCTATATTTGATATCCCATGCAACTTCCTAGCTTAGCATGCTGCTCAAAAGAGGGCTCAGAAACCCGTAAAGGAGAACTCCTCTGGTTCTTTGAGAACAAAGTGGCTCTTGGGAGACACACTGACCCATTAACCCACTGTCTTACACATGGAGGGGATATGCTAATGGCATCCTCTTGAAAAGCAAAATGATGGCTCTTTTTCTTTCCCTTCCCTGTTGCTCTAGCTCTGAGCCCTGGCAGGGACTTCCCTAAAAGGAATGGACATGCTGGAATAGGCCATCAGACTCAGGAACTGGGGCCATCTATCGGTTATTTGTTTGGGAAGGATGCTAACAGGCAATCGACCCTTGACCTCTTTAAATTCCTTCAGTCCATTCTGTTTCTTCTGCTAAGTGAAATGGAATCTCCCAGGAGCCAGATGCATGACCTTGGGTGAGTTACTTATCCACCCTGAGCTCCAGTCTCTTTATCCCTGTCATGAGGATACTGGTGACAGTTGCTGTCAGGGAGGCTGTGCTGATTCAGTGAGATGGAATAAAGAAAATTGCACTGGCCAGGCACATAGGACAACTGCTCACAAGTGCAGTCACCATAGTGGTAACATCTGAACTAGGGACTATTGATAGCATAAAAGAAATGTGTTTCCAGGGTTGAGTGTGATCATGACTCATTTATTTAACTAATGAGTATGTCTGAGGCCTCTTTGGTTAATCTTTGTCATCATTTGATGATTTACCACTCCAAGAAAAGCTTACAGTGTTGATTAACAATTAAAACACAAAAGAGGCCCTACTGTGGCTTGCTGGGCCTGCTCCATTCAAATAGTCCCCAGACTTGATGTTCCTTTGTCCTGGGACAGAGGTTTTAAGACTTGACAGGCTTTAGCAGGAAACCCTTTCTTCTGAACTGAATGTGGAAGTCTAACAAGTAAATCAGATAAAATCATAGCTGTACCAGGGAACCCAAAAATTGAACTGTGGGGAAAGGGAGTGGGCAGAATCCCTCTTTTACTCTCTTTGGTAAGCAAGCTCTCTCCATCCTCTCTTGGAAATACCTTCAAGGATCCCAGACTGTGGGGGAAGACAATTTGGAAACACTGTCCCAAGGGTAAAGCCAAGAATGGTTTGAAACTGAAGAGGGATCAATTAGTATTTTAACTTGACCAGTGTTCCATCTAAAATCCTTCTTTTGGATCCTAAGTTTGGAGCATTTAATAATTTGCTCAAGTTCTTCTTCTACTGTAGGTTGTAAGGATTTAAAGTCCTTGGAATCCCAATATCCTTGGTTTTAAAGTATTATATAGCTTAGAATTATGAATCCATAAATCCTCATGGGTTTAGAGACCCTAAAACCCTTGGAGCAGTAATTCCCTACTCCAGGGAGGGCGGCTCACCCTCCTCCGTATTGCTCACACGCTGTTTCCTGGACTGACATTTTGTCTTATGTTCCTCCCAGTCTTGTGTCCTGAAATGGCTTCCAATCCTCCTCCCGTGCACGGTTGCTTAGTGATTGGAATGTCCTGTTCTAATTAGGCACAGCCAGTGAGCCCTACCTTGTAACAACTGCAGTGCCACGCCGTAGATTCAGGAGGAAATATCTACCGAAAACCCAGACACTTTCCGGTACCTCCAACTTACTGCACCCTAGTGCTCCATCAATCCTCACCCCAGCATGGACTGTTTCCTACGTGGTGACAACATTCGACAAAAGTGAGGCTGTGTTGGATCTGGGTCTTCAATTATGGACATCAGTACAACAAGTGCTAGGGCCCAGAGAGATCAAACCATTAAGTAAAGTTATCATGTTAAAAAAAAAAAAGAAAAAAGGTAGGGATGTGAGGAGGCTCTGGGAGGAGTCAGGAGAGGAGAAAGAACATGATCAAAACATATAATGTGAAAGAATATAATAAGAAAGCTCCAACAATTAATATCTGTGAGTTTTTACCTGCCATTATATCAATACGCTATGCTAATACAGTGCCCCAGAAGGCTGGCAGATTCATAGAATCCCCTGGATGCAGAGTTATAGTGGTGAATCACTGTTGTGTGTGTATGGGGAATTGAACCTGGATCCTTTGGACGAGCCAGGACTCTTAATTACTAAGCCATATCTCCAGTCTCAAGACCCTAATTTTTACTACCAGAGTCTGAGGAGGAAAGGGGACAAATGGTCCACAGAAGGTCCGGTCAAAGGTGTGTGTATAGTTGGAGATGACACTGAACTGGAAGAGGCAGCTTTTTTTTTTTTTCTTCCTAAAGAGCACACACAGGGGGAAGAGTGTCTGTGAGGTGCAGAAGAAGCCCAGAGAGTTCTTGAAGCTTGGAGACTCGCCATGAAACTGCCACACAGCAGCTCGGTAGTTATGGAAGCTGAGGCTTTGATTGGTTTTATAAAAACCGATAACCTGGACACTCGCAAGTGCCATCACCTCACTTACAACACCCCCAGGTGTAACTATCATCACCCTCATTTTTATAGACAAGGAAATGGGGGTTCAGAGATAAGAAATGAGCTGCTCATGGTCACACGCATACTAGGAGTATCCCTCATGCTAAACACTGATTGGAGAAGTGTCTGCACTTGCCCGTGCTGACAGCGATAGGGAGTGGAAGACTTAGGGTTTGGGGTCCTGAGGTCTGAAGCCCCGTGCCCTAGGAGGGGAAATGAACAGGGTTTCTTTTCTTCCTGTGGGAAGAAAAGAAGAAAAAGTTTAAGTTCTGCCTGGAGGGAAGTGAGGCAGAGAATGTGAACTCTGGGCTAGTAATCAGGACAAGCTGAAGGCCACTGAAAGGAGTCACAGAAGAAGGGACTTTGGGGATCTGCTGCTGGCCACCGAAAAGAAAGCTAAAGGCGCGGAGCTATCAGAGGCAGGGTACTGTTGGGAGACATAAGAGAGGCATAGCACCACCTCAGTGCCACACTGCTCGAGACTGGGCCAGGCCTCATCTGCCCAGACCATGTTCCAGCAGGGCGGGGAAGCCACGCAGAACTCTGCACTGCTGAGACTCCCTAGATGACAAACGCACTGCTTTTCACCCGAGAGAGTGCCCCACTAAAGGCCAGCAGAGTAGCTGAGGTTGTCCTCATGCAGACGTGCACGTGACTCAGAGAAGTGGAGTGGCCCGGCAATAGTCATCTGGTGGGACAGCCGGAGATGGGAGACTGTACAACTACAGAGTCCTGGCTTGTGAACTACTAGGGCCCTCTTTCCATTTCCCCGGAAAAGTTCCCAAGAGCCCTGCAAGCAAACCGCCTCCTACAGACTACAGGAGAAAGTGTGTCAACGCTCACCTATACCTGTCATTTTGATACCTGAAGCCGGAGGGGAAGTGTGGATTGTAAAACACAGAGACAACCCTACAACTAACTGGAATCAGGAGGTGTGAGCCACGCTCTGGGTTCAACTGGTGTCCATTACCAGAAAGGTACACAGCGCCCTCTCGTGGTTCAGCCATAAACGTACAGTTTTTTTGGATTCTATGACTATACTGTATTCCTATGTATTTCCATGTATTGTCTGAGTAAACAAATAAGCTGATGTGTTAATCAACGGGTTGTCTGTACCATTAAGAATTCTATGAAACACTTTCAGAAATCTTGTTTGAAGAAGGTATACGTGAAAGCTGAAGTAAATAACATTAAAGGGAAAATATTACCATAAAATATTTCTTCCTTCATGGGGGAGGGAGAGCTACACGTTAAATATTACTAATTTGCCACACGAGACTAGGATGGAAGCATTAATATTTAAAAAATTATTTTCAATGTTTCAGTAGGACAACTGTTTTCAAACCATATAGAATTGTAGCCCTATTGGCATGTTACAAAAGATTTTTTCAATTTGTCCATAGATTCAGTACAGCTTAAAAGTCTAACTACCTGATTTGATATAAAAATGCATCACCCATCAACTGTTAACAAAACCTACAAAAGTCAGTCAGCTCTTTGCACTTTGTTGTGTTCCTGTGGGTCTTGCTGGACATTGAGTTCAAGCTATCTTTCCACCTCTGACACTTAGATAACTGAGACTACGGACACGTGACACCATACCTGAAGCCAGAGGGGAGCAGTTTTTAGTGCCAGGTTGTAACGGGGACCGGCTGTGCAATGAAATTAAATCTGCATTCAAGTTCTCTTCTCTAACTATGCATTCAGTAGAACAATTCTTAAGGCTTAGTTTTCTTCCCTCCCCTTCCCTTTCTTCCTCTTTTTCTTCTTCCCTCCCTTCCTTCTTTTTAAACATGCACCCATTATATATATGCATATTACACATGTTTGTAGATAATTTCAGATGGCTCAGGCTGGCCTTGAACTCACTATATAGCAGCTGACCATGACCTTAATCTTCTGACCATCCTGCCTTCTTCTTCCAGGTGCTGCTATCACAGGCATGCACTACCGCACCAGGCTGACTGTTTTGTTTTAAACTAATACTTAGTAGTCACATCTCCAACTTCCCCTCCCCTTCCCACCCTGTTTCCTTTCTTTATTTTACTGTTCTATCTCTGGTTGCCTCAATCCCACTGTCTTGTCCCAAAGGATGCAGTGCTGACAATCATGTGTGTCCTGACCCTATATGGGGTTGTGTTACTGAGTCAGGGGGTGGCAAAAATTTTTGAGCAACAGTAAAAACTTTCTGAATGCATATATAAAAATGTAATTTTCCAAATCAGTTTTCTCCAACAGAGGGTCAATGGGTATAGTAACCAAACTCCAAGGCAGTTCCCTAGTTCCCATTGTGTGTGTGTGTGTGTGTGTGAATTTATTGTTTTGGCATTTTTCATATTTTCTGTTTTGATTTTCATTTTTGTGCTTCTGAGAGAGGGGGAGAGAGAGAGAGAGAGAGAGAGAGAGAGAGAGAGAGAGAGAGAGAGAGAGAGAGAAAGAGAGAGAATCAAGTTGGGTGGGTAGGTAAAATCTGGGAGAAGTAGGAGGAGGGGGAAATACAATCAAAATACATTGTATGAAAAATTTATGTAGAAGAAGTGAAAATGTCTTTTCCAGTCAAACACCCCGAATCTGAGGTGTTTGGTCGATGCTCACCATGGAGCATTTCTTAGCCTTAGCGTCACTAATGTCTTACTGCTAATTACGTGACTTGCAGCCTTTGCACTGCTCGTGTCAGTCACAGCATGGAGCTCCAATAAACGCTCTCTGAAGCCTTGGATCAGATCCAAGATGACTGTGTTCATGAATTGTGTTTCTGCTACCCTTGATGAGCTCTCTCTTCTTACAGGAGTATTCTGGCTTGGGTAGATAGTCAACAAAGACTTTGATCAGTTTCTTTCTGTCATTTCTCAGAATGATCAAGTTAGCCCATTCTTGAATTGTTATCAGAACGTGATTGATTTTGAAATTTGCTGCTGGCATTGCTGATTTGAGTTTCATCAAAACAACCATCAGGGGCTGGAGAGATGGCTCAGTGGTTAAGAGAACTGGCTGCTCTTCCAGAGGTTCTAAGTTCAATTCCCAGCAACCACATGGTGGCTCACAACCATCTGTAATGGGATCTGATGCCCTCTTCTGGTGTGTCTCTGAAAACAATTACTACTCATATAAATAAATCTTAAACACACACACAACCAATTCTTTGCTGAGCAGTGGTGTTGCATGCCTTTAACCCCAGCACTTGGGAGGCAGAGGCAGGCAGATTTCTGAGTTTGAGGCCAGCCTGGTCTACAGAGTGAGTTCCAGGACAGCCAGGGCTACACAGAGAAACCCTGTCTCGAAAAACCAAAAAAAAAAAAAAAAAAAAAAAAAATCAAACCAAACCAAACGAAAAACAAAACAAACCAAAAACAAACAAATGAACTTTGGCTTTGAATTAATAAAACATATCCCATAAATTCTGCAATGGTCCTCAACATATTTTTACCTAGGTAAAATGGCATTCTCAGCACTGAGCACTGTCAAAATATATCAAAGTAACTCTGGAAAATGCGAAGGATGCTCTAGAGCCTGCAGGATCAAATAATGCACCAAGGTTTAATTCTTTATGTGAAAACAGGCAAGCACGTCTATCTCATTTGCAGGCCAGTTGTTTTCATTATACACCCTTGTTATCATTCTTCTTGTGTGTGCTTGCCTGTGTGAGCATAGGAGTAAGCAGACCACAGTGTGCATGCGGAATTCAGAGAACCAATTTTCAAAGTCCATCCTCTCTCCTCCATTGTGGGATCTGGATATCGAACTCAAGTCAGCAGGTTATCACAGTATTTTACCTACTGAAGCATCAGAACCAGTAAGCCAGCTCTGCTTTCATCTTTAACAAATGGTGAAATTTATTTGTATACTAATGAATTAAAAAAAACAAATTATTACCATTTATTTCATGCAAATGTTTGACTTGTGTGACCTTTGTATATATTTATATGCCCAAGGCTGTGCAGAATTTCATTGAGTATAAAGGGTCATAAGTGAGAAGTGTTTAAGATGCTGTTTCAGTGCTTGTGGGCCAGACAGACCAGCACACTTGATTTATTCAGTGTATATTTTTAAGACTCTCAACTGCGAATTTCTAGTCTCTTGCAGACACTAAGGTTGCCTCACACGGGCGTGCATCTGTCTCTGCATTTTAAAGCAACTTTACATCCGCACTCTTATTTGTTTCTTTTTATACTCACTAAAGAGATGGAATGCGGTATAAAAGAAAATGCTGTATTCAAGGCTGCACAGGGGTCAGGACCAGCGGCACCCAGTGTCTTCAAGTCAAGCTCGGTGCTTTGCCCTGAGTTCTACCCAAGCATGAGGCATTTGCACCCCAGGACATGGTTGACTCTTGAAAGTCGCATCGCTATACTCTGATACCCCATTTCCTATTTCCACAGAGGCTGAATGAAGTTGTCCACCAGGGAAACAGTCAAATTAGAGGTCTTCACATAAAAGAATTGGCAGCAGGTTGCTAGGCCTGGTGACCCAAAATAGCCACATCTTAAAAGTAGGCCAGGAGTGCGAGCAAAGGTTAGATGACAGGGCTGAAGCGACATGAACATTATTTCCTCACCCAAGCACTGGACACTGCACTCACAGCCAGCTTGGTTTAGCTGCTCATCTCCTCTTGGAACTAACCACTTGGTCTCAGAAGGGCAACTTGCCTCTAGTTGATGCCAAGATGGGGAAGTGTTGATCTGGACCCTCAGTGTGGATCCCAGTGGTAAGCAGCATCTTTTTGCAGGCACAGGTGGGCGTGGTGATACTAAATAACTCAAAGCTCCCAGTGTCACTTGACAGGTCGCAGGGACAGAGAACACAGGCTTGACAGTCACTACCCGAGGCTGTCTTGTCTTTTTCTAACATACTGGCAACCATCCAAGCGGGACTGAGATAAATCAGAGCCCAAAGATCCCCTCCCTAGCCCTTATTTGACAGGGGAGCTTCTGGCAAGCATGGCTCTGCCGAGAGGGGAAATCATGTTACTTCTTCTGGCTGGATTTCTGAGTGACACTGAATTTCTCTTTGCGCTGTCACTTGCTCTTCACTCTCTCATCACCATGACAACCCGAACTGAGGAGCCAGCATTGAGATCGATTTCTTCCCAATAGGCATTTGTGGAACAGCAAGTGAGCACTGTAATATTCGGAAAGCAGAGCATTTTTAACCCTCTTTCCATGCTTTAGCCATGGTCTATGACAGAGAGCAAATACTGTCACTTGTAATTCCAGGCCCTTCATATCTTCCTGTCTTCAATCTTTCTACATGGGAGTTACAAATCGGATTAGCTGCAGATCAAGTACTGGGCCCCCTGTCACAGCCAAGATGCCACAGCAAAACACCAGTATCCATCCTTTGTACACAGTCCATGCGCTATAAGATTATTAGGTCAGGCCAAATCTGTTCTGAAGACTTTGGCTCCCCAGGCTGACAGAGAAGTATCGTGCTAAATTTTCCAATTCTTCAAAAACCAGAGTCCCCTGAAATTGTCAGAGAGAGGGAGATGCTGAACTCCCAAATCAAGGTAATAATTTGTTAATATTTACTGCTTTGTTTGTAAGAATGGTAAACATTAAGACTCAGGTATGAAACCTTCCCTTTGAATCCACAGTACCCAGGGTTTCAGCTCCATCCCAGCCCCTATCCACTGTGAGTAGAAAGGGGGGAGCACATATTCATTTCCCACACCCATCACTGACCTGAGGACCAGGAGCATACATCAAATTAATTTTTAAAAACTATGTTAATAACTTTTAAACTGACACAGCAACTATGCATGTTATTGGAGAGGGTATTCCAATGCATTTTCTTTTATAATTATTTTTTATTAGATATATTCTTTATTTACATTTCAAATGATTTTCCCTTTCCTGGTTCCCCCCTCCCCGAAAGTCCCATAAGCCATCTTCCCTCCCCCTGTTCTCCAGTCAACCCTCTCCCACTTCCCTGTCCTGGTATTCCCCTATCCTGCTGCATAGGGCATTTCCAGAACCAGGGGCCACTCCTTCCTTCTTCTTGAGCTTCATGTGATCTGTGAATTATGTCTTGGGTATTCTGAGCTTCTGGGCAAATATCCACTTATCAGTGAGTGCATACCATGAGTGTTCTTTTGTGATTGGGTCACCTCACTCAGGATGACACTTTCTAGTTCTATCCATTTGCCTACAAGTAATGACAGGATCAGGTAATTAGCTTATCATCCCCTACAAAGATTACTTTGTGTTAAGGCCATTCTAATTCTTCTGTACCCGCCATTTTGAAGTCTTTCCTTTATTCCTGTCAGTTAGTAATCTCACTCTTCTATATAGAACGTAAGGAGTTATTTCTCTCACTCCTCTGGATTCTTGCTCCCTTTAATCATTCTTTGTTTCTCTTCTCTCACACTCTTCTCATCTTCTAGTGCCTGTGAGACTCTCCAGTATTTCCACATGCAAGTGGGAACGCAAAGCCTCCCTCTTCTGGGCTTCACTTATTCAGTGTAAATGCTGCACACCCGTGAGGCTTCCGGATAGTCACAGATTTTTCATGGTCATCATGTAGTGAAATTCTTAGTCTGGGTGTAGGGGCTTTGTCTTAGGATAACAGTGTAAACATCCTCTGAACACAAGCATGGAAACCTGTTTGAGCAGCAGAACATTCTTGGGAAACTATTGTGCATGTTAAAACCAAACAGGCTCGCAATGCAAAATTGCTCTCTTGTTTCTTGAGATAGTGTTTCATGTACTGCAGGCTTGTTCTGAGTATGCTACGCAGCCAAGAAAGATAGTTTTGAACTATAGTGTAGACATTTTTAAGTTTTCATCATCATGCCTGGATAAAGGTTACTCTTTATAAATGTAGGAGATTCTACTAATGTTTAACATTTCTGAGATGAGGGTACTGTGATGGAAAAGAAGCACAGGTTATTAGGAGACCTGACTTGGGCACTTGTTTAAGTTCTGTCATAGCACCAAGAAAATATTGGATGAGTGGCTTAGTATCCTCCTATGTAAAAAAAAAGGGGGGGGGGAGACAATCTTTAGCCTACTAACAGACCTTAGGGTTTTTTGGGTGGTGGTGGTGAGATGAGAATTGGGTTCCTTTTTAAATGATATAAAGTACTTTGAAACGGTGCAAGTTAACATTTCCTTATTTTGTGTGTCTGGATGTTTGTGAACATGTGTTTGCCACAGTGCCCGTGAACAATTTGTGGGAGCCAGTTCTCTGTGAGCCAGATCTCTCTCCACATGTGTCGTAGGGATCAAAGTAGGTTTTGGGGCTCAGCAGTGGGTGCCAGTATTTGTTATGCCATTTCTCTCTAGGTGTGCGCTTGTGTTGAATATGTACCATCTTTTCCCTTAGCATGTTTGTTTTGAGAGAACTGACATACATCCAAAACCAGCCTGAAGCTCACTAAGTAGCCTAGGATGGATTTGAACTTGCAACATTCCTTTTACAGTCTAGAATCTGGACATTTCTGGTGAAAAAAAATGAAAACACCATAATGGAGAAAGAAGACAATAGAATTAAATGGAGAGAAATAAGGGCTGGAGAGATGGCTCGGTGGTTGGGAATCTTTCTCCTGGAAAGGACACTGGTTCACTTCCCAGCACTCATATTGTTGGCTCACAAATACTTGTGCTCCAGGCGTGGGTGATCCGATGTTCTTTTCCAGCATCTTTGAGCACCCACACCACACACATGAAACCAACTAACAAACCCTTCTGTTTCCAAGAAGAGAGAAATAAAGTTGGCATGGTGGCTAAACCGGTCATCCCAACACTCTAGTGGTGAGGCAGGAAGTTTGTGAGTTTGAGGCCAGCCTGAATTAAATGGTGAGAACTCATCATTAATTCATAAATAATAAATGTTTTAAAAAGGACATAAGCAGGTTAAACACTATTTAAAATACACAGTCTCTGCAAGTGCTTATCTGTGAGATTTTCATTTGTTTTCCATTGTTTTCCAAATGTTCCTTAGAAGGCTTACATTGCTCTTTTTGAGTTTAAGTTAAGGGTTCAGCCAGTTAGAGGGGGAATAAACCAAACCAAACCAAACCAAACCAAACCAAACCAAACCAAACCAGACATCTGTACTGGTAGACCAACTACACAGGCAGAGGCGCAAAACACTGAAGCTCCAATTACACCTCATCCTTTATTTAAAAATCCAAAGTGAATCAACCCTTTCAGATTGTGCATATAAGTGAGATCATCTCGAATTTGTCTTTCTGTGGGTGGCTTCAGTTAAGATCACGGTGCCCTGCAGTCATCTATATCTCAAGTGGCAGGACGGCTTTCTATTTACAGCATTGCACTGGGCATGCATGCCACCTTCTCTTCATCCATTCACCCGCTGGTTACTTAAGTTATTGTGAAGAGTGCTAGAAGGACCGCAGGAGCACAAATATCTCTTCGACATACAGATCTCATCTCCTAATGTTTACCTCCCAAAAATCAGAGGATGGTTGCTCAGGTCAGAGGTTAGAGCACAAAGAAAAGATCCAAAGTGATATAGGATACAGGATACAGGATAGAAAGGATACAAAGTGATACAGGATAGAAAGGATACAAAGTGGTGAAAGGATACAAAATGACTATGGTTATTGACAATAGGTTGCAGTTTTGAAAAAATGCTAACAGAGCCATTCATCTGCTATTTGTTTATGAGTTATTGTGCATACTGTAAGAAGGACCATGGGGGCACGCTATGATGACTCTGGTTATTGACAAAAGGTTGCGGTTTTGGAAATGTTGACAGAGTCAAGCATAGTGCCTTATGCCACCACCTGATACCAGTACCTGGGAGGCTGAGACAGGAGGACAGCTACAAGCTTAAAACATACTGAGATAGCTTGTGAATTCCAAGCCAGCTAGGGTTACATAGTAAGATTCTTGTCTCTTTACAAAGTAAAGGACAGGAGGTTAAATGTTTTCAGCACAAAAAAATTAGAACTATGTAAAGGTAATGTGGTCTGCTACCCGGGGAGATTTGGTTATTCCACAATGCAAACACACTTTAGAAAATCATGACATAATTTTATCTGTGATTTTTAAAAAATAGATTTATTTATTATATGTGAGTACAGTGAAGCTGTCTTCAGACTCACCAGAAAAGGGAGTCAGATCTCATTGTGGATGGTTGTGAGCCACCATGTGGTTGTTGGGATTTGAACTCAGAACCCTCAGAAGAGCAGTGGGTGCTCTTAACCGCTGAGCCATCTCTCCAGCCCTTATCTGTGATTTTTAAAGACAATGTAAGATTAAACAACAACAAAAAATCTCTTAACAATAAAACAAAGCACACACATGCTGAGTACCAGAATCCCGAGTAACTGGTGGCGACGAGGGAACAAAGAAAAGCTAGACACGTTCCATAAAAGCTGAGTTAGTGAGCTGGGTGCTCCAAGGTGCAGCCTGTTTAGTATATTCGGTTGACCAGGGACAGGGGCTGTTGCAGTTGAATAAGGAAGCAAGCTTAGTAAGGCAGCATTCTTCAGGCCCTAAACAGCTAGGGTTGGGAGAAAGCTACAGTGGATATTTTCTGTACCCAGTGTTTACATTCACACACAGTCCCAAAGAAGGCTTTGCCTAACCTCTGAACCTGGCTTGGGGAAGGCATTTCCACTCCGATGGGGCCAAACAACTTGGGTCTCTGACATGTCAATGCCCAGGTTAAACAATACACATTTACTCAGAATTTCACTTGTTCCACACATGCATGCGCGTGCGATAGATAAATAAAATAAACTCAAATAAAAAAAAATTAAACTAAAACCAAAACCTCAAAATGCACCACAGGGCTGGCAAGATGGTTTAACAGATAAAGGTACTTTATGTGATGACCTGAGTTCAATTCCCCACACCTACAGAGTGCAAACAGAGAGCCCGAAGATGTCCTCCCACTTACACACTTGTGTCACGGCATGTGTGTGCATGCACTTACATATATACAATAAACGCACGGCACACATAATACCATAAAGACAGAATTTAAAAAAAAATGGATCATAGACCAGTGTAAAAGCAGAAAATCTTTGAGATCCCCAAGCAGGCAAAGAGTGCCAAGGCGAACTTACCTTACTACAAGGGGGGAAACCCGATAAGCTGGGCCTCATTTAAATAACAATCAGAGTTCAGTTAAAGATCCTTTGAGTCATTAACTACAAGCCACAAAGAACAAAGACATCTAGATTTTACAGTCCTCAAAACACAATGCCAAAAACAAAACAAGCAGAAAAGTAGATGTGCACATCAGCCAGGAAAGGGACAAAGGGCAGGGGACAACCATGTCACCAAGAGGATATACAGGTGGCAAACCAGCATATGGGAAGGTGACCAGAGTTATCAGCTACATTCAGTTCCTAGACCCTGCCATGACAAAATAGCCCAGGCTGTGTGAGTTAAACACTACTACTACTACTACTACTACTACTACTAGTACTACTAGTAGTAGTAGTAGTAATTTATCACAATTCTGGTGACTCAAGGGCCAAGCCCAATGCTGGTTTCTGAAGCTTCTCTCCGCAGGCTGTAGATGGGCTTTCTCATAGCTTCTCCATGTCAGTGCACACACCCATCCATGGTGTCTACTTTTCTTTTCCAAAATTAAAATATTTGTATTTACTCTTAGAAGTTTTGTGTAAGTATATAATACATTGATCATATTCATTCCTCACTCCCTCACCACTCTCCAATGCCTCCCTCTTTCTCCTTCTCCTTCATCTCTTCTTCCGCCTCTTCCACTTCCTGTTTCTCTCTCTCTCTCTCTCTCTCTCTCTCTCTCTCTCTCTCTCTTTCTCCTCCACTGAGTCCAATTACTGATGCTTATATTTATGAGACTGTGGGGCCATTCATTGGGGCCCCGACAACCTACCAGTGAGAGCACCCCTAAAGAAAAGTGATTGTTCTTCCACCAAGCCATCAACTGGTAACTGCCCCCCCCCCCATAGGACTGGAGCCTTAGGAGCTCCTTTCCTATGCATGCAGGAAATTGTTTATCAATTAAATTTGTTTTTAGGTAATTTCATATATATATTGTTCAGGTCTGTCTTTTCCTAACATGAAAACGTTCTTGCTGGACTAATACTTCAATTTAAAGGCCCCAATATATTCTTTGGTGACCCCATACATGTATGTAATGTATTCTAATGACTCTCATCTTCTTTCTCTCTCCCATCCGTTATAGGGAGGGAGCTCATGGGGTGTCATCCCTCCTTGGGAAACTACTGGCTCTTACTGGGACAAGGCCTTATTTTTTTTGTAATATTTTTATTTTCTATATTCTTTGTTTACATACCAAATGATTTCCCCTTTCCCGGATCCCCCCTCCCCATATGTCCCATAAACCTTCTTCTCTCCATCCCTTCTCCAATCACCTCCCTCCTTTTTCTCTGTTCTTATATTCCCTTCCAATACTAGATCAATCTTTTCCAGGATCAGGACCCTCTCCATACTTCTTCATGGGAGTCATTTGTTATGCAATTTGTGCCTTGGGTATTCAGGGCTTCTGGGCTAATTAATATCCACTTATCAGAGATTGCATTCCATGTGTATTCTTTTGTGATTGGGTTACCTCACTTAGGATGATATTTTCCAGATCAAACCATTTTGCCTAAAAATTTTGTGAATTCATTGTTTCTAATTGCTGAGTAGTATTCCATTGTGTAAATATACCACATTTTCTGTATCCATTCCTCCGTTGAGGGGCATCTGGGTTCTTTCCAGCTTCTGGCTATTATAAATAAGGCTGCTATGAACATAATGGAGCATGTGTCTTTATTGCATGCCGGGGAATCCTTTGGGTATATGCCCAAGGCCTTATTTTTTTATTTAATCATCTCTTTAAAACCCCTGTTTCCGAATTCATGTTATGAGGTAATGGGAATTAGGTTTCAATATCTGAAATTGAGGTGGATAATATCATCTCATAGTAACTATAAAGATGCTAAAACACTGTTCAATAGTAAGTGTCAGGCTACTACTAATGAAAACATGCACTGAGATATTACTACATACTAAGACAGCTCTAATAAAAGGACAGAAACTAACAGGTGTTAGCAAGGATGCAGAGAAAGTGGAAACCTGACCCAGTACTACCGAAAATGTAAAACAGTCCAAGCGCCTTAGAGAACAATCTGTCAGTGCCTTAAAATACTCAAGGAGGAGTTACCATTTGCCTCAGTAATTATATTTCTAGATATATAAATACTTTAAAGAAATGCATAAATATGGGCACAAAATCCAAATACAACAATCTTTACAGACACATTATTTATAATACTCCCAAATTGTATAGCAAAATCTCCATCAAAAGTAGAATGAATCTTTAAACTATAGCTATACAATGAAATATTAGAGCACAATCAGAGGGAACCAAGGATTGAGGAGACCATATAAGTGCATTTCATGCGCATAATGCTGAAGCAGAGGCTAAAGACAAAAGAATACATATTTCATCACAAATGAAAGATTCCATATATATAATTTTCAAAAATGGATAAAACAAATTTGTGAGTTTTAGCGGGATAACATTTGAAATTTAAATAAAGAAAATATCTAATTAAAAAAAATCAGTATTGTTATCTCTAGAGAGAAGCAGAACAGTTAAGGCCAGCAGGGGACAGTAGCTCTAGAATGCTCCCTGGGGTCTATGTTCACTTGACAAGACTTCATCCATTGAAGTCCATTGTGTGTTTAGGTTCACATAGCAAAATAATTCACCTATAATTTCCAGGAGCTGTGACTCAGTCCTAGTTTGTTTTTTTTTTTAATTTGGACTCCCCTCCCCATTTTGTATATTTATATGTTATTTTTAATTTGATTATTTATTTACATTTCCAATGTTATCCCCTTTCCTGGTTTCCCCTCTGCAACCTCCCTGTCCCATCCCCTCTTATCCTGCTTCTATCAGGGTGCTCCCCCACCCACCCACCTACTTCCCCCTCACTGCCCTAGCATTCCTCTACCCTGGGGCATCAGTTTTAACAAGGGGAAATAGACATGGGCTCTTATGCCCAACCAAGAATCTGTCTCCAATTGACAACTGCTTGCAAAGTTAAAAATAGTTTTCTTCAATGGAGAGTCACTAGTTATATTTACCACACTTGAGAATGGGCCCGAGGCCCAGCAGTAAATGGCCAACACAAAATGAACACCATGGTATTTCTATAGACTGTTGCATGTTGCTTTGCTTGGGCATGTTTTGTCTTACTGGGCCTCCATTTTTAAATTATAGTTTCCAACTTTGTATTTTTATGTTTTCTTTTCTTTTCTTTCTTTCTTTCTCTTTCCTTCTCTCTCTCTCTCTCTCTCTCTCTCTCTCTCTCTCTCTCTCTGTCTATATCTTGTAGTTTTTTTATTCTGGTTTGTTTTCTGCTTTTTGCCTGTTTGTTTTCTAAAGAGAAAGAGAAAGAAAGGACATAGCCTACTTGGGTGAGGGTCTTGGAGTTGTGGGAGGAGAATTATTATCAGAATATAGTGTATAAACACATTTTAAAAAATTCCTGGGGTGGGAGAGATAGATCAGCGGTTAAGAGTACCGACTACTCTTCTAAAGGTTCTGAGTTCAAATCCCAGCATCCACATGGTGGCCCACAACCATCTATAACAAGATCTGACGCCCTCTTCTGGTGTGTCTGAAGACAGATACAGTGTACTTACTTAAATAAATCTTTAAAAAGAAAAATTCCCAGGGCCAGCAAGATGGCTCAGTTCTTTCTGTACAGGTGTGATGACTTATGTTTGATCCCATGAATCCTTGGTGGAGGAAGAGAACCAAGCCCTGCAAGCAAGCTATCTTCTGACCTCCACACGATCATTGTGGTGTGCCTCACCCCAGGTAATAAATCAAGTTAAAAAATTTTAAATGTCCCAAAATTATTTTTAAAAAAAAGAAAATAAAGTCAGGTATAGTACTGAGGCAGATGGCCCTGAGAAGCCAGAAGGATTATGAGTTAGAGGTCAGCCTCAACTACAGGACACAGCAAAGTTCCATCATCTCCTAACACTCCATGGTGCTTCCTTGTGGTTCAGATGGACCCATACCCTGAAACCCAGAGCATCTGCTGCTCTCCTTTACCACTATAGCTTTGACCTTTCAAGAATGGCTACACTTTATTTTAAACTAGTCTAATTCATTTAGAAAAGAGTGGTGACTGGTACAGAGAATCAACACAAGAATTCACACTGAGAAGCAAATAGGACACAATTTAGGGAAAGACAGGACTATGCCTCACTGAAGTATGTATCAAGTGAGGGTAGAGCATCCCCTTCCCTACAGAAGTCTTCATTTATTACTTTGTATGATGCTGAAGATTAGAACAAGAGGCTAGGCAAGTACTGTACCAATGGCTTTATCTTTATTAGACAAGGTCTCTCTGTGGAGCCCTGGTCGTCCTGGAACATGCTATGCAGACTAGGCTAGCCTCAACCTCACGGAAACCCATTTGCCTCTGTCTACTGAGTGCTTGGATTAAAGGCATGTGCCACATGTTGGTACACCTTATGGCGAGTTGACTTCATTGAAGTTGATCAGATAATAAAGTCTTTTCAATAAATCACAACAGTTGAACTTCTAACAGCGAGAGAATTAAAATGGATTATTTGTTCAAACCATATAAAAATCATAGGAAGTGGATTAAAGATGGTAAAACTCTAGGAAATTGTTACTATGAATCCAAAAGAACAGGCCACAACCAAAAACATGGGAGTGTATCAGACTAAAAGCTCTGATATCTTTGAGGCAACAGCCACCA
This sequence comes from Apodemus sylvaticus, assembly GCF_947179515.1. NCBI lineage: Eukaryota > Metazoa > Chordata > Mammalia > Rodentia > Muridae > Apodemus > Apodemus sylvaticus. Next base: position 101,427,417 of record NC_067495.1, on the reverse strand, counting down.
GCATGAAGAAACAACACATGGATTGGGAGAAAGCACTTGCAATCTATTCATCTGATAAATGGCAGATATCCAAAACATGTAAGAAGCAAGTTCATTAGCCAGAAAAATCTGTTTAAAATGAGTTTCTTCGTCTGTTTTGCTTGCTGTAACATCACACCCTTATAAAGAATACATACGTATTGCTTATAGTTTTAGAGACTGGGAAAGTCAAAGACCAAGATGCAAGGTGCTTTAGAGATGGTACCTTTCTTTCTGTCTTCACCAGGCACAAAAGATAGCTCTCTCAGGTCTTTTATGCAAGGGTACTAATGACTTGTGACCTAATTAACATTTTTAATTATTTTATTTGCATTGTTACTTTGCCAATATATATGTCTGTGTGGAGATGTGGGATCTCCTGGAACTGGAGTTATATAGACAGCTGTAAGCTGCCATGTGGTTGCTGGGAATTGAACTCAGATCCTTTGGAAGAGCAGCCAGTGCTCTTAAGTGCCGAGCCATCTCTCTAGGTCCCTAATTAATGTTTACTTTGTCCTCTTAATACTATTTTGTGTTGGGGATTATGTTTCAATATGTGAACTTAGCAAGGAGAGACATGGACATTCAAACTCCACCAATAAACAAAGACCTGAAAAGATATTTCTAAAATAAGATAAATAATGAACGTATAAGTGCAGTTAACAAACAAACAAAAAACCCCCACACCTAACTACACAGGAAATACAAGCTGTAACCTCTGTGAACTATTACTTCCCACTGGTTAGAATAGCTATTATCAAAAAGACTAAAGATAAGCATTGCCAAAATGTGGAGATGGAAGATGTTCATGTGCTCCTTGATGTGACCTTTTTATCATATGGCCTGATAAATTGTAAGGTGGAAAAATCCTCTTCTCAATGTTTGTTTCTATTAGAAGGTGGTGAGGGGTAGGGTACTGGTTAACCCCAGTTAAGACAATTAAGACAGAAGTCTTTTAAAGCAGGAGAATATTTAGCAGCAGAGGATGATCCAGAGAAACATCAAAATGGAGACAGAATCACTGGACCAATTCAGGCCTTCCTGTGAATCTAGAATTGAGAAAAACATAGTCTTCACTAGAGGAAGGCCATGGCTTACCATTCATCTCTCTTCCTGCTCTCTAACAATTTGAACGATAAACACACTTGAGTTGGAGAGATGGCTAGTAGTTAAAGAGCACTGGGTACTTCCAGTAGACCTAGGTTCAGTTTCTAGCACCCACATGGCAACTCATAACCATCTGTAACTCCAATTCCAGGGAGGGTCTAGTGCCACCCTCTGGCCTCTGTGAGCATCAGGTACAAACATATATGTAGGCAAAAAAAAAAAAAAAAAAACCCATACATGAAATAAAATAAATATGTTTAAAAGCCAGATAAACTGTAAGAAACTGCAGACCACTGGACAGATCAAGATCTTAAACGCATGAGGATGGACGTACGGCTCAGTGGTAAAGAGCACTTGCTATTCTTCCAGAGGTCCCAAGGTCAGTTCCCAGTACCCACATGGTGGCTCACAACCATCTGTAATTCCAGATCCAGAGGATCTGACCCCCTCTCAGGCTTCAATGGGCACAAAACATGAATGTGGTGCACATTCATAGAAAAGCACTCATGCACATAAAATAAAACTAAATACCTCTTTAAAAACATATCTTCAAAGCAGGAATCAGAAAGATGGTTCAGCAATTAACATTTTGTTGCTCTTGTACTGGAATTGAATTGGTCTCCCTGCTCGCATCAGGTGGCTCACAAATGGCCCATGACTCCAGTTTCAGGAGTTCTGATGCCTTCTGGACTACAAAGATACCTATACTCAAATGGATGTACTCACCCCACATATACGCATAATTAAAAATAAAAATTAAATAATTTTAGAATTAATCACAAAAAGGTGATACCTGCAAAGGGAGATGGGTGGAATTAGGTTGACTGTTGATGGATGAGATGGTTGCAAAAATGTAGTTCTAATGGCAGAAATAGAAACCGTAGCATAATGTGCTTTTCCTGATGATTGATTGTATGCCTAGGAATGAAGTTGCTGGAATAATTTGCCTTGCCTTCAGAGATTCAGGGCATCTATGTCACCTGGATTTCTACTTCAAGCTCTCAAACAGAATATAGCTGATAAAAAACAAAATGGAAAGTACTGAAATACTAATAGGATCCAATTAAAAATGGTGGGGGATAAATTGTAGGCATTCAAAATCACTTTAACCCCTACTCCAGAACCAGAGACCTCCATTGCCAGAATGAACTGTGATCCCTGCCTTTTCTATGGCTTGCCAATCATTCAGAAATTCTAGGAACACATGTCTGATTAACCATTCCTTAGTTCCAAGGCTATAAAGGGTAAAGATGCTGGAAAATCGATCACCTGCTGTTTTATAAGGTACATAACTGATTGTGGCTGGCAAGGCCTGTGAGAGAATACATAAATGGATGACATGAGGGACTTTTTTTTTTTAGGAATTGGTTCTTTCGAGACAGTGTTTCTCTGTGTAGCCCTGGCTGTCCTGGAACTCACTTTGTAGACCAGGCTGGCCTCGAACTCAGAAATCCACCTGCCTCTGCCTCCCAAGTGCTGGGATTAAAGGCGTGTGCCACCACTGCCCACCTGGGACTTTGTTGGACTTCAGAAGGAAAAAGCATAATTCTCCCATTTCTTTACCACCATGATTCTGGACCTTGATGATTCTTGACTCTTGGCTGGCAAGGTAGACACTGTGTTCCTGACATCTGCTGCTGGAGATGCGTGTGAAGATGTTTAGCTATTCTGCTGCAATTTAGTCATGAGTGCCTGGGTGCTGAGGGGCAAGGAACTTGGCACCCATCTGCAAGTGAATCATGTCTCTGGAGGTAGCAGGAGTGTTTTCACTCTGGAAGTTTACTAATCATACAAGAATTAGCAGCTTTCCTGGTAGTCTGGGAAGGGAATGGTCTTGGATCTTGTGTTTGAAAATCCAATTAAATGTGGTATATTTACACTATGGAATACTACTCAGCTATTTCAAACAACAAATTCATAAAATTATTAGGCAAGTGGGTGGAGCTAGAGAATGTCATCCTAAGTGAGGTAACCCAATCACAAAAGAACACTCATGGTATGTACTCACTGATAAGCAGATATTAGTCTAGAAGCTTGGAATATTCAAGAAACAATCCACATATCAAATGATGCCCAAGAAGAAGGAAGGAGTGGTCCTTGGTCCTGGAAAGGCTCAGTGCAGCAGTGTAGGGGAATACACTGCTGTGGGAAGGTGTTGATTGGGGAGCAGAGGGAGGAAGAGGGCTTATGGGACTTTCGGAGAAGGGGATCCAGGAAAGGGGAAATCATTTGAAATGTAAATAAAGACTATATCAAGTAAAAAAAATTTTTCAATTAAGTAAAAAAAAAAAGAAAGTTTCATTAAAGACTATTAGCTAGTCCTTCTAATAATGATACAAGCCGCTTACTTACCCAGTGATAAACACTTTCTTGTCTAAACTAATTGATAATGAACTCTAGTTTTCTTGCAGCTAGACCCTAAACTGATGTAGAAAGGACACACTCAAGTGATATTTCAGTTATGTGTAAGTAAAATGCATAATAAAACATTTGGCTTTTTAGTAAACATTTTAATATTTAATATAATAGATTTTTAATACTTAGTTTTATAAAGACAAAGTCATGTTATAACATTTAATGTAAAAGGCATAATGCACTGGTCCAGTTTGACACAACAAAATATTCTGAATGACTCCTTTGCTTAACAAGGCAGCGGCTATAAAACTATAACATGTTTTGCGTATTTTTCCTGTAGACTCAGAAAATACATTGTTGTCTTGCTTTCATTTATAATCTTCCTGAAACTCAAAAATCTCTTGAAGAATTTATTTTTAATTAATCTAAACTAAAATACAATATTCTGTCATTTTTACTATTTTGACTTTAAAATAATATCAAAAACTAATTAACATATTCTCTTAAGAAAGTATCTGTTGTAAATACAGCTGACAAAATATTCAACAAAGTGTGTACAGCGGTGTCTTTGTATACAAGCACAGACCATATGTTTTTCTAGAGCTATTGTATAATCTAACCATCACTGCATAATGGCAGATGTGTGATGGTTCTCATATAAACTATTAACTACGATTGAAAATTGGGGCATATTTTAGCTAATCATTTTTCAGTTGAGGCAGAAAGGTTTAGTTTTAAACTCTCTTTTAAGTAGTCATTTCTTTGAAAAGACGGCATAATCAAATCTTAAATCTACCAGCATTAGACCAAATCCAGCTTAGGAATTTTCAAAGACACAATTTGAGAAGTGCTTAACTTCACTGAAAATAGTATGTGGTATGGTAATACAGCTAGGTTTTCGTCACAGTACATTCTTGTTGAAGGCTGACCACACCAATTCCTTCCCAGAAAGAGAGACTTTGGTCCCCATGAAGGAGGTCTACCCTTTCATCATTTGCCTTCTAGCCAAGTCAGAGGCTCAAATCAAAGTCTAGTGTGAAGACAGAAGCTCCACACGATGGTTCCTGCCCATTTCCCAAGTCCTCAGCTACATAAATTACTCCTCAAAAGGGGAAGAAGACAGGGCAGGTCCACATGGTTTGCTCCTTTTTGTTTGTTTGTTTTGTTCTTTTTAAAGTGCTATCAAAGTCCATCTATATTTCAATGGACTGTCATAGAAGAAGCATAAAGTATGTAAAAATTGCACATCTAAGTCAAACCTTTTTAGGTAGATGCTGGCAATTCTACATCGTACCTTACAAAGTATGACATGAAGTATACTTCACGTGCTTGCCAGAGTAATACAGCAATTCAGTCTTAGTGTAACTTTTCCACACTACCTACTATACATTAAAATACAACGGGTGAAAATTCAAAATATAAAGTGGGCACAAGCAATCACAAGCTATTCTGAAACAAAAGTCATAAACAGTGCCACTCAAGGATTTTGAGTTATGTCTCGGTCTAACTGAACGAGCTGTATAGTCAACTAAACTGCCTTCTGACCTTTTTCCCCCAAATGCTGGCTTTATTTGATTTAAGTCTAAATCCGGTGTTCTTTTTCTTTATATCAGTCCAGAATTTAGACTTCTTGATTTATATTTTATCAGCAACAGAGTTAGTAGTGTTAACCACCAAGTGTTCAATCTCTCAAGAACAGAGAATGCAGAAGTTGCTTTTAAAAACCATGTATTAGTGTATGGAATAAAATTAAAGTTTTAGAAGTTAATCTTTCCATTATATAACTTGGAAATCAGGGCCCTAAAAGGCAACTTCCTAGATAATTAAGGCTACAGTTCTAAAGGCCAGTTTTGTAAAGTGTTTTTTTTAAAGACTGGGGCGATTTGAAAAACAGAGCTTACCAATATGCCATATCAGCATTATAATAAATAAACTACCACTTTTCAAAACACCAGTAATCTCAGAAAGAGCAAAATTTATGACTGACTCACTATAGTGATATGGTGGCGCCCTCTGGTGGTTCCTCTGAGCATGTGGCCCTGATGCTGCTTATCTTGTGACAGGGAGTGGGAGAATTTTTTAAAGTGCAATTATTACAAAGGAATGAACCATTGTGCTTCTGAGTATCTTTTTCTTCTGCCTTGGAACATATCAGTAATGCAACATATCCCTGAGAAGTATTCCCAGGCATCAGGCTGATAGTACAGGAATCCTGGCAAACCTGATGATAGCAGAGATTTACATCTTGGTTCTAGACCTTAACTGGGAGCTTTTCGCATTTTCTAGCTTGGCTTTTAAATCTAAGGGTCTCTCAAAAAACCTCACCAAGGCTGGTTCATTTAACAGGGAAGCAAGAATCTGCTCAAATGCAAAAGACCACTGCTGTTCTTCCCTGGGAGAAGAAGGATCTTTCTTTACACTGCTTTCTGCATTCTCTTTACTGGGTCTAGAATCACAGGCTGTCCTGGAGTCTGTGGCTGATGATGCAGGGCTATGGAGTTTCCTTCCAACTTCTTCCATCCTGAGCAGAAGGTTGGTTACAATAGCAATGGCTTGATACAGCGACTCTTCTTCGGGGTCCTCGTGAAATAAATTATACAGGGTCTTTGAAAATTGAATAAATTGTGACTAGAAGACACAAGTTGGAAATAGAATATTTAAACATTAGACTTAGCAAATATAAGTGGAACTCAGAAGCGGATAGCATCCTGTATAAAATTTATAGTATTAACCTTCACCATAGAACTGAATCCATGATACATCTTTGTTCAAGGAAGGTACGTATGACCCATGGAAGAACCTGCCACTAAAGTCATCTCACACATTGCCCAAAGAATATCATACCCAAACATTTCTGGCAGGTTTATTGGCACTAAATATACTGGCTTGCCAGGGTTATTTAGTGTTGAGTGGCAATTTTGGTTATTCAAAATTCCATATTTTCCTCCATGTAATTCTCATCAACCAATTTTAAGAAAAGGATATAGACTTCATCTGATCTTAAAAGGCTACACTAGACACTAAATGAAGGTGATTTGATTTTGGGGAAGAATGACTTTTTGAGACCTACCTAGTAGTGAAAGGAATCTAAGAAATCCCTTTGGATATGCTTGTCTTTAAAGGCAGACATGGGGTCAAAGTTAGGAAAAGCTAGTTAGTCTGCTAACTGTCCCGAGAAAATTCTACATACTCCTAGAAAATACTTATCAACTTAAAAGCTATTCAAATCCAAGTGTTCTACAATTCAGTCATCTAACCTTAAAGATTGATATGTATATAAAACAAGCACAAATAATATGTTTCATAAAATATATTGTAAAAATGCTTTTCTCCTTCCTTTTTATAGCACATTTATAATGTACTTCAATCATTTATAAAGGGTGAAGAATAAATATATCATACACTTATTTTACAAAGGATTTATTTAACTATCAAGTGGGCAAGTCTATTAAGACACTCTAAGGTATTTGGTAGTTTTTGTTTTTGCAAAGTTCTGGGAAACTTCAGTATGAGAGCATCAATCAGTCTTTTGCTAAAGAATATAAAACCATATGGGAAATGTATACAAAAGAGATCAATTTAAACCATATCTATACTAGTCCTTAGTATTGCCTATGCAGTGTCAACTACATTATCATTGGGCACTAAAGTAAAATCTATCTTAGCAATTTCTTAGTAACTAGCAATAGATTTGACATCTGGTAGACAACTAAATGTCTACTCGGTAAATATATATATTTTAATGCCGGAAATATGTCCTATGTACAGGATTTCCTATAGAAACACTAAAAACACTTAAATGTTTAAAGTGTAAAATAACTTAAAGAATGTTTACCTCTTTCATGATTTCCTGAAAATCATGACGATATAAAGACGATAACGTGTAGATTACTTAACTCTTTTTGTGATTGTATGTAACTTATTTTATTTTTATATCTATTCATTTTGTGATATTGGTGACTGAACCATGGGTGCCATACACTCACATTAATAAAAAAATAAGAATTTTCACTTAGAAAATTGAATTGGAAAATGAATACCTGATTCATTCTTGGCAAATCTTTAATGTTTTCTTCTTTTTTGAGAAGCTCATCTTGCCATTGACTTAAATAGGCTTGAATATCAATTTTTCCTTTGCCTGAATAAAAGAAATACAGAATTTTTTGTAATGAATAGCTTGCAACATTTCCCCAAATCTCAAAAAGAATAACTGAAACTGAAAGCTACTTCACTGAGGTAAAAGAGTCCATCTCTTTTGGTTCAGGACATGATCTGGATTTAGCTTTGATCTTACTCACCGGCCTTCAGAATACATTTTCCACTTCTATTTATATCAATGATTCTTAACATGTGGGTTGTGACCCCTTTGTGTGTGTGTGTGTGTGTGTGTGTGTGTGTGTGTGTGTGAAACAACCCTTTCACAGGGGTTGCCTAAGACTATGGGAAAACACATATTTACATTATGTCTCATAATAGTAGCAAAATTAAACTTAGGAAGTCTTAGGGTTTTACTGCTGTGAACAGCAGATACCATGACCAAATGTTATAAGGACAACATTTACTTGGGACTGGCTTACAGGTTCAGAGGTTCAGTCCAAGGCAGGAGCATGGCAGCATCTAGGTTGGTATGGTTCAGGAGTTGCTGAGAGTTCAACATCTTCATCTGAAGGCTACTAAAAGAATACTGGCTTCCAAGTAGCTAGGATGAGGGTCTTAAAGACCACAGATACAGTGACACACCTACTCCAACAAGGCCACACTTCTTAATAGTGGCATTTCCTTGGCCAAGCATATTCAAACCATTACAGTAATAGCAACAAAAATAATTTTATGGTTGGGGGTCACCACAACATGAGGAACTATATTAAAGGGTCACTGCATTAGCGTCTTAGGGTTTTATTGCTGTGAAGAGATACCATGAGCAAGGCAACTCTTAGAAAGGGCAACATTTACTTGGGGCTGGCTTACAGGTTCGGAGGTTCAGTTCAGAGGTGGGAAGCACAGAATTGTGCAGGCAGACTTGGTGCTGGAGGAGCCAAGAGTTTTACATCTTGATCTGAAGGCAACCAAGAGGAGACTCTGTTCCATAGGCAACAGGAGGCTATGATTCCACACTGGGTGGAGCTTGAGCACTAGGAGACCTCAAAGCCAACTCCCACAGTGACACAAGCCCACTAACAAGACTACCCTACCCCTCTTCCAATAAGGCCATACTTCCTAATAGTACCTCTTCTCATGAGACAATCAGATTCAAACCACCACATTCCATTCTTTGGTCTCCATAGGCTTAATCAAAGCATGAGTCTATGGGGGTCATACCCTAGCCATAGCATAATGAAAAATACATTTAGTCCAATTTCAAAAGTCCCCATAGTTAATCACAAGCTCAACAATGTTTAAAAGTATAAAGTTTAAAGTCTCTTCTAAGGTTCATGCAATCTCCTATAAAATCAAAATCAAGAAGCAGATCACATAGTTCCAACATCACAGGCTATACATGACCATTCCAAAATGTTATAGTAAGGAAATACTGGATCAATGCAAGAGCAAAAACCAGCTGGGAAAACTTCAAACTCTGCATCTCAATGCGTGACGTCCAACTCTTTTCATCTTTTCTTTTCTTTTTTTTTAAATTTCATTTGATATATTTTTTATTTACATTTCAAATGATATCCCCTTTTCTGGCTCCCCACTCCCCGAAAGTCCCATAAGCCCCCTTCCCTTCCCCTGTTCTCCTACCCACCCCTTCCCACTTCTCTGTTCCGGTTTTGCCCTATACTGCTTCACTGAGTCTTTCCAGAACCAGGGGCCACTCCTCCGTTCTTCTTGTACCTCATTTGATGTGTGGATTATGTTTTGGGTATTCCAGTTTTCTAGGTTAATATCCACTTATTAGTGAGTACATACCATGATTGATCTTTTGAGACTGGGTTACCTCACTTAGTATGATGTTCTCCAGCTCCATCCATTTGCCTAAGAATTTCATGAATTCATTGTTTCTAATGGCTGAATAGTACTCCATTGTGTATATATACCACATTTTTTGCATCCATTCTTCTGTTGAGGGACACCCGGGTCCTTTCCAGCTTCTGGCTATTATAAATAGGGCTGCTATGAACATAATGGAGCACGTATCCTTATTACGTGCTGGGGAATCTTCTGGGTATATGCCCAGGAGTGGTATAGCAGGGTCCTCCGGAAGTGACACACCCAGTTTTCTGAGGAACCGCCAGACTGATTTTGAGAGTGGTTGTACCAATTTGCAACCCCACCAGCAGTGGAGGAGTGTTCCTCTTTCTCCACATCCTCGCCAACACCTGCTGTCTCCTGAGTTTTTAATCTTAGCCATTCTGACTGGTGTAAGGTGGAATCTCATTGTTGTTTTCATTTGCATTTCCCTGATGACTAATGACAACTCTTTTCATCTTTGTTGACTGCAACACAGTTCTTTCTCCTGGGCTGGTTCCACTCCCTGTTAGCAGCTTTCTCAGGAGACAGCCCACAGCTCTGGCATTTGAACATCATGGAGTCTCCAAGGCAACTTCATGTTACAGCTTCTTGTTCCAATGTCTGTGATCCACACATGATCTTCTGAGTTCCTCCAAAGGGCTGGTGTCCTTTCTCCAGCTCTGCCCTCTGTAGCACTCTATGCTCAGGTTGATCCACTCCACTGCTGCTGCTGTTCTTGTGATCATCCCATAGAACTGGAATCTCCGATACACTAGTGTCTTCTGCTACAACTAGGCTTCACCAACAGCTTCTCAGACTCTCTTCATGGGGCCAAGACTCAACTGCTTTGCATGACCCTTTCAGTCCTGGCCATCAACTGATACTGAGGTTGCACTCTCACCAGTGGCCTTCCCTGACCTCTCACAGTGCCGAGCCTCAGCTGCTCTTCATGACTCCTTAATGCTTTCAAAACCAGTACTATCTGGATGATTCTTACATATTTCCAAGTACAACTGCAGCATGAGGTACAACCTTGGCTATCTCTGGAACACAGCTTCTTTGTGCTCTCAGAAAACACTTCCCAGAAGATTTCACCTCCATGATGTTGGCCTCTTTTTAATCACCTTTAATTTCTTAGCTCCAGCTAACCACATCGATTGTCCCAGTAACCCCTTCTACTCTTGACTTTAAAGCCAGAGCCACAGGTAGAAGCTGCTGAGTTTCACTGTTTGCTGGAACTGGAACACAGTCCTCTTGTTCTATTACACCTTAGAGATCTGTATGACTCTATCGTCTGAGTACTGGGATTAAAGGCATAAACCACCACTCCTGGACCTGAGATCTACTTCTCTCTGTTTCCTGGTATTAAAGGCATGTTTCATCACTCCTGGATGTAAGCTTTACTTTAATTCATTTTCACAAGATCTTTATAAACATGGCCACTATGCCTCAAAATCTGGATAACCGGTGTGCTCTCCATTTCTGTACTGTAGTTCATTTGAAATATGCCAAGTTGACAACAGAGACTAGCCATCACAATCAAACCCTTGTCAATCTGTCAATCATATCTCTTTATGTCCAAACAAAAACAATATCTAGGTCATAATAATACCTAATATGATAAAACTATCTCTTGTTCAAATGCAAAAACATACACAATAAACTTAGTTCGATGGAATCTTGCTCCAAGGTCACTCCCTGAATCTCTTTATCTCCTTGAATATAGGATTCAGCTCCATTCTACTTCCTGGTGCCCCTTTAATACTTGAACCACATATTTCATATTTTTCTACTCTAAGCTTGCTATGCTTGATCAAAAATAATCTTCATAAGAGTGACCCATAGGTCTCCGCCTCTGGATCTGGAACAGCCTTGGCCACAGCACCCCATCTCCAACCAGTCCAGGAAGCCAACTATACACCCAGAGGCCAGCTAGGAAGAGGCAGCTTGCACTGGTGAGTCCAGCTCTGTAGAGTGGAGGATCCAGTCTGGAGGCTTCTGGAAAGAGCCTTCCTGTCTCCACCTCTGGATCAGGAACAGCCTTGGCCACAGTGCACCACCTCCAAGCAGTGCAGGAAGCCAGCTATATACCCAGAGGCCAGCTAGGAAGAGACAGCCTGCACAGGTGAGTCTGGCCCTGATGAGAGGAGGATCCACCTGAACAGCCTGCATCCAGAGCTGATCGGGGCCACAGAGGTACATACCCAAATACAACTACAAGAGTGGGTCTCGAGCATCTTTGCTTCTATGACTGTGCAACAGATTGGTAGGCAGGTTCCAACTGAGTAGAGGATCACTTGGGACACATCACACCAGGACTCCACCTGCACCCAAGAACTCTGCAGTACCACAGCAATTTGTGCCAGGGGAAAGCAGTTCACCCAAGGTTGCTGAGATAAGCCTTCAGGCACACATACAGGAGGCGCAAGCTCCTGCCAATGACAGCAGGCCAAACTAACACCAGAGATAACTTGATGGCAAAAGGCAAACGTGGGAACGGTGCCAACAGAAATCAAGGCAATATGGCACCATCTGAACCCAATTCTCCCACAACAGCAAGTCCTGGATACCCCAATACATGAGAAAGCAAGATTTGGATTTAAAATCACAGGTCATGATGCTGATGGGCATCATGGAGGGCTTCAAGAAGGACATAAATAACTCCCTTAAAGAAATACAGGAGAACACAAGTAAACAGGGAGAAACCCTTGAAGAATTAAGGGAAAACACAACAAAACAGGTGAAGGAATTAAACAAAGCCGTCCAGGATCTAAAGAAGGAGGTAGAAACAATAATGAAATCACAAAGGGAGACAACTCGGGACATAGAAAACTTAGGAAAGAAGTCAGGAGTCATGGATCCAAGCATCAACAACAGAATACAAGAAATGGAAGAGAGAATCTCAGGTGCAGAAGATACCATAGAAAACATTGACACCCACTTGATCACTAATTGAGAAAATACCCCACAGCTGGATCTCATGGAGGCACTTCCCCAACTGAAGCTCCTTTCTTTGTGATAACTCGAGCCTGTGTCAAGTTGACACACAAAACTAGCCAGTACAACTTTCAAACAAAAGTCATCAAAAAAAGATACAGAAGGCCACTTTATACTCATCAAAGGAAAAATCTACCAGTAAGAACTCTCAGTTTTGAACATCTATGCCCCAAATACAAGGGCACCTGCATTCATAATGGAAACCTTACATTAAATTAAATTACATTAAATTAAATTAAAGCATACATTGCACCCCACACAATAATTGTGGGGGACTTAAACACCCCACTTTCTCCAATGGACAGATCAGGGAAACTCAAACTAAACAGAGTCACAGTGAAACTAACAGAAGTTTTGGACCAAATGGACTTAATAGATATCTATAGAACATTTCATCCTAAATCAAAAGGATATACCTTCTTCTCAGCACCGCATGGTACCTTCTCCAAAACTGAGCATATAATTGGTCACAAAGCAGACCTCAACAGATATAAGATGATCAAACTAATTCCATGCCTCCTATCAGATCACTATGGAATAAAGGTCATCTTCAATAGCAACAAAAACAACAAAAAGCCCACATACACATGGAAGCTTAACAATTCTCTACTCAATGATAACTTGGTCAAGGAAGAAATAAGGAAAGAAATCAAAACCTTTTTAGAACTTAATGAAAATGAAGGCACAACATATCCAAATTTATGGGACACAATGAAAGCAGTGCTAAGAGGAAAACTCATAGCCCTGAGTGCCTCCAAAAAGAAGCTGGAGAGAGCATACACTAGCAGATTAACAGAACACATGAAAGCTTTAGAACAAAAAGAAGCTAACACACTCAAGAGGAGTAGAAGGCAGGAAATCATGAAACTCAGGGCTGAAATCAACGAAATTGAAACAAAAAGAACTATACAAAGAATCAACAAAAGTAGGAGCTGGTTCTTTAAGAAAATCAACAAGATAGATAAACCTTTAGCCAGCCTAACCAGAGGGCACAGAGACAGTACCCAAATTAACAAAATCAGAAATGAAAAGGGAGATATAACAACAGAAACGGAGGAAATCCAAAAAAACTATCATATCCTACTATAAAAGCTTATACTGAAGAAAACTGGAAAATCTGGATGAAATGAACAATTTCCTAGACAGATACCAATTACCAAAATTTAATCAGGATCAGATAGACCATCTAAACGCACCCATAACCCCTAAAGAAGTAGAAGTGGTCATTGACAGTCTCCCAACCAAAAAAAGCACAGGACCAGATGGCTTTAGTGCAGAATTCTATCAGACATTCAAAGGAGACCTAATGCCAATACTCTTCAAACTATTCCACAAAATAGAAACAGAAGGAACATTATCCAACTCGTTCTATGAAGCCACAATTTCACTGATACCAAAACCACACAAAGATCCAACAAAAAAAGAGAACGTTAGACCAATTTCCCTTATGAATATCTATGCAAAAATCCTTAATAAAATTCTTGCCAACCGAATCCAAGAGTACATCAAAATAATCATTCACCAGGCTTCATCCCAGGGATGCAGGGATGGTTCAATATATGGATATCTATCAATGTAATCCACTACATAAACAAACTCAAAGAAAAAAAACCACATGGTCATTTCATTAGATGCTGAAAAAGCATTTGACAAAATTCAGCATTCTTTCATGATAAAAGTCTTGGAAAGAACAGGAATTCAAGGCCCATACCTAAACATAGTAAAAGCAATATACAGCAAACCAGTAGCCAACATCAAACTAAATGGAGAGAAACTTGAAGCAATCCCACTAAAATCAGGGACTAGACAAGGCTGCTCTCTTTCTCCATATTTATTCAATATGGTACTTGAAGTTCTAGCTAGAGCAATTAGACAACATAAGGAGGTCAAAGGGATACAAATTGGAAAGGAAGTGTTCAAACTATCACTATTTGCAGATGATATGATAGTATACTTAAATGACCCAAAAAAAACTCCACCAGAGAACTCCTACAGCTGATAAACAACTTCAGCAAGGTGGCTGGTTATAAAATTAACTCAAGCAAATCAGTAGCCTTCCTACACTCAAAGGATAAAAAGATTGAGAAAGAAATTAGGGAAATGACACCCTTCACAATAGCCACAAACAATATAAAGTACCTTGGGGTGACTCTAACCAAATATGTGAAAGATCTGTATGACAGGAACTTCAAGTCTCTGAAGAAAGAAATTGAAGAAGACCTCAGAAGATGGAAAAATCTTCCTTGCTCTTGGATTGGCAGGATTAATATAGTAAAAATGGCCATCTTGCCAAAAGCAATCTACAGATTCAATGCAATCACCATCAAAATCCCAACTCAATTCTTCATAGACTTAGAAAGAGCAATTCTCAAATTCATCTGGAATAACAAAAAACCCAGGATTGCTAAAACTGTTCTCAACAGTAAAAGAACTTCTGGGGGAATCAGTATCCCCGACCTCAATCAGTACTACAGAGCAAATGTGTTAAAAACTGCATGGTAATGGTACAGTGACAGGCAAGTAGATCAATGGAATAGAATTGAAGATCCAGAAATGAACCCACAGAATTATGGTCACTTGATCTTTGATAAACGAGCGGGAAAACATCCAGTGGAAAAAAGATAGCCTCTTCAACAAATGGTGCTGGTTCAATTGGAGGTCAGCCTGCAAAAGAATGCAAATTGATCCATTCTTATCTCCTTGTACTAAGCTCAAGTCCAAGTGGATCAAGAACCTCAACATAAGACCAGATACACTGAAACTAATAGAAAAGAAACTGGGGAAGACCCTTGAGGACATGGGCACAGGGGAAATTTTTCTCAGCAGAACACCAATAGCTTATGCTCTAAGATCAAGAATTGACAAATAGGACCTCATAAAACTGCAAAGTTTCTGTAAGGTAAAGGACATTGCCAAAAGGACAAAATGGCAACCAACAAATTGGGAAAAGATCTTTACCAATACTACATATGACAGAGGGCTTATATCCAAGATATACAAAGAACTCAAGAACATAGACTCCAGAGAGCCAAATATCCCCCTTAAAAATGGGGTACAGAGCCAAACAAAGAATTTTCACCTGAAGAATATCGAATGGCTGAGAAGCACCTAAAGAAGTGTTCAACATCCTTAGTCATCAGGGAAATGCAAATCAACCCTGAGATTTTACCACATACCAGTCAGAATGGCTAAGATCAAAAAGTCAGGAGAAAACAGGTGCTGGATGTGGAGAAAGAGGAACACTCCTCCACTGCTGGTGGGGTTGCAAGCTGGTACTACCACTCTGGAAATCAGTCTGGTGGTTCCTCAGAAAACTGGGAATGATACTTCCAGAGCATCCTGCTATACTACTCCTGGGTATATACCCAAAGGATTCCCCAGCATGTAATAAGGATATATGCTCCACTATGTTCATAGCAGCCCTATTTATAATAGCCAGAAGCTGGAAAGAACCCAGATGTCCCTCAGTGGAGGAATGGATACAGAAAATGTGGTATATATACACAATGGAGTACTATTCAGACATTAGAAACAATAAATTCATAAAATTCTTAGACAAACGGATGGAACTGGAGAACATCATCCTAAGTGAGGTAACCCAGTCTCAAAAGAACACTCATGGTATGCACTCACTGATAAACAGATATTTAGCCTAGAAACTTGGAATACCCAAGACATAATGCACATATCAAATGGTGCCCAAGAAGAAAGGAGTGGCCCCCGGTCCTGGAAAAGCTCAGTGCAGCAGTGTAGGGGAATACCAGTACAGGGAAGTGGGAAGAGGTGGATTGGGGAACAGGGGGAGGGAAGTGGGCTTATGGGACTTTGGGGGAGGGGGGATCCAGGAAAGGGAAAATCATTTGAAATATAAATAAAGAATATATAGAATAAAAAAAAAAAAGAGTGACCCATAGGGCAGAGTCAATGCTAAGCTTTTTGAGACTTCCTTTGTCAATGGAATTAATCTAAATCTCTTTAGCCACAGGCAGACTTTTTAGACAAGGGCAAAAAGCTGTCACATTCTTCACCAAAATATCACAAGGACTCCTCCAATAAGGCCATACATTTTAATAGTGCAATTTCTTATGGGACAAGCATTTTCAAGTCACCACAATTAGAAAGGTTGAGAATCACTGATTTAGAGCAAAATTTTTCTTTGGGAAACTTGGGAAATAGCAAAAAAAAAAATATGAGCAAAGACGAAAAATGATGTATTTAGATTAAAACAGCATACTTTGATCCCAAGATAAATTTCATGTAGCTATACACCCTATATCCAGTTCTTCATATGTACATATGAAAGTCATTAATGGTAGCTCTTTTTCAAGAATTGAAAAACACTGCTTATTGATTCATTTGTTTAAAGGGTTCAGTTAAGATGATATTTCTGTGACCTTTAAATTCTCATTTAAATCTTCTTGAAAGCTGGGTAAAATAGTGGAAGTGTTATGTTCAACTAGATCTTCTGGAATTATATTTAATTAATGTTTTAAAATGAAGAATGATGAGCTTTAAATGAGTAATGCCATAGTCTCTATTAAAATATCAAGTGCACATACTACTTTATTCAATATTCTTATACTTCTCTGTATGTATCTGATTTTAAAGAAATATCTCTTATATTATCCTGAAATGTATATGTTAATTGTTTGGCATCATAGTTTGCAATGAAAATAATTGAAAATATATTAAATGTCCATCAGTATTGAGGCAGTGATTGAAAAAAAGTCTTACAATTAAATTGTGAAATGTTCTGTTCCCATTAAAAGTCAAAAGGAAGATCAAATGAATAGACATGGAAAATTACAAAATAAGAAAATAGCACCCAGTAGAAAACTGTTTATGGATATTTTAAAAAGAAAGATGTCTACATGTTTATGTATAAAAAGAAACAAGTCTGAAAAGGATATAGCCAAAATTATTACAGCCTTTACTTCTGGTTATGTTTATCTGGGGGTAAGAAAGACTACATGTTATCTGAATTCCAGCCACAAATATTATCTATTACTTTGTAATTAAAATAAAATCTTTAGGGAGCCATAGAGATGGCTCAGTGGTTAAGAGCACTGACTGCTCTCCCAGAGGTCCTGAGTTTAATTCCCTGCAACCACATAGTGGCTCACAACCATATGTAATGAGATCTGACTCCTTCTGGAGTGTCTCAAGACAGCTACAGTGTACTTACATATAATAAATAAATAAATCTCTAAAAAATAGAATATTTAAAATAATAAAAATGAATATGTGGATCACTTAGTGTTAAATTTTTGTAACTTCTGAGATGGAAATACCACAAGAAGAAATAATAAATTGTTATATTAATATGATGTATCGAAAACCTTCATTGTGGGGGCTGGAGACATGACTCAACGGTTAAGAGCAGTGACTGCTCTTCCGAAGGTCCTGAGTTTAAATCCCAGCAACCACATGGTGGCTCACAAACATCCATAATGAGATCTGACGCCCTCTTCTGGAGTGTCTGAAGACAGTTACAGTGTACTTACATATAATAATAGATAAATGGGGGTTCAGAAAAGGGGAAATCATTTGAAATGTAAATAAATATATCAATAAATTAAAAAAAATGAAAAAAAAGAAGTAATGCATCCCATAATAAATGTTCAGCCACATTAAAAAAAAAACTTTCATAAAAGGAGATACAGCCTTTAAAGAACTCTATCTCCGCCCTTTACAGCTATCCCTACTTATAGAATGAATAATTTAATAAATTGAATGATATGCCTACATTGTTATTGTAATACCTTTTTCAGGGCTATTTCTTCCCGACTCTGTTTCCTTCTCATCTGCAGGCTTAGAAACTAAAGGGAAAAGAGGGCAAGTGAATACTGTAAACTGTTTAACAGGTATCTTTTAAAAGTTAGGTACTATTTTGCACAAAGACTTAAAGACACTTAGTTTTCTTACCCACCAAAGCACTTATGTAACCTGACCTCCTAACATTAGAATGCAAAGTATTAAAAACATTCATAGTAAAAGAACACTGTATATTAATATTAAAAACATCATAGAGGATAATAAACCAAATTTAATACTTGTTTCTGAGTGATAGCTTCTTTATTTGACTGTTTTCAAATTAAGTTGTATTATTTTTATTAGTGGGAGGAAGGCTCCTTACATAATGGGAGTCTGAAGAACAAGCCACAAATCCCAAATATGGTAATAACTCATTGTGAAACCCTATACAACTCACTTGTTTCTGTACTCAGTGCTTTTATATATAACACTGGAAGATTTAAATAGATAATATTTGAGGTTTTTGTAATACTTTATATATAGGAGCAAATAGACACATACACACATAAATTTTCTCTATAAGACCATTGATAGTTATGAAAATAAATCAAATGACACAGTGTGTATCACTTACAAGTTATGTGAGAAAGCACATTCATCCCTATAGCTTTAAATAAGAGCTATGGCTTGTAAACCATCAAAGATCTGATTGGCTTCATTGTCCTTAATCAAAGCACAAACATGATCTGATATAGCATAGAGATTTCTTTAATAAAATTCAATGCAATATATGTATTATATATCCTGTCTTTTAAATGCTTTCATAAGAAATTTCAAAACGTATTGAAATTGTTAAATATGGCCTGATGAGTCAAATAGTTCGAGGCTTTGCTAACTGCTATTGTGGTATCAAAAAGTGAAAGTGCAGTGGCTCCAAGTCAGGAAGATCTCCACAAGTGAAGCCATCATCGAGACGTCCTTAGTCCCATCTACCTGGGAGACTGAGGCAGAAGGATGACTGGAAGCCAAGAGTCTGAGACTGGTCTAGGAAGTACAGCATGATCCAACTCAGAAACAACCCAGATTCTGTTAAAAGGTCAAACAAATATTTACCCTGGAGCTGACTGAAATAAAGTAATTCTTCTGTTGAAAGCTCGTCGCCCTTTGAAGACGTCTTAGACATCACTTCAGTATAAGCTGAAAACATATAACCCAAATCACATTTACTAGCAACAAAAGACAGGAAAGTAGTTCTTACTGCCCAGACAAGTTAAAGAGTAGGAATTAGGTGACGTGGGTGGAAGTAATATTGCTCTGCTCTGCTGTAAAATGCCAAATAAGCATTTGATCACCTTGCAGTCTCCGCTCTCTCCTATGTGTGCTTTTCTTTTTTATTGGTGGAGAACGTCATATATTCGTATACCATAGCTGATCAAAGCCATCTCCCCATTTCCTCTCCTGCAATGTTCCCTCTTTCACTACAACTATGCCCTTCTAATTTCATGGGCTCTTTTATACAACCCACTGAGTCCATTTGATGCTAAGGGGCATCCACTAGAGCAGGGGTAGCCCACTTTTTGTGCTTTTTAAAGTAAATTTCTGAGAGTCGTTACACATTGAAAAAAGAAAATCTGGCATTTGGGTTATATCTGAACCTGGAATCTCGGCATGTTTAAACCTCCTGCACTAATAAGGAAACACAAAGCAGAGTGCCTTACTTTGCTTACCACCTGTTACTTAACAGAACCATATTTCCTATTTTATACTTTATTCTATTTAATATTCCTACTTTTAATCCCTCTACAAAAATACATGAAATGGAAAAATTAAACCTTCAAATGGTAACCTAATGTAAGAACAGAAATTATTCTTATAATTCAGTTATTATACAGTTTATCTTTTATTTTTAACATTGCATTTGTGATTCAAGTGTTTGAAGGGTAAAGATGCTTTTAACTTGTTTTGTCTGCTAAACAACAATTCCTTGATAACATGAAAAGCCTTTAAAAAGCTTTAAAAGGAAGCCAGGAAGAGCATTAGACAAATTATGAGGTGCTATTTGATTTTATAAATTACCCAACCCAAGCTACTTTTTGCAATAATTTTTTTTAGAGTAGGGATACATTGGAAAGTAATTTTCTTAGGTCAGTGGAAAGAACTCTATGAGAACTGAAAGGGCGTGGTCACTTGGAGGAAGTCCAGTAGGATGGAGCAAAGAGCTTTGGAGTCATATCAACTATGTGATATTTGCCACATACTTGAATCTTCCCAACTGTCAGCTTCCTTTTTGTAAAAATTGGAAGGATGACATAATTTTTCAGAGACTGTGAGGCTAAAATAAGAGAGTGCATACAAATATGTTTTATAATGTATGTGGTTATGCATATGGAGCTAAGGCTCACATTGTGTATGAAATGAATAACATGACATAGCATATGCTCAATACCATAGCTTTTGTTCTGCTTCTTTTTGTAAGGATTTACTATACCTGTCATCTGGTCCTATTCTCTGAATAATTTGCATCATGTGCAAGTTTGGTATTCTGCCTACAGTGACTCTCTATCCTAATGACAATGATAGCAGAAATTCACCACTGGCCCAATATTTCAATGATACATAATTTCTTATACAAGCTACCATTTAAGATACAGTTAGCTGGACATGATGGCACAGACCATTCTTGCACTTCTGAGGCTGAGGTCAGCTTAGGATACATATTGAGATCCTATATCCAACCATGCACATTTATACATACATATATAAATAAGTGCCTAATAGGAAACTGAGGATCCCCCTGTTATATTGAATCTCTCCCACAGATTTTATTCCATCCATATCTATATATACACCAATAAAAATACTTATGCTACTACTTGAGGGTTATAATGAAACAATAATCTTGTGTCAAATGGAAAATTATTTTTAAATAGAATTAGCTGTGTAATGATGCCTGTTACAATGGAATGAGCTCTTACTGTACATCCTTAAAGACAGTTAAATTCTTACCTGGAGGAATATGCAGCTTAAAAAGCAGCTTGAGCTTCTCAGTAAAACTTCCATTGTACATTATATCTGTTCAATACAATTCAATCAGAAAAATCGTGTTATCTAAATATTCAACTGATTTGAACCAAATGATTAAAGATATCTGGTATAGAAAAGCAGCTAAGAATTACGATCCAAAACATTGTGTTTCTTAAGATAACAGTTAAACAAACAAATCAATCAGTTAGACTCTTCTCTTCAGAGCATGGAAGCACAAACACTCCACCAGGGACATAACATGCTCACTTCAGTAGCTCCTTTCGCCCAACCTTGTATTTGCCTTTTACTTTGAATGAGGGTTTACAATTCATCTGTGGAAAGAACTCTTCAAGATAACCCATGAAAAAAAAATCATTGCTGGGAGGATATGGCAACCAAAGAAACAAAATTTACAACATATCAACTATAGGCACAACTCATTCATTTACTATTTCTGTGTTATTTATCTAAGCTATATGGATAGATTTTTACCTGAGGAGAAATCCTTTCTTTGCATCTATATATCTGGTGTGGAAAAATCCAGGACATTCTCTTCCTGCCTTTTAAAGCATTAACATTTTCACAATGAACAGCTTGCTTCTTTTGAGAGGTTTGGGCAAAAAGAGATCAATATGTGGGGCTGGAGAGATGGCACAGTAGTTAAGAGTACTGGCTGCTTTTCTACAGGACCCAGGTTCAATTTCCAGCATCCACATCACAGCTCACAATTGTCTGAGGAGAGCTCCAGTTTCTGAGGATCTAACACCCTCATACAGACATATATGCAGGCAAAACACCAATGTACAAGAAATAAAAAAAAACCACAAAAAGGTTTATTCATAGATTTAGCAACTAACATGTCAAAAGCCCCAAAATTACTAAACCTGAAGATAATGTAATCCAGAGTGAAACATCTGTCTAAACTAGCAGTAATAGGCAGCAGTATACAACATTTTTGGGAGGTAGGGAAGATATTGATTTAGAAATTTAAAGGGCATCAGCCTACCAATTGCAGAGGAGAATTCTTTGAAGTTTATAAGGCAATCAGAGTTCTCATCCAACAATCTGAATGTCCATAAAGCTAGTGAGTCTCTGTTTGCAGAATGTGCCCAGGGACTCAACAAGTGATATAATACTCTGAATTGCTGGCAGTCAATCTGATATTGTTCCAAATATGACAGGCTGGGGTCATGATGCTTCAATCCTGGACAACTCAAATACCAATAACAAGATATAAACAGCTCTTTCTATCAAAAACAAATAAAAAAGGAAGATTATTAAATCAGAAAAAAGTAAAATATTTCTTTTAAACATGTCCATTAAAACATAAAAATATTTAAGAGTAATTGTGATAAAATTCTGCTAAAAGATTAGCTTTCATTACAGAGGAACAACCATACCTTAAAAATGACATATAGTTCATCCAATTCCTGAAGGCTCATTTTCACATCTTGCGATACAACACGCAACTTTAAAAAGATTAAAAACAAAGTAGACTGTAACATTGCTGTTTAGAAACTCTCTTTGAATTCACTCTAAGTTTCCCTCTCCCAGGAGAAAATGTTTTCTTTTTTATTTTTTAAATCTACACATCAATTTTTACTGCAGCTCTATTTCATGAGAGCCAAGTTAGTTCTTGGTATTTTGAACTGTTGAATTAACCTTGTGTTTATGATATAAATACTATTTGACTTTAGTGTAGTTACTATATAGTGTTAGACTATTAACATTTTTGTTAATTAGTTGAAAGAGTAAAATACATTTTTAGTGTAATAAAAATATCACAAATAAACATCAATGAGAAGAAAAGTATAACATATGAACTAGCAAAATGGCTCAGTGGATAAAGACACCCCAAGCCTGATGAGCCGAGCTCAAGGGCAGGAAGCCATGCTGATGGAGGACAATGGCATAATGTATGCTCTGGCCCATATGCATGTTCTGACGTGAGTACATACTCCAACAGAGAAATATGATAAAAAATTCAAAAGGCAATATATAAAGATGGATATGGAAGTCATTAAGGTGTTCATTATATAAAATGAGATAAATTGAGGCAAAATCGATAACTCTCTTGGAAAATATGTCACCAAAATAAACTCAAATGTGCAAAAAAGGACCCTGAATACACAAAACAGAAATGATAAGCAAAGAGCCACCATCATTAGAACTCAGCAGACATAAAAGGTTTCATAGTCTTGTTTTCTCAAACTTTCTATGTAAGGTAAATTATTCCAGAGCATAGAAAAATATGAGTTTACTATAAAATTTATTATGTAACATAAGCAAAATTGATCTAAAAATTAGCATTCACATGAAAAAGAAAATCTTAACTGCGTAGTGGCGCACACCTTTAATCCCAGTATTTGGGAGACAACAAAAGGCAGTTCGCTGTGAGTTTCAGGGCAGGCTGGTTGGGCTACATGGCGAGCTCTAGGCTAGCCAGGGCTACACAGTGCAATGATGCTCTAAAAACGCAAAAGAAATTCTGAAATCAATGTAATTTTAACACAGCTGCAGAGAACCTTGCTAAACTAGTTAAATTACCAAAACAATGCAAATAAATATTATTGTCAAATAATTTAAAAATTAGTTCATTTAAAAATGCAATGCGATTCTAATAAGTCTTTAATAAAATTTACTATATTAAAGTAAAAAGCCACACAATCTCAAGAAATGAACATCATTCTATCAAAGTTAACATTCACTATTCATTCTTTAAAAAATATTTTTTTCTAAATTCCAGATAGAATTTTGTGTGTGCTTAGCAAACACTCTACTATTACTTTTCAACCTAGAAACTTAATAAGACTTTCTTAGTTTAATAAAGGATATCCTCCAAAAATCAATAGTAATAAAATATGAGAGGCATTTCTATTAAATTTAGAGATAAGACTAAAAGGCCTACTTCTGCTATTATTCAATATTTCTTCAAGGTCTCAAGATATATACACACAAAGAAAAAGAGTGCACATATTAGGAAGGATCAAAACTCTTGGTACCGGAAATTATACACTCTTTATTTGGGATATCAAAAAAAAAAAAAGCCAACCAACAATCAGTGCAATCAGTAAGTCGGTGCTATAGCTGCAACAACACACAAGGCAGTTGCATTTATCAAGAACTTTTGCATTTATGCCAATAAATAGTTGGAAAATTTAAAGAAACAAGTCTCGTTCATGTTATGCGTAAAATGTCTCAGGACAAAATCAACAAGAAATATTTAAGGCCTTTGTGCTAGCTAGCTTTATGTCAACTTGACTCAAGCTAAAGTCATCTGAGAGGAGGGAGCCCCAGTTGAGAAAATGTCTCCATAAGATCAGGGTGCGGGCAGCCAAGCCTGTAGGACATTTTCTTAACTAGTGATTGATAGGAGAGGATACAGCGTACTGTGGGTGGGTACAGCCCTGAGCTGGTGGTCCTGGGCTTCAGATGAATGCAGCCTGAGCAAGGCATGGGGACTAAGCAAGTACTCTTCTATGTATGGCCACTGTATCAGCTTCTTGCTCTTCCAGGTCCCTGCCTGACTCCCTTGAATGGCAGACTGTGAAACTGAAATGTAAGAAAAATAATCCCTTTCCTCCTCAGTTTGCTTTTGGTTATGTTGTTCCATCACAGCAACAGAAACCCTAACTAAGATAGTGGACAGGATCAGAACTGTAAATGCTTGCTAAAGGACATTTGAAAAGTCAGATAACTACAATAGAGATTGGAAAGAAAAAAAGTCTCCCCAGATTTCAAAGTATACTCTAAAGATACAAAAATGTATGACATAATTGCAACAACAGAAATATAGAAGTGCTTTTCTGTATGTATAAAAGAGCTCAGAATATAAAAAAAGTATAATACAGTAAGAATAGAGAATTAGTTTTCAGATAACGAATGGTTTTAGTTAAAAATATTAACATGTATAAAACTAAAATCTTCCAGGTATATTAACCTGTATGTTAAATATTAAAATATGAAATATTAAAATAGACATAATTTGGATAGAGAAAGGCCAAATTTTACATGAAAACTAGGTATTATGCAAGAAAAAGGAAAGACTTGACTAACATACAAATCTGTAATTTGTAAATCTGTAATTTGTATATTCTGACAGACATTATAAAAACATGACAGAAATGAGAGAAGTGTAGGGTTACAAAGATAACTTTTAAAGAATTAATACTACTAATAATCAATGAGATCTTATACACCAAGATTAATAAGATAATGTCATAGAAAATGGCAAAAGGCTACAACTAATCAATTAAGAAACAAGAAAAACTAATAAACACACTAATAATTAGTAAACTATTTAAAACAATCGGTTGTCTATCCTACAGAACTTGATACTAAGACTCTATTGTTGAAGTCACAGAACATGGACAAATCTAGCTGGTGCTGGGGAGTGCAATATGTCTGTAGTCTAATCCAGTTGTGAACTCTGTAAGCTACAGTAATGCCTGCCTGGTAATACCTGCTGGTTGGTGCAATAGTGGCTAACTGCATTTTGGTTAGATTTAAGGCCCTCCACAAGACAGAACCCATTACTTCCCAATCACTTCTCGCTATACCCATAGATCAGTTCATCTCTCAAGCCTCATTAGAGAAGCTGCTTCTTGCAGCAGACAGCAATCGGTATAGAAATGGACAACTGCTTAATGGGAAGAGAATAAGAGACTTTGGAGTGTTCAGGCCTAAACTGGATGTCTATATCACACCTTGCCTCACAAGGCTCTGAGATCTGTGCAGAGGAGGGAAAAGAAAGGTTATAAGAGCCAAAGGTTTCAGATAACTTCCTGGAAACAGTTTCCCAGATAGAAGAGGGTGGATGTGCATATGAACTCACAGTGATTATGATAATATGCATATAATCTCAAACCACACACACACAAAAAATCCTAGCATGTAGGAGGGAGGCAGACACAAAATCTTATTCTGAGCTGAGGAGCTATTGGCATTTGATGACTACTGGGAGAGGCGGTATCAGCTTTCTAGTGTTTGTTGACTGTACTCCAGGACAAACCCCATTCCCAGGAGTACACAGCCAACAGAAACTGAACTCAATGGATTCAAAAGAGACAGAATATGAAGTTGAGTGGCTAGGGAGGTGAGGAAGAATCTGGAAGGAGTTGGTAGAAGAGAATGAATATGATTAAAATACAATGTATGAAAATTTCAAGGAATTATACCATGGTAGACTACTTTGTGCACTAAAAAGAATGAGTGAGATTTAATTGTACTGATATGCAATGATAATTATATATTTGAGTGGCTGATATAATATGTGGTTTCATTTTTAAATGTATATGCTCTCTTCCTATCAACATGCATATATTTTATCATATTACATGGTAAAAAGAAATGTAAGGATACTTCCAAATGATTTAAAAATTGTGGGGTAAGAAAACTTTATTTTAAAAATATTTCTGAAATGATTTAATTATCTGCAATAAATATATGTAACTATATTTTAAGTTAATATTTAGAAACAAAACCAAAGGTTCTCTATCTTATGTCACAGTACCACTTCTTAATTATTTAATTGAAACTTAAACCTAGGATCTTCATTAATGTTAATCCTCCTAGATTGTATCTCTGAGGACTTAGTTTTTAAGTGAGGAAGTTTATAAAACAATAAAACATAATGATAAAAAACTTAAACAGTGTATATCAACATAAACAGCAAAATAAAGTTTCTCTCTACAGGATCAGGATTCATCTCACTGACCAGAGGAAAACAATATCAGCAGTCACCTATGGAACCATAGAAATATTTTAAGAATGGATTTCTGTTTTACACCCTTTAAAGTTTCCTTTAGGCATTACAGAGAAATAATTTTACTAGAAACACTGACTATTATGAGGGTCAGCTGGTTATCTCTAATTTTAGGTTTAATTTTTAATTATGTGCATATATGTACAAGTGTAGGTTTGTACATTTGAGTGCAATGCCCGTGGAGGCCACAAGAAGGTGCTGGATTCACTGTAGCTGGCTCAATAGGGATTTTTGAAACCAAACTTGCATCCTCCAGAAGAGCATGTCCTTAACCGCTGAGCTCTCCAGCCCAAGCTTTTCTTACTGAAGGAGCATGCCATAAATGTGTTTTGAATGTTAGTGAATGAATCATAGCATTCAGTACTGCTTCACAGGAATGCTGAAGGCCAAGCAATACTTTGAACATGTTGAAGTACACAGAATCATTCATCCAGAAGCAAACAACACTGCTCCTCTAAAACCTTACAATGAGTCAAGCTAAGGCAAGAGCTTAGCCCTAAAGTCTAGCTTTTTGCATTTTATTCACATGAAATTTTAAACAAAGTGAAAGAGAAGTTACTCCAGGGTTTCCCCCTAGGGAGTGGAGCCTTACCACATTCTGCTTTGTTGTTTCCTCCAGGGTCTGGATCACATACAACCGATTTCGACAGCGCATGCTGTGTATATCTTCGTAGCGAATACTACCATATTTCTGCAAGAAATGATTTCAGTGGCTACTCATTCATAATAAATAGCCACTTCTCGTACAACTGCATTTCATCAGACTCAATTCTCTGAGGTCTTGGTTCAATTTCTAGCTATTTTCATGATCTGTTCAGTGACTTTGCACATTTTCATTCCAGCTTGTATATTTATACAAATAGTCACTGAAGAAAATTTTATCTATGTGTCTTGACTAAAAACATTTTTAAAACTCTTAGCCTGCAAAGAGAATCATTTTAACTTTTTATGCATTGATACATATTTAAAGATGAATACCATTTGTGAAAGCAAGGGAATTTAATATCATTTAATGAAAAATAAATTGAGAAAGAGGCAGTTATGCAAACTAGAACTAAATTTTATAGTAAAGTTAGATTTTAAGTTGTTTCTTTGTTTGAATTGTTATCTTACTTTTAATATATAAGTATGCCATGCAATTATTTATAAATATTTAAATATGTTATGTCATCATATTTATGGTATAAAAAAAATCCTTACCTCATTGGACTCTCTAATCAAATCTGTAATATCAACTTTAGTATGATTGCTTTTTTCATCATTGATATTTGAACCCTGCTGAACATTTGAAGGCAATGGGCTATCCTTATTAATGACATTGTCAAAGAACCTATCCAAAAGTGACAATAATAGAAGAGTTAGTGGAAGTCAAACAGTAGTAGCAGAGAAAACCACAGCTAATGTCTCCCGAGTTAGTCAGAGATCAATTTTATAACTGAGAACTCTCGGGAAGGAGTATGAAGAAGAATATGAAGGTGGTTGGAAGAAAGGAAAATAAGTGGAAGGAATTACATGCAAACATTTCTTTGGGAGAAAAAACATGAAGGAAGTGAACAGGTGCAGCAAAAGTTTTGAGAATTCTGGAATTCTGGTTTCTTAAAAAAAAAAAAAAAAACACAGAAATCTTATAAGAAAGTGCATCTGTTTTAATCCCAGGCGTAGAGATGTGGGCTGCTTCGGATTGGCCACAACAGCTGACTATGACTTGCTTCATGCTCTAGCAGGGGAGTTGGTTTTGCCAGCTGCAGATAATTTCTGCAATTGTATAATATTTGCAATTCTGGGAGCTTTTCAGAGGGTATACAAATGCTAGGGCCCCGAGAGGTGGGTGGTTATTGGTCATTCAGGGAGGTTGGTTGTGATTCATTAGTATCCATGGTCAAAGAAGAAACAAAGGAAAGAAATTAGATTCAGGAATTTTCCTAATTCTTCTCTCCCCTCTCTCCTTGTTTCTTTCCTATTTAGTGCTAGTGGGTGAAACCATGGGGATCAAGGGCGGGAAAAAGAAGAACCCACAGCGCAGCAAAGACCAGCTACAAAATAGGTTCAGCACGTATTCAGCAAATACTCCAAATCCATTCAGAATGGAATGAATATCAGGTCTGTAGAGGGATGAAATGGGAAATCAGTTTTAAAAAGGAAAACTGAGGCCTTAAGAGTTCTGAATGCCAAAGGAAGGTGTCTATATTATTCTGTACAGAATGGAGTTTAAGGAAGCATGACAACAATTGCCAATTGATTTTCATTTACTTAGCTCATACAAAATACATGCATATACACAAACCTCATGTGCTTCAATACAAAACAACATTCATACAAAACCAAACAGGAAAATACAGCTCAACCTACCTGACTGATACCACTTGGAAACCAAGATTATTTTCCCTACAGGATACTTTAATGTTACTACCTAGCTCTCTGCCCCTCAGATTACTGTCTATATACACACATTTGAGCTTAAACTAGAATTATTGTTATGATTTACTAAATTAATGATATTAGCACGAATGTGTAAGGAACCTAAGTGTTCACATCAAAGTGATTTACTTTCACAGCATTCTATTTAGAAACAAAGGAGAGAACTTTGGGCCTGACTTTTTCTTTCAACGAGCTATGTGAGACTTGAAGTGAGTCATTTGAAGTTTCTAAAGCTGGGTTTTCTTATTGGTAAACCAAGGAGATTGAATAATGAAATCACTCAGCTCTCCACTGGATTTAAAGAGTTAAACATTTTACTAGTGTGTATGTGTGTCTACATACCAGATATGTTGAGGGGCCTATGGAGGCCAGAGAAGGCTATCAGGTCCCCTGGAGCTGGGCAGCAGCTTGACATGGGTGTTGGAAACTGAACTCATTTGGGATAGCAGTCAACATTGCCAATTGCTAGTCCATCTTTGGAGCCCCACCTCCAGATTTAAACACTACAGTGGTCACCGTACCTGTTCAGTGCCGTCACAGCTTCAGCATCATCTTTACATGTCAGAAGTTTGTCTAAATTATAATCAAGGATTGCCAATCCCAGTTGTAAAATGGCTTTTATTCCATCATAGAAGAAACAGTCCACCACGTTGACTGCACTTTCAATGGGGAGCACACTAATGAAAAGTGTGAGGAACCATGAAAGAGAAACTGAGGAAAAGAAAGTCATGTCGGTCATGTGCTCTGTCAGCTGAGGAAGGTGATCCCTGATAAGTTCTTCAAACACTGCCTGATCCACCAAGGCACCTGGAAAACATCAAAGTGAATTCCTTTCAGAAGGCTTTCCTTGTGGTTCCTCTCTGCTTTCATTAGCTTCAGGACAGAGCTCATCTTACTTCCTTCAAACAGGACCCCATTAGGAACTTTTCTATAATGTGTACATCTCTGCAACTGCTAGTTAAGTGTCATGACCCTAAAATTACTTGAGAAGCTCACTTGCAATTCGTTTGAAGGGTTCCTGAGTCCTTCTAACAATCAGAGACATATACTATATACTATAACCACTGGTGTGAACTCTTCTTCAAAGAATTCAATATCTTTTGTGGTAGTAGGGTGTAATTCAGGGCTTGTGCATACTAGGCAAATGTGCTATGGCTAAGCTATATCCTTCCACCTTAAAGAATTTAATAATGCACACATAGCTATATTAAAGGCAACATAATCAAAACCTAGGCACAATACTGAAAACCTATGAAAGAAAGTACAAAGGACACAGATTATCTATAGACGTTAAAATAGGTAATCTTTATATATTTGATAACTAAAGATAATATCACAAATTAACAAACAAAAACTCAATTATTTTATATGTAAACTCATATAGAGACTCTAAGCTGATTAAAATCTCTTTCTCATTGAGAAACTATCCTTAGTAGTTCTAGATGTCTCAAATCATTATTTGGACAATATAGTATTTATAAACTTAAATAAGTTTCCCTTTCATTACGGACCACGTCCTTATTTTTTTTTTTAAGTAACATATAAAACATTTCCCCAACTATACCTTCAGTATCAGAAGCTCTTTTCCCAAAAGCATCTGCCAATGTGACATTTTGATATTGCTTGTGTTTTCTGTCTTTCTCAATCTAATTTACCAACACTTCCACTAGACTTGTAATTTAACAGGCGAGAAGCCAGGCATGGTGGTACATCTACTGTAATCTCAGCACTTGGAAGGCTGAGGCAGGAAGACTGCTAGTTGAAGTCATATAATCTGAGTTATACAATCAGATCTTGTCTCAACAAATACCCTGTTCCCCAATTCACAAACAAATCCACTCTTGTACCAAATAGACAATAGACATTAGAAATTGTTTTGGTTGGTGGTTTAGTCCCTGGGAGCTCTGGGGGTACTGGTTTGTTCACATGGAGGGACCCATGGCTCCAGATGCATATGTAGCAGAGGATGGCCTTGTTGGACATCAAAGGGAGGAGAGGCCCTTGGTCCTGTGAAGACTAGATGCCCCAGTATAGGGGAATGTCAGGGTAGGGAAACAGGAGTGGGTGGGTTGGTGAGCAGGGAGAGGAGGGATGGGATAGGGAGTTTTGGAGGGGAACCAGAAAGCAGGAAAGAGGATAACATTTGAAATGCAAATAAAGAAAATATCTAATAAAAAATGTTTTAAATATATTGTCTTCTGTGGTTGAAAAAAATCATGTGAAACTAAACCACCCCTCGGTTCATATATTAATAGTATTTGGAGTTAGGACCTTTGGGAAGTGATTAGGCTTCTGCCTTAATGAAGTGACAAGAATATTAATGAATAGATTAGTTAACTCATAGATTAGTACATTATAATGGAAGTGGTTTTGTTATTTTTTAAAAGTAAGCTAATTCTAGTGTACTGGCCATATGATACCATATGTCCTGTTACTGTGAAGCAATAAGACCCTGACAACATGCTGAGCAGATGCTCTTGGCCCTCCCAGCCTCTAGAGCCACTAATTAAAATAAATGTCAAAATAGATTAAGTCGGCATCTATGTGTAGATATATGCATGTGTGTGTGTGTTGTATGTTTTTTGTATTTGTTTTTACCAATGATTCGACGATTAAAATAATCAGGCAACATTCGTTCACATACAGCAACCAGAAGCCAAAAAGCTTCTTCTTCTTTTGCATATAGGAGCAATACTGAAGTCAAAATGTTCATTGCCTAAATTTCATAGGAAAGAAATGAAAAAAATAAATATTTCTCAGGTAGTAACTGTATTTCTTTCTTCAAGTACAGAACTTCTCAACAACAGTAATGACAAATGACTAAATACTGGCATCGTAAGGACTTGCAGCTAGTTCAAAACAGCAGTGTACAATTAGGCAACCATTTGCTAGCTGGATATTTTATATCATAATATTAAAGGGAAATGAAGCAGTAGCATCATGGCTACAATCTAATTAGGCTGATTTAAATGGGTTAACAGTCTTAATTATTATGACCCTTTAAAACAAAACACATAATTGTAAATGATATCCCAATACTGCATAAAACAAACTTTATCCAGTGGAGAATATCGTTTGGACATGAAATCAATCACCATTCACTATGCACAAAATGGAACATCACCCCAGTTAAATGCTTTGTCTTCTTAGTTTTTCCAGTTTTCATCACTGTAGATTCTCATTATCTGGTACATGCAATTTTGATTCAAATCCTCGAGTTTCTACTAACAAAATAGGTTGTTTTTTTATTGATATATTTTTTATTTACATTGCAAATGATTTCCCCTTTTCTGGGTCCCCACTCCCTACAAGTCCCATAAGCCCTCTTCCGTCCCCCTATTCTTCCATCCACCCCTTCCCACTTCCCTGTTCTGGAATTCCCCTATACTTTGCACTGAGTCTTTCCAGAACCAGGGGCCACTCCTCCATTCTTTTTGGACATCATTTAATATGTGGATTATGTCCTGGGTATTCAAAGTTTCTAGGCTAATATCCACTTATCAGTGAATGCATACCATGATTGATCTTTTGAGACTGGGTTACCTCACTTAGTATGATGTTCTTCAGCTCCATCCATTTGTCTAAGAATTTCATGAATTTATTGTTTCTAATGACTGAATAGTAAAGGACAAAACGTCAACCAACAGACTGGGAAAGGATCTTCACCAACCCTAAATCTGACAGAGGGCTAACATCTAATATATACAAAGAACTCAAGAAAGTAGAACCCAGAGAACCAAATAACCCCATTAAAAAGTGGGGTACGGAGCTAAACAAATTTTCACATGAAGAACTTCGGAGAGCAGAGAAACACCTTAAGAAATGTTCAACATCATTAATCATTAGGGAAATGTAAATCAAAACAACGCTGAGATTTCACCTCACACCAGTCAGAATGGCTAAGGTCAAAAACTCAGGAGACAGCAGGTGTTGGCGAGGATGTGGAGAAAGAGGAACACTCCTCCACTGCTTGTGGGATTGCAAGATGGTGCAACCACTCTGGAAATCAGTCTGGCGGTTCCTCAGAAAACTGGGCATGTCACTTCCTGAGGACCCTGTTATACCACTCCTGGGCATATACCCAGAGGATTCTTCAGCATGCAATAAGGACACATGCTCCACTATGTTCATAGCAGCCCTATTTGTAGGAGCCAGAAGCTGGAAAGAACCTAGGTGTCCTTCAACGGAGGAATGGATACAAAATAGGTTTTTTTAGGTTTATTCTTTCTTCTCCATTTCCATTCCTACTTAACTTTCTGTTTTTACTGGAAGGAAGAAAAAAAAGGAGTTGGAGCTCTTTTAAAGAGGACTGTCATTATTCTATCTGTCTGATACTCCTCTGAAGACGCCACTTACAAAGTTGTTTTACTTGACCTGACACCAAGTTCATGTAGCACAGAAGCTTTTCTCCTCAGAAGTGTTTGTTAAAAATTATCAGAGGTATCTACTGAACATGTGGCTGCTTGAGGCAGTGGGTAACAGCTGGGCAAACAAGAAATTAGCAAAAAAAAAAAAAAAACAGTTGAAAAAATCCGGGGACTTTGAAAAACTTTAGCATATCCAAGAATCTAGAAGTCTATGTCCACGTATATTTATAGCTCTCTGTATATTTTTCTGAGGTGCTTGGTATGAAAGCCATGGCTTTGTGCATGCTTGGCAAGCACTGTATTACTGCACTATATTTTAGCCTGTATGTATGCTAAGAAAGAAAAAGGCCAAGCTCTCATCATAGGGCAAGCATAAAGTGGTAGAAAATGGAAAAAGGAAAAGATAAGAAAACTCAACATCATTGTCTTATTCAACTATGAACAGCATTAAGAGCTGGCCTTGCAAAACATCTCTTAGTGCAACAGTGTACAAATGTTACAGGCATAGCCAAACACTTTCTTATTATATTTACGACCCACTTCACAAAATGAAACCCATATATGGCACCATTATCGGGCCAAGAAATTCTAGCTAGAAAGATCACTGATCCTAGAAAGAACCTTCTACTGCTATTTTGCTAAATGAATGCTAAATGACTCATTATTAAGCCAACTCCTAGTGATATCATTATACCCACACATTAAGGTATCTCCTAACCCTTATCAGAGAACTGTTTGCAGTAGATGATGGGAATGTGGCAAAGAGCCACAACTAGCCAAAGGGCAAAGAATAAGAGGCTACATAATGTTCAGGCTTAACTGGAACTCCTGTTCTAGAAGATCAGAGGTCGCTGTAGAAGAACACTGGAAAGAACAAGTGTAAGGGCCAAG
Organism: Apodemus sylvaticus; assembly: GCF_947179515.1. Taxonomy (NCBI): domain Eukaryota; kingdom Metazoa; phylum Chordata; class Mammalia; order Rodentia; family Muridae; genus Apodemus; species Apodemus sylvaticus. The sequence goes on along the minus strand of NC_067495.1, from coordinate 101,392,773 downwards.
TGTGGTGAACAACTACAAGGAAACAGTACCTTCTGGATACTGCGGGCTTCTGTGAATTTGTACTCACAGTGGTTCTGACAGCATGTATAAGACATATGCACGTGTAAGCCAGACCAAATCCCAGCATGGAAAAGATAGTTGGGACAAAGTTCCATCCCTAGCTGAGGAGTTATTGGCAAATCTTAGCTGCCTGGAGAGAAAGTATCAGTTTTCTCTATGTGTATCTTGATATGTCTGCCATGTGATGCCATGTGCTAGTGGACAATGACACATCCAAGAATGTTTAGGTAGCACAAATTGGCCTTGATGAGAAAGGGACGGAAAAAGAACATAAAGTTGGGTGGGAAGGGAACAAGGATGAGTCTGGAAAGAGTTGGAACAGGGATGGTAAATGTGTCTAAAATGTACAAACTTCTCCAAGGACTAAAGAAAATATGTATTTAAAGTGGAATTAGGGGCTGGAGAGATGGATCAGCAGTTAAGAGCAATGACTACTCTTCCAAAGGTCCTGAGTTCGAATCCCAGCAACCTTATGATGGCTCACAGCCATCCGAAATGCAATCTGACTCCCTCTTCTGGTGTGTCTGAAGACAGCCACAGTGTACTTAATTACATATAGTAAATAAATAAATAAATAAATAAATCTTCAAAAAATATAAAAAGGAATTACAACAAATAAGTTAGGCTCACCAAAATATTTTTAAGACAGCACTCTTTAAAACTGCCTATCTTTAGGTAGTTTCACAAAAAGGATAAAAACAAAAGGCTGAACTTCAATTATTACCATATGAAAAGAAGTAACATACAAACAACATTACAGAAACAGAATGTGGTGAACAACTTTTTGTTAAATATTGGATAAAATATGTAACTTTCTTTAAAAATACTAATTACTAAAAGTGGCTATAGAGGAAAGAAAACTCAGAATTGAGATACAATAAGAGACTGAATTAGTAATGGAAATGCTTCCTACAAGAGAATGAAGAACAGATGGTTTTACTGGCACATTCTGCTAAACATTTAAAGAAATAACACCAGTCCTTCACAAATCATGTAAAACCTAAGAGGAAGAAACATAATCCAACTTGTTCTAGAAATCCCGACACAAAAATTAGACAAAGATATTACAAGACAACTACATATCAATGTATTTTATGAATATTAATGTAAAATCCTCAAACTAATAAGAAACCAAGCTCAAGATCATACAAAAATACTAAATACTAACAACTGGTATTTATAATGGGAACCCAAGAATAGTAAAAAATATAAAAACTAAATAATGAAACATGTCATTTTATCTAAAACAGAAAACCCATGATAATCTTAATGGACACAAAGAAAAAAATCATTTGACAAAATTTCCAGATGCCTCAACCTTATACAAAGAAGTACAGGCATCTAAGGAAACTGGGAATAGGAGAGGCAGGCAGTCTTCCCAGGAAAGAGCACATTGAGTGCTTATCCAACGTCTAATGGTCAGCCCTGAGAACATACATATGAACTGCATTATATGGACTGAACAGGTTATATTTATAAATATATGGATGTATATACATGTATCTAAGCAATAAAAAGTAGTGAACATAGAGGCCATACATTTGAAGGAGAGTAGGAAGGAGTTTATGTGAGGGTTCTGAAGAGAGGAAAGGGTAGCGGGAAATGTTGCAATCAAAAATTAATCTCAAAAAAAACTAAAAATTAAATACTTTTACCCTGGTTAGCTTTTTATTACAGAGCCCACTATATAGCTCAACCTAGACTTAAACTCAAGATCCCCCTGCCTTAGCTCCTAAGTATTAAGATTACAGGTATATTTTCACTGCACTCACCTTCAATATTCTCTCTCATATATATATATATACATATAAAATGTACATATGCACACACACACACACACACACACATATATATATATATATATATATATATATATATATATATATATATATATATATATATATAACATGTACACACACACACACACACACACACACACACACACACACACACATCTATATCCCCCAAAACTAGAAATATAAAGGAAATTCTTCAACATATCTACATATAAAACCCTCCACAGTTAACTGTATACTTAATCAAAAGACTGTCTCTCTCTAAGACAATAAGACTAGAATATTCATACAGCTATCAATCCAGGTGTGCTGGGCTACATTTGTAGTCCCAGATGCTTAAGAGGCAGGCGTGAGAAGATCACTGAAGCCCAGGAGAACTAGACAAAACTGAATAATAATTAGATGGCATCTATAACAGTAAAATAATAATATTAACAATTCCACTTAACATTATATTGAAGGTTATCCATTTAGGCATGGAGAAAGGAAGAACAGTGTTCAGACCAAAATTGGAGAAAAACATGTCATTATTTAGATTTTGTGATTCAATATTGAAACTTGAAAGAAACCCACAAACTATTTCTTAGAGCCAATTAGTTAAAGAAATCAAGATAGGTATATATATAATGCTGTTTAATGCACTAGCAAAAATAAAAAAGCAAAAAGGAAATCCATTTACTATAATTTCAAAAGGATTAAAACACTTAGAGATTAAAAATCATCCAAAGAAATTTTAAGATTTGTACATTGAAAGCTATCAAACAATCTTTTTCAGAAAAAGAAACCAGAGTCCTCAATAAAGAGGAAAACACCCTATGTTCATAGTTTGAAAGACTTAATGTTCTCAACATGTATGATTCCCCAAGTTGATCTGCAGAATCCATGTAATGGCTGTCAAAGTCTTAGCTTTTTTTTCCCCCTAAGATGACATTTTGAACCCATATCCTAAGTCCCTTAATAATCTCAGGAAAGAGAACTGTCTACTGACCTAAATAGTTGTTTCTATTTAATTAAAAATACTCAGGGCTGGAGAGATGACTCAGCAGTTAAGAACACCGACTGCTCTTCTAGAGGCCCTGCCTCTGCTTCCCAAGTACCAGAATTAAAGGTGTGCACCACCACCACAGTGGTGGGACTGGGATATGTGCTGGTATGAATCTTGTGGGAATGACCAACTAATGAGTGGTCTAACTTGAGACCCATATCATGACCCATGCCGAACACTGCCTGAATTGCCAGAAACCAGAGACTAGATATCTCAGTGACCTAGGGTAGAATTAAACATGACTGACCAAAAAAAAAAAAAAAAGAGTTAATGAAGGGTATTATTGTTGTCATCAGAGAGGACTCATCCAGCAACTGATGAGAGCAGATGCAGAGACCCACAGCCAAATCACAGCCAAATATTAAGTAGAGCTATGGAAATACTGCAGAAGTGTGGGAGGAAAGACTGTAGGAGCAAGAGGGGTCAACGATACAAGAAAACCCACAGAATCAACTAACCTGGGCTCATAGGGGCTCACAGAGACTGAACCTATCAGGGAATCTATACAGGGCTATGCTAGGTTCTATGTATATATGTTATGATTGTGTAGCCTGGTGCTCCTGAAGATGGGAGTGGGGGGGGGGCATCTGTGACTCTTTGGCCTGCTCTTGGGACCTCTTTCCTCCTACTGGGCTGCCTTATCCAGCCTTGAGATGAGCATTTGTGCCTAGTCTTTTTTTTTTTTTTAAGATTTATTTATTGTTATATGTAAATATACTGTAGCTGTTTTCAGACCCATCAGAAGAGTGCATCAGATCTCATTATGGATGTTTGTGAGTCTCCATGTGGTTGTGGGATTTGAACTCAGGACCTTCGGAAGAGCAGTTGGTGTTTTTAACTGCTGAGACATTTCTCCAGCCCCAAAGGTTTTTGTTTTTTTTTGTTTTGTTTTGTTTTGGATTTTTTTTCCAGAGTTTATTTTTTTTATTCGATATAATTTATTTACATTTCAAATGATTTCCCCTTTTCTAGGCCCCCACTCCCCGATAGTCCCGTAAGCCCCCTTCTCTTCCCCTGTCCTCCCTCCCACCCCTTCCCACTTACCCGTTCTGGTTTTGCCGAATACTGTTTCAGGGTTTCTCTGTGTAGCCCTAGCTGTCCTGGAACTCACTCTATAAACTAGGCTGGCCTCGAACTCAGAAATCCAGTAGCCTCTGCCTCCCAAGTGCTGGGATTAAAAGGTATGTACCAGCACTGTTCAGCTGTGCCTTATTGTAACTTCTTATGTCATGTGTGGTTGATATCCTTGGGAGGCCTGCTCTTTTCGGGAAGGAAACAGAAAAGTGGATCTAAGGGAGGGGGGAAGTGTGGGGAGAACCAGGGAGGAAGCGGTGGAGAGCAAACTGAAGCAGAGATATATTGTATGAGAGAAGAATATATTTAAAAATTAAACTCCTTGTGATGATTGGTATATGCTTGGCCCAGGGAGTGGAACTATTGGGAGGTGTGGCCTGTTGAAGTAGGCATGTCACTGTGGGGGTGTGCTTTTTTTTCAGACTTTTTTTTAATTCGATATATTTTTTATTTACATTTCAAATGATTTCCCCTTTTCTGGCCCACACTCCCTGTGCTTTAAGACCCTAATCCTAGCTGCCTGGAAGCCAGTGTTTGGTAGCAGCCTTCGGATGAAGATGTAGGACTCTCAGCTCCTCCTGCACCACACCTGCCTGGATGCTCCCGCCTTGATGATAATGGACTGAACCTCTGAACCTGTAAGCCAGCCCCAATTAAATGTTGTCATGATAAGAGATGCCTTGGTCATGATGTCTTTTCACAGCAGTAAAACCCTAACTAAGACACGCCTAATCAACTCCAAACTACCCAGTGTTTTCTCTAAATACATTGCTGCTTTAGTCATCCTTCGTTTTATTAAACAGTATATGACGTTATACATATTCTTTACTTACTGCAATTTTTATGGGACTATCCCAACCTTTTCACTTAGAAGGTTTTTAAATTCCATTTCTGTATGTTCAAAATTAATAAACTGCCTTGACCTGCAAGTGCTACCCCTTCCACGAAGCCTTCTCTGATCCTCCCAGATCAAACTAATTTATTACAGATCCTGCACACTTTGTATTCATCTAATATTTTTGCCTCCCTTGTTTTTCAATCTCCCAATAAATATTCATTTAACTATGTCTCTATTGTGTGCATATGCATATATTCAGAATACGGATGTGCTCTCCTGTGGCAGGCCCATGTGAGGGCCAAAGGTTGATGCTGTGGGTTCTTCTTCAATTGATATTCCATTTCATCTTTTTTTTTGAGACAAGTTTTTGCTTTACTAAACCAGAAGCTTGCCATTTCAGTTAGACTAGCTGGATAGCAGGCCCCCAGAAGCCACTTCTCTCTAGCTCTAGAAGTCCCCACCTCTCCCTAGCTCTAGGGTTACTGATGCACAATGCATAACTGTTTTTGTTTTTTTTTAAACATCAGTGCTAGAGATTCGAACTCAGGTCCTCAAGTTTGCACTACAAGCATCTTACCCACTGAGCTACACCTTCTCAGACTTGATCTATATATTTTTAATGACAAGGTCATTATGTGATGTATCTTTATATAGCCTTAAGTATGCAACACAGTGCCTTTTACAGAAGAATAATCCATATACATGTAGACGTATGCTTATATACTTGTTAAATGAAAAAATACGATGGTTCAGTGATTAGGAACTCAGAAGATTTGAGTGCAGTTACCAGTACCCATGTTGGGCAGCTTATAGCTGTCTGTAGCTTCAGCTGCAGGAGATCTAATGCCCCCTTCCAGCCACCAAGGCTACCTATACTCATGTGGCAAATACCCTCCCAGAGATATACACATACAGGTGAATAAAAACAAAGGTTTCAAAAAGAAAATGATGAAACATCAATACTTTAAAATGCTCCCACTGTCAACCTCCTTACTTTAATAATATTCACTATCAATCTTACCCTATCTCTGTTCTCATTATCATATGTCCCCAAATTCTGGAGTTGAAGTTGATAATATTATTTGAAATATGCACATAATATTTGGGAGTCACAGTGATGTTCTACCTGGCAGTATCCTATTTTGGGATTCCTGTATGCATAAGCTGTCAGCACCCGCCTTAGAGCAGATATGCCAGTATCACTCTGAAATGCTGGGTGTTCGGGCAGAGAGCGACGCAAATCACGCTCGATTTCTTCAGTAGCCAAGGTGGAGGTCCCTAAGGATTGTTCAACCACTTCAGCATAATAGCCAGGGTTAGTTGCCATGTCATTAACAGCACCTGCAAAGACAATTGCATTGACATACAAATAGAATAATACACTAAAGCTAAGATTTGCATATAGTGGCATCATAGTTTTATTTATTATCTTGAAGTTAAGCTCTATGCTTAAATAATATCTGAACACAAAAAGAAATTGAAGGAAAGGGAAGCAATGCACAAGAGCCTACAATGTCAAGTTAACACTATTTTCAAGAATAACATTTTCGGGAAGTCCTTTCGTTTAATTTTTCCTTGATGCTACAGATATGGACCCTATACTCCCAATTCTATATTCTTTTGCCTAATAACTTCAACTTGTCAGATAGTAGATATGTAGATACTTAGGCAAGAACATGTAACTATAGCTTTCTCTGTTTGAGTAGTCTGAACTCAAGTCCTGGTCATCTTTGTGCATAGAGCCTAAGTCCTAGAAGAGGCATATTTACTGTCTATTCAGTGAAGAAATCAAATAAATGTAATACCTGAGAAAAGCATCCAGAGCTCTCCTCTTAAAGTCTCTGGAATCCCTCTTACCACCAGATCTCGAGTCTTTTTTGTCCGGAACATGCTAACACCACGCCCACATTCTGAAAACAAGATGTTCCACGATTGTTCCTTCATCTTTTCTTTCAACTGGAACAGAAAAAGCAAGACAACTAAGCAGTGAAAAATTTATTTCTTTAAAATAACTCGTTCATTCAATTTACCATGAAACAATATATGCAGAGCAAAAACTGAGAAAATTAAAAATCATATTCATATTCTAAAGCACTAGACCATTACTATACAAAATCTTAAAGGCAGGCCAACGTACTATCATTATTAGTTAAACTCTTAAAAGTTGCCAAAGTATAACACCCAGGTGGTAAAAGCTTCAAACCATCACTCTTCCCCAATCAATTCCATGTTAGTGCAGACTATTAGAAATTCACGCTAAGAAAACTTGATATCCAACATTCCTCTTTTATCTTCACCATTGATAATAGTCTGAGTGTTGTGGAACCAAACAAGATGTGCTTCAAACCTCCAAAGTAAACCTTTCTGTTCGGATACCATTTAGACCAGTGGTTCTCAACTTGTAGGTCGTAAACCCTTTAAGGTCAAACAACCCTTTTACAGGAGTCGGCTAAGGCCATCAGAACATAGAAATTGACATTATGTTTCATAATAGTAGCAGAATTACAGTTATGAAGTAGCAATGGAAATAATGTCATGGTTGGGGGTCAGCAGAACATGAAAAACTGCATTGAAGTGCTGCAGCTTTGGGAAGGTTAAGAGCCACTGCTCTGTGTTTTCAAACTGTTTTTCATCAACTACTCTAATCCATAGATTTAATGACCTTGTTTCCTTACCATTTTAGAATCAAGATTTTCCAGATTTTGAGGGTGAAATACTGTCATTAAGGCTTCAGTGTTCACAGTTTTGCTGCATTCCTTAGGACATGTCAAAGGTTGCTCCTCAAAATTCTCACATGGGCCTGTCGAGTCAGAACTAACAGCACCCTAAAAAGAAAAGTCAGAGTGAGAGTGTCAAATATATGTTCAAAAGTTCCAAAAAAATGCATTGAAATGGAGAAGTGTATGTGGGGAAAGGGGGGCGAGGGGGTTGGGAATTGGAGTAGAAGGGGGGAAATTATGGTCAAGATATAATGTATGAAAGAATAAATCAAAAAAGAAAAATATCTTAATGTTTTTTATTCATAAGCCACAATCTATGGATATATCAAAAATTTTAAAAAATTGTTTATTTTTTTGTCAAAGTTGAGTTTGTCATCAATGTGACCTCCAATAACAGAGCAAAAGGAAGAGAATTAGAATCACACTCTGATCTTGGCCTGGCTCTCTGCTAATATAACGTTTCTCTCCATTTCTAACTTGACGCAAGTGGAATCCTTGATATTTATTCTCTCCCTCTTTAAATCCCTTCTTTGGGGGATTTAATGAGATGTCTGTTTGCTCCACTGCGCATAGAGCTACCAGGCCCTTTGGGCAAGAGGACAAGTTTGTTTGTTTAATTTATTGGCATGTGAAGAATAAACCCAGGATCTCCTCCTTGCAGGGCAAACACTCTACCACAGGCTACATCACAAGCTCTGGAGGACAAGCTTTGGGGGCTATATAGGCATGGATTCAAACCTGCCTCTCTCAGTAAGGGAAGCTAAGAAACAAACTATTAAATATAAATGAGCTATAATTTGCATGCTTTAGAAATGCTTCACTCTCAAGTTTTCATACATGACAAGACAATTCTGAGAACAAGATCTAGCTTCTAGGTAAAGATAAAAGCCAGGGCCACTATTAGTAAAATAGTAAAAGCTAAGGGTACAACTGAAGAACCTTTTGGTAAGATATCATAAAGATCAAGTTGGTGCTTCCTAGACCCTTTCTCTAAGAATATGTTAACTCTTTCTGTAAAGCATTAGAAAAGAGTAAACTTGTACAGGAGGCCAAGGAGACAGAGACGTGAATATGATGCTGGTTTAATAGGAAGGAGAAAGTATTTACAAGGACTCATAAGAAGCCCACATAAATTTTAAAGGAACTATTTGTGACTTGAATGGGAAGAACTGAGAGAACAAGAAAGGAAAATAAATAGTAGGCAAATAGGTAGTAGGCAAAAAAAAAAAAAGTAGGCAAAAGATAGGAAGTGATACCGAATAAAAATATCTGGCATCATACGGCATTAGCTAAACACATTTTAAAAAACAATTCACACCTACTAAAATCAAAGCTGACAATACCAAGTGACTGTGAGGATGTGAAATAAGAACTCTTACTCATTTTGGGTAAAAAAAAAAAAAATAAGTGAGGTAGCTACTTTGCAAAAATGGGCTGGCAGTTCTTACAAAGGTAACACAGTCTTAACATACAGTTTGATGATCCTCATTAGTTACTGAATGTTTAAAGAAGCACAAATTTATACCAGTGTAGAACACCTATTACATGAATTAAAAAATGGCTAAACTAAAAACAAACATCAACAGGCTGGATAACATGGCTCATGTCTCTAACCCTCTAACTCTCTATCACTCAGGAGGCTGAGGTAGGTAGGATTGCAAGTTCAAGGCCAGCCTGAAATATACTGTAAGCCCAAAGCCAGTCTGGAATTAAAAGATTATTTATACCACCAAAAGAAAGCCCCTACCTAAGAACAACAATATCAACCAATCAGACACACCCCCCCAAGCTCCCAAGGACTAGGCCACCAAGAAGTACACATGGCTCTGGCTGCATACACAGCAAAGGACTGTCTTTTCAGGCATCTATGGGAGAGGTCCTTGGTCCTATGAAGGCTCAATGCCCTAGGGTAGGGGAATTGAGGGTGGGGAGGCAGGAGTGGGTGGGTAGGTGAATACTCTCATAGACATGGGGGGAGGGAAGATTGGATAGGGGGTTTCTGGAAATGGGGGAAACCGGGAAAGGGGATAACATTTGAATTGTAAATAAAGAAAATATCCAATAAAAAAAGAAAGCCCCTACCACTTGTGATCATTCCCTATCATCTTCCCTATCCCACTCAGATTCTAGATAACCACCTATATTTATCATCATAAACTGGCTTTTATATAAACAAAGTCTGATGATACATGTTGTATTGTGTTGGACTTATTTCATTTGGCATAGCATTTTCAAAGTTCATGTATGTTATATAATACCAGTTCATTTCTTGCTACTACCCTATAATATGTCACTGCATGAATAGTTACATTTAATTGTCATTTTGTGAACAGTGATGTTTTTAAACATTTTTTGGTGATTACAAGTAATCTCACTGGGCACATCCATTAAGGGCACTTGTGAGAACATTTTAGTATTCATGGGCTAATATGTATGTAGAATTACTAGGCATGCGGTAAATCTATGTTCAACATTTTGAGGAACTATCCAAATGTATCCAATGCAGCACAACACTTAACATTCCCAGCAGCAGTCTATGGGCTTTTCAAGCTCTTTATTCATCTTCACCCATTATTATCAACTTTTTAAATAATAGCTAGGCTAGCGGGTATGAATGGATAATGCCCTATTATGGTTTTGAGATGAATTTCCCTAGCAACAAACAATAGAGAAAATCTTTTCATGTGGTTATTTGTTATTTCATTATCTCGTTTAGAGAAATACCTATTTGATTCTGTCCTCAATTGAAAGGCATAAAGCCTTACTGCTACACTTATTCTATGATTTATGAAGTTTTAGGCTTACAGTTTTGTTCTTTGATTCATTTTGACATAATTTTATAAGTACTTTAAAGAAAGAGTCCAAGTACACTCTTTGTATATGGTCAGCTATCTCCTAGAGCCAGTTGTTGAAAAGACTTTTACCCTTACTGAATTAACTTCTGTGCTTGTTGGAAATCAATAGATTGCTAATGTTGAGGTTTCTTTCTACACTATTCAATTACATTCATATATGTCAATGCTAATGCTTTGATCACCATGGTGTGTATTATAGTTGTATAGTATTAAAATTCGGTTTTCTAATAGTTTACTTGCTTCTTTTACTTTTGTTTTTGAGACAGAGTTTTACAGTTCAAGCAGGCCTGGGAATCAAGATCCTCCTGCCTCAGTCTCTTGAGTACTAGCCAAGAGACTGAGTCATGCACCATCACACCCAGTATTCAGTATTGATTCATCTTTCCTAAGTTATTTGCATTCCCATGTGATTTTTATTACCTCTGTTTTTACTTTTATAACATCATTTACCCAGCTTCTAAAAATTAACTATCTCAGAGATCGTAAGTGATTTAAAAGAAAACTCATTGAACCCCTTAAATTTTCCCAGCTCAAGAAAGATAAAGATAATGCCCAGAGCTGAGGCAGATGGAAAGTAACACTTTCTTTTTTCTTTCGTTCTTTTTTTTTTTTTTTTTTTTTTTTTTGTCTTCTCAGGCTTTCTTTTTTTTTATTATTCGATATATTTTTTTTATTTACATTTCAAATGATTTCCCCTTTTCTGGTCCCCCACTCCCCGAAAGTCACATAAGCCCCCTTCCCTCCCCCTGTTCTCCCACCTATCCCTTCCCACTTCTCTGTTCCGGTTTTGCCCTATATTGCTTCACTGAGTCTTTCCAGAACCAGGGGCCACTCCTCCTTTCTTCTTGTACCTCATTTGATGTGTGGATTATGTTTTGGGTATTCCAGTTTTCCAGGCTAATATCCACTTATTAGTGAGTGCATACCATGATTGATCTTTTGAGACTGGGTTACCTCACTTAGTATGATGTTCTCTAGCTCCATCCATTTGCCTAAGAATTTCATAAATTCATTGTTTCTAATGGCTGAATAGTACTTTTTTGTAAATATAGATAGAAAAGTTGATGTTTGCAGGTTGAATCTCAAGTAATACACAACTATATGACCAAGGCAGCAACTAACTATTGATAATATACTCAAACTATCAGAAAAATATTTTAGAGGAAGACAAAGAAAGCTCATGACAAAACCCTAAATATAAATTTACAGGAGTAATGGCATGTATCCTCGTTGTAACTGCCTCTGAAGTGTTCATAAAATCACATTCACCTATACTGACGGTGGCTTGAAACAACTGAGTATTTGAATCATTCAAAGTGTGCAGTGAACTACACTATTTAAGCAACAAAGCGTAATTCTTGTCAATTCTGGTTTTTTTTCTCCCTTGACTTTTACTTCATGGCTATACCACTTCTAAGTGGCACTGATTTAGGTGCTCACAATTATGCAAGAAATAAACTTGGCACTCAATACATTTTGTGGCCAGAACAAAATCCACTCCCATTTAGAAAGTAACCCAGGTTATTTTGCGGCAAGTACACTTAAACCTGCCTTATCCCTTTTCTTCCTTTTCTGTATCAAGCACTGATTTTAGAAATAGAATATGTCTTTAACAGAGAAGGAAACATAGGGCAAAGGTTAATATTTCTTTGTGTATAACCTTTCTATAAAGCAATAGACTTAAAATATCTTACAAACAGCACAATCAATAGTGATTGAGAGTTAGAGTTCAGCTGTAAAATAAAAAATTAAGACAAAATGTACAAAGAAAGACTTCTTTCAAATACAAGAAGCTTATTGTAAATGGCAGCCCATTCATCTCCATAACGTAAAATAGATTGCTAATTTTCTTTCTAACAAAATTTCTGGTTTCCTTACTCAGAAATAAATCTGCTTCCCCTCCCCCAAGAGCTACGATTCCTATTTGTAATTGTAGTTACAGAAAATACTCTTCTTATCTTTAAGAATTTTCATTTATTTAGTGTATGTGCATGGTAGGAAAGTGTATGAGTATGTGTGTATCAGGTGTCTGTGTGTGTGTGTACGTGTGTGTGTGTGTGTGTGTGTGTGTGTGTGTGTAAATGAGACATAAATATCATATACCTTCTCCCCATGGCTCAGGAGAAATCTTAGAAGAGGAAGAAGAATGGTCTTAAGAGCCAGAGGTTATGGAAGGATGCAGGTGAAAGTGGCTTCTAGGCATGACAGAAGCACTCAGTGCCACGGAACTCACAGCATCTGTAGGTAGCTGCTGCACAAGGCTGGAGTAACATCAAGCTGGTCAGCATTCTAGCATGAAATCAGGGAGAGGCTCACAATACCCCACCTCTAGCTGAAGAGCTATGGAAAATTGATGGTTTCTGAGGGAACGAGAGTCATCTTTCTTTAAGAGTGTGGCCATTGGTATGGGTCCTATGTATAGCTGACAACTCCACATCTCTGCACATATGAGCAGCACAAATTGGATTAGGAAGGTTGTTTAAAAAAAGAGCAATCATTAAGCTGGGAGATGATTTGGGAGGAGTAAGAAGGAGAAGTAACAGTGAGAATATCAAAATATACTGTATGCATATGTAAAGTACTCAAATAATAAGATATACTACTAATAAAATAAAAATGTCCTTGACTAAAAATAACTTCCTTTGCTTCTTTGTTTTAAATATGGATAGAATCCATGGATATAAGCATGCTATACAAAAGTAAAACTGAACCCTATCTCCAACCCTTTTTATTTTTTAATTCTTAAACAGTCTCCCTTAGTTACTTAGGCTGTGCTTAAACGTGTAATCTTTCTGCCTCAGCCTCCCAGGGAGCTGGGGTTACAGGTCCTGGCTCCATCAGCTTTTATTTGCAATTCTAGCATTAGGCAACATCATTATGTCAAGTAGAACACGTGCTCCCAGAACTCACTACTTACAATTAAAAATGTACAAATTCAGAAAAAAACCCAAGAACTAATTACATATGCTTTGATAATCTGTAGAAAATACTTGCCTATCTAAACATGTTAAAGCATAAATCTAGCTCTATTTTCTTGACATTCTATAGCAGTGGTTCTCAACCTTCTTAACGCTGTGACCCTTTAATAGTTCCTCACATTGTAGGGACCCCAACCATAACATTATTTGCATTGCTACATCATAAATGTAATTTTTGCTACTGTTACGAATTGTAATGTAAGTATGTTTCTTCCAGGGATCTTAGATGACCCCTGTGAACGGGTCATTCAATCCCCAAAGCAGTGAAGACCCACAGGTGGAGAAACACTGTCTTAGATTCATTTATAATGCAATTTAAAATAAATGGATCTCTGATAGTTCTTTCTAGTCTTTGGAACCACTTTGCCTCATGCTAAACTAAAAGAGCCCAACGTTCCCATACTTAGTAGCTTCAGATTTTATCAAGTACTATTTTTTTTATTATACACATCAAAAAACAGTTGGTCAGGATTTTATGAAACCTGTTCATGTGCCCATGTTTTAGTGTAACTTATTAAACTGTAGAACACGGTAATTGATACCTAGTTAAAATTTGGACAGAGCTGGTTTTTATGCATAATCTCATTTACTTCTGGAACTGTTTGTCCTTTGTAAAATATTTTTATGTCCTCACAGGTCCTTTGACATGGGAAAAACATCCTGAAGTCCTTTCTGTGCTCAGATTTAAACGTGTTGATTTAGACTCTGAGATTTAGATTTAAAAAGTGTTATAGTAAAAGTCACTGGGTTTGTTAAAATTACATAATCACTTTTCTCATTGTTCAGATAAGTTGATTACAGCTATAAAAGAATGGAGTGACAACTTCTGTTATTTAGAAATCAAATGCAATGCCTTTTTTTTAATGCTAGGCAATTAATACTGGACATTAGCCATGATAAATAAGTGGTCTACCATTGAGTTGTGTCTCTATCCCCTAGCTCTTGTTTTAGAAAGGTTTCTCTTCATTACTTTTTATGATGTCCTACATAAATAGCAAGGTATATACAGATAATACTAAAATGGGCCAAAATTATTCACCATTGCTAAGATGAAAATCTTCAGTTATGAGCCAGTGAAATGGCTTAACAGGTAAAGGAGTCTGCTGCTAGCCGGAGTTCCATCACCAGGACCCATATGGTGGAAGCAAAGAAGTGACTCCCAGAAGTCATTTTATACTGACAGCTACATGATCCCCTCCCCCATCTCTCACACACACCTCACACACACTTAAAATCAGTCAAAATAAAACACAAGAATTAAAAAAATCATATTTCCATGCAAGCTCTTACCCTGATTAGTATATTGTAAATATCCCTATATTAAAGCCTCTGAAATAGGAAAGAACAACTAGAAATCCTTAGCATTTTAATGCATCTAGAAATGAACATTTAAAACAAAATCTTTCCTTGACAATGAAGGACACTCATCTACCAGAGACATGTGAAGTGTCCAAGAAAATTTCTAGTGGGAAATGAAAGGAAAGTGAAGGATACTCAGAATAAACACTGGATCTAACATAGACTAAACCTGAGATATAGGAAAAGGGTAGGGCAGATTAGCTATAAGCAGGAATATGGGACTAGTAAGAGAGTAATTATCAAGACTGGTTAAATTTTATTTGTGTCCTTGCATTTGGCTAAAGAATATTCTGGCTAAAAATATTCTAAAAAAATTTGTGACAGCAAATATGGGCAAGAAAAATTCTTCATGGCCTATATAAATCTGGGACTCAGATGACACACATTTATTACAATACTGAAGTTTATTGAAGGGGAAGACTTAGTCTACCAATACTGTATTATAAATGAATTCGCATATCATTTAGTCTTCATTCTCCTGTGATAAACGGTTCTATATGTCAATCTAAATAAAATAATGTAACCAGCAAAGTTAATGTTGATTATTTACCTGTGAATCTTTAATTAAAAATAAATGGTTAAATTTGGTACATTTTATAAATATGTAAAAATATAACACTCCTGGATTCAGAGTTGAAAATTCATTTGAATTCAATCTGTCAATCTGTCTACATTTTCTTAAAAAATATACTAAAAATAAAAACCAGGTTTCTAACTACTCTTCGTTCAGAGTATTTATTATCTCTAACATTTTTATAAGTTAAAATTTTCAGCAAAATCATTGTGTATATTTAAAACTTAAAATTATTATTGCTACACTTTGTATGTATACAGGTATGTGTGTACAGAAATCATAGGACACAACTCTGTGGACTTATTTTCTTCTTTCATCCTTGCTTGGTTCTAGAAATCAAATTTAGGTTGCAGGGCTTGTGTGGCAAGCAGGGCTTTACATGCCAAGCCATCTCATCATCCCCTCCCCTAATATTTTCCTAATAAATGCCTACACCACTGTTTTGTCTGGGACCAAATTATATTAATAAAGTTGAAAAATTAGGTATTAAAATATTTCATCTGGTTTAAAATCACTATCTCTATGGCAATAAAAAGAAAAGTTTTAATTCTTTTTTATTTTATTTTATGTGTATGTGTGTTTTGCCTGCATGGTATATATGTGCTGCATGTTCATACAGGCCAGAAGAGGGGGTCAGATCCACTGGAACTGGGATGATGGGTGGTTGTGAGCTGCCAAATGCAGATGCTGAGATCAAGAGCTACTGTAAGAGTAGTCAGTACTCTTAACCACTGAGCCTTGTTTCCAGCCCCAATAAAAGAGAATAATTAAGGTCTTATTAAGTTCTCAAATATAGATTGACTTAAAAAGTCAAGTTGTATGAACATATAACTTATGTTTATTGAAACACAGCAAATAAAGTAGAACATCAAATTATAGTATTTCTTAATGTATTAGTTCCTAAACACATTGAAGTCCTTAATTTTTACTTTACATATAATATAGAGTATATAATTTCTTTAGACTTAGGCTTTTACAATAAGACAGATATCAACAGGAAAATTGCCATGGGTTCCTTTTGGAATACCAAACTATTCTAAAGACAAAGTTTTTCTTCAAAACTATGTGATTGCTATAGAAATTACCTCTGTGCTAACATCATCTTGAGTTGAAGCTGCCCGGCACTTGAGCCTGAGTTTTGCCACCAGTTGCTCAAAGTCTTTAACCTCACTGAAGCGAAAAGCTGTTTTTCCTTTGATGCTAATGATGACCGATCTGTTGGAGTCATCAGTTTTATCTACAGCTAAGACCTGGGGAGTAAAAAGATAAAGAAGTCAATCACACTTTCTCCTAGGGCTGATATTCAGATATGTGCTTGGTTGAAAGTTTGGTCTGTGGTATGACTTACTAAGAGATTAGTGAATACGAATTATGCTAATGATGATTCACAACTCCTCAGTTCAAGTTACTTTACTTTTCAAGGAAAAAGCTAAATTAACATGGCCTTTAAACTTATCAATTCAAACAAAACATTCAGTGATGAATACTAAGTTTTGACTGACATGAAAGTTACCAATTCTATTCCTGATGATCAAATACATCAAATATGACAATCTAAACTTTGGTAATCATACCTTAAGGGTCAGAATGATCAAAATTATTTTGTGTGACCCTAAATCATCACCTATCAACCTGCGAGTTGTGACCCCTTTGAGGGCCATATCAGAGATCCTGCATATCAGATATTTAAATTATAATTCACAAGAGTAGCAAAATTGCAGATATGTAGTGCCAATGAAATAAATTTATGGTTAGGGGTTACCATAACATGAAAAACTGTATTAAAGGGTCACAGCATTAGGAAGGTTGAGAACCACTGCCCTAAACCTTTTTATCTGCTTTAAAAACTCCCCACTTTTTTCAAAGCTTTTCTAAAAGGAATTTAAAAATATCCCGTAAGATAGTATTTTTAACCTGAAGAGTAATTTTGTACTCAAATGATTATTTAAATAGCTAAAACTATACATTTCCTGAGCCTTTTACTAATTCACAGAATTATAGGATGTTCTATAAATTAAAAACTTAAATGTACTCAAATTTATATTACCTCTCGTAATGGAATGATTACACTACATAGATTCCCATCCTGGCTTGCAAAGCAAATATAGTTTTCTGAAATGCACATTTTTCCATGAGTACTGAAGTGGCTGAATGGTACCCATAAGAAACATTCATGTACTTCTTTCAAAGTCTCTTCTTTGGGTAGCCTAAAAAAGGCTTTGAATTGCTCACTGTGGGCTCGATATTCCAAACCTCTGCAGAAAAGAAAAAAAAAAAAAAAGGAGGGAGAGGCTCAAGAGATAAATTCTACAGTATGAATATACCAATAGTATTTAAGCTATATAAACTCTAAAGCAGAAAAAATGAAACATTAAGTGGTATGCTCTTCCATGAATTCTTAAATGGAAAAATAACACGTAGATTCCTGATAAATTTCATTTATTGTTTTATTCCAATCTCATTTTATTCACAGATTAGGATACACAAAGTTAGGGATAATATAGGTCTCAACATGATGTGTTAGAAGTGATTATTCTGGAGGACTAGTATTATAATACATTAATAATATGTTCCTATGGCTAAACCCAACCTTAGAATACAATAATTGCATATTTGATTATTAGATAAACAAGCAGCAATACAAATAAAACAAAATTAAATAATGAAAATTGGTAGCATTAAAGTTTAAAGAAGAACACAAGACTCCCAGGGACTAAACCATCAACCAAGGGGCACACATGGTTCCAGCCAAAAATGTGGCAGAGGAAGGCCTTGTTTGGCATCAGTGGGAGGACTGGTCCTTGGTCAGGTGAAGGCTCAACAGAGGCCCCAACAAAGGGAAACCGAGGGGGGAGGAGTAAGTGTGTTGGGTGGAGAGGCATATACATTGAGGCAGAGGGAAGGAGGAGGGGGAGGGGTTGGGAGTCTTAGCGGAGGGGGGATATTGGGAAAGGTTTTACTATTGGCAATGTAAATGAAGATGATATTCAATAAAAAATAAATAAATTTTAAAAAAAGAAAATATCCAATAAAAAAATAAAGCAGAATATCAAGATTCAGTTAAGCAAAAATTTACATGATTGTTTAAAAGCGTCCAAAGTTGGAGCAGAACAAAACAACACTGCTTGCACCATGCTGGGCAGAGAACTAGAGTTGATAAACAGATGAATCTTGGAAACTGACAGATAAATATATAAATACAAAGCTGTTGCTCTAAATAGCATGATTTTTCTAGGGGCACTAAATACCTTGCGCTAAGCAGCAATGCCATCTGGGGTAGTAAGGAAATTATGCAAGTTCTAACTCAAAGCCAACAAAATTGAAACTAAATTCATCCTTCCTGCAGCAACAGTTGGAAAATGTAGTACGTCATCGTGTCTGGCAAAATAATCCTGATATATATATAGCCAGAAACCCATGTACATTTTTACTCTATTTAAGTTGCAATTTGATGGGTTATTTCATAATTAAATGAATGACTAATCACAGCCCATTCGTGCGAATAGAAAAAAAAATTCTGTGGCATATTACTACAAAATAAAAAGAAGTATGTTGTGTTAAGCTCTAATTTTGCTGACATTTAAATTTTTCTGGGATAAAACACATGAATGGATATATACTAAATGTCTGCAATAGGGCTTCCAGATTGTTTACATTATAGAGTACATATTTATAAAGCAAACATAGGCATGAAAGTTCCCATTTAAAAATGTGCTCTAAAGTCTGTCCTAGTAAGTTATTCTTAACTTACTAGAGAAATGATTTAGGCATACATAACTTTTAATATTCTCAGTCAAAAATATAAAGACAAAATTTACTATATCTCATTTAAATAAAGATTTAGCAATGGATAAACTCACTGAAACAAGATCTCTTACATCCTATTTTAAGGGACAAATTATATTTTTTTTAAATTTTAGATTTTTTTCCTTTATCTACTTTTGTGTACATTTTTTTTTGGTCTGCATTTGCATCAGCAAGCACACCATATGCATGTAGTACCTGAAGAGGTCAGAAGAGGGTGTTGGATCTCCTGGGACTGGAGTTCTAGATGATTGTAAGCCATTATGTGTGTGCTGGAAACTGAACCCAGGTCTTTTGTAAGAGTAGCCAGTGCTCTTAACCATTGAGCCATCTCTCCAGCCCGAAAGTTTTATATTTAATTAAAACATTATATCACTTCTCCTTCCAACCCCAAACCTTCCCACCCCTTTCACCCTCTCAAATTCATAGTTTCTTTTTCTTTAATTATTATGTATATGTTTATATGAATGTATGGATATATGTATGGATAAATACATAAATACAACTTACTAAGTCTGTTTAGTGTCTCTTGTATACACGATTTTAGGGCTGGCCACTTGGTATTAGGTAACCAATTAGGGGCTCAGCCCTGGATAAGACTAATCCTCCCTTTCTCAGCAGTGATTATTTACTTGTAATAGAAACAAATGCCAGCAATAATGTAATATGAAGTGAATTTTTAAATTCCTTTTATTTATGTGAATGTATGAGCTTATGTGGACCATGTGCATGCAGGTGTTTGAGGAGGCCAGGGCATGTCCAACCCCTGGAACAGGAGTTACAGGAAGCTGTTAAGCACTGTATGGCTGCTGGGAATCAAACCCTGGTCCTCTGCCAGGGCAGACAGTGCTCTTACTTTCTGAGCCATCTCTGAGTTTTAAATTCTTAATGAAATAGTTCCATTCAGAAATCATACAGAGATGTAACTTTGGTAATAAAGTGCAAAGTCACCTCATTCTAATTTCTAGAAAAGCAGACTCTCAATATAACCTTTATACATCTGAATTTTAGGAAGTTTAAGAACCATGTGAAACCTGATTAGGGCTAGGTAGTATGCACCAAGCCTCCATATTCCTTCTTCTAGTCTATCCACAGGACTCTGGATTAGGCCTCTTTGAAACTTTCCCAGTCTATATCCTCATCTTCCTTGCCAAAAGCAGCTTGCACTAGTTATTTCTGGATCCTTCCCTTTCCTCCTCCCCACTGGCAAGTTCCTTTCAGTCAACTGTTTAAGTGTTGAGCAGAATGAAAGGCTCTGTTCAGTTTCAGCAAACTGAATATAACGATGAACAACGATCAGTCAGATATTGTTTTTTTTTCTTCCCTGAAGACATGGTCTCCTTGTGTAGGCCAGACTGGACTAGAATTAGTTAGTGATCCTCCTGCCTCAGCCTTCCAAGAGCCAGAATTATGTATACATGTCCCCATTCCCACCTAATCAGATACTTCTGATTTAGGCACTAATAATGATTAGTACTTAGGTCATTCTTTTATATTTAACCACCACACATTTTGCTCCTTCCTAATAAGGGTCCACAAAGGTAGAATGTCAGAGGGGAAGAAGCCCTGCATAATGATAACTTCGAGAGATTTCTCCTTTCTCAAACTAAAGCCTATGCTCCACTGGTTCAATTAACCTGTCTCTACATAAAACATGTTAGAGTATCATTAAATTTATAGAAAAAATAAACAATATGTTTAACTACTCTAGAATTAAAGTGATCTAGACTACAAATAGACAAATTTGGAGTTACCTAAACACATTAAAATGTCTGCATTTTTGAAACTACTCTGTGCTGGCTACTTTTATGTCAACTTGACACAAGCTGAGTCATCAGAGAAGATTGGGCCTCAACTGAAAAAAAATCCCATAAGACTGGGCTGTATGGGGCTGGAGAGATGGCTCAGTAGTTAAGGGCACTGACTGCTCATCCAGAGGTCATGAGTTCAATTCCCAGCAACCACATGGTGGCTCCCAACCATCTGTAACTGGATCTGACACCCTCTTCTGGTGTGTCTGAAAAAGTGACAGAGCACTCACATACAATAAGTAAATAAATCTTAAAAAAAAAAAAAAAAAAAAAAAAAAAAGACTGGGCTGTATGTAAGCCTGTAAGGCATTTTCTTAACTGGTGGTTGATGGGAGAGAGCCTAGTCCATTGTGGGTGGTACCATATATTAGCAGGTAGTCTTGGGTGCTCTAAGGAAGCAGGCTGAGCAAGCATTGGGGAGCAAGCCAGTAAGCAGCTTTCCTCAAAGATCTCTGCATCAGCTGCTGCCTCCAGGTTCCTGCCTTGTTGGAGAGGTTCTGTCCTCACATCCTTTGATGATGACCAGTGAATATGGAAGTGTAAGTCAAATAAACCCTTTTCTCCCCAAGTTTCTTTAATCATGGTGTGTCATTGCAGCAACAGAAATCCTAAGACATACTCTAATAGGAATCCTATTTAAGTTAAAAAATAATTTCAAAACCTAACTTCTATTATCTCTTAGAATAAAATTTCATGGAGGAAGAGTTCAAATAAGCTTACAAATATATACATCAATGATCAGCCCCAGAGCAAAATAATCATATAATAAAGAACAGTTAACTTTTAATGTTAATCAGTTTTATGATTCTTATAGCCAGAAATACTTTAAAATGTAAACACTGGGGCCAGTGACATGTCTCACAGGCTAAAGGTGATTGCTTCCAAGCCTGAGTTGCCAGAATCAACATACAATGGAAAGAAAAAACTGACTTTTGCAAGCTATCCTTTGACCTCTCTACTCATGCCTTGGAATGCATGACTCCCCCATAACCTCTAAAATAATAAATGAAAGAGAGAAGTAAATATTAATAATTGAATACCTTTTGGTAATCTGCAGAGGATCATCAAGGACTGGGTCATTATCAAATGTTTCCTTATCAAAAAGTCTCTTTATGGCATAGTTTGCCAGTTGTTCCATAAGAAGGTATGTCTCATTAATGTGCAAAAACATTGAAAAATAGTGATTCTCTCCTTGAGAACATACGTGAATGCTCTCTGTTAGTATAACAGTTGATGTCTTTTCAAGTTTTGAGATTGCATCCCAGGAGATAATGAGTTTAACTGCAAATAAGTAAGTGTGATTAAATTCTCAATATTGATTTATGTTTATAATTCAGTTACTCTATCATGACCGCCGGCAAAATGCCACAGTATTTTTTGAATCAGTGTCATAAATATATATAGTCGGTGACTCTAAAAATAGATATATGGTCTTGTTTTTATGTTTTTTGAATATTATAGGGATTAAACCCAATGTATATGCATACCACACATGTGTTCTACTACTGAGCTATATATCCAATACTTGGAACAGATATCATTTTAAAGAATTAGAAAATGATTTTGATGTTTAAATCTTTCTTTATATATAATTATTAAATTATACAATCATTGATATAAAAGCTATACATATGTTACAAGTAGTAGCATTTGATTCTTTGTGGCTGCAAAATAAGATGTAACTCATGAGATACAATAGCTATTAGTTTATGTTCTATGTTTAAGACAAAAATTAAAACACACATTAAAGCCAGTAGGTAGCTAACTTCTATAAGATACTACATGCATATCTTTTAAAATTTATCCGCTAATCACAATGTCAAAGATTTTTCTATACACATTTTAATTGTTCCCTGTGTTACATAAATAGCCTTAAAGGGATTCTTTCTGTGGTTGAAACCTTTTTGATATGTGTATAATTTAATTACTTTTAATATCAATCCCATTACTATATTGACAACCTAACACCACTGAGTTGAAAGGACAGTCACAAAATCAAAACCCATGATAAACAATAAACACTTACTTTCTGATCCTAGCAAGAAAGAATAGAAACTCAGAAAGTTGGTACTTAGATAGAGCCAACCCTGACAAGGAACCCGTCCTTTCCAATAACTGCAGGAATAATAAGTTACTAGTTTTTCCTGCTCTGGTAAACCAAAAGATTTTTCAAATTTCAAAAGGGCTTCTCGAAATTTCTCAGGATCATCTTCTTTAGCAAAAGAATGTTTTCCCTCTTCAGCAATTAGTCCCTAGAAGAGAAAAAAATATCTTCTGAAAACTTACCATCACCTATCAACAAAAATCTTTTTCATATTTAGTTTTAAGTATAGTTGATCAAATGGACCTAATATGAATATGCACACTTCTCTTAGGAAAGAGATGAGCACATTGTGAGTTTTGTATTAGTATTTTTTTCTTCATAAGAAAATATCACAAATGTAGGTATCAAACATCATCTGAATGAACAAAAGCTTTGTTCACAATCCAATTTAAGATATAATAAAATGAAAATACCAACAGGAATATTTACAAGGGCACTGAAACCGAGCCATTTTACAATTTTCTGAAACACTCATCCTGGTGTTCATGCATGTGCTTCTGAAAAAAGTACCAGCAAATGGATGACCTTGCATGTCACTTCCAATCTTTATGTAAGAGGGTTGAAGATTTTAGTTCTCCAGTCAGAGAATACATCCATACACTTTCTGTTTTTGGAATCATGCACATTTTATATGGGGCCCTTACAGAACTCATACCAACTGTCTAAGCAATGAGGAAACGGAAGGTAACTTGATATCCATAAATTCTTACTATTTAAAAAAGATATAAAATACTGGGTTTCACTATGACATTTCCACACATTTGTATCACTGTACTTTGCTCATCATTCATGTCCATAGGCCTCTCTTGTCCCCCACTACTGAACTCCTAAAAATCCCTTCTTACGTTTAATTTCAATGTTTTGTGTGTGTGTGTGTATAAATTTTAATATGTATTTATATTGTGCATGAGAAACATGTAACAATTTCTCCTCCTACAATCTGGATATTAATATACATTTAAATCTGTGTATGAGAGAAATATGCACTATTTGTCTTTCATTTTATTTCCATTTCTCTCTGTGTTCCCATTAGTTCCCTTCCTTCCTCCGTGTAGACTTGTCCTTCACTTTGAGTATGTGTATATGTATGTGTATGTGTGTGTGTGTGTGTGTGTGTGCGCGCGCCCACGTGTGCATCCCTCTGTGTGTGCCTCTATGTGTGTGTATGTGTGTGTAATTTAAATTCTGTATATGAAGGAAATATGGGATACTTGACTTTGAATCTAGATTACTTTGCTTAACAAAATTATTTTCAATTCTATACATATTCCGCAAATGATCTAATTTCTTTATGGGGAATAAACTCCTCTGTGAATATATACATCTTCTTTATGTATTCATCCATCCCACTTACTCTTATTTTGCCTTGTACAAAATTAGTAATATCTTCATTTGAATCAAATACAGATAGAGTCTTCATGATATTTTGTTCCAACCAGTCCCAATGTTTTGTTATTTCTTCTCTGTTGGCTCCTGATTTATAATATAGAAAAGAAAGATTCAAGAAAAACTCCTTAATAAACTTCTTGATACTTAAATTTAGTTTAAGAAGAAATCTGTTACTTTCACAAATTATGGCTATATAAAAGCAAAGATAGTACATTTATTCTCTGTTCTATCTGAGTATATAGCATGAACAGTAGAGCTATAGTTATTATAAATGAAAAACTGCGGTATTTAATGAAATGGGAAAAGGTGATTATAGTGTATGAGAAAATATAAAAAAAATTCTGAACAGTAATTAGTACCTACAAAGTAATCATTACCTTAAAAAACATGTAAACACACAGAACAGACCACACACACACACACACACACACACATACACACACACACATTTTACCACTTGGTCCTAAAATACAACTACTAGCATTATGTCTAAATTCTCCATGGCTTATAACAGCAAGCACGTGACAGTGCTTCATACTGCTGTATAAATGAGGACTTTTTACTATAGTCACAAAACATAAATCTTTGGTAACAACCAGACCATTCATTTAAAAACCTAACAAAGTTACAGGATTTTCATAATAGAAGTCAGGAACCATGTGGTAATAGTAAACCCTAAGACCTACTGCATCAGTGATAGTTGTCTTACCAAAGATCATGTTAAATATTATTATTTATAGGTTTGATTTTACTTGTAGAAAGTTTCATTATCAATACCAACTCTTCCCATTACTCAGTATCATTAAGTATCTTCCTAGAAAGACTTGATGCCATTGTGTAGAGGAATACCAGGACAGGGAAGCAGGGGAGGGTTGATTGGGGAAGGGGAGACAGCTTATGGGATTTGTGGGGGTGGGGGTGGGGTAGGGGGATGGGGAGGAATCAGGAAAAGATATAACATTCAAAATGTAAATAAAGAATATATCTTTTTAAAATTTTATTTATTTTCTATATTCTTTGTTTACATTCTATAAGCCTTCCCCATTCCCAGTCCCCCCATATGTCCCATAAGTCCTCTCCATCCATTCTCCTATCTTTCCCTTTTCTCTGTCCTGGTACTCCCCTACAATGCTGGATCAAGCCTTTCCAGGATTAGGGCCCTCTTCTTCCTTCTTCATGGAAATCATTTGATATGCTAATTGTATCTTCAGTATTCAGAGCATCAGGGCTAATTAATATCCACTTATCAATGACTGCATTCCATGTGTATTCTTTTGTGATTGCGTTACCTCGCTTAGGATGGTATTTTCCAGTTCCATCCATTTGCCTAAAAAATTCATGAATTCATTGTTTTTAATTGCTGAATAGTACTCCATTGTGTTTATATACCACATTTTCTGTATCCATTCCTCCACTGAGGGATATCTGGGTTCTTTCCAGCTTCTGGCTATTATAAATAAGGCAGCTATGGACATAGTGGAGCAAAAAAAATTCCTAAATAAAAAGAATCTTCCTAGAGATATGGATTATACAGATCTCAAAACGAATAATCTAAACCATATAGAATTTTCCCATGATATATGTAGAGGATCACAGTAAAATTTTATTGAGACTGAAAAATTGTTTATTTTCCATAATCCAGCTAGACTTTTATTCATGTTATGAATACAAACTAAATTTATGTAATCAGCTTCATTTGCAAGAACAGTCACCTTTACCTCTTTTAGAATGGAAAGGACATTCCTTTAAAACAATTTTGGCCAACCAGCTAAAATTACAAAATTGTCTTAATCTTATCTGCATTTAGTTCTGAGGGAATCTAATTAAAAAAGACCAAGAAAAAAGACTCAGCAGCAAGACTAAAGGAAATTTAGAAAATGTCTTTAAAAGCCACACATCCTAATAATGTAGTTGTATGCTATATTTTCACAAATATGAACCATCTACAAATTTATGTGTATTTTTTCAAAAACATACTCTTTGGAAAAAAAAGAATCAATCATCCACTATTTAAAAGGCCATAAATGAGGGGTGCTCCGCCATCTTGGCTCCCGGACACCAGAGAGATCTAACAGACTGCCCCAGGTAAGCAGACATAGCCCGAGGCTAAAATTGCTTGGGTCTCAGCCTATCAGGCTTTTGAATGCACCCAGGGCCTGGGCATCTCTGAGGGCCATCTGAGGACCAACCCTGTCGAGGGTTGTTTGCCCTGCAAACTGCCTGGCACTTGGAGGGGCGCTCCACCATCTTGGATCCCGGAAGCCAGAGAGATCTAACAGACAGCTCCAAGTATGCAGACATAGCCTGAGGCTAACATCGCATGGGTATCAGCCTGTTAGGCCTTTGCTTTTGCACCCAGGGCCTGGGCAGCTCTGCAGGCCATTTATGTGCCAACTCTGTCCAGGGTCATTTGCCCTGCAGAGTGATCAGCACTTGGAAAAGGTCCCCTGCAGCATCCGCCATCTTTGATCCCTGACAGAGCAGACAGGCAGCACCAGGTTCACAGAGACAACCCGAGTATAGCATTTCTTGGGGCAAGACACAACAGGGCTCCAAGGGCACCCAAGAGGAGGACAGCACATCAGCAATCTGTGCCAGGGGGAACCCAGTCATCCATCAGTGCGGAAATAGCCTTACAGGCTCACAGGAGGTTCAAACACCAGCCAGTTATAACAAGACCAACTAATGCCAGAGATAACCAGATGGCAAAAGGCAAATGTAGGAACGTTACTAACAGAAATCAAGGTAATATGGCAGCATCTGAACCCAATTCTCCAATAACAGCAAGTCCTGGATACCCCCAAACACCAGAAAAACAAGATTTGAATTTAAAATCACTGGTCATGATGCTGTTAGAGGAACACAAAAAGGACATAAATAAATCTCTTAAAGAAATACAGGGGAAGATGAATTACTTAGAAGCCCTTACAATGGAAACACAAAAATCACTTAAAGAACTTCAGGAGAATATGGGCCAAGAGATAGAAGCCAATAAAGAGGAAACGCAAAAAACACTTTAAAAATGCAGGAGAAATTGAATAAACAGGCAGAAGTCATGAAAGAGGAAAGAGAAAAATCTCTTAAAGAATTACAGGAAAACACAAAGAAACAAATGAAGGAACTGAGCAAAACCATCCAGGATCTAAAAACTGAAGTAGAAACAACTAAGAAATCATAAAGGGAGACAACTTTGGAGATAGAAAACCTTGGAAAGAAATCAGGGGCCATAGATGCAAATATCAACAACAGAATACAAGAGATGGAAGAAAGAATCTCAGATGCCGAAGATACCATAGAAACCATTGAATCAACAGTCAAAGAAAATGCAAAATTCAAAAAGCTTATAACCCAAAACATCTAAGAAATCCAAGACACAATGAGAAGACCAAACCTAAGGATTATAGGTATAGATGAGAGTGAAGATTTACAACTTAAAGGGCCAACAAATACCTGCAACAAAATTATGGAAGAAAACTTCCCTAGCCTAAAGAGAGAGATAGATGCCCATGAATATACAAGAAGCCTACAGAACTCCAAACAGACTGGACTAGAACAGAAATACCTCCCGTCACATAATAATCAAAACCCCAAATGTACTAAACAAAGAAAGAATATTAAAGGCAGTAAGAGAAAAAGGCCAAGTAACACATAAAGGAAGACCTATCAGAATTACACCAGACTTCTCACCAAAGACCATGAAAGCTAGAAGATCCTGGGCAGATCTCATGCAGACTCTAAGAGAACAAAAATGTCAGCCAAGACTACTATACCCAGCAAAGCTCTCAATCACCATAGATGGAGAAACCACGATATTCCATGACAAAACCAAATTTACACAATATCTTTCCACAAACTCAGCCCTACAAAGGATAATATGTGGAAAACTCCAATACAAGGAGGGAAACTATACCCTGGGAAAAGCAAGAGAGTAGCCTTCTTTCATCAAAACCAAAAGAAGATAACCACTCAAATATAAAAATAACATAAAAAATGACAGGAAGTAATAATCACTATTCCTTAATACCTCTTAACATCAATGGACTCAATTGAAATTCAGGTCTCTGAAGAAGGAAATTGAAGAAGACCTCAGAAAATGGAAAAATCTTCCATGCTCCTGGATTGGCAGGATTAATATATTAAAAATGGCCATCTTGCCAAAAGCAATATATAGATTCAATGCAATCCCCATCAAAATCCAAATATAGAGTTAGAAAGAGCAATTCTCAAATTCATCTGGAATAACAAAATACCCAGGATAGCTAAAACTATCCTCAACAGTAAAAGAACTTCTGAAGGAATCAGTATCCCGGACCTCAAGCAATACTACAGAGCAATAGTGTTAAAAACTTCATGGTACTGGTACAGTGACAGGCAGGTGGATCAATGGAATAGGATTGAAGATCCAGAAATGAACCCACACATCTATGGTCACTTGATCTTCAACAAAGGAGCTGAAAACATCCAGTGGAAAAATGACAGCATTTTCAACAAATGGTGCTGGTTCAATTGGAGGTCAGCATGCAGAAGAATGAGAATTGATCCATTCTTATCTCCTTGTACTAAGCTCAACTCCAAGTGGATCAAGGACCTCCACATAAAGCCAGACACTCTGAAACTAATAGAAAAGAAACTCAGAAAAATGGGCACGACACTTTCGGAAGACCCTGCTATACCACTCCTGGGCATATACCCAGAGGATTCCCCACCATGTAATAAGGATACATGCTCTACTATGTTCATAGCAGCCCTATTTATAATAGCCAGATGCTGGAAAGAACCCAGGTATCCCTCAACGGGGGAATGGATGCAAAAAATGTGGTAA
This sequence comes from Apodemus sylvaticus, assembly GCF_947179515.1. Taxonomy (NCBI): domain Eukaryota; kingdom Metazoa; phylum Chordata; class Mammalia; order Rodentia; family Muridae; genus Apodemus; species Apodemus sylvaticus. The sequence goes on along the minus strand of NC_067495.1, from coordinate 101,363,544 downwards.
ATTTAGAAACAATGAATTCATGAAATTCTTAGACAAATGGATGGAACTGGAGAACATTATCCTAAGTGAGGTAACCCAGTCTCAAAAGATCAATCATGGTATGCACTCACTGATAAGTGGATATTAGCCTAGAAGCTTGGAATACCCAAGACACAATCCACATATCAAATGATGTCTGAGAAGAAGGAAGGAGTGGCCCCTGGTTCTGGACAGATTCAGTACAGCAGTGTAGGGCAATACCAGAACAGGGAAGTGGGAAGGGGTGAATGGGGGAAAAGAAGGAGGGAAGAGGGCTTATGGGACTTTTGAGGAGGGGGGAATCCAGGGAAGGGGAAATCATTTGAAATGTAAATAAAGACTATATCGAATTAAAAAAAAAAGAACTAATAAATAAATAAATAAATAAATAGCCATAAATAGGGGCTAGAGAGATGGCTCAGTAGTTGTTCTTCCAGAGGACCCAGGTTCAATTCCCAGCAACTACATAGTGGCTCACAATTGCCTGTAACTCCTGTTTCAGGGGATCTGACATCCTCAGACATGCAAGCAAGCAAAGCAACAATGTGTGCAAAGTAAAATACATACATACATACATACGTACATACATACATACATACGTACATACATATGTAAAGAAATACAATTTTTAAAAGACTAGAAATGATGAGGTATTTTTTTAGTTTTGTTTAATACTACAATGGAATTATAGAAGATACCAAACTGTCATTGTGAGTTAAAAAAAAATCTGATCTGTATTATTAGGAAGACTTATTTCTTTTCCACACCACTAATATACACTGTGGAAAGAGCTGGATAATTTGAGCATGAATGATTATATAGCACTACTTGTAAATCATTCCTCTGTATTTTAAGGTTACAATGCTTTTGTGAAACTGCATGTATGTGAACAAAAGTAAATTTCAAATATTCAGGCTTCCACTTTTTCAGGGAACTACCTTTAATTTTAGGCTCACCACAAACTCCAAGTTCTCCTCACCTCAGTTATTAGAAGAAAAAGAAGAAAAAAAATAATGAATGCCTATACTTAATCAGGGGATATCCAATCTTCCCAGCAGTTTGGAAAGAAATTAAAGAGTTGATAAAAAGGAGTCAGGTAGCAGGAACACCAAATGCTCAGAATCTGCACTGCTGAACCACATACTTCAGGTCTCTCACATCAATGGAGTTTTAATCACCCAATAACTTATAATCATTCTTAAAGAGAGACCCTATAATTCTCTCAATGAATAGCTGCATTTAGTTGGCTTCCAAATCTCAAAACAACTGCAAAGTACAAGTAAGTTTAATATTCATTTTACTATATACAAAGCACATGCAATAGTGCATTGACATTCAATATTAGGTGATTTGGGTTTTATATACATTTAAATATGATTAAAATCTTCATTAGTTAAAATGATTAGTAAAAGTATTTTCATTTCAGTAATTATTAATTCTTCAATTTGGAATGTGAAGCTCTATTAGTTTTAATGATTATCTTTAGTATCTTGATTCTACTTGAACTGTAGGGCTTTCTAAACATCCACACTTACCACATGCAATTGACAAGTACACTTGAGAATCTGGTGTCTGGTGTAGGATGCGAAATGGAGCTACTTTAGCAGTAGAATCTAAGACAGAATCAAGAGTCCCAACCAACAGCCCTGTTGTAAGAGAAAAAAATGTTAGAGACTTTACAAGAGATAAAATAAGTATCAATTTATATGTCAAATTAATGGACCTATTTTTTTTAAAATCTACTCCAAAGTCATTACTGAGATTTTTTTTCCTTAAAGTATATATATATACACGAAGGATAGGGAAATAGTTCAATCAGGGACCTGAGTTCAATCCCCAGAATCTAAATCAAAGATGTCAGTAATGATGGCACCTGCTTTGCAATTCCAGTACTGGAGAGGCAGAGGCATGTTGGGTCCCTGGAGCTCACTGATTAGTCAGCTTGGTGAGTTCCAGACCAATAGAAGACCAAGATTCAAAGAGAGAAAAGGTAGATGATGCCTGAGGAACAGCATCCATGGCTGTCTTCTGCTCTCCAAGCACATGCGCAGACACACACATGCTCACACCTACCCAAACGTAATACAGACAAAAAAGAATATATATTTGGAATGGAAAAACCAACACTGATAAATATCAGTGGTGTTTTGGAAAATGATTAATTTAATAAAAATATGTGAGGCTCAATTGTCCAACTCTCTTACTTGAGGTACTTAAAAAGTTCTATAATAAGGCTTTTTTTTTATTATTTAGACAAGGAGGCAGAACTAGTACCTGAGACTAACTAGATGAGCTGCATTCTGGCTTTGTCACTTATGCCAATTTGAACATGTTAAAGTAGTTTCCATGTCTCTATCCTCATTTTTAAAATAAGGGGGGATAAAACAGATTCAACTGCAAAGGGTACCATAAACATTAAATGAGCTATTACTTGGATCAGTAGTTATCATCCTTCTTAATACTGTGAACTCTTCATGTTGTGATGACCTCCAGGCATAACATTATTTCATCGCTACTTCATATCTATAATTACTACTGTTATGAATTATAATACAGATATCTGATAAGCAGGATATCTGATATACAACCCCTGTGAAAGGGTTGTTCCGCTCCTAAAGGAGTCACAACCCACACATTGAGAGCTGCGGACTTAGCGCAATGCTCAGTACACAGTAGAACATACGATATTATTTATTTTGTAATATATAAGAACATTTTACATATGTAAATAAGGGGGAAATTATCATTATTGAGAATGTTTTGGCAAAATGATTTCCTTTTCAACAATTCCTAATTCCTCAATTTTGAGGAATTCAAGGATCTTGCTCAATTAGTTCCATTGTAATTATCTTATTATATTTCCTACTACTTCCTGGAACAAATTTTTCTGTTCTCTTACACAGCCAGCTAATTTTTCCCTTAGGGTCTTTGCTGAACAATTATCCTTTTACTGAGAAATGTTAACAAAAGTGTTCCAACTCAGTCCAGCTAATCCAAAGTACATAGTTCCTTTAAGACCTACTTCCCTATAAAATCTAGTAGTAATGCCAAGCAATATTTTCCTTCTTCTCTGGATACTTATAATACTTAAATACTGCATAACTGGGTATTTACTTATTAGGTTGGTTATTACAATTACTTTCTAAGAGTTTCATATATATTCCCTGAAAATAACTATGTTACCTACCTCTGGGTTTGTATCTTAAATCTAAGCACAATGAGGCATAGTGTGTGGCCTTAACTATGTCATGGAATGGCTCAACTATATGCATCCACTTTTCTATTTTTAAAAGCATTTGTTGGCTGAGTGATGTTTTTGCTCTATGAGCATTTTTTAACTTAGCATACCTAATTTCAAAAAATTAAAGACAAATACAAACCAAGCTTTTGACTCTTTTCCTATTTTTACCCATTTGAAATGAGTTCATATTTCTAATTAGCTTTGAATGAAGATATAAGTATGCTGACATAAATGGGACAGGAAATCATCAAAATCATAAATGGAAGCAAAATAGAGAATAAAAGATAGAAAGGAACATTGACGCAGCCGAGTGAGGATAGAGACTAAATATAAAATAAAAAGGGTCAGGAATGTAGTATAATGTAACTTAGTAACGTGACCAAGGATTTGGATAGTGCAAAAAATCCCTCAATAATTTCTGGGGTCTGGAGAGATGACTTGGTGGTTAAAAGCACTTGTTCTTAAGTAACCACATGGTTCACAACTATCGATAGGCATGTACACAGTGCATACACAGACATGCAGCCAAAATGCTCACACACATAAAGTAAAAGAAACCTAAAAACTTTTGTTTGCTTTGACCTTTGGTATGTGTGTGTGTGTGTGTGTGTGTGCGCGCGCGCGCGCGCGCGCGCGTGTGTGTGTGTGTGTGTGTGTGTGTGTGTGTGAGAGAGAGAGAGAGAGAGAGAGAGCGAGAGCGAGAGAGAGACAGAGACAGAGAGAGACAGAGATAGAAACAGACAGAGAGACAGAGACAGAGAGACAGACAGAGACAGAGAGACAAAGACAGAAACAGGGAAAACACATGGACTTAGGTGGGCAGGGAGGTGAAGAAGATCTGGAAGGAGTTGGAAGGGGAAAAATATGTTCAAATACATTGTATACAAATTTGAAAAGGAAGCATACATGATACCAGTGCACCCTGATACCAAATGGCAGGCCCTGAAAATATACATACAAATAACATATAAACTAAGCAAGTTATATCTAGGAATATATAAAAACAGTTATTGAAAAAGGAGCCCATGGATTAAAAAGAAAGCAAGGAGGGCTACATGGGAAGGTATGAGAAGAAGAAAATGGTGTAATTATAGTCTCAAAAATAAAGGATAATTCTTCAAATAAATAAATAAAAGTAAAAAAAAATAATAAAATGGGACAAAGTTTTACCTACTGACATGCTACAAACTAGGATAGCACCCTGTAGTGGATTTAAATTAAGCCTATTGAAAATTGTATAGTGCTATGCTTTTCTAGCCATATGGCAAGTAGTTCATTCCTTACATAAGAAAATGAAGCAAGATTTAAAAAAAAAAAAGAGTTCTGCAATGGCATCTTGTAGGTTATAAAAAAATAAATCGGATACAGTCAAAAGTTAGGGTGCAGGCTGGGGATGTGCATGATGGCAGAGTGCTTGCTAACATGCATGAGACCCTGAAGTTTGATCTTCAGTGCTGCAAAAGATAAACAAAAGTAAGGTATGAATTGAAGATTTTATTGAAGAATCAAGGATCAGAAAATCTAGACAGATACTATTTATGAGGAGGTACTGGATAAGAGACAACTGAAACGAGAATGGGGAAATGATAATGCTTCAATAGTGAGGAAAGAAACAGAGGAATTCAGTATACAAAGAAAGATAATTAAGCATCAAAGTAGTAGCTGTAAGAACTTGGGCATTTGGTCAAGGATGAAAGAAAGAGGAGTTGAACATACGCAGATAGTCGTCTAAGAATAATGTGAGTGAAATTACCCAGGAAATGAAGAAAGGAGGAATGTTCTCAATCTGAAGGCAGGACAGTGAACATATTCAAAAGACAAAACGGTAAGTAGCAAATGACAATCAAAAGAGATGGACTGAAAATCTGTGTGTGTGTGTGTGTGTGTGTGTGTGTGTGTGCGTGTGCGTGTACAAATACATAGAGCAAATTAACAAAGTTAAGAAATTAAAACCTCTGCAAGTATACTGGAATCTTACCACTTAGGAAGATCAGGCATTCAAAGCCAGCTTTGGTTACATACCTAGTTGGAGGCTGGCCTGAGCTATATGTCCTATCTCAAAGGGGAAACAATAAGTATTTCTTTACAACAGGGCAGTTTGGCTGCTTGTTTATTTGACATTTAACTTCCAAGAGTTTAATTTTAAACAAGGCTTGGGGAAAAGAGTAATGTATAGTTGCAAGGAAAGCTACTTATTTATTTATGAGATTTTTAATAAAACTAGCTCAATTGTTATTTCTCCTCCTTTTTGCACACATTCTAAAAGATAATATTAGAAGAACTGGTGAAAAGATAAATGGGTAAAGTCTGACAGAAAGAACACTGGCATTGTTGATGTCTGAGGAAGCACAGAGCACAGGAAGAGGACACAAAATCATTTCTAAATGACACAACAGTCCTCTGATAGGTTGGGACACTAGGGACTAAGTGGTCCAAATCACTAACAAGAAAGGTTATTACTATTTGGGGGAGCAACAGCAGTATTGACAACATTATGCCTTACATAATATAAAAGGAAATTGTTAAGATTTTGTAAGTGCATGAAATTAGTTAGTTAATATAAAACTGTGCAACAAGTAATTTGGAAGCTAGCACTCAATACATTTCTAGTCACTTGGGGAAACTCTCGCAGCTCATTAAGGTGTAATTATCATGAAGTCCCTGCAAGTCGTGCAGGAATTAATGTGTGCCAATGTCTGAGTTCTAAAAGTACAAGAAAATAAGCAAGCGACAATGGGTTGCTTTTCCATATTACACAGAGGGTTCATCACCTGACTGCCTGACCATTGAAGCTCAAGAATCAGCCTACTCATGGGAAACCTTTGTATCTACTGTAAATTCAAAAGAGATGAGGCACTATCAGCTTCATGGTAGAATAAGAAATTTGAAAATACAGATACTCAAATTACCCTTTGAATGGCTAAGACATCAAGCAATGTTCTAGAATGTCCATGGATTTTGGTAGCATCCTGGAAAAATAAGTTATATCTACCTTCTTAAGGAAATAAGTACATTAATTAATGTAAAATGTTTTTTTATTTCACACAGTGAGATTACAAAAATGCCAAGTTATGTGATTTTTTTAATGCAGCTTTTTATGAACAATGATTACTGTTGACAAGCCAATACTTTTGGCTGGATAAAGAACCACAGACTTTGGAGATGAAAAATATCCTGACTAGTCAGAGTCTACCCTCTAGCACATTTATCTCCTCATAGTTTCCCTTGCCCTTACTTCTCTAAGGCTTCCTATTTCTAAAATAAAGAAGGACTTGTATTCCCAAAGGTTATAGTCAGGGTCCGTTATTTGGGTTTATGATCTGTAAACAGACCTCTGTGTACAGGAGAACTCTGCTTTGTTTAATGTTGTTGCCAATACCCTGCAATCCTCATGATTTCAAGGGTTATTTAGTTTTCACTTTGCAGTTAGTTCTACCTATTACACAGCCTATCCTGGTTATAATGGTTAAAAGTGTCACTCAAACTATACTACTAAAACAGATATAGTGGTTCCTTTCTATAACCACAACACTTTAGAGATGGAGCCAGGAAAGTCATGGGTTCAAGGTCATCCTTCACTACACAGCAAGGTCAAGACTTAGTTGGGTTACCTGAGACCCATCTCCAAAACAAGTCAAACCAAACCACCTCAATGATTCTCAACTCAAACAACAAATTTGAGTCATTCAGAGGAGTTTTAAAACTTAAGTTTTGAAACTACTGGAGACAAGGGTTAATATTGTTCTATTTTTCTTCACTTAAAATATAGCAGAATTTCTATGTATCTACAATCTAGTTTCCATAATTATCAACACTTTTATTTTGTCTTCTTTCCAGAAATACTTTAAATTAAGTCCAAAACATCAATTTCTCCATAAATGCAGCAATATCATTTAGTAACTTTTAAAAGTTCCTCAGGCAAATCTAACAGGCAGCCAATGCTAAGAACACACATAGATCTATGATGGTTCAGTAGGTTAGTGTACTTGCTGCCAAATCTGCCTCACTGAGTTTGATCCCTAAGACCCATACAGTGAAGAAGAGAACTGACTTCTACTTGTCCTCTTGTCCCTCATACACACCCACATACAGAGCATCAGAGTAAACAAATAAAATCTAATAAAAAAGTACACAGACCAATGATTGTCCCTTCCAATTTTTACACAATGAATGCCTTTTGTCTGTATTGGAGCAATGATTGTGATTAAGCAAGGAATTATCAAGACTTGAATGTTAAAGTAAATACCATTGAAAGAGCTACAGATTGAAGATGGTGCTTTTAATGGCTAATACTAGCTGTCAATTTGACATCAATTGAGGATCTGCCTCCATCAAATCAGCCTGTAGGGACATCTGTGGGGGTATTTTTTTATTGCTATTTGATGTACAAGTACCCAGCCTACTGTGAGTGGTACTATCCCTAGACAGGTGGACCATGGCTGTCTAAGGAAGGTAAGAGTCTGGAAGCAAGCTAGTAAGCAGTGTTTCTTCCTAGTTTCTGCTTCAAGCTCCTGCCTTAGGTTCCTGCTTTGGCCCCAGATAATGGGCTGTAACATATAAGATAAAATAAAACTTTCCCTGCCCAAGTTGGTTTTGATCAGAGTATTCTATCACAGCAACAGAAAAGCAAACTATGGAGTGTTCATTACCAATATTCTAGTCTAGTACACAAAATAATGTGTACTTTTTTGGGGAAGTATCTCTGCTTATAAAATAGATTGAGGGCACTGTGTAATACAACACTGTTCTAGCTACAGAAGAATAATGTAAATGAACTTTCCAATTACCAATAGGATTCATTTCTAGTCTCTATAAAATGTCTGATTATAAATTTTGTCCATAGTAATGATTGTTGTAACCTTACAGCTGATTCTTTAATCATAAGCTGTCATGTTTACAAAGTCTAACCAGTACACCCTTACTGAATTTTTTATAATGTCAGTCTCATTAAAAGTTAATAAGAAAACTAATTAGTAAACTGCCAATGCACTTAGTAAGAAACATATTCAAATAAGCCAAAAGTGTTTTAAACAGAGGTTATAGATTTTCCTGATTCTATTATTTTGCTAACAGATCTAAACCCTTCAAACAGAACTGTGAGTGCTTATTTTAGAATAACCCAATGGCCACATGGCATTTTGAAAGCTGCCAATTTTACACCAAGAGCTTTGGAAAACAGTTAATGAAAATTAATTCTTCTTTAGGTTCTATTTTTCATCCTTGAACATTTTAAAAACATTTTGGCTCATTTAAAATAAGGAGAAAATAAAGATAATAAAAACCAGAAATTGTTATTATCCATTGCTTTAAAACTTTACTCCTTTACTCTATATAAGGAAGAGAAAATCAAGCCCCTATACTTTACATTGAAATATCCTATAAACAGTCAACAAACACTACTATGGATGACAAGAAGTGTATACCAAAAGGAGTATGCCATGATTGTCTCCAGAGGAGCCCTGCCAGAGCCTTACAAATACAGAGGCAGATGCTAGCAACCAACTATTGGACTGGGCATGGGGTCCCCAATGGAGGAGCTAGAGGGTGATCTGGAGGAGCTGAAGGGGTTTACAGCCCCATGGTAAGAACAATGATTTCAGGCACCCAGATGCCCCAAGACTCCCAGGGACTGAACCATCAACCAAGGGGTACACATGGTTCCAGCCAAAAATGTGGCAAAGGAAGGCCTTGTTGGGCATCAGTGGGAGGAGAGGTCCTTGGTCAGGTAAAGGCTCAACAGAGGCCCAAACAAAGGGAAACCGAGGGGGGGGAGGGAGTGTGTTGGGTAGAGAGGCATATATATGGAGGCAGGGGGAAGGAGGAGGGGGAGGGGTTGGGGGTCTTAGGGGAGGGGGGATATAGGGAAAGGTTTTACCATTGGCAATGTAAATGAAGACGATATTCAATAAAAAAAGAAATATCATCAAAGACCAATTAAATGTTAACTTTGTAGGTCTCTTAACTCACTGTTTCAGTTTTTCCTCTGGTATAGATGAAGATGTTCTTTTCCAACAACCTTTATATAGTTATTAACAGCATCATATCTTGAGTCTCATGTTTCAAATTCCAAATAAATGCATCTGGAATATTTTCTCTGTCCCCAACAACTGCTATGTTTTGCTTTATATTATCATTCCTCAGTTAGAACACCTTCTTTTCCCTAGCATACAGCCTCCCAGATATTGATAGTGCTTACAGACAAATGATTTAATTAAAAAATGATCTAAATTGGATTTTGGCAAAAAGCTCCACAGATGCCACACTGGAATTCTGCTACAAGTATTCCAGCTATTGTTATTTATCACTGATTTTAGAAAACCTTTGTTTCATTTTATAGCACCTCTGCTAATCATAAATTATATCAGAGCTAGGTATAGAAAACTGGACTGGAGGTTTCCAATATGTATTTATTCATAGATTAGATAAGTCAACAAACTGAGCTACTGACTATCCCAGTAATAAAATATTTGTTTACTTGTTTGTCAACTGCTCTAGAAGACTGCAAACTTTATAGGAACCATGCCTATTCTATTAGCCAAAATCAGTAACAACGACCAGTTACCACCCCATTTCACTATATCTGATTACAGTAAAATCATTCCAAGAATTAGTACAATTTATTCTGTTACCAGATAAAATTGGCTCACATGTTCTAAATCTCCCCACTATCTACTCACAGATCAATTTATCTAAAATATGAACCCCTTCCTTGTTTATCAGAACATCTTACTTTATTCTTTATATTGTTTATCACCTCCACTCATGTCACACAGGATTTGACTGTTTATCCCTCTCAGCTAGAATGAGTCTCCATGAAAAAGAATTTTGTTTCATTTACTGCTTTATTTTTTGTTTTGTTTTCTTTTCTTCTTTTTTTAAGATTTATTTATTTATTATATCTAAGTACACTGTGGCTGTCTTCAGACACACCAGAAGAGGATAGTTGCGAGCCACCATGTGGCTGCTGGGATTTGAACTCAGGACCTTCGGCAGAGCAGTCAGTGTCCTTAACCGCTGAGCTATCTCTCCAGCCCTAGTTACTGCTTTATCTTCAGCAATTAAAAACAGTTCTTGGGGGCTGGAGAAATGGCTCAGTGGTTAAGAGCATTGGCTGCTCTTCCAGAAGACTTGGGTATGATTCCCAGTACCCACACGAAGGCTCACAGCTATCTGTAACTCTAGTTTCATGGGACCCAATGCCTTCTTTTGGCCTCCATCGGCACCATATACCCATATATGCATGCATGCAGTCAAAATATACATACACACACAATTAAAAACAAGCAAACCAATCCTTGTTAGAAGGCATTTAGTAAATACTTTGCTCAGCAAATGCTTATACCATCACATTTGAGATTTTGTATTATCCTTTGCACTTACATAGCAGTAGCCAAAAAATGCAAACAGGAAAAATTTCCTAACAAAAAGGCAACACAAAGCCCATATAACCACCATTACAGCAATATGGCAAATATCAAAATGCTTTTATTATTTTCAGCTTACTTTATACCCATAGTCCTTCCTGAACTGTCTACATGCAACAAGAGATTTCATTAGCTAAATTGTTATTCATTTTTCAAGAATTATGCTTTAAAAATACTAATAGGGGAACCAAAATTATATATATTTTTCAATAACATTCTCCAGTACAAGTGCTACTTAGATCTGTAAAAGTACTATTAGGGGACTTCTGGGATTAGAGCAATCATAGATCAAAGGGAACTTGGTCATGATAAATTATCCTAATTCTCTTAAATTATTTCAATTACAAACAACAGATACATACTCAGCATCATAATATTCTCTAGTGATTATCAGTATTTTGCTCTTACAGTGTTATCATTATGTTGGACATATTAAATATTATTCCTTCAAATCTATTTCTATATACATGGAAAATTATTAGGGAAAATGGTTAGGGAATATACAGAATCTGGGGAGCGAGGAAGAGAGTGGGAGGACTGAGACTGATTTCTTTGGTCTTTGGGGCCCTAAAATAGCATTTAATATGAAATGTTTGTCACACTTGGGTACTGCCACGTGGGTACTGAGAATTGATTTCAAAACCCATTTGACCTACACTACAGTGACCTGAGATAGAGAAGACAATGTTATCTTTACTTCATAGATGAGTAAGCTAAGCCTTTATTTGTAAAACAAAAAACAAACAAACAAAAAAAAACAAAAAACACTTTCAACTCTAAGGGGACCAAATACATATTAAAGAACCAAAAAGGGTAAAAAGGTAAAAGAAACAGGGTTAATGAAGGAAGTACATCACTGGATGGTGCATTTGTACACTGTGAATGCCGGCTTAAAGTTGAATTATTGAAGCAAAAATTCTATAACATCCAGAGATGGGGAATCTTTCATACTGTGTTTCCCCTACGTGCCTGCCTGGAACATCTTAATCCCTATGAAGGTGTAGGTGTGTGTGTGTGTGTGTGTGTGTGTGTGTGTGTGTGTGTGTGTTTCTTTGCCTGTGATATCTATATCTATATAAATTCCAAAGGCATATAACATCTCTTTAAATATGAAAGGCCAAGTTGAAGTTTTGAGAAATGAAGATGGTCAGTTTAGTCATTTTGTTTTCTTGATAAAAGGAAGGATTATTGACTGCCTAACTATAAGCCTTATGCTGTTTTAGGTACTTGTTGTTGTATGTGTCACCATTTTCCTTCCCCTATCTACTCTTAGGATCCCTTCCTTTGCAGCAAAGAGTAGAATATCTACTCCTATGCACCTTAGTGCCATGAACCTGTAGTCCTTAAGAGTTAAAGTCATAATTACACAGATTATATGCAAAAGGTTTGGGGGGAGAAATAGTTTTATAGTATTAAATAGTAACATATGTACCTTTTAGCTTAATTTTAAAAGCTAGAAAATTGATAACCCATCTCCCTTCACATCTGTGAGGGTCCCCCTCCCCCCTCATCCCCCTTCTCTGGGGGTATCAAACAGGTCAATTAAAACTGGTTTTCTCTTTATCCCACTCACCTATTTTATTAGTTCCCCATTGCTAGAACACAAGGAAATTTGTCTGAAGAAATAAATGAAAATTTCTATCACTTGCATATACTTGCTGTGACAAGTGACTTATAGTCAATTTGTATCTGCATGATTGTTTTACTTGTGACAATGATAAAATGCCTGAAATCAACACCAAAGTCATATAAATTTAACAAAATAACTAAAAAAGGAGCAAAGAGATGCTTTAAATGGCTTTTTTTGTTCCTTTTGGTCCAGAACAAAAGTGTTTGCTGCTTTTCATGGCCGCCTTCTTAGTTAAACTTGTGAAGCTAAGAGCTGCTGCACTGTCCTCATTTCCGGAGCACCAGTATATGCCACCACAAACTTGCCTTTGTCCATTTCATTTATTTGATGTGTTATGTACTACCCCTTTATAAGTGTAGTTTATATGTTTTGTATAATGGAGAAATGATAGTGGCCTTTGAGAAATGTTAATTATTGTGCTTTAAGTTTGGTTTTCTTTGATATGTGATGATTGGGGAGTAACCCCCACCCCCCACTCCTGTAATATTATATCTTGAGGATGGATTTGATGAAATAAGTTGATTCCATTTGGGGGGGGAGTCTAATTATATAGCTCAGGTCAGCTTCAAACTCACAGTTTTCCTTCCTCAACCTCCCAAGTGCTCGTATGATAGGTATTCACTACCACACTAAGCTTGGTGGACTAATTTTTCTTTTATAATGATGATTCTCTCAAGAAAGTCTTCACATTAGAATCCCAAGGTCCCTTTTCTAGAATTATAAGCTACATTTTAGTGGGCATCTGGTTAGATTAAGGATTGTTTATCAAACTTTTGTCTTTTTTTTTTCAAGACAGGGTTTCACTGTGGAGTCCTGGCTGCCCTGGAACTCACTCTGTAGCCCAGGCTGGCCTCGAACTCAGAAATTTAAAAGAGGTCTGCTGGTGGTAATTATAAATCCAGTGTCTAAGAACCTGCTTACCACTATTCAGGTATGGAAAACTCAAGAGTAAAATTCTCTCAACAAACAACTTAGACTTCCTGATTGGCAGGTCTCCCTAAGCCACATTCAGGAAAGTACTTAACAGGAGGTAGTCTATGTAGTGGCTTTCATCTGCCAAGCAGAGAAAATTGCTGATTTGTGCTTAATAAGCCAAGTATGCATAAATTATTTTAATTATATAAAACAAGAGGCTAAATTTAGCTGCAATTGTGAAGTCTTTACCTTTATCAACCATGAGAAGGCAAGGGAGAAAGTGAGGTAACTAGAAAAATCTAGGTTAAAATAGTCTCCAAATAAACAAAAAAACCAAGGCAACAATAACAACTTAGGGTATAACAAAAATATTTTTACAAAACTTCCATTGTGTTGTAAACTAGGATAATTAAGAAAGCCGGGTGTGATGGAGCACGCCTGTAACCCCAGCACTTGGGAGGCAGAGGCAAGTGGACCTCTGGGAGTGGGGGGGGGGGACCTGGAGGGCGGGCAACATTTGGAATGTAAATAAATGAAATAATTAAAAAGAAATTTCTATTGAAATGAAACTGCCATTTAATATCTTCCATTTTACAGTCTTATCTCCATAAAGTAGGCACCATTCTTTTTAGCCAAAGGGAGAAATTAATGTCAGGTAAGCCAAGAAGCTTCTTCCTTCAACCCGTCAGTAGTCCTTTGGTTCTGATTCTATTTTTTTCCTAGGAAATTAGCTAAGCTTCCTAGTCTACTTCTACCCTCCTCTCTTAACCCAGCACTTTAAAGGCGGTGACCAAAATTATAACTGTAGCTCACAGTGGTGCCTTAAGATTGCAACCAGCAGCCAACAGATAAGGACAGGATCAAAATTCAGGTTGTCAGATTTCTGCTTCTTCGCTCTACATCATCCTCCCCAAATTAAGCTCGCTCCACCACTTCAAGGCCCTAATACCAAACTAGGAATTACAGTGAAAAACAGTTCTTGTCTCCACAAGGTCCAAATTATTAAAAAGTCCCTATCCAAGACTAAGAATCTAAAAATAGCCTTCTTTGGAATCTTCAGACATGGACCAGTTTTGAATTGTTAAGATTAACAACTGTGGGAGATTGGCTTAGAAGAGTTGAGTTTCCTTCTTGTTTTATTGGTTTGGTTTACACATCTTTGAAGGAAGAGGCAGGGCCAAACTCGCTGGAGAGAAACATACTCTTAGAAGAAACAGAGATCCCAAAGGTTGGAAACTTGGAGATAGATAGATAGATAGATAGATAGATATAGATATCGAAAGATGCAAAATTGGGAGGAGGTGAATAATTCTGGAGGTGCTACCCCTCCACTTCCCCAGCATCAAGCAGCCCCACACCCAGACCCAATCCTCACGTGCAGCCTGTTTCTCAAGGAGTGATTGGAGCACTTCTTTCTCCTTAGGATCCCCATATCCTAGCAATGTCCCCAACACACTCGCACTCACTCCCTAGGGTGGTGATTATTTTGGAAAAAAAGTTAAGTCCACACCCGCCAACCCGCTCTCCTCGCCGGTCTTAACGGGACTAGTCTAGTTAGCACACAGTCCACCAGCGCCCTTCGCCATGGGAAGCGACCCATCAGGTGCTGGATCCCTTAGCTTCTCCCATCCCTGTTAGACCCAAAAAGCAACTGGGAGTCCTGTGCAGGACCATCGGGACTCTGTGGAAGCAGAGGAAAGGTGGTGGCGGGAGCAGAATCCTCAATCAGTCGCCCTAGGTTTAAGATGAGGCGGCGGGCAGCGACTAGTAACTGTTTGCTTCACCAGCGACAGCGGACCCAGCCCTAACGCAGGTGTAGCTGGCCACAACTGCCGGCCACCGCTTACCTGTAAGTCCCCCTCCGCCTTCTTCCCCGTAGCCTCGACGCCGTTGCAGGACAAAGTACTCGTTGGACCTTTCCATCAGCCACAGCTTCAGCGCATTTTTCAACAGCACTTCCTCGGGCTTCAGCCACATCTTGAAGAACTTTGTGCCGCCTCAGGAGCGGCGACCTATTTGTCCTCCTCACCTCCACCCTCCCAGCCTGTCTTTACCCCTCTACTTCTCCTCCTACCAAGTCTTCCGTTGGCGGCGGCGGCGGCGCCTCCGGAGGTTTTCCACACTTCCCCCAACCGTGCCTTCTCTCCCACGTAGGCAGAGAGAGTGCCAACTCCCTCCCACAGAGCTACATCTAGACAGGGAAATAGTCCCGCTTCACCTCCTCTTGGGAGTTGTAGTTTTCTATCCATTTTTTCCATACTATTTCTAATATAGCGCTAGACTACATTTCCCACAATACACTGGGTTCTAGTTGGGTGGGTTGGGGGCGCCTTTGAGGCGCTCCAGCCACCAGTTCAGAGAGTTTTGATTGTGTAAAGTTACGGTTTTTTTTTTTCTTCAAATAAGCTAACCCAGTGTATGACAGCAGTGCTCCTAGTTCTTTTGTAGTGAGAAGACTAGTTTGTTGAAAACAAAGTTTCAGGCATTTTTGAGTAACAGCCCATCCAGGAAGCAGTAGCCTGGAGCAACTTCCATTTACTTTGTGCTGACTAGGTACTAGGTGATTTCTCAGGTAGTCCTCACAGAAATCTGTTAAAGTGGATCCTCCGCTTTGCTCGCTAATAAATGGAAAGCGCTAACAACTGAAGTTACTTACCCACGGTCTCACAGTTGGTGAAAAGATTCATTATCCAAAAGCCTTGCCTAAATTAAATTCTGTATGGTTCATAACAGAAGAATATAAATCTTAGAAAACCTCATCACACACACTTGTGACTATCCCATCCCCCATGGTGTCTCTGACTACTGGTACAAACGGCTGAAAAAATCTCTACTCCAACTTTTTGGGTATATCTTTTTTCTTAAGCTGTCTTAAGAAAAAAGAAATTCCTTGCAGGGCAGCCTTCCTTTCTTGATATCTTGACAATGCTGCACAACTGCTTACACACTAAGATAAAAGAGGTCTGCTGTGAGGAATTATTTGACGACCGATGTTGTTATCCTCGTTGCATCGTCGTCATCCTCGTTGTTGTTGGGATAACTCAATCCCTGGAATGAAAGAATAGAATGACAGTGAAAACCAGCTTACAGAAAGAATGCAGATAAAGGGTCCTGAGAAGTTGACAAGGTATTCAAAATAAAGATATGGGATCATGTGGCTAAAACAGTGGACTGGGACACACTCAGACTAGGAGTCCTGGAGCCAGTGAACTCTGCCCCAAAGGTGTGTCTCCAGGTTAAGTATTCCAAGATTTGGGCGGTTTCTGGCGAAGCAGGTATATGTCACAAGAAAGTATTTTTGCGGAAGAAAAACACCACCACCTCCACCAACAACAAAACGAAATCCTAAGCCAGGGTGCTTGTTGGTGCATAGTCACCCTTTGAATGTGTATTAAGGCACATAGTTTCTCCTTTTCTTCACAGTGAAAGGTCAATAAATGCAGTAAATGTAGATAGCTTTTGTCTTCCTTCATTTGTACAGTTCCAGCCTCCATTGTCCATCAGTACACTAAGGTACTAGTTATGGTAAGGAGCACCAGAATTGGATGGTTCCTTTTTCTGTACTCTGAACCCAGCCAGGGCTACCCAGATGCTCTGTCTTAAGATCAGGCCCACCTTCAACTCAACCTAGGGATTTAGAACCCCTTTGCATTTGTAAACAAACCCTTCACTGATTGTATAAAGAAAACAGTTTTCAAATTGAATCATATCTATTGTGCAAAAAATGTGTCTTGATCATAATCTACTTCAAGTCTTTGCAAATAATTGTTTCTCTAAAAACACATTTGAAATACCATGGCATTCTCTTCATCGTTTAATTATGAATATTTCAGAAAATACTTAAGTATTACAGTCTTGAATATTGCTGCTGATATTGTCCTGGTACTTAATGTATAGCATGCCATGCTCATTAATAAGTGCCTTAGTTAGGGTTTTCATTGCTGTGAAAGTATACCATGACCAAGGCAAGTCTTGTTTTTAATTATTTTATTTATTTACATTCCAGCTGTTGCTTCCCCTCCTGCTTCCCCTCCCACAGTTCCTCATCCCATTCCTCCCCCTTGCCTCCCAGAAGGTACTCCCCCACTAGGCATCACCCTTCCCTTGGACCTCAAGTCTCTCAAGGATTAGGTACATCTTTTCCCACTGAGGCTAGACCAGTCAGACCCCTTTATATATGTGCCTGGGGCCTTGGACAATGCCTATGCTCCCAAGGCAACTTTTATAAAGGACAACATTTAATTGGGGCTGGCTTACAGGTTCAGAGGTTCAGTCCATTATCATCATGGTGGGAGCATGGCAGCATCCAGGTAGGCATGGTGCTGGAGGAGCTGAGGGCTCTACATCTTGCTCCAAAGGCAAACAGGAAAAGACTGGCTTCCAGGCAGCTAGGAGAACGGTCTCAAAGACCACCCTCACTGTGACACACTTCCTCCAAAAAAGCTACATCTACTCTGATAAGGCCTCACCTTCTTTTTTTTTTTATGGTAGCAAATATTTATTAGTTTTTTTAGACACTTTCTCAGGGTGGGTAGAAGCCTTCCCCACCAGGACTGAAACCGCCAACATAGTGGCCAAGAAAATCCTTGAAGAAATTTTCCTGAGGTTCGGCATCCCTAAGGTAGTTGGGTCCGATAATGGACCTGCCTTTGTTGCCCAGGCAAGTCAGGGACTGGCCACCCAACTGGGGATTAATTGGAAATTACATTGTGATTATAGACACCAGAACCCAGGTCAGGTAGAGAGAATGAATAGAACTCTAAAAGAGACCTTAACAAAATTGGCCGTGGAGACCAGCAGTAAGGATCAGACAGCCCTCCTTCCCTTTAAGGCCTCACCTTCTAATAGTATCATTCCCTGGGCCACACATATTCAAATCACTACATTCCACTCCCTGGCCCCCATAGGCTTGTTCAAACCTATGACTCTATGGTGGCAATACCTAGCCATAGCATAATATAAAATACATTTAGTCGACTTCAAATATCCCCCATAGTCTATAACAGTCTCAACAATGTTAAAAGACCAAAGTTCAACGTCTCTTCTGATGTTTATCCACCCACTTAACTGTAATCCCCTATAAAATCAAAATTAAAAAAAAGCAGATCACATACCTCCAACATCACAGGATATACATTGCCATTCTAAAATGTCATAGTGGGGAAATACTGGACAAATTCAAGACCAAAAGCCAGCTGGGCAAACTCCAAATGCTGCATCTTCATGTCTGATGTCAAAACACTGTTCAGTTCTCTAACTCCCTTCATTGCTGTTGACTGCAACAAACTTCTTTCTCTTGGGTTGTTAGCACCTTTCCTCAGCAGGTATTCCATGACTCTGTCATCTCTAACATTTTGGGGTCTCCAAGGCAACTTCAACTTTACAGCTTCTAGTTCCAGTGTCTGGGATCCACACACAATCTTCTGTGCATCTTGAAAGGGCTTGGGTCACTTCACCATCTCTGCCCTCTGTAGCATACTAAGCTCTGGTTGACTCTACTCCACTGCTGCTGCTGCTGCACCTGGTAGCCATCTCATGGTTGGTACTGGAATCTCTAGTATGCTGGGGTTTCTCATTGCAACTAGGCTTCACCAATAGACTTTCATAGGCTCTCTTTATGGTGTCACACCTCAACTTCTTTGCACAACCCATTCAGTCCTAGGGTGTCAACTGCAACAGAGGCTACACTTTCACCAATGGCCCGGCCTCACATACTGCCAAGCTTTGGCAGCTTTCCATGACTCTTTCATGCCCTTAAAACCATTACCATCTGTGTGATTCTTACATATTGCTAAGTCCAGCTACAACATGAGGTACAATCCTGGCTATATCTGGAACAACTTCTTTGCAATCTCAGAAAATATACCTTAGAAGATTTTACCACAGAATTTAATTCAATGATGCTGACCAGCACCGATTGTCCCAATGATCCCTTCTATTCCTCACTCTAAAGCCAGAGTCATATGTCCAAAGCTGCCACATTCTGCTACTTTCTGGAGCTGGAACATGGTGCCCTTGTTCTGTTGCATTATCACCAGTTTTCTGTTTCCCAACTCCTTCACTGCCTAAGCTTGGCTGTCCTGGAACTTGCTCTGTAGATTGACCATGAAATCAGATATCTGCATGGCTCTGTGTCCTGAATGCTGGGATCAAAGGAATGTACCACCATGCTTGGACTTAAGCTTTTCTTCACCTAGAAATTTCTTTACCCTAGACTGGCCTTGAACTCAGAGATCTGTTTGCCTTTGTCTCCTGGCATTAAAGGAATGTACTACCATGCCGGGGCCTAAGCTTTCATGGCCACTGCTCCACAAGATCTAGATCAGAAGTGTGTATAATTCATCTATTTTTTAAAGATTTATTTATTTATTTATTTATTTATTTATTTATTTTATTATATTAAGTACACTGTAGCTGTCTTCAGACACTCCAGAAGAGGGAGTTAGATCATATTACAGATGGTTGTGAACCACCATGTGGTTGCTGGGATTTGAACTCAGGATGTTTGGAAGAGCAGTCAGTGTTCTTAACTGCTGAGCCATCTCTCCAGCCCGTATAATCCATTTCTTGACTGTAATTCATTTCATATTAAAATTAGCCACGTAATAATAACACCTAGATATGACTCTCCCTTGTTTAACTGCAAAAGCATAAACAGTAAGCTTAGCTGGGTGGGATCTTGTCCTATAGTTACAACTCTCTTAATCCATTTATCTCCTTGAACAAAGGATTTAGCTCTGTTCTACTTCCTGGTGCCCCTTTAATATTTGATTCATACATTTTGTATTTTTTTATTTCTTCCCTTGCTCCTTTTCACTAAAATGTTCCTCATAAAGTCCAACTCCAGATAAACAGGGCCTCAAGAGGAAGGGTGGTGCTACCAATCACAGTCAAAATTTCTGACCCAGAAGTGTCTAAAAGAAATGCAGGGACAACAATGGAGAAAAGCCTGAGGGAAAGGTGGTCCAGTGACCAGCCCATCTGGGGATCTACCTCATGGGAAGACACTAAGGCCTAACACTATTACTGATGTGCTTACAGACAGGAGCCTAGCATGGCTGTTCTCTGAGAGGTCCGATGACCAGCTGACTGAAACAGATGCAGATACCTACACCCAACCATTGGGTCTGGGACCCCTATGGTTGAATTAGGGAAAGGCTGGAAGAAGCTGAAGAGGAGGACGACCTCATAGAAAGACCAGCAGCCTCAACTAACCTGGTCTTCTGAGGAGATCTCTCAGATACTGAGCCACCAACTAGCAGGATGTACCAGCTGATATGAGGCCCTGACACATATATAGTAGAGGACTGGCTGGTCTGGCCTCAGTGGGAAAAGATGCACCTAATCCTGGAGAGATTTGAGGCCCCAGGGAAGAGGGAGGTCTGGTGGGGGGGAGCATCCTCTTAGGGATGAGGGGGTGGTGGTAGAGAAATAGGATGAGGAACTGTGGGAGGGGGCCTAGGAGGGTGCAATGGTTGGATTGTAAAAACAAAAAAAAATTAAAATGTCACTACTTAAAAAAATAAACTCTGTACCTACCGTAAAAAAATAATGCTCTTCTTAAGAGTGAACTTTAGTAAACACAATAGAAGTTATACCAGGTCGTTTTGAGACTTCTTTTGTCAAAACAATTCATCTAAATCTCTTTTCCTTAGCCTCAGGCAGACTCTCCAAACAATGGCAAAAAGCAGTCAAATTCTTCACAAAAATATCATAATTGGTTTCTGAGCTACATACTAAAATTCTTCTCCACTGAAACATCTTGGACCAGGTCTGCACAGTTCAATTCATCCTTACCACTAATGTCTTTCATTTTCCTACTAGGATGGTCCATTAAGCCCCACTTAAAGTATTCTCCTGCTTTTGAAATCCAAAGTCCCCAAATCCACATTCCTCCAAAGACATGGTCAAGCCTATCACAGCAATACCCTACTTCTTGTACCAACTGAGTTAGGGTTTCCATTGCTACAAGAGAGGCAATGACCAAAACAACTCTTTTAAAGGACAACATTTAATTGGGGCTTGCATGGCCTTGTTGGAGGGAGTGTATCACCGTGGGGGTGGGCTTTGAGACCCTTCCCCTAGCTGCCTGGAAACCATTCTTATCCTGTTTACCTTTGGAACAAGATGTAGTGGTTTAGTCCATAATGACCATGGCAGGAAGCATGTCAGCATCCAGGCAGGCATGGTGCTAGAGGAACTAAGACCTCCAACAAGGCCATGCCTACTCCAACAAGGCCAACTCCTAATATTGCCATTCTCTAGGCCATGCATATTCAAACTACTACAATAAGTCTATGCTTTTTTCTATGTTTACAAATGCAGATTCAGACACTGTTACTTTCCTAAGACCTCATATTTTAACAAAATGGCAGAATTGAAATCTGAATGTGCATTTATGACTACAAATCAAAACTCTTTATTATTGTCTATGTATATGGTCCATAGACACAAACACAGTCTGTCCTATGCTAAATGTTCTTCTCCAAGATGACTCCAGCCTGATGTTCTTTTAGTTTGGAGCACTTCTGTTTACCAAGTGTTAAGCTTAGAACTTTGGAATAAGCTTAGATTTCTTTCTTTCTTTTCCTGTCTCCCCATTTCTACCAGTTTGTGTCTGTGTGTATCTCTTATCACACAACACTTAAAAAAAACATATCTCAGCCTCCTGTGGTTTAGAGGAATCTATATCATGTTACTGCTGTTCAATTTAATGGCTTCCCCATTCACCTGTTTGCTTTCATTCACATCTTCTGAGCTTTATATCAACCCAACTAGGAATATGCCATATGCCATGTGGGTATATTATCCAGAGGTCAGCTTTCCAGATGGCTGTATTTTTTAAACAGTGGCCTCAAATACCTACGAGAAAGTGTAGGAATGAAGAAACCACCCTCCCCAAAAACAAAATTCCAGAGACTGTGCTATGGAAATGCTTCAACTGTCATTTAGTTTCTTGGGTTATCTAAGTGATACTAGCTAAGTTTACGTGGATTTTTGTTTTTGTTTGTTTGTTTGTTTTTCTGTCTGTAGTAGGTTTGGGAGCAGTAAGATTCAAAGCATATTTATTACTGTTAGAGGAATGTCATTTAAAGCTTTGTTACTCCAAGTGTGAATCCGAGACTATCATCATCTGATCTGGGACTCTCAGACTCAGACTCTCTCACCCTACACTGGACCTGCTCAACTAGAACACACATTTTAACAAGATCCCTAGGTAATTTGTGGGAAGATAAAGATACTGATTTAAAGCAAATTTGATATTTGAAAACCAAACTACCACAAACTGGTGGCCATTAAACAGGTTTCCATAAAGTCCCTCAGAGGCATCATTATTAAGCATGTAAGCTCTGCCAACATAAGGTGGTTTATATTGCTCTTTAAAAACAAAAGATTCTATCAGAACTTGTTCATTCATATTTTCTCTTAATTTCTAGTAATGGTAAAAAAAAAAAAAAAACCTTTGATATTAGTTGGAGTTACAGCTAAAAAGGGAACTTGCTGTTAACCAGCCATAATCATTTCTATACTTTTCTCTTTAAACACCAACAAGTATAGTATATGTACCTTACTGAACTCTTGAAATTACTTCCATACTAAAATAAAGTTGAGGACTAGAGAGATTTCTCAGTGGTAAGTACTTAGTGCATTAAGCAAGAGGATCTGAATAAAAAGCAGTCTCTGCTCCTCCCTGTTCCAAAGACAGTCACATCTTGTGCAGTGCCAGCCTCGTCCCATAGACAAGATGGTGAAGGTTGGTATAAATGGATTTGCCATATTGGGTGCTTGGTCACCAGGGCTGCCTTCTGTTCTGCATCTGGCAAAGTGGAGATTGTTGCCATCAATGACCCCTTCATTGACCTCAACTACATGGTCTACATGTTCCAGTATGACTGCACCCATGGCAAATTCAATGGCAGAGTCAAGGCTGAGAATGGGAAGCTTGTCATCAATGGGAAGTCCATCACCATCTTCCAGGAGTGAGATCCCGCTAACATCAAATGGGGTGATGCTGGTGCTGAGTATGTCATGGAGTCTACTGGCATCTACACCACCATGGAGAAGACCGGGACGCACTTGATGGGTAGGGACAAAAGGGTCATCATTTCTGACCCTTCAGCCAATGACCGATGTTTGTGATGGGTGTGACCCTCGAGAAATAAGACAACTCACTCAAGATTGTCAGCAATGCATCCTACACCACCAACTGCTTAGCTCCTCTGGCCAAGGTCATCCATGACAACTTTGAAATAGTGGAAGAGCTCATGACCACTGTCCATGCCATCATTGTCACTCAGAAGACTGTAGATGGACCCTCTGGAAAGCTGTGGCAAAATGGCCATGGGGCTGCCCAGAACATCATCCCTACATCCATTGGTACTGCCAAGGTTGTGGGCAAGGTCATCCCAGAGCTGAACGGGAAGCTCATTGGCATGGTCTTCTGTGTTCCTACCCCAAATGTATCTGTTGTGGATCTGACATGCTGCATGGAGAAACCTGCCAAGTCTGATGACATCAAGAAGGTGGTGAAGCAGGCATCCAAGGGCCCACTGAAGGGCATCCTGGGCTACACTGAGGACCAGGTTGTCTGCTGCGATTTCAACAGCAACTCCCACTCTTCCGCCTTTGATGCCAGGGCTGGCATTGCTCTCAATGACAACTTTGTAAAGCTCATTTCCTGGTGTGACAATGAATATGGCTACAGCAACAGGGTGGTGGACCCCATGGCCTGCATGTCCTCCAAGGAGTAAGAAACTCTGGACCATCTATCCCAGCAAGGACACTGAGAGTAAGAGAGAGGCCCTAGGTTGTTGAGGAGTCCCTGTCCCAACTCGGCCCCCAACACTGAGCATCTCCCTCACAATTTCCATCCGAGACCCCCATAATAATAGGAGGGGCCTAGGGAGCCCTCCCTACTCTCTTGAATGCCATCAATAAAAGATTGCTGGATGCCCCCCCAAAAAAGTCTAGAACAACTGTTCACACCTATAATCCCAGGGCTGAGGTGGAGGAACAGAGACAGGGGGATTACTGGGCTTTGCTGGCTGCCACCCTAGCTCTGGGTTCTGTGAGAGACTTTGTCTCAAGGGAATAAGTGAGAGTCTTCCTCTAGCTTTTGTGCATGCCTTCCTTCATGTGCATACAACACACACACACACACACACACACACACACACACACACACACACACACCTGAAAGTTGATTACTTCCCAAACTTTTCACAGAAGTAACTTTGTTGGTAGAGGGCATCACTAGAGATCAAAGTGACCACAAACCTTAATTTCTTTTCTTCTCATGTAATGTTTTAATTAAATTTTATGTTATTGCACTTAAGGTGTAAAAATTAACTCCAAATAAAAACAATGAGTGAAGAAATTGACTAAAAAGCTTATGATCTGAGTTAATAATTCATTAACAAAATATTTCACAAATAAACAATCTCTATATATGGAAGGGAGAAGACATGTTCCTAGCATCTCAGTTGTGTCTATGTTTTTATTACATTGTGGAGTAAATGTAGATTTTTAATATGCAACTCAAATTCCACTAAATATGAATCCATACACCCCAATTTTTATGTTTATAACTTACCATACAAATATTATCTACTGTCACTGTTAAAAGAATCAGCCTATGTTGGGACTATCATGTGAGAGCATAATATAAAGTCTGATGCTTAAGCTAAAGTATATCTAACGGTAGTAGCTGGAAGTAATAAAATCCACAAGTGGCATATACCAGGAGACTCCAAAATATAAGAGAATGATGTGCATATGAATGTGTGTGGTAGTATTATCCATAGTGGCCAAAGGGGTGAAACACCCTAAGAATTCAGTAACTAATGAAAGGATACACAAATGTCAGATGTTTGTATGGCAGAATATTACTCAGCAATGAATACGCATGAATTACTGGAATTATATACTATGAGTGAACCTTGAAAATATTATGGTAAAGGGAATGTGATCACAAACCTTTATTGAAGAATTCTGTTTGTATGATATATCTAAAATATACAAGCCTATAGAGACAAAAAGCAGACTGGTGAATGCATGTGTGGGCTGGAAATGGGAACAGGAGTTGACTATCAGTTGGCATGAGGGTATGTGTTAGGATAATGGAATAAGGACCTGAGTTCAAATCCCAGCACCTATGTTAACAAGCTGGGCATATATTCGCCAAATACTTGTAGCTCTACCTCTGGGAGATCTAACAGCCTTTTCTGGCCACTATATATACCACCCCTCACTACACATATGTATGTACACAAATTTTTTTCTAAGTTAAAAATACCTCTCTCACTGAAACAGCATGCACAGGATCTACATGGATCTGCACCATGTCCTCTGTACATATATTATAGCTTCCAGTTTGGTACTGTAATGAGACTCCTGAATGTGTGAACCAGTGGGTGTCTCTCTGATAACCGTGCTTATTCTTGGGGCTTTTATTTTTCTGTCAGATTGGCTTGTCCAGCTTCAGTATGATTTTGTTTTATATTTTATTTTGTTAAGACCTACCTTTCTTCAACTTCAATCAGCAGGCTGTTAGTTTGAGCCCTGCAATTCCTAGGGAGATAGAACAGAGGCTACCTTGCTTATACCCCTGTTGTTAGGCTACAGGTGGTAATTGCCTAAGCCAGCAGCTTTTGACCCTCAGAAAGAAAAAAAATAGGCCATTTTAGAAGTTATCATCAGGATTCAGTATAGTTAGAAAATTAGGACATCTGGAGAGCATCAGTCTTTAAAGCCACAGCAGAATCTTGCTCTGTGGCTCCTTTCAAAGCCCTCCAGGCTGGGAGGTTCCCAACAGGCCCTCATCTCCAAATGGGCAGATCAGATCTCTGGGCCTCTATGTGGGGAGTGCTGCATTGTGCAGGCTCAGGTAGTGGGACAGTTTTTCCTAGCCTCAACTGATCCCTGTGTCCTTCTCTGAGACTAGGATTTAAATAAAAATGCATAATGATGCTCAATTTCTTTCACAAAATAATTGTGTAACTGGAGATATCCAGATATGTAAAAATGATGCAGCTTTAGGGTCCAGACTGTGGAAGGAGTTCTCTGTAATACTTTTGTAGCCCGTAGGAAGCCTTGAGTTCAATCCCCTGCAGTGCATAAAACCCCATGTGGCAGCAAAAGACTATAAACCTAGCCCTTAGGGGAAGTGAGGCAGCAGGGTTAGTAGTTCAAGATTGACCTCACAGAGACACTGAGTTTGAAGTCAGCCAGGGCTTTGGAAATCCTGTCAAAAATGGAAGTACATAGGCATAGTGTTATACATCTTTATCCAGTTCTGGGGAGCTAGATGCAGTTAGAACTCTGTAAGTTCAAGTTCAACCTGCTTTACATAGGGAGTTCCAGACTCCACTGTGAGACTGTCTCTAAATGAATAAATAAATAAGCCAAGTTATGTAGCATAAAAAAGATCTAAGTTCTTAGATGTAAAAAAAAATACCTCTCTACAAATAAGCCCCATCAACTTAAACTCTTTGAAAATAACAGGGAATACTCGCATTGCATGCATGTTGTCACATAAAATATGTTCAAATTGATTTTGATAATCATGGTCCTGAGGTGATCCAAGTATCTGTGTATATGTTCTGGTTCATTAACAATATCCCACCAATATGTTCTGGTTCATTAACAATATCCCACCAATCGTACAATCAAAAGAGAAAATGGGAAGAAAGCTTTAAAACATTGAACCGATCCTCATGTAATGAATGGAATGAATATAGGTTGCCATCCAGAACTTGTTTTTAACTCTCAGTTTTTTTTATTCACTTTACATCCCGATCACAGTCCCACTCCCTCCTCTCTTCCCTGGATTTGGACTGCTAGGTTAGACATAAAGAACTTTCAACCATGATTTTTTTTTTAACTGAGCAGCTTTATTATTCAGTTTGTATGACACCTAAAACTAGTTCACAGTCTGTTCAGTGAGATCAGAATGGCAGCACCTCCCTTTCTGGATAAGGTCATATGTAAAGATCACACTAGAGCTTCAGCCTATATTGATCAAATACATCAGTGTCCATTTATACCCAACTATTCTGCCCTCTCAACAGTAGGTGTATTAGATACAAAAGTTAGCTAGCACATGAGAGCTAAACTGAACACCAGATGCAACCTTTCATTGGAGTATTTTATTTACATTTTATATTTAAAGAGAATCAGTACAAATCTGGGCATATTTACAGCATCTTCAAATCAGTGTACAAGAATGCAATGGTTTCATCCATTATATATTCAGCAAACAAAAATACATGTCTGTTCTATTTTTGTCTAAATTCTGTGGGAATTTGCACTGGGAACAAAACTAATGGACAAGCCACACAAAGTACAAATAAAGTGCTTCTTTTCAATAGCTCTATTTAACTTTGGTGGTTGAAGCTTCAAACTTTATATTAAGGCACCTGGAATCCCCCCTTCCCTTGATTCTTTTTCAAACACCAACAAAATGCATTCACAAAATTATAGATATATGGACAGAATTTAAATTTCATGTAATCAAGGACCACAAGGCCAAATGTAAACTCAATTTTCAAAGTCAACATTGGAAACTATTTTCTACAGACAAATTTTATGGAATATTTTCTGTAGATGAATTCTGCACAGTAAACAGTTACCAATTTTCTACGATTTATTCAGCTATTAATATTTTCAAATCTGATGGTAGTTTCTATCCTGTGCTTTTAAAAATGTCAAGTTTGAGAAATAGTTTACAATATTTTTGTAAGAAACTTTTTATGCCTATAATCTTGTGTGGTGTCACTAATATACTGACCAACCAATTCAGTTCATATTTTTCTGACAAACTATGCTCAACACTCACATGAAATACATACACAGCTTAATTTTAAAATGAAAAGGTTAAAATGATTATTTTGCTTTAATCTTGTACTATCAACTTAATGCCTAAGTTCGCATTGCTTTTTTAATTTTTTTTTTTACAAATTCCAGATCAATATAATCACCTGGAGACAAACCCTGACACATAGAGCCCAAGCTAAAGTAGTAGTATTATTTAATTATGACACTATCATAAAACAAAGTGATTATAGCTACTCCACATTTTAAAGCAACATATTTTTATAAGAAAGTTGTTGTAAATGAAAAACCTGACTACTTGTAGACAGTTCTCAATGTTCAAAAATGTTGCTATCACTATCACCAAGAGGAAACTTGCCTATGAAAAACGTTATAGTGAGTTTGTGGAAAACAGTACTGGGTTAAATATGTTTATAGTATAAGTCACCTCAGCACTTTCAGTATCATTCTGGTTTTACATTTACCCAGTTCATTCATAGTAAACTAGGCCCTGATTGGCAGTCCTGTTGTTACTAACTGTTCAAGTTTTCTATTGACACAGATTTTTAAGATTTAATTTCTCGAACAGCTGTCTCTTGATCAGGAGTTTCATCTTCTTCAAAAGTTGGGTTGTCAACATGGGGAACAACATCGACGGCCACAGAATTTGCTTCATGGTTTACCAGCTGTAGATTTTCATCTGGACACAGAAGTGAAAACGTTAGAATGATAGTACCTTTTTTTCCTTTCAAGGCAGAAGTCTGTACTCATTTCCAAGAAGGCTTCCTTATTCACTGCCATCATATTCTGACGATGACACCTTAATATTATGTAACTTTTTAAAAAAATCTGTCTTAGTCAGGGTTTCTATTCCTGCACAAACATCATGACCAAGAAGCAAGTTGGGGAGGAAAGGGTTTATTGAGCTTACACTTCTACATTGCTGTTCATCACCAAGGAAGTCAGGACTGGAACTCAAGCAGGTCAGGAAGCAGGAGCTGATGCAGAGGCCATAGAGGAATGTTACTTACTGGCTTGCTCAGCCTGCTCTCTTATAGAACCCAAGAACACCAGCCCAGGAATGGTACCACCCACAAAGGGCCCTCCCATCTTGATCACTAATTGAGAAAATGCCCCACAGCTGGATCTCATGGAGGCACTTCCCCAACTGAAGCTCCTTTCTTTGTGATAACTCCAGCCTGTGTCAAGTTGGCACACAAAACCAGCCAGTACAAACTCCAACTGTGGGATGCCCTCATGTATTCATAGCACTGGAAGAATTCTTGTGCCTTCCAAGCTAGCCTGAGCTACATAGTACATTTCAGGCTGGCCTAGGCTACAGTATGAGAGCCTATCTCCAAAAGAAATAATTTATATTGTATCCCTTAAAGCATTTTTGGCATTATTGATTAATGATTCCTGATTTTTTAATTTATGTTTATGTGCT
Organism: Apodemus sylvaticus; assembly: GCF_947179515.1. Lineage (NCBI taxonomy): Eukaryota > Metazoa > Chordata > Mammalia > Rodentia > Muridae > Apodemus > Apodemus sylvaticus. Next base: position 101,334,058 of record NC_067495.1, on the reverse strand, counting down.
TACTTTTACTTAAATTATGAACTCATTAAGGGCAAAAGTTACATCTTTTTGCGTTTTTTTCTTTTCTTAAAAATAGCAGGTCTTAAGCTTGGTTGCACATTACTACCGCTTGAGCTATTTGAACCTAACTGTATAGTAAATAAAATAGATAATCATCCTAGAAGATAAAAGGTGGGGGAATGAACAAATTGGCACCTAAGTAACTTCAAGCCATATGGCTAAAAGGAAATGGATTGTTCAGTAGTTGCTAAAGTATTTTACGTTTCAGCAAGAATTGAAAGGTCAAGTAAAGATATTTTGGATAAGGAAAACCTTTCTCCTTTCACTGTCACTAAAATTCCAAGTAAGGCCGGAAGAATAGTCTTGAATGAGCGCATGTAGCTGTAATGACATACATCCAGCAGTAGAAGCTCAATGTCTTCCAGATAAGAGGGAGGGAGACAAAGAAAGGAAGGGAGGAGGAGCTTTGTGAATAAACATGTACCTCCTAGCCTTGTTCTTTGAAAGAACTGACTGTAATAACCACCCTGTGACAATAAGTGAGTATGCCTAGTGCCCATATCTTGCCTTTGACATAACAATCTCTAAGCAAAAAACTCTTTGAAGAAATGGCAGATTCTTGGACTGAGGGTATATAAGATTAACCTAGATTCTAGCCGAAGTGGAAGCAAACTACATCTCACAGAGACAAAGCCACAATTAAGAGCGCTTTTCACTGAGTGAGCATACAAGGGATGCTCCATGACCCTGGCACGCCTCCAGCAGAGGACTGACTTATTTGGCCTCACTGGGAGAGGATGACAATCCTGTAGAGACTTGATGCACCTAGGTGGGGGCATTACCTGGGGAGCACCCTCTCAGAGAAGGGCATGGGGTAAAAAACTTTGCAAGGGGGGACTGGGATGGGTCAACATTTGGGATGTAAATAAATAAAAAAATTAAAACTGGTGCTTTTCACATGTTAGAAAAGTTTTCAAAAGCAACCAACCCCTCCTTAAAGAGACATGCAGAAAGAATACATATATGGCAACAGAAACATATGTGGCCTTCAATCCCTAAATATTTATTGCCTGGTCCTTTAAAGGGGAGAAAAAGGCAACCTAAGACTGAAAACATGCTATGGTAACAGAAAATAAAGAAGTCAAAAGAATAAAAAACCTAACCTAACCAAGATTCTGAAGACAGAATTGGGGGACTTTATGAGCAATGGACAAATCATGAAACTAACAAAGAATGAAAGAAATTCTGTGATCTCACGCTACTATAAATACCCCAATAAAATGGAAAAGGAATGGCTTCTCCTTGCATTTGAAAATTAGTATGTGTGGGAAGAATGACGGAATTAGCAAATCACTATTTGATGAATAATTATAACAGGAAGTATCAATTATTGTGAAAGCTGCTCAGGAAAGGAACCACGAGAAACAAACTACGTCCACAGTTTCTAAGCATTTATCAAAAAGACATTCAATAATGACAAATGGAAAATAGAAACTTTAAAGGGAAAAATTTGGCAGACAAAACCCTCAACCAAGTGAACAAAGTTAAAATCGTTTGTAATGAGAACATTGTGTGCCTCATAATCCGTGCTGCTGACTGGGACAGAGCATCCGCTTCTCTGGCATTCTTAGCAGAAATGGACAGTGATTTAATTAGCATGAAGCAGCATACACGGCTAAGGAAAGGAACATTTTATAAAGTAGCAGAAAAGTAATATTTAATAGTATCAACCTCATGAAAGGCAAATATTAAGGAATTGCCAAAGACTGGAGATTGAGGAGACATAAAAGCCCATGAAATGTGGCATCTTAAGACAGAAAAGGGTGTGCATGGGCCAGCTGCTAATGCTGAACAATGTCTCTAGTAAATCTTTTTCTCAAGTCATTTCCTAGGTTCCATATAAAGATATGGGTCTATAAGATGTTCAAATTTACACAGGCTGGGAAATGGCAGATGGGGATTCTCTGTGTGATTATTGAAATTTAAGTTTCTTAGTAAATCTGAAGTTATTTTAAAATTAAAATAAAACTACTTGTAATTAATTAGGCAATGTCCATCATGAATTCTGATTTGATTGCTCTAAAGTGCTTTTTACCTGCCATGCTTTTTAAAATTATTAATTTTAATTTAATGTACCTTTTACTTGTTCAGTACTCACTGCCCCCCCCCCCCCCGCTTCCAGTCGTTCCTCCCACAATCCTTCTGCCCTTCTCTTCTCTTCTGAGTGGGTTGGGGTCCCCCTTGGGTATCCCACCCCACACTGTTTGCCATGATTTTTTAAAAATCTTTCCAAGTGATTCTGACATACAGCCAGGTTGACAAGCAGAGGTCTTATTTTTTTTAAGAAATATTTATTTATTTAATGTACATGAGTACACTGTAGCTGTCTTCAGACATACCAGAAGAGAGCATCAGATCTCATTACAAATGGTTGTGAGCCACCGTGTAGTTGTTGCAAATTGAACTCAGGACCTCTGGAAGAGCAGCCAGTGTTCTTAACCACTGAGCCATCTCCCTAGCCCAGGGATCTTATTGGATATACTCTCAGTGTGGTTCCATACTAGGAAATTTGTCAGACATACAAATTTTCAGGCTCCACTCAAAGCCCACTGAGTCAACAAATCCTCCAGGAAATTAGGTTTGTAGTTAAGTTTGAAGACTAGTGTACTAACAGAGCTGATTCCAATGTGCTTCATAGATGAAGTAAATACGCATTTGCAAAGTTATAAATATCAACTTTCATTGTAATTATCAGTGACAAATATGCAAGATTGCCAAATCAGCAGTATACACAGACCAGACTGAATTATAATCTAAGTGTTCATTTTTTCCAAGACAAATTTACATATCTCAGGCAGCAGGGTGTGCTGAGTAGAAAACTGGTTAATATAAGATGCTCTAGAAGAACTACAAGCTGTCTGAAAGAATTTAGTTTCATAAATGCATTAATAGAAATTTGCGGTTGTGGATGTTCAAGTGAAATAAAGGCTTCTCCAAGAAGCAGAGGAGAGGCAAGTCCTCGGAAGGCAGAGCAGGGGTCAGACTGAGAGAGTTCAAGTGGAATGGCATAGTGATATGCAGGGAGCTCACACTGCAGCTATATATGGGAGATTAGGGGGATGGAACTGAGAAAATATACTGAACCAATGGGAAAGAAGGAGTGAAGAATATAGGGAATGAGAATCCTTAAGGCCTCAAAGTGAGTACCACTGCCACTCATCCAGGTAAGGATGCAGGCAGAGCATGGATCATTATTTCATTTCCTATTTAAATGATCTGTAGAGTCTCTTCTGCTTCCCCATTCTTCTAAGCAACCCCTACAAGATGAACACAATCAACTACGATAGAATTTTCTATATAAAACAACCAGCACAAATTAAATTATCTTTTATCTTCACCGAATTCTATTACCATACCATTATGGGAACACAAGATCATCAAGACAAAGAAACAATGACTCAGTATTACAGGTAGAAAAATCCACAGATAATTAAGATTCTTATGAGTGTGCTCAAGGAAATGCCTGGATATTATATTGCAAGAAATGTAGTTAGCACACACACAGTTGTGTGCCTTGTGACATCTTCAGAAATGATATCTACGGTACTGATAAAGCCATAAAGGGCAAAGGTTTATGTCATGGGAAGCTGAAATGTTCATAAGCTACTGTAGTACTTCGTTTCCTCCGCCTTTGCACTAACATTGGGTTACTTCAAAGTAAGGACTGAGAGAAAACTTTCAAACCAACAAAAATACAGAGCTTCCAGGCAAGAGGATTAGGAAATCAAGGCCAGTGTGGACTACACAAGACCCTGTATCAAAATGACAAAAACTGAGCACACATTCAAAAAAGCAGATTCACAGCTCCCTGTAATTGTTTAATGTAGGCAGATATGATTTTTGGTAATGGCTTAAATCTAGATGTATTTCACATCCCATAAAAATGCAATCTTTAACTGTATAATTCAACTGGGGTATACCCAAGTTGTGGTTTGTAAAAGGCTCTGGTTTCCATGACCAACAGTGCAAAAAAAAAAAAAAAAAAAAAAAAAAAAAAAAAAAAAAAAAAGAAAGAAAAGAAAATACATAGTTCAAAGGGTTTTGTTATAACCACAAAATTTTGCAACTATCACCACTACCTAATTTTATTTTATTTATAAAACTTAGACTTTATTTTTAAAACTTTTAGACTTATTTAGTTTTTGTATATGAGCGTTTTGCTTACATGTATATATATGCACCATGGTAACCTCAGAGGTCAGAAGAAGCTAAAGCCATGTGATGCCCTAGAACTGGAGTTGCAGATGGCAGATGGTTATGAACCATCATGTGGGTGCTAAACAACTGACTCAAAATTAGTGCAAGAGCAAGGAGTGCTCGTAACCACAGAGCCACCTTGTTTGCCTCTACCTAATTTTAAAACCAAGAAAAACAGAGCTGCCAGAAATTTCTGTCTCTCCCAAAGCAAATCCCTCACCTATCGGCTGTCATTTCCCATCCTTATCCTTGGACTGTAGCAACCACAAATCTGCTATGTGACTATAATTGTGCACCTAGCCTGGATATTTCATAGAAATAAAATGGTCATCGAGGCACAGTGGTGTTGTCTTGTAAACTTAGCACTTTAGAGGTGAAGGTTATCCTCAGCTACATACCACATTCAAGGACAATCTGGTTTCTACAAGACCCTGTCTCAAAAACCAAAAGAAAACAAGCAACAATGGAATCCTACAGCACACAATATGTGACTCTTTGTGTCTGGAAGCTTAGTAGTTTCCAAGACTCATGCCTGTGTAGTATCTATCAATAAAAAAATTACATTTATTGATGGTGTGTATTTGCACATGCATGTGTATGCTCATGTGCATGTGTGTGCATGTATATGTGTGTGCGTGTGCGTGTGCGTGTGTGTGTGTGTGTGTGTGTGTGTGTGTGTAGGTCAAAGAAGAACTGAAGAGAGTCAGTTCTCTCCTTCTACAAATCAGATCCTGGGATTTAATTTAGGTTATCAGAGTTGGGGACAAACATCTTACCCTTTGAGGCATCTTGCTGGCTTTTTCCCTTATTTGTTGACATAGGCCTTCCTATATAATCCAAGTGAGCCTTAAACTCGCACCATTCCTTCTACCTCTGCCTCCCAAGTGCTCTGATTACAAGCATGAGTTGCCATATTTGGCACATCATTCATTTTTTGCTGTTGTTGTTTTTGTTGCTGTTTTGAGATGGGGATCTCACTGTGTAGCCCTAGTTGTCCTGAAATTTACAATGCAGACCAGGCTAGCCTTGGACTCACAGAATCCAGCTTGCTTCTGCCTGAGTTCTGGGATTAAAGCTATGTACCACCATGCCTGGCACCTTCTGTTATACACATACACCAAATTTTGTTTATTCGCTTGTCAGTTAATAAACAAATCCTTTCCACTTCGGCGCTATTGGGAACAACACTGTTGGGAACACTCATGTACTAGCCTATGTTTTCACTTTTCTTGGCAAAATAAATACCTAGCAAAACAAAAACATTGAGAGAATGAGGTTAAAGAAAGGAAAAATAATTTATATGGAGATTTGATATTTTTTAGAAGTAACAAACAATCCCCAAATATCTCCATTCATGTAAAATTACTAAACTGTAATGATAATTTTACATGAATTCCAAATAATATGTTCAACAAGACTGTCTAACAACTGATTCATGTCCTTGAAAAGTCAACAGGTGGCAGCATATACCACTGTTCAACCCAGTTTTCTATCTGCAAAATGGATTTCTGAGAAGATGGGAAGGAATCTTGCTTTTGTAAATCAAATTTTTCTATTATTCCTGGAGTCATTTATTCTACATTCTGATTTATCAGTAATAAACAATGGCTTCTAAAGTTTAAAGTTGCTCTTTGCCTCAGGAAGAAGTCAATTAGCCAACATTTAAATGGCCCAGGGAATTTTCCAACAAAACTCTCCTTTTGGGAATAATCCCAATTCCTTCTGCATGTCATCTATTTTAGGAATACTTGAATATGTATGTCCTCTTTGAATATGCATATACTTTATGGCAGGAGTGCATCTTTTATTGTGCCATTTTAAGTAGAAAATACTTGAAATGGCATGAGGAATAAACGAAACAACTACTAAAAGCAAGATATGTGGCCAGATGTGTGGTCCACAGTGGATTACTTGTGATGAGCCCACTGCCCTTCAGTCCTGTGCTTACTTGCTGATTGTGCTTGTTCCTCCAGAGGTGGCTCATCTGCTCCCTGAACTGAAGCATATCCAGATGATGCAGTCTCACTGCGATTGTCCTCTTCATGGGGAGAGGCAGTATTAGATGCTTCATTAGAAACGGGAACTTGCAAAGACACTGATCCATCTTCAACATCCACCTTCGGAAAGCATTTGAACAAAATAAGACATTTGGAGTGCATGCATTACATTGACATATGATCATAATGTTTTCATTGGTGATAACTTGCAGAAATATTTCTTAGCCTCATAAACCTCTAATTCATTTCGATGATCACAAAAATCTCTTGCTGGCCCCAATCACAGGAGCTGGGGTAGGAAATGGCTCTACCAATGGGATGCAAATGTCTTTAGTTGGCTGATCCCTTCACCTCAAAATATAATGGCCAGTACAAAGTAGGTGCTCAGTATACATTAATATATGCTATTCTGTCACAAAGGAGAACTGAGAATTGCTTTCATCTGCACATTTCTGTTAAAGATTTTATTGAGTTGATATTTATTATATCTTGAAGATAAGTTTTTTTCATTTACCAAATACAAAATTATAATTTTATTATACCTTTTCAAACTAACATGGTGGTTAATGACAAATATAATTGTAATAATAACAAGGTTAAAATAGAAAAGTGAATAACACCTCGGTAATTTATATAGCTACCAGTCCTAATTATGATCCAAATAATAAGTACATTTGAGAAGAAGGAAAAATGTATATGTCCAAGATGGTAGTAATCTCCCTGTGTCTATGAAAGAACTATGCCTAGTGTTAGGGATAAACTGTGATTTGCATATTACCTACCCAGAGAGAGAAGTTATTTTTATGAATGCCCGTGCATATAAATACCACACTGCTGAAGTTCCTTCATAGAAAGAATATAACAACGTTTACCTCAATTCCCAGAGCTTTGAGAATGTCACACTTGCACATGGGGCAAGTCCTGTGTTCTAAAAGCCACGGGTCCACACATGTCTTATGGAAAATATGACTAATGAAGGAGAAAAGAGATGATTTAGTTGTAAGATATGAAACAGAAACAACACTTTGACACACACACACACACACACACTCAGATTACACTTAGCCTTTGCATGGGTATCTTTTTCCCACTTTAAACATGTCATTAATAAAGGTGCCACAAGAATAAATTTTGAAGATTTCATAAAACAAAACTCTTAAATGTACCCATATTATTCTAGCCTCAAAAAGATATTTTTAATATTCATAGCTTGAAAATGGCTAATGCTACCTGATTTAAGTCTGTTGGTATTTCAAATGTTACAATATTAAAAGTATCAGTTCACTCCTCTAAAATGGAATCACCATTCTCAGTAACAGAATGCTATAGTACTAAGTATAACACAGTATCAATGCTTTAGGCAATGGAATATTCTCCAAGAATACCTCTATTAGTTGAGAGGAAATGTGGTAAGAATAGCCTTCCAGAGGAGTAATTTTTTAAAAAGAGTGAAGACTTCAAAATAGAGCACCAAGATGATTTTAGAAATAGAAATATTAGAATAAATTTAAAATAATCAAATGCTACACACACACACACACTGCTGACTAGGTTTCTCAGTTCCTTGCAGTGAAAACAAACTGTACTGGATTTTAGTGATATATCAATTTTGGAGCATTCAAAATAGTTTTACTTCCTCATGTTAATTTTGGGGATATTATTTTTACAGATATGAAAGAAGATGAAACTTACTTGCAGGTTAGGATGCGCACCAAATCATTTGGCTTATAGAGCTCAATGCACACAGCACAGCTATCTCCATCAGGGCCAATTTCCTATGGGTAAAGAGTTAATGTGACTCAAAGAAGAAAAAGTTTCAATGGAGATTTAAAGTTGACACTTTGAAGAGGTAAAATAATAAAGTTGAGAAAATAGAGAAAGAACAAAGTAAATCATGTAGTAACTGCAACTCTTTTTTATGACTCTAGAACTACAGAAAGCCATTTAGAAGTTTTATTGTTATGTTCTTTAAAAAGGTATAATTGACATTTAGTAAAAGTCAGTCATTTAGTTTACAGTTTTTACATGTTCTGAAAAACATATGCAGTGATCGATTTCCCACCACAATAAGGTATAGAATAGTGACATTATACCAATAAACCAATCCATATTTCCTTAGGAACTAAAGCCTTCCTTTCATTCTCAGTCTCTGCCCACAACTTATATATTTTCAATTTCTATAGCTTGGGCTTTTTGTATTAATGCCATATAAATAGAATCATGTACTATATCTAGCTTTTGAGGCTCAGTTCCTTCACAAGGTCTTTGATATTAACTATGTTATTATATGTAGCAGTAGGGCTCTCTTACCCTTTTATTACTAAATTTTATTCCATGATATGAATATTCTACAGTTTATCTATGGATTTGGATTCTTTCCAGTTTGAACAATTTCTAATAAGTACATTTAGGAATTTAATGGGACTATAGGGGTTCCCTCCTTTCCTTTATGGTGAATATCTAGTATGGTAAGTGTATTTTTTCTTGAAATGTTTTTTCCCTTTCTTTCTTTCTTTCTTTCTTTCTTTCTTTCTTTCTTTCTTTCTTTCTTTCTTTCTTTCTTTCTTTCTTTCTTTCTTTCTTTCTTTCTTTCTTTCTTTCTTTCGCTTCTATATTCCTTGTTTACATTCCAAATGATTTTCCCTTTCCCAGCTTCCCCCCTCCCCCTAAGGTAAGTGTATTTTTAACTTCATAAGGAATTTTAAAGGGTGGTCATGATCATTTAGTATTATCACCAGAAGATACATAAGAATTCTAGACAGAGGCTGTACATATTCACCGGGTCTTGGCTTTTCCAGCTTTTTTCACTTCTAGCCAGGCTATTGAATGTGTACTGTTCTCACGTGTGGTTCTAACTCTGTATTTCTCTAATGACCAGTGACGCTGAGTATTCTTTTGTATACTTCTCCGCCATATGTTCCTTTGATGAAACGTCTATTTATCATACTTCTTACAATGCTTAATTTTAAAGAAATAGTGTTACTGCTGTGAGCTACCAAGTGGGAGCTGGGAATTGAACCCAGGACTCTGCAAAAGCAGTAAGTACCCTTAAACTCTGAAGCATCTCCTCAGCCCATGTTTATTCAAAGTAATAGCACAGATAATATTAGGTTTCATTATGTTATTTTTATTCTCTGTTATTTTTATTTTATGTGTTTTGAGTGCCTGAATGTATGTGTGTATGTCATATGCATACAGTGCCCAAAGAGGCCAGAAGAGGGCGATAGATCCTCTGGGACTAGAGTTACAGATGATTGTGAACCACCATGTGGGTGCAGGGGATTGCCCTTAACCACCAAGTCATCTCTCTGCCTCCTCAATGTGGATTTTAAAATTGGTTTTGTTGTTGATATGCCCTCCCATATGCTCTCTGACCCCTCTTGTCAGTACCGCTCTACTGCCCCATAACCTTTCTGCTTTCATACCACATGTTTGCATCTATATTTTTATTTGGTGGTTCCTGTTGTTATGGGGTCAAAAGTTCTTTATGTTCAAACTGTAGTCGTTTAATAAATATGTGGTTTGAAAATATTTTCTCCAAGACTGTACCTCGCATTTTTCTTTCTTTAAAAACTGTCTTTCAAATAACGGACAATACATTATTTTTGTTTTGTTTATTAGTATAGTTAATACAGGACAGGGTTTCACTATGAAGCTCTGACTGTCTGGGAATTTGCTTTGTAGAGGAGGCTGGCCTCACACTTAAGAGACGCTTATGCCTCTCAGGTTCTGGGGTTAAAAGATGTGTTCCACTATGTCCACCAAGAATTGAAATTATTTTTATTTTTATTTTATTTTACTTTATATGTATGTACATTTTAACTTCTTGTATATCTGTGCCCTGTGTGCATGATCAGTGCCTGCAGAAGTCAGGAGAGAGTATTACAGATGATTGTGAGCCACCCATAAGTATTAGGAGTTGAACGTGGGATCCTCTGAAAGAGTAACCACTGCCTTTGAGCCATCTCACTATCCCCATTAAACTTTGACAGTCAAATTCCACATTTTCTCTGTGGATTCATTTTTGGGGTCATACACAAAACCTATTAATATAAAATATTAGTGTATCCCATAAAATGAATTATTTTTCTCCAAAGACTTTATCAGCTGTATATTTAGGCCTATAATCTTTTTAATTTAATTTTTACACTGTATGGGGAATGGGAGTGTTTTTATAGTTGATACAGTGCTGTCTAGTTTTGTATCAACTTGACTATAAGCATCATTTTGGAAGAAATCTCAATTGAGAAAATGCTCCTAGCAGACTGACCAGTAGTGCACTTTCCTGATTGATGGTTTATATATAGGAGGGCTCACTGTGGGTGGTGTCACCCTGGGCTGGCAGTCCTGGGTGTTATATAACAAAGCATGTTAATCAAGCCAATAAGCACCTCCAGGAGTTTCTGCCTCCAGGTTTCTGCCTTGACTTCCCTCAGTGATGGACTGTGATATAGAACTATAAAGTGAAATAAACCCTTTCCTCCCCAAAATGCTTCTGGTCATAGTGTTACAATCAGTGCATTGTGTTCTGGTTTCATTATTCATACAAAATAAACCGACCAGGCATCTGTTGGTCCATTTCTGGATTCTATTCTGCTCATTCATTTATTGGTCTAGCACTTCTACACTCCCACAGACACAGCCTTAAAATAAAAGTCGGAAGGGGTGTGAATTACTATTTGAAGTTTTTCCCATTTTTACCCCACCCTTATATTTAGACAAGGTCTTTCTATGTAGCCCAGGCTAAACTTGAACTTGCAATCCTTCTACCTCAGCTTGCTATGTGCTGGACTTGAAGGCATGGGCCAGTACTGTCCAACACAGTCTAGGAATACAGTCATGTGAGAATTCTGAGTGCTTGTGAGAACATTCCAAGAAAACAAGAGTCTTGTGACCTCGGTTTCTTCAAAACATAGAATTGTTCTTGGAATGTGGTGTCATGCTCCTCCCAGGTGTAGCAGATAGGATTGAGTTTGCTTTAGAGTCTTCAGTATTCCCTGGGGTTCTTATTCAAGTAGATGTTCATGTGCTTCTATGGAACATGTGTTTACCATGCGTGGCTTGTCCTATAATTGTCTACTACTTAAAATCATGAGGACTTCACTCATCTGGCCATTCTTAACCCTCAGAACATAGATTTTTCTGGTTCTCTGAAGAAGATTGGCTAGTACATGAGACTTTAGGCAAGCTTCTTCATCAGACTCCATTCTCCCAGGTTCCACCATACCTCGAGAACTGATACAGGACATTCAACATCTATAGCTCTTATTCAAAATTATTTTGATTATACTGATACTTGAGCTTCTCCAACATTTTCCAAAAGAAAATTTTGGTTGAAAATGTATCTAACTCATAAGTTATTTTAAGATGAACTGCCACCTTAACAATGAACTATTTGATCCACAAACACAATACATATCTCATTTCTTTAGATATGTTTTTCTTTTTTAATTTTTTATTGGTTATTTTATTTATTTATATTTCAAATGTTATCCTCCTTCCCGGTTTCCCTTCTGTAAGCCCCCAAGCCCTCCCCCCTGCTTCTATGAGGGTGCTCCCCCTACCTGCCCCACTCCCACCTCACCACCCTAGCATTCCCTTACGCTGGGGCATCGAGCCTTCACAGGACCAAAGGCCTCTCCTCTTCTTGATGTATGAAAAGACCATCCTCAGTTACATATGTAGCTGGAGCCATGGGTTCCTCCTTGTGTACTCTGGTTGGTAGAGTTTTCCTTGATTTCTTCTCCATACTTAAAATTGAACTCAAAGCCTCAAGGATGCAATGCAAGAGTTCCAGCACTGAGCTGTAATGCCCAGCTCCTATCATTTCTTTCATTGGTGTTGTGAAAATTTTTTTTTAATTTTTTTATTCGATATAATTTATTTACATTTCAAATGATTTCCCCTTTTCTAGCATCCCACTCCCCGAAAGTCCCGTAAGCCCCCTTCTCTTCCCCTGTCCTCCCACCCACATGTAAATCTTGTATAAATTTTGAACATTTATGACTAAGCACCTAATGCTTTTGATGGTGTTAGAAATGGTAAATCTTTATTTCACTAAGTCATGTTTATTTTTTTGCTGGTGTCTTTTTTCATCAATATCCAAAATGAACTTTCAAACAAAGTTGTCCTGAAGCACTATGTTAGTTTTCAATCATTGCCATCCCAAATTAAAATCCCTTACAAGCTTACAGTAATAGAATGGCTTATTACCTTTTGTAGAGGTCAAAAGGTAACCGAGGTGTTAGCAGTCCTTACTGTGGGCTTCAGGAAACATACCTGTAATTACTTTTCCTAGCTTTGAAAGAATCCTGGCATTCCCTGTTTCATGGCCTTTTCCTTGAACCACTCTGCCTTTTTTTTTATTTCATTGCAACGCTGCTATGAATGGTGATCAAACCTCCTCCTTCCTCTAGCTTATATGCATTCTGATTATATTTAGGACTTGTCTAAATAATCCTGGATGATCTCATTCTCAAACTTTCCATTGCTGCAATTTCGTTCTGCCAGATAATAATATTCACAGGTGCCAGTGATTAGTATGTAAGGTACAGTTGGAGGCTATTGTACAGTCTAATTGCAGGATTGAATAGAATTTTAATACTCAATGAGGTGTATAAATGGCAATGAAAAGACATTTGGACAATTGGCATTTAGTTTGAACAATGGTTTGGTAGTATTGCTTTAAAAGTAATAAAAGTACCTTGTCTCCTTGTTTCAAGGTGCGCAGCTGAAGCCTTCCAATAGCTTTTTTAGCATCTGCCTTTAACTGCCTCTGTAATAAAAAACAGATAGAAGTATGATTTAAAATAGTGATTTAATATCTCTCAGTGAAATTACTATCTAAATCAAAATTTAGAGATTAGAATCTGTGGCTGGGGAGAGGGCTCAGGTGATGAGGTGCTTATTATGCAAGCATTAAGGATTAAGTTTGAGGCCCAGCACTCATTTGAAAGCAAGGCATCATAATGTGTGTCTCTAACCCTAGCACTGCAGAGGCAGAGACAGGATGATTCCTGAGCCTCAGTAGCCAGCCAGTCTAGTTGATTCAGTTAGTTCCAGGTTCAGGGAAAGGCTGTATCAGAGAGTAAGGTGAAGGCCGCGTGAGGAAGACACATGCCTTTGACCATTGGCTTCCATATGCATGTAAGGTTGCATTAAAAGTTTTTATACAATATATTTTGATCACATTCTTTCCTTTCCTCCAACTCCTCTCATATCCTCCCCACCTCCCCACCCTATCTTCATGTTTTCTCTCTCTCTCCTTCCCTATCTCTCCCTCTCTCAAAAGACAACAAAACCAGCACAAAAAGTCAGAACAATAAAATAATAATGCCAGGCCGGGTAGTGGTGGCACATGCCTTTAATCCCAGCACTTGGGAGGCAGAGGGAGGCGGATTTTTTGAGTTCGAGGCCAGCCTGGTCTACAGAGTGAGTTCCAGGATAGCCAGGGCTACACAGAGAAACCCTGTAATGGAAAAAACAAAAAAGAAACAAAAAATAATAATGCCCTCATGTATGGTTGATATGCCCAATTACTCTCTATTGGAGGAAACTGAATTTCTCATTCCCAGCAGGTATTAATAACAAATAGCTTCTTGGCGTGCACATACACATGCACACACACACACACACACACACACACACACACACACACACACACAAATTAATTAACCATAATACATGATCTTCCAAATTACTGAAACTATTTTCTTTTCTGTTTTTTTTAAATGTATTCACTTCATTCTGATTACTGCCCCCTCTAACATTCCTGCCCCCATCCCACAGTACCCCCTCCCCTTCTCCTCTGAGAAGGTGTAAGGCCCTTGGGTATCCCCCTACCCTGGCACATCAAGTCTCTGATGGGGTAGGCACTACTCCCACTGAGGAACGGATTCTACAGACAGGTAACAGCTTTAACCATGGTTGTTCAGGACCCATATCAAGTCAAAGCTGCACATCAGCTACATATAGATGGGAAACGTTTTCTTATAGTCCACTGAATCAATTTTATGCTGCCTATATATTCACAGCTGTGTGGGGCCATCTACTAATCAGTGGTTCTCAACCTTCCTAATGCTGAGACCTGCTAATAACAGTTCCTCATGTTGTGGTGACCCCACCATAAAATTATTTCATTGTTAATTCATAACTGTAATTTTGCTACATTTATGAATCCTAATGTAAATAAATATCTGATCTACAACCTCCCTAGTGGTTGCTAACCACTACAGGTTGAGAACCACTGCACTAGAGTACAATGTATCTACCAGGGGTAAATCCTTAAAGAAAACTGACATTTCATTCCAAATACCCATCAACTGTTAATGGTTCCACTAGGAGTGGAATTTTCCAGCCCCTCCACCTCCTCTATGCAGGCATGCTGACTCTTTTGCAAGTAGTCAGTTGCTGTGAGCCCCAGTGCAGTGGTCCGATTATGTCCAGAAGATACTGTTTGGCCCTAGGCCTCTGCAACATCTGGCCTTAACAATGTTTTTGCTCCCTCTTCTAAGATATTCCCTGTGCCTTGGGGTTAGGCCCTGTAATACAGATGTCCCATTTATGTCTGAGTATACCAGAGACACTCTGTTCTCTGTACTTTGACCAGTTGTGAGTTTCAGTGGTAATTGCTGTCCACTGCACAAAGACACTCCTTTGAATGAGGACTGAAAATTGCACTGATCAATGGGTATAGACTTATGAATTTAGAAGACAGTTTGATACTATGTCAATTTAGCAAAATGCTAGTAATAGCTCTACCCCATGGATTCTTGGCCAGATTTATATATAGCACCAGACATTAGTTTCTCATGTAGAATGGACCTTAAATCCCCAAATTACTGAAACTTACTTACTGTGTTTCCCTACTTTTAAAAACAGCATCCCTGGGACCATAATGGCAAAAATAGTATGCCTCTCTTCCAAATGGAGTCAGATGCTATGAATTTAGGAAGCAATTTTCCTATTTTCAAGCTCAGAGGATCTTAAAGTATACCTTCTCCAATTTCATTTCTGAAATAGGTCTTGTTTGAACAAAAGTGCACAGGATTTGAATTAAAATGGGCCTAGATTAAAAAAATCTGATTTTGTCACTGACTAAAGAATAACACTAACAAGTCACTGAAGTATTGAGCTTACTTACTTTTCTATAAAATGAGGAAAATAGCCCTGATATATCTAATATTAGAAAAACCCACTGCTTATAACCAATTTTGTCTAGGAAGGGGCATGGATTCCAAATTGTTTCACTGAGCATGTATCTAAGATGAGTCTGGATATTCAACGTCAAAGCAAAGCTCATATACGGAGTGGAACAAGAACTATTCTTCATATGTGAGTCACAAGTCATATTACAAAGCAGATGACCCTACATGTTAAGAAAAGATTGCAGAGAATGGACTCATGGGCAGACTGCCTTGCTTTTATGCAGCTGGAATTGACTACAGAATAAAACAAGATATTTAGTCTTAATTTGGTCTAATGCAAAAGTAAAAAATCTTTACTTTTTTCCAGAAATAAACATCTATATTTTATTTAAGAATGACTCAGGTGAATATACTGTGTGTGTAAACAGAAGTCGAGGTAGCTTCCACGTCAAGGGAGATGCTGTGTGGACTCAAGAGCATAGCAGCAAGACAGATGATACACAATCATATTCTGAGTTACAATATTATTTTTAGTTGTAAAAGCAATAAACTTGGCAGAACTTCATCAAGCAATGGGTGTTGAGAACTGGAGTTCATTATGAGAAAGAAAGCTTTCCTTCCCTGCCCCCACCTCTATGCAGGAAGGCTCTGTTCCCCAGCAAGGTTTCCAGCTCACAAAGACTTTCATGGAAATTATATATAATGCAAATAAACTACCTAACATAGTGCCTGACACATTGTAGATACGCAATAAAACATTTAGTAAATGGAAATATAAACTAAGGCTTGTAAATGAGTCCCACTAGATACAGGTAAAAGGCCCGTGAATATTCCAGACAATGATATTTTGAAAGTAATCCATACACATTTAAAAAAAAAAAGAAAGTAATCCATAGAAGAGGTATGTAAAGAATGTGCCCAATGCCTAAACATGTGTCCTATATATCATTTTGAAAGATAGTTGACTGAAAGCTAACAAAATTACTAGCCAAACTCCTTTTCTAGCCAGGAAGAGTAAAAACCTGGCTCAGATTGCTCCTCGACCAGCAAATATAGATTAGTAGAAATAACTAACGCTGCTGCAAATGGAAGCCCAAGGAAACCTAGGATAATAAGAAAGCTTGATCTTTGTATTCCTAGAGTCAGGTTCAATAAAACCATCTATAATTCAGCTGTTTTCTGAGAGTTCTCCAGTTTCTTGAGCTTGTAGGCTGTTAAGCTGTGTTCCTTTCACTAGGTGAACAGCTAGGACCCACAGGCCTGGCTGTGGCTCAGATTTCTAAGCCTCAGTACTTTCTTATCATGTAGATCAGGAACTACTACGACACTGAGGGGAAAAAATGCAACATAAAGGGAAACAGAATCAAAGACAGGAAGGCATATAGTATACCCAGAAATATATCCTTGCTATCTATCTTTAAAAATTGCTCGCTGAGGTTTAAGCATCACGTTCTATAGCCAAGTAGAGGAATGTGCTCATTAGGAAGTGCTATTTCTCTAGCATGTTTATTTGATTAAGTATATATGCACACTGAGATGCGGGAGGGTGATCTGGCTGCAACATCTGTCACTCGGCTCATCACCAAGGTTGACTCAGCTAATTTGGCTGGCTAGGTCGGTGTCCCCTTTCAACCTTACCACTCCATGTGTATCTCACCCAAAACTTCATGCTTGGTTGGAGAGGACAACCTTCCCCTATAGAGGAGGAACAGTCTTTTATCAAGGGTGTATGAATAGCTGTACTCCCCTGAGAGAACCTCCAAACAAGCTGTCAAACCTCAAGCCAGCATTGTCTGATTGTTCATTCCTAAATTCCATATATTATCAATCCCTGAGTCTCCAATGATAATGTTTATTATGTTGACTCGTAATGAATGCCACACAATTTTCCTTCATTGCAGATATGAATGTAATACAAATTAATGTGAGGTTTGGGCTCAAAGGCAAATACAACATATATACCATATATGAATCTATTCCCAAGGAAAAAAGAGCTGGTATTAGTACCAAGCTAAGGCCGGGCGGTGGTGGTGCATGCCTGTAATTCCAGCACTCTGGGAGGTAGAGGCAGGTGGATTTCTGAGTTCGAGGCCATCCTGGTCTACAGAGTGAGTTCCAGGACAGCCAGGGCTATACAGAGAAACCCTGTCTCGAAAAACCCAAAAATCCCCCCCCCCCAAAATAATAATGCCAAGCTAAAAATATGTGATGGGGTAAAATACACACACACACACACACACACACACACACACTCACACATGACCTAATTACAAATGCCAAGTTATTAAATAAGAAACTTGCCCCAGAGAAGGTGGATGCTAGAGGGATGAGGTGAGAGTATAGGGGTGAGGTGGGAGTGGATGAGTGGGGAAGCACTATCTTAGATGTGAAGGGGAGGGGGGAGAGGGTGGGAGGACTCATGGAGGGAGGACCGGGAAGGGGGACAATATTTGAAATGTAAATACATAAAATAATTAATAATAAAAAAATGAAACTTGGTTGTAGAAGATCTCTAAAGATAGCATGTGGGTTCAAATGGCAGTTTGTAATGTATTCCATAAAAATGAGTACTTTGTGCAGTTCTCAGACCTCACTTGAGAAGTTTCTTTGTGTCCTGGACGATGGTGAATGCAGAAATTCACAATGGTCAAAATGCAAAAAAATAAATGTCAGCGGGGTGCTCAGCCACCAATGGGACATCTGTATCATACCTATCAAAGCTCAGGGACCTCTCTCAAAGGATACGCTAGGAAGACTATAAAAGCCCAAGGTCAGGGACGGCCAGCACAAAATGTCTTCTGGGCATGAGATGATCACTGAGGTTATGAACTCCTAGCAGCTGTGGCTGTTGCACAAGATCAAACTAGTCAACATTCCTGCATGGAGGAAGGCCTGAAAGAAAGCCCCCATGCCTAGTTAGAGAGCTATTTATAGTTGATGGGTGCTGGGGGAGGGAGAGTCAGTTTTTTATTAAGGGTGTGGCTCCTCATAGTTGACCCATGCTCTAGTGCATTGGGTTTCAACCTTCCTAATGCCGTGACCCTTTAACATAGTCCCTTATGTTATGGTAAACCCCCAAGCACAAAATTACTTTTGTTACTACTTCAAAACCACACTTTTGTTACCGTTATGAATATCTTCTTTATGAATTATGTCATAACTTCTTTATGTTATAAGTATCTTTGCTACTTAATGTAAATATCTTTTTTTCAATGGTCTTAAGTGATCTCAACCCAGAGGGTGAGAATCACTGCTCTAGTGCCTTGTCCTACACCCATGGTATGTATATAATGTAATATATAATTAATATTATACATATATATGCATGCAGCACAAACTGGATTCAGTGGGCTAAAAAATAGAGAAGGGATGTTGGGATGGAATCAAGGAGAGGCTTGTAGGGTATCTTTAAAATATGTTATATGAAATTCTCAAAGGATTAATAAAACTAGGTTTAAAAGAAAACTCTAGGTCCTATAAGTGTGTTATTTCTTTATCTTTCTCCCTCTAAACTCCTAGTACCTAGAGGACTGGGTCTTAATTGTTTTTAAAAATCCCCATAGTGGCTTCTCATTGCTCTGAGAATATTTAATTTTAAAATATAAATGCTTCCATGGCTTCTCAAATAAGACATTTCTCAGTTTTAGTTATTTAAAGCCTCTTTTCCAGTACCTCTGGGGAAAGTAATTTTTAAAGAGCATTTACTGGGCCCCAACTACGTACCAGGCTCATCCCTAAGCTTTTTACCTGTGTCATCATGTATAATCATTAACTAACATGTGAAATAGGTATTTTAATTTCCAAGTTTTATAGTCAAGTCAAGTGGGTTCTGAAGCTTGACTAAAGTCCAGGCAGGTCTAGGTGCAGGGCTGAGTAGGCACAGGGCTGATTCAGTTCCAGCCCAGCTTGTATGTGACTTTAAAGCCTGTGCTCTCTCCACAGCAGTACACTTCCTCCATTGTGTGTTAGTAAGGAAACCTTTGAAAGGCTTTGCATTCCTTATGAAGAAGATAAAGAAAAAAAAAATCTAGGGAGACAACACTCAAAGTCAGCTATTACTCAGTCTTAAAATTGTTTCTAAATTGGCTATACATTGTGATTTGAGGAACATTTTAAATAGATGTATTATACTAACAACCTCTCCTCCGTAACGTTAAATCATATCTGGTTTAAGAATATTTGACAATCGAGTTGAGAACTGAAGGAAAAGACACTGTGTGTGTGTGTGTGTGTGTGTCTGTCTGTGGGTCTGTAGGTGTGTCTGTGTCTATCTATGAGTCTGTGTGTGTGTGTGTGTGTGTGTGTGTGTGTCAATATTCTTAACGGAAGCTTAATGCCACTCCTCCAACCAATCAAATGCTTTGACAGTGCCATGCCAGTAACTGAAGCTATGGGCTCGACAATTTTAGGTTGTTGTTGCTGTTTTTGATTCTATGCATTTCCAAAGCATCTGGGAGGAGGGAGCTGAAAATAAAGTCAGACCAATTCTCATTATTTATTATAATTTTCAATTTTAAAATTTGTGGTAAACACAAGCTGTTCTATTTAGTTCATCTGTATATTCATACCACATTACACAAAACATGTCAGCCTGCTGATTTCCCTGCCTGGGATTTGGCCACAGGGCAATTAACATTCAGTGTAACTGAACTATACACAAACAACTTATAGAGTTAGACTAGTTACTTAATGGGGCTAGAGTATACAAAAACCAAAAATAGGGGAGGGGAATAATGCAAAGAAACTAGATATTCCTGCGATTGAGTCATTGCCTTTTAAAAAACAAACACTTCATTAAAAGCTAAAAATATAGGACATTATCCAAGAATGAAGAAAAAAATCATAATCGGCTCGGAGTTTATAAAAATTAATCTTTAAATTTGTTTGAAAATATATAGTGAAGGGATTCTTTTCCCAGGATACCTGTCTGTGAGCAAATGCAGTATCTGTGCTATGTGGCAGTTTCAAGGTGTGAAATAAAAGGCACTGAAAATGAAAGTCCAAAGAAAACCTATGCATGATTCCTGGATAAAAGTTCCAACAATATGAGTTTTCTTTAATTAAAAAAAAATTAAGAAGCAACTTTTAAAAAAATGTTCCTTATTTGGAAAGGAGAAACCAGTGATTAAAGGAGTTCCCATATAGCTAAAAGCCCTGGAGACAGGGCTAGGGAAGACTATAGATCATTCCCATAAAGATGGCCACCGTTAGCAGTATAAAGAACTATACTGCAAGGACGAAGTGTGAAGAAAGGTAAATTGCCCAGTGGATATGTATGTTATAACTAAGATTATATAGCCTTTTCAAACAAATATAATTAGCACCTTTAGAAATCGTGCTGTGACTATAAATTTGCACGTCTAAATCACTTCTAGTTCCTAGCTAACTCTTCCCTTTCTCACAACCCTGGAAGCTTCTGTCTTGCTCTCTGCTTCTATGAGATTAACGTTTTTACAGAGAAGAAAATTATGGAACTCTGCCATTCAAAATAATTTACTTGAAATTTGCTAGGAGAGCAGTTCTTAAAATGGATGTTCCTAAACACATGCAAGGTTAACTCTATGTGGCAAAGGAGAAATTCAACAAATTGCCTCTGGCAATCATTTCACAATGCACAGCATCTCAAATCACCACAGTGAACATTTTGGATACAAGTTTATTTGCCAAATATGCAACATAAAGTTGGGTAAAGACTTAGTGATATCATCTGGCTATAGTTATACCTGGCTGTATCCCCAACCAGTGTGGAAAGCTGAGATGGAAGATTGCTTGAATCAAAAGTTCATCACCACCTCAGGTTAATTGTTATGGTTTCAGACTTAAATGTTTTCAAAAGTTTTTATTATAAAGGTGGTGGTCAGCCTATGGTATTACCACAAACTGATAGAACCTTTTGGAAGTGGGTCCAAAATGTATTAATGGTGTATCCTTGAAGAGGATGTTGAGACCCCACTCTTTCTTGTCTTCTTTTGTTTTCATAACCACAATGGGGCTAGTAATTACTCTACATAGTTACATGGTCTGCTACGATGCTTTCTCCAGCTTAAAGTGACTGGGCCAAATGATTGTGGACTGAAATCTCAATTCCATGAATCATAATAAATTTTATCTACTTTAATTTTTCTCAAGGACTTTGTCATACTGGCAAAACCAAACCCAACCAAACAAAAATATACCAGCAAGAGTAAAACCCAGTCTCAAAAAAAAAAAAAAAAAAAAAAAAAAAAAAAACCTCCAGTAAAATTAGAGTACATTCTGAGACTCATTATTTGAGTTTCCTTTCAATCTATGTGAAAGTCAGAAGACTATAAAGATAGGTCTCATTTAGACAAGCAATTGTGCTACTTACTCCATGTAAGAGCCAAAATTCTCATGGTTTTGTAAAAGGTCCTGATTAATTCTCAAATTTAGGCAAATACATACATGTAAACACACTGACCACAAATATACATTAAGCATATGTGTGTGTGTGTGTTTATAGACCCACACACACACATATCTAAATGCACATATAGACAGATAGGTAATAGACTAAGATAAGTAATAGTACAAAATATAAGCAGCTTTTTCAGTTAATTTAGCTAAGAGACCATACTTAGAAATATTCCAGATAATACTAACAATAATTTATCCTCAAAGACAATTATTTTGAGGCAGGGTCTCACATCGTAGCCCAGGCATGTCTTTAACCCACTATGTAGCCAGGCTAGCCTCAGACATTCAGTGACCCTCTTGCCTCATCCTCCCAAATGCTGAGATTATATACATAAGCCAGCACACCAGGTCCAAGGATTAATTTTAAGATATTAATACAGCTTAGCCCTTCTTCATCTTAGAGAACTCTGGTATTATTATTTCTAACAGTAAACTATAAAGAGCTGTGTGGAATATCCCTATCTAGGGAACTAATTTTAGTATCAGACTCCCAGACTCAAATGGTAGGAGTGGAAAGGGCTGGTAGGATCATCTTGCCTGCAGCTGGTCATACTGTCTGAAAGGTGGGGCCCAGACAATGAAACCAGGTGTATATCATCTAGTTTGATTGTTGTGCAAAGCTATCTTGAAAAACTGGTATAACATGGTTCATTGCTCCAGTCATATCTGACAATACGTCAACCACTGATATAAAGGACACTTTGAGGGCCACGTTCCCAGAGTTGGCTAATGTCCAATCATGGTTAACTTGGAAACACTCAAGGTATAAGCAACTAGTTCCACTCCGTTACCTCTTGTATTACAGTCTACTCACATTGTCTTTGGTCAAATTTTTTGTAACAAAATTATCATGTTTAAAAAAAATGGGTGGAGAGAAGAAGATTTATGGGACATATGGGGAGGGGGGAACTGGGAAAGGGGAAATCATTTGGAATGTAAACAAAGAATATAGAAAATAAAAAATATATATTAAAAATATTTATATATAAATATGTCATTGGTAAGTATTTATCATAGTATTAAAATGTATTTATATATAAACACTTCATTTGGTAAGTATTTACCATAGTAAAGTCTAAGTATTTATATGTGCTGTTATATTTTTATGTTATAATATAAATATACAATTACATATAAATAGCATTTGGTTGATATTTATAGACTTAATTATATTTATAGTATAGTATTTATATTAGCATAATATAGCACTTGTACATATAAAATATATACAACATACACACCCAAACAGACATGCACACATAGATCCACAATACAGTCTGTAAGGACAAGAAATGGGCTCAAAGAAACAATTCAACATCTATAAGACCCTCACTAATATCTTTTATTGGTACACCAATTTCATTATCCATTTACCCCTTGATCTATGGCTACTTGAACTTTGTAATAAGCTTGTCCAGAGTAACTTACCATAGTAATAAATTGGGTAATTTTAATTATTTCTCAGTTAAGTCACTATCCATTAGCATTACATCTTGAGCTTTACTTATATCTTCCACTAGAGTTGATTACTATATGATCTGTTTACACATAGGAGCTGACTCTTATTATACCCTATTATAGTATGATGATTTTACTGTGTGCGTATATGCCATAGGTTAATATCATGCATTTTCCTAAATTTCTCTCCACCTTATTTTTGTTTGATTTTAAGTAATAAGTAATCACATCATTCCTTTTCCTTCATCCACTCTCTTCCAAGTACCCACCCCAGAATGCCTTAAATTCAAGGCTACTGTCTTTGTTATTGTGCCTAGGCATGCATATATATATATATATGCCTAAGTATATAAATACAGTGCTCAGGGAAGTTAGTGTTACTTACATGCATATGATTTCTGGGCTGACCACTTGTTGTTGGATAAATAATTAGGGTGCTCATTCCTGAGGATGACAATTTCTCCTGCTCTCAGTATTCCTTAGTTGCTCATTATATCTCTTTGTCTAGGTGTAGGAGTCTGAGATTTTCCCCTTCCATGTTATCAAGTCTATTGTTGTTCATCTTATTTTCTAAGAAAAACTCTCCCCCTGGACAAAAGTTCACAAATTTGGCTAGATTGGCCAATAAAGCCCGATCCTCCTGTCTCCTCCTTACCAGTACTGGGATTACAGTCAAGCCGTGGCATACTTGGCTTTTCTATGAGAGTTGGGGACCTAATTCAGACCTTAAAGTCTGTGAAACATGTACTTTTCCCAATGGAGGCATATTCCCAGCCTTTTAATGTGTGTGTGTGTGTGTGTGTGTGTGTGTGTTACTTTGAATCCATACACATATGTTATAGAAGTGTTCTACTACTAATGTACATTTCAGAACTCAAAGTATGGTCACAATATACCAAATAACCAGGAGGTATCACAGAACTCTACATTTCTAGGACTGACCTTTCCTGTGTATGAAATATTGCTATGGAGAAATGTCACTAGTAGTAATGATTGTGTCATGTTTAGGTTCCGTGTTAGTTGGGACAAAGTTTTTTGTATCACATATTTTAATTCACATTAATTTGTAGTTAAAAGTTCCCATTAATTGTTGCACAGCATGGTTAACTCCTTCCATTATCGAGTACATGTGTATCATTATTATTTTTTTATTATTATGAATGACTCAATGGGTTTTATTGTGACATTATATGACTTGTAAAAATTTAATGAGTTTTATTTTGACATTTCCATTCATACATTTTCTTCTCAAAAATAGTTATTTCTAATCTATTGCTTATTGATTAAATTTTTCCTTTGACAATTTCATTCATATATATGTATATATATATAATATGCTGATTATTCTCTCCCTGTACCTCCCTTAGCTTCTTCCAAATCCATCAATCCATTTTTCTGCCTTTCTTGCAAATAATTCCTTCCTATGTATTTTAATTACTATATCTTACTCTTCTTAAAATCACTGCTCATTAAGAGTAAATGTACAAACACGATACCAATAGACATGCTAATGTTGAAAACAGAAAGCTCTTGAGGCCTCAACCCTACACAAAGAACTAAGGAGTGCTGAGACCAGGAGAAACAGTCTTCCCCAGGGAAGAACACACCAACTGGTTATCCACTACCAAATGGTCAGCCCTGAAAACTTTCATAAAAGTAACATTTTGCAGAGTGAGCAAATTGTGTTTATGTATTTAGGAAAACACACATGCATGTGTGCCTACACATATAACAACAATTAAAGAACAAGGGGGAATTCATGGGAATGCTTAGAAGGGTAAAGTGATGTTATTAACCATAATCTTAAAAATATTTTTTTCAAAAGTAAATGTAAATCCAGCTTTTCTTGCTATACATATTCCATCTCCTATTTTACTGAACACCTATTTTCTTTCATTTAACAGTATTTAATCCAATGAAAGGTGTCACTGAGTATCAACTGCCTTAGATAGTGTCAGGATACATACACTATATTTCTCTCCAAATGATAAGTACTATATTCTACAGTGTTATAGTGGTCATGACCACAGTAGTCTAGTATTTGATGTAATTGTGTCATAAGGTTTCTTGTAACATTATTTTCTATTAAGGTTGTTTTAAGTAGTAACAGCAATAGGATTTGTCATAATCAGTATGTTATTTTCATTCAGAAACCATTGGTACTTTTCATGATGTCTACAAGTTTTTTCAACAGCAAAAACATCTTTTATGAGCTGGTAAAGGTATTATACCCAAGGGCTCATCTGAATAATTATCAAACCTTAGCTACCATCAATTTATATAATATTTGCTATTATGCCTCATAATCTTCAGAAGGAAGATATCTCTGGAAATGATATCTTCTCTAATATTCTTTTGGTTTACTTTTTAGTGACAGAGTCTCACTATGTTACCCTGGCTGGCCTAGAACTCAATATGTATCAGGACTGGCCTTAAACTCACAAAGATTCACCTGTTTCTGCAGGGATTAAAGGGAGGCATCACCATGCCTTCTCTTAATAGTCTAATGATGGGGAAAGTTTCCATAATACAACTTCATCAACATTTCTATCAATACATAACTAGGGTGGCTAAATGTCCAGTTAAAGTTGTAAACATGTACATGAAGCTTTTTAGAAACCAATGTGGACTTACAAAAATCAAATCTACAAGTAACATTACAGCACTTAAATCTTTATAAGCAAAAGTGACTACTGCCCATATATTTAATCTTTGTATCCTCAAAGGAGGAAGATAAAATCCAATAAAGAGTAAAAGTGGATCTTCCAAAAGCCTTCTGTAATAGATGAGAAGCTTTAATGCTATTCTTGAAATTCGACCGAGGTACACTTTCATAAAAATGTATTATAATTTATGAAAATTGCTTAATTGAAAGATGAGATTAGGCCTAAATGTGCAATGAAGCTTGTGCAACACCAGGCAAAGTTCTTCATAAACCTTATTACTCCTGCCTCCAGAATTGTGAATAATATATTTCTGTTGTTTAAAATCCAGGAATAAACCTTATTACTTCATAAAGGAGTTTACAGATTTATTATAGCAATTAGAATACAGAAACACGGATCTTACTGTGGACACACACAAACCACTTTCATCATTGTGACTAACCTTTGCATAGTTAGTCAGTCACATGGGAGATCATTGTTTTCCAACCTCAGAGATAAAAGCCCACATGATATACAAATGTCAA
Source organism: Apodemus sylvaticus (assembly GCF_947179515.1). Classification (NCBI taxonomy): domain Eukaryota; kingdom Metazoa; phylum Chordata; class Mammalia; order Rodentia; family Muridae; genus Apodemus; species Apodemus sylvaticus. The sequence goes on along the minus strand of NC_067495.1, from coordinate 101,307,575 downwards.
ATATTAACACAGTGAATTTACTGAGCAGTCTGGCATTGGAATGCTAAACATCCTTCTGACCTTAGCTGGTAACAGGCTGAACCTGTCACCATTGTGATAAGCTTCTTCACTGAAGAGGACAGAAGTCAATTAATTCTAAACATTCTGATGTTCAGCATTTATTAATATATGGTGGTACCTAATCCTTATATAAGTTTTATGATAAAATTTAAACTTTTCATCTATTGTGAAATTCAATTAACTTTCTTAACTCTACAGAAATCTTGTTGCTTCTGGTCCTAAATATAATGAAGGTTTCTTTGCTTTGTGGAAAATTAGTACATGACGTTGCACGGCCTTTGCGGAACTTTCCAGAGTATGAAAATACATTCTGTTGCTTCTATCACCTGAAAATGTTAACTACAAATGTCATGGGAAAGTGGCACAATATTGTGTTGTTACATTGACAAAACTTGAAGGGAAAAGTAACTAATGGTGGTGGCATGGGGAAGAAGGGAGAAATAGAAGTAGTTAAATAATTGTGCTCTGGAGGGATACTGCATTTGTTCATGAAGGCTATGGGTGAAATGAGAGGGAAAGACAGAGACTGAGAGAGGGGGGAAGAACAGCTCAATAGCTTCTGGCCTAGAGATAATAGAAATTCTGTAGAAAATGGGTGTAATACTGATATGTGCCTGTGTTGACTGGAAAGAACTAGAGGAAAGGGAGACATTGCTAAAAGAAAAATGGTTGGAATAACAGCCTTGAGTATACAAAAGCCAGAAAGAGCGTGTATACCAGAGAAAATTGGCTGCTACAGAAAACATCTTATCTGTCAAAACAGAAGACAGAGAGGAGGGGCAGGATCTAAATGCAGATACAGACAGAAGTATAGATGTAGATCATAAGTTTAAAGTCAGTAGAGTTACAAATATTTTCCTGGTACTTCTTCAAGTCAAGGTGTAGATATAGAGTGTAAGTTAAGGTTTAGCTAGGGTTGATTTTTGCCAGTGAGTATGTCTATCCCTGCATGTACATAGGTTGTACATGTATGGATTTAGCAAACATTAGATTGAAAATACTCAGAATGAAAACCTGCATCTCTCCTGGATATGTGCAGACTTTTTCTGACAGTCATTCTCTACAGAACATAGCATAAGTCTTATTTGCATAACATAAATATTGTATTAGTTATTATATGCAATCTAGACAGGATCTAAAGTGTTTACATATGAATACATTATATGCAAATACTGTGATATTTAACATAAGAGACTTGTGAGCCCATGGGTTTTGAGTATACAACAGGAGGTCCTGAAACCAATCCCTTGTGGACACCAAATGGATAAATCTACAACAACGAAAGTGATGGTCTGAAATAACATTTGAATGACCACAGAACCTAAGCTAATTGATTAGAGAATTGAGAATATGGGAAGTGGTGAAGGTAGTTTAAATATGACAAGATCAGGGATAGAGGATTATAGGTACTCCTCTGTTCTAAAAGCTTTTGGTTGTTTTGTGCCACCATTTCCATACTTTGTACTTTTTAAAGCATTAATGTTAAAATATGGTAAAATCATGAATATGCAGTATGTCTGTAATTTAACACTGTTATCATGAACAATTGAAATTTTAAAACCTTCCTTGGGCTGGCAAGATGGCCTAGTGGGTAAAGCTACTTACAGCCAAGCCTAACATGAATTCAATTCTTGGAACCCACAAGGTAGGAGAGTATGGACTTGAATACAAATTCATTTATTCATTCATTAATTCATTCACTTTGTCACTCTCATACTCACACGTGTATGTGCATGCGCGCACACACACACACATATTTATGTTCAGGCAGTAACAACAGTTATCTTGCTTTTATGAATACTTCTTCATCTGTACTTTCTAATTTCTTTGAGTGTGAAATGCTTTTATAATTTAGGAAAACAGTTCATTTAAAGCAACATATGTATTTACAGTCATTTATAAATAAATGTTGGCTGTGCATCTTTAGAGGTGTTAAAAGACTTAATCAAGCAGGATTAACTTTGACAAATGACAGAATATTAAACTTGAAATGATGAAAGCTGATATACTTTTTGAATGACTAAATGTCATAAGGCATATTTATAGATCATTGTCTATCTAGTAAGTATAATAATATCCATGAAACCAAACTGTAACTGAAACAGTAGAGATATATGAAAATTGGGGAAAGGGAGCATTACAAACCTGCTTCCTGCTTTGAGCTCTTGCATTCCGTAATCTTCGAGCAGAATAAAAGATAAAATAGCCCACGGTTGCTGCCGTAATAATAAAAAAGGACACGGAAACGAAGAAAATTGAATAATGATTCACCCAGGGGCCATGTTTTTTCCCTACTTCGATGACCATTGTTACTTGTATGCCTCTTTGAATAGACTGTAGAATTTTTGTTCCTTTTAGATTGCCAATCATGATTGCAACAATGTCTCCTGCACCTGTAAAAGAAGATGAATTCAGTTTTAGTTTGAGATCATTACTATAAAAAGCCAACTTAATGGATGATTTAAAACATTTAAAATGAGATCTACTGACACAAAAGGATGTGTTATCATTCAGTTAACATTACTAAGCACCTATTACATATTCAAAAGACATAAGGGTTATAACCATGTGTAAGATTAGGCATTGATCTCAGGAGCCCATTGTTTAAAGCAGTGGTTCTCAACCTTCCTAATGTTTTGATCCTTTAATACAGTTCCTCATGTTGTAGTGACCCCAACCATAAGAATTATTTTGTTGCTACTTCATAACTGTAATTTTGCTGATGCTGTGAGTTGTACTGTAAATACCTGATACATGACCCCTTTGTGTCAAGAACAGCTGCTTTAAAGGAAGGCATGGCACACACGATTAACTGTAATTCAACAGCATTACCTTTGGAGTCTAGTTTGCTTGTCTCACTCTGCATCCCAGGCAAGCCTGGAACTCAGGTCCTCCTGCCTGATCCTCCTGAGTAGCTAGGAGTACAGGCCTGAAAAATCACCCCAATATGCAAATTGTGTGAAGGCCTTCTTAATGACAAATAGTCGACTATTGGTAGGCAATAGAACTTACCTCCTCAGAATTATTAAAATGCTTAGATGTATTTTTTTAATTTATAAGGAGGCAGATTGTCATATTTACTCAATATTTATATATAAAGCTTTATGAATCACGATAGGGATTTTTGACAAATAATCTCATAATATGTTTTAAAGCCCATACCCATGTTCACAATGTGGTATTTTTCATTTCTTCTTCTTTTTTTTTCAAGACAGGGTTTCTCTGTGTAGTCCTGGCTGTCCTGGAGCTCACTCTGTAGATCAGGCTGGCCTCGAACTCAGAAATCCACCTGCCTCTGCCTCCCAAGTGCTGGGATTAAAAGCGTGTGCCCCCACTCCCCACCCCCGCTGTGGTATTTTTCTACGAAAGATAATATCAAATTTGCACAAGCTACTTGGGAAGGAGAAGTATACTTGTAAAAGGAGAACATAGGACAAAAGAGGGCAATGGGTAGGCTAACATAAAGCTCATTCTATCCATGTATGAGATATATTTCTTTTTCTTTCTTTTCTTTTCTTTTCTTTTTTCTTTTCTTGTCTTTCTTTCCTTTCTTTCCTTTCTTTCTTTCTTTCTTTCTTTCTTTCTTTTTCTTGTTCCTCCCTTCTTTCTTAATGTTCTATGAAACAAAATAAAGAAGAAAAGGATAATCTTCATCCATCTAACATTTATTCCAAGAAAGGAAAAGAGAAAGCAAGCAGGCAGACCGGCAGGCAGACATTTTGTTTCAAGAGCTCTAAGGTTTTATATATAGACCTGTTCAGATTAGCAAAGAAAATAACACAAAGTAGTGATAGAAGTATTCATTTCTATTTAGTGCCAGTTAAGGACAAAGCTGAACCACACTACTACTGTTACTAAAGGCCTCATATCTGTAATAACCTCCTTTCTACTCCCAAACATGTTTGGTTAGAAAAGCAAGACAAACCTTATCTTTCTCAATGTTCTGAGAATGTCATTGTTTAAGCCATTCCAATGCTTATCAAAGTTTATAATCCTCCAAGTTTTTATGACCCAAGATGAATGATCCCAAGCAAAAGAAGGTTTCTTTGAATGTTAATGTATTGCCAACCAGAGAAACCCCCCTATTGATACTAGGTTAAGGTATTACTCAAGGTTAATGATTAAACTTCAGCCTGGAATAAACAACCACCCACAAATAAGACCTTTAGACTAGAATTTAAACACAAAGGACAATACTAAGATAGTGTTGCCATTTTCAATGGCTAAGAGTAAAAATCTTAAATGGTGGTATATATTATGGATTTTTTTAACCCAAGTAAATAATCCTTGAAATTTACAGCTCTGAGTAGCAAAAGACAAAAGATTGGGCCACACAGAAACACCTCCTAGTACCTAGGCTTGGATCTTTTCCTAATATATGCAAAAGCTATCACCAAAGAGCCTTTTATCAGTTTATTTTATGTATATGAGTGTTTGCGTGAACGCCTTTACGAGCACCATGTGTGATGTGCATGCACTACAGTGAGAGGTGGCTGTCGGGGCCCGGGGAACAGCAATTACAGATACTTACAGACTACTGTGTGTCTGGGAACCAAACCTGGGTCCTCTGGAAAAGCACTGGGTAGTCTTAACCTCTAAATCAGCTCTCCAGCTCATCACTATATATAGTTAAAGCCCCCCCCCAAAAAAAACCTATTTTACAGGTGACAGTTAAACTCCTGGGGCTCTTACTGACTGATGCATGACAGACAACTCAGTCTGATAGAAGTTAATGGCTTACTATCCTATTTCCATGGAAGAATATTACAGAAGACACAGGAAGTGAAGAGTATAAAATGCAGACAGCATTTCCTGTATATTTATCTAAAACAAACATGACTAAACTTCATCTAAAACATATGGCCAAAATTTCCCTTATGGGTGAAAGAATTTGTAACTTAGGAGGAAAGGGGTCTTTTGGTTGTTTTTTTTTTTTTTTTTTTTTTTTTTTTAATTTCTAGCCATGAAACTAAAACCTAGAATTCTGTCTTTTTCCTATAAGGAAAACATCTGTCTGTAAAATTTTCATTAGTCACATAATATGATACTGTAATGGATATGATATTTGACAGTACAGCTACTTTTAAAAGTCACCTGTAGAAAATATTGCCCTTTGAAAGCATTCTTTTTACATCATAGATGTGACCTTCTAATTAGTGACTAGAAGAATTCTAGAGTTTTTTTTCCCCATTAGAAGATACAGGCAAGCTGGGCAGTGGTGGCGCACACCTTTTTTTTATTTTTTATTTTTTATTTATTCGATGTATTCTTTATTTACAATTTCAAATGATTTCCCCTTTTCTGGGTCCCCACTCCCCGCAAGTCCCATAAGCCCTCTTCCCTCCCCCTGTTCCTCCATCTACTCCTTCCCACTTCCCTGTTCTGGTATTCCTCTATACTGTCACATTGAGTCTTTCCAGAACCAGGGTCCACTCCTCCATTCTTTTTTGGACATCATTTAATATGTGGATTATTTCTTAGGTATTCCAAGTTTCTAGGTTAATATCCACTTATCAGTGGGTGCATACCATGATTGATCTTTTGAGACTGGGTTACCTCACTTAGTATGATGTTCTCCAGCTCCATCCATTTGTCTACGAATTTCATGAATTCATTGTTTCTAATGGCTGAATAGTACTCCATTGTGTAGATATACCACATTTTTTGTATCCATTCCTCCATTGAGGGACACCTGGGTTCTTTCCAGCTTCTGGCTACTACAAATAGGGCTGCTATGAACATAGTGGAGCATGTGTCCTTATTACATGCTGGGGAATCCTCTGGGTATATGCCCAGGAGTGGTATAACAGGGTCCTCCGGAAGTGCCATGCCCAGTTTTCTGAGGAACCTCCAGACTGATTTCCCAAGTGGTTGCACCATCTTGCAATCCCACCAGCAGTGGAGGAGTGTTCCTCTTTCTCCACATCCTCACCAACACCTGCTGTCTCCTGAGTTTTTGACCTTAGCCATTCTGACCGGTGTGAGGTGAAATCTATCCCAGCACTTGGGAGGCAGAGGCAGGCGGATTTCTGAGTTGGAGGCCAGCCTGGTCTACAGAGTGAGTTCCAGGACGGCCAGGGCTATACAGAGAAACCCTGTCTCGAAAAACAAAACAAAACAAAACAAAACAAACAAACCAAAAGAAGATACAGACAAAGCAGCTGAAGTGGCTACTGAGACTACCCACTGTATTCAGACTTAAATAAAAAGTCAAGAATGTACACTGTGTATATATCAGGAACAAGTTTGTGTTTCAATACCCACAATCTGTATTCATACCTTCTGAAGTTTAACAATGAAATACACTGAATTACACTTCGAGTCATATAAAAGACACATGTCTCATAGGCTGAAAGATCACTTAGAAGAATAGTTTGTATGATACCAGTGCATTCCCCCATTTATATGAATTTAAAATAAGTAGACATTTTAGAGAAAGATTTCATTTTTTTTGAGGTGCATGCATATGTGTGTGTGTGTGTGTGTGTGTGTGTGTGTGTGTCTTAGGGGTATGTCTTCATGTATAGGGAAGCCAGGGTTCAATGTCAAGTTGTTTTCCTCAGTTTCTTTCCATCTTATTTTTTGAAACACATCTTTCCACTGAACCTTGAGTTTGCCAATTGAGTTAGATGAGAGTCCTGTCTCTGCTTCTCAAATACTAGGTTTGCAAATCAAGTATTTGCTACTTCTCCCCAGCCCCATAAACATTTTTCTTTCTTTTTTTTTTTTTTTTAGTTATCGTTGTTTGGTTTTTTAATTTTGGTCTATCCTAGACATTATTGTAGATCTCTTCTTCCTCAATGCCTTACAGCTTTCTAAAATTCCTACTTATCCACTGTTCCAAATCACAGATAATGGTAACACAACGCTTCAAGTCACATGCTTTAAGGAGCAACTGAGTGTTCTTTTAAGAAATAATTTACTATAGTTTTTCAACCATAGCCTTCCCTCCCTCCCTCCCTCCCTCCCTCTCTCCCTTCCAGTCTTCCTCACACTTCCCCTCACTCCTCCCATTTCCCTTCAGAAAAGAGCAGATTTTAAAATAAGACTAGGCAGAAACCATCATGTCAAAGCTGGACAAGGCAACCCAGTAAGAGGAAAAGGGTCCCATGAGCAGGCCAAAGAGTGAGAGACACCCCCTTCCCATTGTTAGGAGTTTAACTATAACTCTAAGCTAAAACTGCAGCACATGGTGTATGCAGGGAGACTGGTGCAGGCTCCATGGTTGCCACTGGTGCAGTGGTGGCTCAGAGCATTGTGGGATTGGCTAACTAATGACTGGTTTGACTTGAGGTTCACACCAGAAGAGTCAGTCCATGCCTAACACTACATAGGTGGCCGGGATCTGAAAGCTCAATGGCTCAGAGACCTAGCGTAGAACCAAACACAACTGACAAACAAGTCAATGAAATGATTCCTAATAATATTCTGTTATACTCATAGGATCCGTGCCTAGCCCAATCATCAGAGAGGCTCCCAGTAGCTGATGGAAGCAGATACAGAGACCCACAGTGAAACATTAGGTGAAGACAGGGAAAGTCCTCTTTAACTCTTTAGTATTCACCTAGCAATCATGTAAATCTTTCTTTCTTGGTGTCTCCCATTATCAAAATATTTTTTTTTCATATTCATGCCGCTTTTATAATTCCTTGGCATATTTCTATAACCTAACTGGTATCTGGTTTTCCCACATCCAGTATCCTTAATATTCAGTCAGCATCTTTAACTAACATCAGAATTCATTTTCATTTATTTATTTATTTATTTATTTATTTATTTATTTATTTGGCATATGTGGTTATATCCTACTCAGAATTCTTTACTCATTGAAGCCTGATTCCTTGGTTTAGGGTATACAATCTCATTTGATATGGTGTCAAAGGAGTTGTCCAGTTTGGTGTATCTCCCTTATACCCTAATTTATGCATACTCAGGTTCAACCACATGCAGCCATTTGTTGTCATTCACTTTTCAAGAACTCTTAATTTTTTTGTACACTTATTCTCAAGTCCCCAGCACACATCCTGATTACTGCCCCCTCCCCCATTTGCCTCTATATCCCTGATGATCCAGTTCATAATCTTCCAGAGTGAAAGCAAATGTTCCATCGGTTTTATTTTTAATCCTTATTCAGTGTGCATGTGTGTGTGTGTACGTGTGTGTAAACACATTTTCATGAGTGAGAGTCTGTTCATTCCTTCTACAAAGTAGTTCCTGGGGATAGAACTTACATTATCAGGTTTAGCAGCAATGCCTTTACCATCCACTAAGCCATCTCCCTAGCACCCATCACTTGAATTTTAACTTCTGTCCAGCTCTTCATTTTGTTTGACAACTTAAGTCAGCATACCAACTCCCTCTCTAAACTAAGAAACTTTTTTGGGGTGGAAAAAGTCTTTAATTCACTACAGCAATGTTTTTCTTTTGGTGCTATTTAGATAGATGTTTCACACAAGTAAGATTTACTGGAAAAAATGCTTTACACAAATATTAAAACTTAACCATATTTATGTAAGTAGCTTTTAATTTTGGGTAGTATATGTATACAGTGTATGGACATGTGAATACAAGCACACACACATGCTATGACATACTTGTAGATATCAGGACAACCTTGGGTATCAGTATTTACCTCCCACCTTGACAGAGTCAGGGTCTCTTGTTCTTTTTCTCCACTGCATATTACATGCTAGGTAGCCTTTGAGCTTCTTGAAATTTTCCTGTCTCTTTCTTTATTTCCCTCTGGGATAATTGGGCTTACAGATGCATACACTACTCTGTATGGCTTTACCTGGATTCTGGAGATTTGAACTCAGGTCTTTATGTTTACATGCCAAGTGCTTTGTGCACTGAGCCACCTTTCCAACTTTTTTCTATCAGATAATACATTCAACATAGTCAAAAATGTTTGGCTAAGTCCTTATCTTTAAAAAGTGTGTATCACTATAGTGTTAGGGATGTGCCAAGGTGGAGGGATAATGGGGGATCTTACCCTCTCAAAAGTGAAGGGGGGTTGGAAGTAGGGACTATGTGAGGGGTGAACCTGGAGGGGACAGCAATTGGGATGTAAAATGAATAATTAATGAATGGAAAATCAATGTTATAACAAAAATGTATTTAGTGCATGCAACCATACAATCAGCTTTTTTCCATGAGTGAATATAACATAAATTTCAGCACAATATTTGAATTTTTAAAACAATCTGCGAGCAGTGTTTTATTTCTGTAAAACATGTATGTCATATACTGATTAAATTTATAACAGTTGGGCAGCAAGATGACTCAGGGGATAAAACCCTTGCCACTAGAGTCTGACAACCGAACCCTGTAAAAAATCCACAGTGTTATGGTACGTACAGGCTCATTGCACTAAAAATAATTAAGTGAAAACTACTAACAAAATATTAGCTTCATTCCATTATAGATTTAACACAGACTTTTTGCTCTAATGGACTACGTGAAGCAAATGGATAAAGAAATCAATCCATCCCATCCCTATATTATTAAAAGCATGTCATCATTAGCTGTACTTGCTTCTTATTCCACAGACAAAAGTGTACAAATACGTAATAATGCCCTATTTTCATAACTAAGATATACTAATTATGATTTGTTATTGACAGTGGGTTAGTTTTGTATGCTATTATTTAATATAGTAGTAATATTATCTGTCCCCAGACTCTTATAATTTGCACTGAAGTCATACATTATTGAAGCTGGAGTAGACCTCATGGATCAGCCTAATTCATTAAAAAAAAAAAAAGTAATCTAACACTGAACAATTTTCCATGAGGGAGGAAGAGTCTTGTCTAGCTTGTTTCTAATAGCTCAGCCCTCCTCTACAATTTGATGCTCCTCCACTGTTGTTGGATAAGAGACAATCAAGCAGAAAGAGCAAATAGGCTTCCAGAGGGCTATGGACTTCAGTGCAAGTAACACCACAGCATTTATAATTGTTGCTCAAAGACATTTCTGTTTACCTTCTCAATTTTACTTGATAGTGAAAGTTACAAGATAAAATGTATCTATAAATGAAGGTCTTAACATATTTAATATAAGGTAGGCACTGCTATTGCTCCAATTACAAGGTAAAATTGAATTCCCAGCACGGAGAAGAAGAGGCCAACACCTAGGCAGTGGCTTTGGCACTCCGCTTTCCACTCTTCTATATTAGTTCTCTATTTTTAATGACGTCCAAAGTGATTTGACTTTCAAAATAAAAATTAAAGAGGGACATCAAGGCATACCCACCCCCCACACATACTTGCACACACGCAAGTAAAAAAAAAAAAAAATCAAATCAGTGTATATGCAATCCCAAGAGAGGTTTTTGTTTTTTCTATTTGTTACTCTATTGAACACCACAAAATAAGATGTTGACTCTGGATTCCAAAGAACAGATTTGTTTTAGTGGAACAACAAGAAAATCAAACAAACAAAAACTAGCTCTTTGTTTCAGGGCTGGGAATTAAATGCAAGGCCTCCAGAATGCCACCATGACTGACAGGCAAGCACTTTACCAGTAAGCCACGCCCCAGGGTTCTAAAGAAAGCCTTTTATGACAGTTGGGTGTGTGTGAATTTGTGCTGCTAATGCAAACCTAGCTGAGTTTTGTTTTCCTTTAAGCTCTCCAGTAATGCACATGGTCATTTTTATGGTTTCGACTGATTCCAAACCTTTCAGATCTTCAAGTTAGCTTTAGTGATTTTTAAAATGATCTTTTCTTTTTTGTCGTTGCGCTAAGAACTAAGCCCTGAGCCTCATGCATAACAGGCAAATATTCTGTCACTGAGCTATTATTTCAGTTTAATAAGTGATCTTTCTAAAGTCTCGCAAAACACTCATTATGTGAAGTTAGCCATGTATAATAAGCAGTACATATATGGTCACAATTTATTGTAAACTTTTACTATTCCCAAAGTAGACAGTCATTGATTGGGGGATAGAAAGTGAAAGAAAGATTGAAGACACATGCATATAGGTTAGAAGAACCTTTTCCTTTCATTTTGGTTTTACATTCTCTTTAAAACTTTATGCACGTATTCACATACATGTGCATAGGACACATGTGGGAGTCGTTTCTCTCCTTCCAACATAAAGGGTTTACAGAATGAACTCTTGTCATAGCAAGCACCTTTACTCACTGAGATATTTTGCAGGCCCTTATAGTCTCATGTAGCCCAGATGTGCCTCAAACTCATGGGGTAGCTGAGGCTGACCCTAAACTTCTGACCATCTTGTTATCACCTCCCAACTGCTCTGTGACTCACCAGGCCAGATAGCATTTTTATTTTTAACAAGATTTGGAAAATGTAATAAATATGATTTTTCAGGGGGGACTATTTAAAATACAGCCCTTTGCCTATTAGGGAGAATAAGGTACTGCCCCTCTCTATTCAGAGACCTATTCAAAGCAGTTCTTCAAAGCTCATAAAATGGATCTTCTCTAAGGACAAGCATTCAAAGCCTCAGGAAGACAAATCCAATGATCCAGGAACAAACTTGTTTTGTTGAATCTGTGTCATGCACATTGTATCATCTTTCTCAATAGTTTTAGCGTGTCCTCTTACATTTTATATAAAAACAAATTTAATGCAAACTGATTGGACAGTCTATAAAATTATCTTTAAGATCAATATCAATGCACCAATTTATATAGTTTTCTAAGTTGTAGAGTTACCTAGTCTTTCTAGTTTTCTTTTTCTTCCTTTTTGTTTATTAGTTTGGTCGTTTTGTTTTGTTTTTGAGACAGTGTTTCTCTGTAAAGCCATGGATGTCCTAGAAGTAGCTTTGTAGGCCAGCCTGGCCTTGAACTCACAGAGATTCACCTGCTTCTGCCTCCAGAGTGCTGGGTTTAAAGATACAAGCCAGCTTGCTATTTAGTTTTCTATCAAAAGTTTCACTGTATTACTTCTCTACTTTAGAACCAGCAGAATGTGCTCTGGATAGCTCAGGTGATCAAATCAGTGCCAATGACTAAAACTATAAATCACTTCCTTATGGACCAGTTACACAGAGGACAGACAGTACCCCCAATTTCATCCTATTTATTTTCAGTACCTACACACAGTTCGGGTACTGTGTTAGGCTATGGGGCTATAGTAAATGTCTAAAACACAGTCCCTGTCTTGGGAATAGTGATAATAAAACAGAATCTCTTTTATTAACTATTTGTGGTGGTAGTGGTGAGTGTCTACAGAGGCCAAAAGAGTGTCACATTCCCTGGGGAGACCAAGCTAAAGGTGGTTATGACCCATCCAACATGTATGCTGGAAACCAAACTTAGGTCTTCCAGAAGAGCTAGTGCTCATAACCACTGAACCATCTCTCTAGCCTCTGTAACAATGCTTACCACCATTTCTGAATATCATTCAACTAATATATTAAATTACAATGGTCTCTAGTATAAGCACTATGGAAACATTTATTTTCTTTTTAGTATTCAAACTGGACACAAATTAGATATAGGGTCATGTTGATAGATGACCTTTTTCATTTATTTTAAAAATGTAATGATATTATTATTCCAGTTTAATCTTATTTACTTATAAACACAAACTCATTAAATGAGTATTTATAGAGAATAAAGACACAGTAAGTTCTGTGTTTCTGGACCTTTTTACTCACCTTTGATACTAATGTGTCAAGATATAAAATAAGTTATAAGAAGATTTTCATAACATATGGTGTATTTTAAGCATAATGATAGAATATTTACAGGACCTGGACATTTCAACAAGAAACATAAGGAGATGAGTAAAAATAGCATTCTTAATTTAATGTTAGGAAAGCAGAAGTATCCACTAAGAATGAATCACAAATAACAAGGCTACTGAAGTCCAATGTGGTTGTTGTAAAACTAAGCTCACATTCAACACTGCCCAGGCATCTTGACACTGCAATGGAGTCAGCACTTGGGAATTCACTGCTATCTAAAAAGGACAAAGTCTATGTGTGAGGGGTTCCTGCACAGGAAATAAACAACCCTCTAATCAGGAGAACCTGTAACCAATCACCTGGACTTTGGAAAATTCACTTTTTCCATAGTGGGTTTCAAAGACTTGTTTTTTTTTTTCCTTTACAACACAAACTCTTTGGGCAGTTAGGGAAGATAACTATTTCAGTCAGGAATACGAAAGCTCTCAGAATGGAAGTCTAAGAAGTACTTCTGTAAGACAGAAAATATGTAAGTGTGTATAGTACAGAAAGGTGTTCTATTGGTTTGGACTTTCAAGTATTTCATCTGTAGGTTTGGAGGGCACAGCTACACCAGGGAAATGGAAGAATGGATCAGTTTTGATATTATACAAAACAGTCTCTAATAGATGAAGTCTTCAGAAAGCATCATATTAAAGATAGTAGGTAAATAGATGCAACTCTTTAGAAAAGGTCATGGATGAATAATTTATGCATGACCTATCACATTTACAAGTATATAATTCTCATAACTGTTTTGAAAACATCTAGTCCTGTCTTGACTATTTTGATTTCCACCAGTTGTTATGTTTAGCATATCACAAAGAATCCAAGAACTAGATTCATAGTTCTCCAATTTTCTGGTCTCAGGACATTTTTACATGTTTTAAAAGTTACTGATGACTTCAAAGAACCTTTGTTTATGTAGGTTATTTCTAGTGACATTTACCAGATTAGAAGTTAATACCAAGGAATTTAGAAAATGTTAATTCACTCATTTAAAGTCATCATAAATACATAACATTATTTTATTAAAATAACTATTATTTCTTCAAACTGTAACAAGGAAGAGTGGTATTATTTATATTTTAGTGGAGGCCTATGAAGTAAATTTTTACTCACAGAAATGATGCAACTGAAGAAGTAAGTGTTGCTTTAAGAGTATCTTCCGATTAATTGTATATACTGCACTTTTATATTACATCTAATCTGAATTTTTAGTTAGTTAAAAGGTATAATTTGTAACCATGTCAATGGACCCTCCCTACTTGGTTAAATGGAAATCCACTGGTTTGCTTGCATATTGAACATATTGAGTGGATATTTTATTTATCCATACCTACTCCTCCCCATCCCTGCCCTGTATGTGTGTGTGTGTTGTGTGTTCCTGTAGAGAGCTATATAGGCATGTGGGTACATGTCCATGTTTACAAGTCCACGAAGTCCAGAAATCAACCTGAGATGTCATTCCCCAGAATCCATCTACCCTGGTTTTTCCGATCAGGTTTTTCATTGGTTTCGATCTCACTAAGAAGCTAGGAGAGCTAGCTAGCAAGCTCCAGGGTTCAACAGGTCTCAACCTCCTAGCTACCTGTATTCTAAACATGCAGAATTGTACCCAGCTTTGTCCACATGGATTCTGGAACTTGAACTCAGATCCTAATGCGTACACGGCAAGCACTTAATCAACTGGGCTATATCCTCTGCTTCTGCTTATCCACTTTAATATCATGCACTGATCATCTATAAAGTCCTGGTTCATTGAATTATACAGAGCTAAAAAAAATCACACATTTCAAGACAATACAATATAAAGGAGTAATCAGCTGTTAGTATCAACATGAATTTTATCAGAAAAGCCCAAGTATCAGGAAGTTACCAAGTTTATATGGTAGGCTCATTTAAAAAAAAATTCCAATTTTGCCTGAAAACTTAAAAATCATATCATTGGCAGCAAATACTGTCAGTGCTTTTCCTTGAGATGACAGGCTCAGTTTTCATTCTTGAGAAAAGGTCTTCCAAATATTTAGCTCGGAAGAGCTCCTGTTTGTCAGTAGGTTGTCAAGTTAAAAGGACGTATTTGAAAAGAATAGCTAGCTCGGCTGACAGCTCTATCCCACACGTGCTTTTCCTTCAAGCACAACACCTGACTGTGTTGCAAGCTGCTTTATGCTAATGTCACCTACCCATCACACAGAGATGCACCTATGTGTCAGCGCCATAGAAGAGAGACTTAATAAAATTATTTTACTGATTCATCTGGGTGTTTTTGAAGTGACCTTCAGCTTTATTTCTAATCTTAAAGTAATGTTTTTTATTAATTGTCCAAGTCTTTATAAGGCACACATTGATCATATACACTCCAACACCAGGCAACTCCACTCTTGCATCCTTACCCGCCCAACTTCAAGTTCTCTCTTTTTGAAAGCCTATTCAAATTTACAGGGTACTGGTGGTGCATGCCTTTAATGCCAATACTCAGGAAGCAGAGGCAGGCAGATCTCAGAAGCCAGCCTGGTGTACAGAGTGAGCTCCCGGACAGCCAAAGGCTACACAGAGACACCCTGTCTTGAAAATCTAAAACAACAGCAACAACAACAAATCCAAACCAAGCCAATCATCAAGTTCAATTAGTGTTACTACTGGGTATGAGGCCTGCCGTGGAGCTAGGGCCTACAGATGTCATGCTCTTAAAGAAAACTTACTTTCTCTCTCCCAGAAGCTATCAAACATCTGAGTTCTTCAGCTAGGCATGGGACTTCATACCCATCTCCCATTCCATGTTGCAATTTTGTCTGGCTTTAGCTTATACGGGTCTTATGCATTCTGCCATAACGACTATGAGTTCACATGTGCAACTGACTGCCCTATTGGGTAGAGAAAATGCCATTCCCATGCAACCATCCACCACTCTGGCTTACAATCTTCCTGCCTCCTCTTTTACAATGATCACTGAGCCTTGCAGAAGGAGATGTACTGCAGATGCCCCATTTACAAATGAGCACTCCATGGTATTTGGGGTACATTCTCTGCAAAGCTGGCATTTTCCTTTTCTTATAAGTACACAGAGGTAGAAGATAACAATTAATACCATCTAGTGCTTTCAGTCTTAATTTGTTTTCAGATGCTAGTGGATAGGCTCCCTCCTGGGAGGTGGTGGCATGCACCTTTAATCCCAACACAGAGGTAGGTAGAGGAAGGCAGAGGTAGGTGCATCTCTGTAAGTTTGAGTCCAGCCTGGTCTACAGAGGAAGTTCCAGGATAACGAAGGCTACAAAGAGAGACTCTTATCTCAAAAAGCAAAACAACAACAAAACTGATGCTAGCACTTTTCATCACTGCTTTTATATCATTCATGTAAACAAGAATAGAGTGAAAAATGTTGAAGTATTAGTATGAAACAAGTCGACTTCTTGAACCACCGAGAAGTTACAGGGAGCAACAATAGTCCTCTGACAATATTTTAATATGCTTTTTGGGTAATCAATGAACCTCAGACTTTACTATGCATGGGACTTAACCGGTAGATTTCCTAAGCCCCATTTGGAGTCAGTACATCTGGGGTAGGATATGGATATCTGCTGGTTTGACTAGTTTTATGGGTTATTTTGCATTATGGGGTCTACACATACTTTGAGAAGCATTATGTTGGAGTTTGTTTATAGTTTAATTCATAACAAGGTTTAGAAAAATATCAATTCAATGTCTAGAAAAGTATCAACTATTTGCCCTGTATAGAAAAAGTCTGCCAAGAGAATATTTTTTAAAGTATGCAATGTATTTTATACAGAAGTTTGAAAATTAGCCACATCAGAAAGACACCCATTCCTTTCTCAATAGAACACATCTCTACTGTCACTAATATCATCTAAATCACCAATAACAAATTCCCCACTAGAGTCCAAGCCACCAGCCTAAGTTCTCAGATTTGCTATCTTCATGGTTACAAGAAACATTACTAGCTTTGGACTGTTCTTTTGGTAAAAGGCTTTATTAAACACTGCTTCACACAGTGTTCAATATTTTAAACACTTTTTAGATTAACCTGACACATGTAGGTTAGAAGGCCTGACTTAAGCTATCTATGCGGTGTGTGCTTTTCTTGAAGTTATGTTCCTTACTCGTCTGTCGTTTACATCAAACTATGAACTTCATGTTGGTGACTCTGGTTTTCATCATTGAATATGTGGTATCTAGCAAAGCGGCAATAACATGCCAAATAAACACCTACTAAGTCAAGTTTTAAGTACACTGTACCCTCTTATCCACAATCACATTTTTTGACATTTCAATTATCTATATTCCAAAACAATTATACAGAAAACCTCAGAAATAAAAACATCTTAAGTTTTAGTTTTATTATACTGTTATAATTCTTCTACTTTATTATTAGTTATTGTTGTTAGTCCTGACTCTATTTAATTTATAAATTAAATTTTTATCATAGGTATGAATGTAAAGGAATATACATGTTCATATATATGTATTATGTATTATAGTTCAATAATGTTTATGGTTTCAAACATCAGTGGAATATCTTGGGCTACTCTCAGCTATATTTGGTGGTTCTTCAAAATTTGATTCAATCTGAAAACCAAATTCATCCTTTTAAGATATAAACATCCTAAGATATGCCTCTTCCTCACATACAAAGATGTCATATTTAATTTAGGTATGCCCACCTAAAGAAAGAATATGAGATATACACTGATAAAAAGTTAAAGACTACTCCTATTCTATAGACTTTGTGTGCAGTATGATGCTCACTGACACACTGATACAGTTAGCTAACTATGGCCGTGTTGATAGGCCTAATCCACAGAAATTAATAACCCCACTCCAACCGGGAGCTTGGGTATATCTCAGCTTCAGAATTAAGTTTAAATACCAGGATACAGGCAATTTGGGTCCTAAGGTCAGGTTATAATGTAGTTATCCGTTTCACTAGGAAAGTAGTGGTTTTAGAACATAGGATCTTGTTCAGGAAGCATAAAAGAAAATCATTGAAGCAGTTAGAGCAGTGAAAACCTTAGATTATATTGAGAAAATATACATTATTGTAAGATTCTATAGAATACAGGCTACTCAATTAACTATTTTTTGTTTCTTATTGATCATCTTTGTTTTCCTATTTTATGAAGCCTTAGGAAGAATTTTTTTTTCCCGAAACAGTGTTTCTCTGTGTAGCCCTGGCTGTCCTGGAACTCACTTTGTAGATCAGGCTGGCCTCGAACTCAGAAATCCGCCTGCCTCTGCCTCACAAGTGCTGGGATTAAAGGTGTGCACCACCACTGCCTGACTAGGAAGTGGCTGACTATGTTGCTACGGTATCGTGTGCAAAACATATGGGTGAAAAATATACCCACAGGCGAGACTTGGAAGCTTGAAACTTGAACACAGATTCCAGCACTTGTCACATTATTCTCAATCTTTCAGCCCAAATGGAAATAATTTAAGAACATGTAGAAAAAAGATGTGCCCTGTTATCTTAAATGGTACCCAATTCTAAACATCAGACAGTGCCATTGTTGTATAGACCTGAAATTCCTAAGTTGGTATTTGAAAGCTAGACTATGTCATTCAGAATTGCACTGCTGTGACAAAACACCTGAGACTAAAAATTTCCAAGGGTTCAATCCATGATTATTTAGTCTGGGAACTTGTCCAGTTGCTTTGGGCATGTGGCATGGCAGAACACTAGCATGGGGAGAGGGTGGCGAAACAAAGTTACTTACCACTTAAGAACCACGAGAAGAAGAGAGATCAGAGGAAGGGCCAAGGTCCCAATATTCCCTTCCTGACCACTCCCAGCAGCCTCTCTTCATCTCATTAAGCTCATGTCTTGAAGATTGTAGCACCTCCCAGTAGTGACAAGAGCTAGGGACAACGAAACCTTTAACACATGTTCCCTTGGGAGACATTCCAGATCAAAAGTATAACCCTGACTAAACTATTATTGATGATGAAAAATTCAATACAGCCCAACACTGAGAACTCCGTGGAAAGATTTGATGACATTGCACTTTATCTCAATTACTTGATCAAATCTCTACTATGTCACATCCAACATGAAGGTGGTTAAAACTTCTGCTGGTTTTGGAACTTCTTTTGCATCCTTTTCAGTACAGGAGAATGAATGAATCCTGCGTTGAAAGATAAAGTCTTCATCTTGACTTGGACAAAGAAGTCAAAGGTATAATTATAAAAATATTATTATTATTCCTTTAAGTACAGAAGTTAAAGTAGATTCTGTAATGATTCTGCATAACTTCTATCATGCTATTGGTACCTAAAGGTCATAAATGAGAATACCTGAGGATACTGGGTTTCTTTTTGTATAAAGTATCACATGGCTAGCGTCTATAGCCTCCCAAAATAATTTTTAAAAAACCCACAAACTGGCCTCACATGTTTTTATACTTTCACAATAAATTGTTTCTAAGAGTCAATAAAGAGACACACTTTTTCTGTTGGTATCTACACTGAACCTTCATCTGCACGATCTAAAAGGTACAAACCATATACATAAATGTTTGTCACATTGAACACATTCTATTCTTCCTATAATGAATTGAGGTAACATTACTGGTTTAGTCACTTCCGTAAATTGACCAGATTTTGATATAGTCAAAATTATGAGGCCAAAATTAAAAACTAATGGGAGAAGGGAGAAATTATAAAGTGCATGCTAATCAGCACTCCCAAATTATATACATTTCAGATGTTTAGTAATTTGGAGATAAAAATAAAATCTATAGATATAGAAGTTCAGAAACAATACATGAAATGAAATTGAACTGAGTTTTCCTGGCATTTTAGAGGCTCTAAGAAATGATTCAATGATGTGCACTGCTAGTCTCCAAGACTGGACTACAGATTAGGTGAAAGAGAAATTAAGCTTTCCCTTTAATGTATTGAAATGTGCACTCAATTCTTTATATTTATCCATCATAATAAACCTATAATGTACACATAATTATTATTCTCCATTCTACATGTGTAGGAACCAAGTTTTAAAGAGATTACTTGGTAAAGCACACAAAGATTCTGCAGGAGATAAATGAACTGAGAATCATATTAAAATCCATCTGATTCCTAAATCATTTCTCTTTATTTCTATGCTAGAAAGGGGACTATAAAAATTTTCATTGATGAAGTTTAATGTCTTAATACTAAACTCTTGTTCTGACTTTAAAATGGAAGACATGCCAGTTGTTCCTTTTGTTTGGAAGGTTTACTTCTTCTTTTTTCTAATTTTTTTCTTGCTTTGTTTTCTTATGGTACTAGAGATCAAACCCAGAGACTTCCACATGATAGGCAAGTGTTCTACCTCTGAGTTATGTCCATGGTTGTTGTCCTTGTTTTATCTGTGTCAGAGTAGCCCAGGCTTGCCTCAAACTCCTCTAAGTACCATTACTACAGGCATTTGCCACCATGTCTAGACTCCTTTCTTCATTATGCAATCTTCCTATCATTTTTCAGAAACTACCCAGGGAAAAAGCAAAATGGGAACCATTGCTCTTTACTTCTTTTGCATATAAAACCATTACGTATTTCAAAGTATGATACTGAAAAGCTACAACAACCAAAGGAAGAGTGTGGCTTCAAATTAAGAAAACTGTTAGTAAAAAGTTCAAGGGAACTAACATTCTTCAGTTGTTCACAGTGTGTTCAACGCTCTATTTATAGCATCATGAAAATAAATATTACTGGGTCTCTTTCATGAATAAGATAACTGAGGTTCAGGTTGCCAGAATGCCTAATATTACATATTTATTCATGTGTAGAACAGGAATTCATGCCAAGCAATCAGACTCAAGGACACCTGTTCTTGCATTGTAATATGCTATCTTCAACTTTCAAGTGGAACACTTTCACCCTTGGTACCATATATTGAAATAAAGAAATAAAGCAATCAAGTAGCTTTCCTGACTATCAAGTGTTAGTCTTTCATTACATTACTTAAGGTTAAGTAAATTCCCTTACCTTGTTAGTGAGTTTAAAGAAGTGAGAATACAATGGTTTGAGAATGTTGTTGAAATATTCCATCCAGGTGGAAAACTTGATAAGACTCGGAGCAATTAACACTCAAAAGGCTCAGGAAATAAACAACTCACAAGTCTCTGAAAATTCCTGAATCTTAATAAGATTCAAAAGCCCCACCTACCAAAGAAAAAGTTTCTAGAAAGCTTTTTCCTAGAGTGAGGGAATATACGCATAGTATATTATATTAAAAAATTTTTAACAAAAAACCTGCACTGTGGGGAGGAGACAAAAGAGGAGAAACTATGATCAGAGTAAATACTATATGAAAAAATATTTTAAATAAAAAATGTCTTAAAATGATTTTAAAAAGACCCCACTTCCTTTAAGATTATATAAGCACTAACTACTGTTGGAGAGAAGTCTCCTACTGGCTGAGCTCTCTGTAAGTCTTGTAGGGCACTCCAAGGATACAACTTTCATGAGTTATCACCCATGTTGGAATGGGTTTCTAAGTGATGATACTGCTTTTAGCTATCCATACATACTCCTTTGAGTAATCATAATAAATTCACTAGTTCACTAAGCTAGACTCAGGTTGAATTGTTTCTTTAGTCAATGCCGTATTGGGAGTTAGTAGATGCTTGTTCCTGTGTTCCTAGGAAAAGACACACAACAGAGGACTACAGAAAGGAGGTGAGAGATAATCTTTACATTTGCCAGTTCTGTTATCTCGTACCGCTTGCTTACTTGCAAAAATGAAATAGACTGGGTAGAAACCAAGACTTTGAAGCAAAAACTCTTTAGAAGTGCACTTTGGGAAAAGAGTTATAGACACCTTGGGAAAAGAGTTATAGACAGTATGCTCTTGGCTTTTTTTTTTTAATGTATGAATGAAAATCTTCATTCTTCTCATCTCCATCCAAATGACTACTTAAATCCTCTAAGAAGAGAAAAGATGCACTTGAAAAGCTGTTGGCTAACTAAAGCACAAGTCAAATTTAAGATATATATATATTTAAAAACCTTAAGAATAGGGGATGGAGAGATGATTCAGCAATTAAGAATACTAGCCAGTCTTCTAAAGGACTCTGGTTCTATTCCTAGCACCCAAATGGTACTTAACAACCATTTGTAGCTCCAGTTCCAGGAGATCCAACATCTTCACTGCAAACATGTGGTACACAGACATATATGTAGGCAAACACTCATATATTTAAAATACAAATAAATAAAAATATCTCAAAATTAAGAATATTTTAAGTGTTATTAGAATAAATATAGTGGTTAAAGATCATCTGAAATTAGAAAAACAAAATTTCTTCATGGTGAACCACAGGGGAAGGTGAGGGAGAACCATGATCAATATGACAAAGAAACTCAGTACAATAAAGTCCAAAGCAGGACAATTGGAAAGAATGGAATAAGTTGAAGAGTGGCAGGACTATCATTGTAAGTAACATGAAAACACTAATGGGTAATATCTAATTATTTGGAACTACAGAAAACACTTTTTTCCTCATAGTAATGTTGCTAAGGAGATTGTATGTTCAAGGGACCACACAGACTGTTGCATGTTGAAGTGCTTTGAGGACTAAAATGTAAGAAAATAAAAATAATATTCCTTAACCCCAAATTTAAGAAAAATTTTCCAAAAATTGTATCTTTATAATACTTAAAGCAAAGCAAACAAGAACATTTCAGATTTATCCTGAATACTAGAACGTGAGAAGATTAATCAGGAAGATTACATAGCTGATTGGAGATTATGTGGTGGTTCTGCGAGTAAGTGCAACTACACGCTCAAGATCGATTATATATAAAGAGCACTGATTTTATATATATATATATATATATATATATATATATATATATAGAGAGAGAGAGAGAGAGAGAGAGAGATTAATTTCACTTCAAAAGAAGCAAGGAAGTAGCAGTTCTAAAAAAGGAAGAAGGCAGGGGAGATCAGAAACTAAGGAAAGAGAGAAGAAAAGGGAGGAGGAGAGACAGAAGGGAGGGGGGAGAATAAGAATGTGAACATGCCTGTATGTGCAAAGTGCAAGACTACCTAAGGTGGAATTAACCAGATCCATAAAGGTAGAGTATAGGCCAGAAAGTGGGGCAGGTTTCTTAAGAGGAAAAAAGTGGCACCACGGCAACCTATATATTCAAGGTTTTCTTGTGAGAATCATAAACTAGTGGTGTTTCACAGAAGAAAAAGTAGTTTCAATGAAAATTAAAAAGTAATTCAATTTTAATGATCCAAAATGTTTTATCCATCATTAATAAATTATAAAACAAGAACACTAAGGTCCCCCACTGTTCTTAATCTAGTAAAAATTCATCCTCCTTTTTAGAATGACAAAAACTATATCAGAGCACCTAGTGCTGCGGGGTGCAAATGATCAACATATATGC
Source organism: Apodemus sylvaticus (assembly GCF_947179515.1). NCBI lineage: Eukaryota > Metazoa > Chordata > Mammalia > Rodentia > Muridae > Apodemus > Apodemus sylvaticus. The sequence continues at coordinate 101,284,418 of NC_067495.1, read as the reverse complement.
TCCTTATACCAAGGCATTCAATAAGTATAAGTATTAAAAGTAGTCAATAACATGGATGCTAGAGGATGCTAGTGAGATGCAGCAAGCCTCTACTGGAAAAGAAAGGAAAATAGGAAGAAAGATGATCATTGATACATACATACGTATGATTCAATGTGCACAAAGGGAAAATAAAAAATTTAAATATAAAAGAAAAGAAAAACATTTCATAACAAATAGGAAGACTGTAGGCCTTCGTATCCAAAAAGCCAAAGCAATTCCTAAATTCTCAGTCTGTAACCCATTTCTATAATCAAATGCTTTTGTTTTATACTATATTATTAATTCTTTCTTTAAGCTTTATCAAACTATTGGCATATTTAAGGTTTTTTTAAAATAACATTTCTTTTGGTTACGAAAATAAAATATATTCATAGTAAGAAATCAGAGAATACAGAAAAACAAGGAAGAGGAAAATAACCTGTAATTTTCACCAACAATGTTAATAATATGGTGCTATTTTCTTTTTAAATGCCAAGATATCGTTAATTGCAGGCAGCATTTGTCTAAGCCACTTCCAGAGAGATCATAAAGGCACAACAAATTTCAGTACCATCATCGTTCAGAAAAGGTCAAAATGAATAGCGTTAACTCAAAGTCACCTGATTGTTCAAGTGTTAAAACCAAGTAATTCACAATTAGATTCTGAACCAAATAGCCTCCAATTACATCTGGTTTCCCACTGCTCAGCATGAATCACCAGACTTTGTTTAGCTAAGAAATCAATATTGCAGTTAGTCTATTGGCAAATGCAAGCAGTACCACATACCATGCATAGAAGGCCACATACAGCTGAAAAAGAAGCGAGTGGGACATGGAATAAAAACAAGACTCTCATGCAGAGCTCCAAAGTGGGTGTTTTAGGGAAAAGGGTAGCGGCTCTCAACTATTTTAATATTCTTGCTAACAACAACAACAACAACAAACCCAGGAACAAGCACACAAAAATACCCACGCACTTGGTAATATCTATTAGGATTCTGTCTAAGCTCTACCCCACCGTTACCTGGCTTGAGGATCAGTACTTCAAGGCCATCCTGGGCTACATAGTATGTTGGAGGCCAGATTGGAATAGATCATACCTTGACTCAGAAAAAAGTCTTTAAGGGGAGCAAAGCCATGATATACTGTGCATATGGGGTAGAGTAGACCACTTTAGAACTATTGAGTATATCTTTATGTAAACGTCTATGGAGAACATATTTTTGTTTTAACTGATGCAAATCCCACTGCTCCTTGTCCAACTGTTGCACTTTCTTTCTGCTAGCTAATGGAAGCCAGGTTCATTTCCAGTCCCTAGTCAATTGACATAACCTTCAACTATGAGAAAACTCCTTTTTTTTTCTTTTTGCATAAAGGAAAACATTTAATTGAGACTGGTTTACAGTTTTATCATGCTAAGAAGCATGATGGCATATAGGCAGATATGGTGCTGGAGAAGGAGCTGAGAGACCAACAGCTCTTGTAATTAAAAGCATTGGGTTTTGATATAGGGCTGTGGTATACACAGTATGTATGTACAATTTAAAAATAATTCCATAAGAAGACCAAAAGAGCCAACTAACCTGGACCCTTGGGAGCTCCAGAAATGGAACCACCAACCAAAGAGCATCCATGGGCTGGACCTAGTCCCCTGGCACATACGTAGCAGCTGTGCAGTTTGGTTTTCATGTGTGTCTTGAACAACTGGACTGGGGACTACCCCAAAAGGTGTTGCCTGTGTGTGGATCCTGTTCCCCTAACTGGGCTGCCCTGTCTGGCCTTAGTGAGTGAGGGTGTACATAGTTCTGGTTGGTTGGTACCTGGGGGTACCTCCCCCTTCACAGAGAAGAAGGGGAGGGAGGTGGGGAAGAGGAATTGTGGAGGGGACTGGCAAGGGGGATACAAGTGGGACATAAATTGAATCGATGGAAAAAAAGAAAAAAATAGATATGTAAACTAACAATAACAACAATAGTATATACTCGGAAAACATATTACTAAAACACTAAATATAAAAAAAAAGGATTTTTCTTCAAATTTGTATGTCTTTAAATTTTTCTGAATATTACTACCATGGCATTAATTATGAAAAATTACTACTATGATAAAAGTAAAATATTTACACATGGAAAAACAGACAAGAAAAATTATTAATGGTGTTTATGTCTGTGCTTTGGAATGAGGAGCATGATTTTTATATCTTACCTATACTGAGTTGTGTAATCAGAAAATAACAAAGAAATGTATGTAGGTACTCGTTACATAACATTCCTATATTGAAGCTCAATGCTTTTAATTACATTTTTTCACATTTTCAAAGTGGGAACAAAGTCAGTAAGAAGCTAAGGAGCATACAGGTTAGATGTGATAGTATAGATGTGGTCATCCATATTTTCTAGAGGTAGAGGAGGAAAAAAACCTTTATGTGCAAAGAAAACAATGTACTGATCGAGCTGTATTTTCTTTCTTTAAAGGTGAGCTCATTTTATGCTGGGAAATTCAAAGTTGAACATGTTCGATGGAAGCATTTTAATTGGAGACACAAATTGAAGGCTGGCATAGTTTTTTAAGCATCCAAAAATAGCACAGGAAAAGCACAATGTAAAAATTCTAAAATCCATTTGTCATTATTTCCTTGTTACCCAGGTCATTTTGCTTTTTAAAAAAGTAGAATTTAGTCATTATTTGGTACCTACAGCAATTAAGGAGCCTATAATTTGAAATATTTCTATCCTTTTATTATATATTCTTCATCCTATGAACCCCTAAATTTTTCACAGAACATGGTGTTTACTCTGTACACTCAGACAAAACACACACACACACACACATACACACACATACACACATATACACAAATATATACACACACATACACACACACACACACACACACACACACACACACACACACAGAGTTAATAATGCTCAGTAAAATGCAGCCCCCTTTCCAGGCCTGAGATACCTTTCTAGTGGATCTTATGACCCTCTGGCATTGGACTTCTTGGGTGCTGAGGGTAATTTAAAAAGCATTTCTAAAGCGCACCCAGAACAAAGGCTCCTATGAGGAATCTAAAAATTAAAACATAAAAATGACTACATCATTACATCAACAAATAACAGCCAGCAAAAGGCAGAAAGTATGAAAAGCGGTGAAGTGTTGTTTAAGCTGAAAGGTTAATTTTGTTTCAGGTGTGGACTGTAGGTAGGGGTGGGTTAGGGAGCCATATAGAAATGCCACAATTGAACCTCATAAGTGTGTGTAATTAGTGTGCAATCATTAAAATTGGGATTGACATGCATAAACTGGCCCATGCCTGCATTCCCAAGATTTAAACCTCAAGAGGCACAAGCAAGGGGATCACAGTGAGTTCGAAGGCAACCTGGCCTATATATCTACTTTCAGGCCAGTTAGGCCCACATAGTAAGACCTCGTCTCAAACAAATAAACAAAACTAAGCAATTTTAAAAGAAAAAAAAAAGGTATCTTCAAGGATAAGGAAGCATTCGTACTGAAATCTGAAGGATGAATGGGTTTCTGAACAGCAGAGTCGGGAAGAATGCATAGGTAAAAGCAGAAGTGAACTCAAAACAGCATGTGAAATATCTTGCTGCACAGCCGGGCAGTGGTGGCTCATGCCTTTAATCCCAGCACTCAGAAGTTTAAGGCCAGTCTAGTCTACCGAGTGAGTTCTAGGACAGCCACGAGTCCCAGAACAGCCAAGGTACACAGAGAAACCCCATCTTAAAAAATCAATTAGGAGCTCACTGCACAAGCCTGAGGACCAGAGCTGGGTCCCCAGACCCTAGGGTAAAGGAGGGAATGAACTCCAAAGGTCATCTTCTGAGTTTCATGTGTATGCTATGGCATGCACACCACATACTCACAATTTAAAAACTATTTTAAAAAATGCACATTTAAACCCCTGATACTAGGAAAAGACAGAGAGGAGTGAAGACGGATATAAGGTTTTCAAATGACTTTGGGATCAATTAAGTTGTATGTGTTATGCTGAGGAAAGTATTTCAAAATGTATAGGCAATGTCAGTTATGTGGTCAGAGCTGTGCTCTGGTAGCAACATGGAAGAACTGTGTACAGGAAGAAAATGACTGGAGACAAGGAGACCAATCGGGAAGCTAGCTGCTGTTCTCCAAGAGAAGACACAGGAACTGAAAGCAGGGTATTAATTATCACAAGAGAGAAGGGGGACTGTGTGACAGTATTTAAAGTGATAGCATCAATTGGATGCTGCAACTGTTATATTAGAGAGGGAAGCTGTGAAGAACATTCTGGAAACGGATTTGGCAATGGTATTTCACATTGGTAAATCATCACCATCCAATGCTTTAATCAACTTATTCTAACTTATTCAAGAAAGAAAAAAAGTGTTGAGAATGGATTGGGATGGTGATAAGTCAGTCTAAAAGCATATATCATGGCCAGGCATGGCGGCTCGGGCCTTTAATCCCAGTTCTGAGGAGGCAGAGGTGGGCAGATCTCAAGGAGTTTGAGGCCAGCCTGGTCTACACAGTGAGACAGCTCAAACCAACAGTATTTCAAGCGTCTTTTCGAATGGAAAAGGAAAAGATTAGTAGCTTGACTGAAAAGGAACTATTAAGGAGGAGAATGTCAAAGCTAGGAAGATCAAAAGAGGTTTTCCTTGTTAAAAAAAAATTCTATCCGGTCTACTCTATGCCTAGAGGGTTTAAATTAAGATTTTGGGTTACGCAGACTTTGAAGTACTGTAGGCTGCTCATTTTCAAATTTTGTTCTCTAAACATAGGACTTAATTTTCATTTTATAAAATACATTTAGCTAGCTTACTGGGATTAATAAGAATATTTTGTCAACACTATCTCATTTAATCCTACAACCTCATGAGGCTTTTTTTAAAAAAAAAAAAAATTCTATCTTGCATAGGAAAGAATTCAGAGACGTAAAATAAGTGCCCTAGAGATTAGAAATAGTAAGTGACAGGTCTCATTCTATTAACTAATGTACTGTATTTTCATTCAATAAAATATACAAGCAACTTTTATATACCAAATTGTGTTTGATGAAAGAGCAGCCAATCATTAACTTATACCATTTAGTTCATTCACTTTTTTAAAAAAAAATAAAGTCCCCAGAAATCTTGTTTCTCCTATCACCTTTTTGCATGTTTCAAGTACTTGTAAATGTGTCATAGATGATGACCGCCATAGCTCTGCATGGGTCTTTCAATAAATTCCTGCCTGCCCCCATTGATGCAAGGATAATTGTACCAGCAAGTACACAGATCACCTCAACCCGTAGGCTGTGCTCAATTAGACAGCAGGCATGCCTTAGGCCCATCTGCTTGATCCGAGAAAGATCAGTTTCTGTTGTGTAATAGAGAAAGCATGCTTAACATACTTCATTGTGAAAATCGACATTTTACATGTCTGCAGTGCTTACTCTAAATTTGTGGATGCTTCTCATCTGATTTTCATATTTGAAGTGACTCTGAATAGTTAAACTTTGCTACCGAATTCTCCTCAGAATTCTCTTCTCAGTTGTTTCTGTATCACTTTGGTTAACATATATATATATAACATTATATATATAATATATAATATATTCAGGTACTCCACAGTAAGCTATTACTTCATTTGTATCCTTCAAAATGCATTATCTATGTGAAGCTGAGTTTCCTTAATAGTTTGTAATCGAAATAAAATACAGACATAATTTGCACAAGTTGATAGCAGACTACATTTTTTTGTGCTTGTGTGATTTTTATTTTGTGAGTCAAGGTTCCTCTGTGTAGCCCTGGCTGGCCCTGAGCTCAGAGAAAACAAATCCACCTGCCTCTGTTTGGAACTAAAGGCATGGACCACCATGTCCAGAGAGTAGAACACCTTTTCATCCACTAAAAATAGCTTCATTTTCCTAAATAACTGCTCAATATTGTAAAATTTCCCTTAAAATTAATTAATTAATTAACTAATTAATTAATTAATTAAAGGTTCTGCTAGGCCCGGCAACGGCCTGGAATCTCAGCCTGCAGTAGGATCATGAGTTTCCAAGGCAAGTCTGAAGTCATTGGAGTGAGTTGGAAGCCTCTCTGGGCTCTCCTGTAAGATCTTGCCTCCAAAACAAGTATACAAAGAACAAAAGAAAGGGTTTCAAAGCACTTATTTCTATCCCTTGAAACAATGAGTATTAAAGATTTTACTGTTATGGTAGGAGGAGAGCATAGGTACTGTGTTCAAATGATTCCGGAGTAGCCCCTGTGAGAGTCTGTGAAATCTGTGTAAACACAGAAGGCAGCAATGGCTTTTCACATTTGGTGGCCCCATGTAATTAATCCATATTGAATGAACTTAAACCTCAGTCCCAATTTCCCACTGTGATCCAAGATTTTTTTTTCAACCAGATGTTTAAAAGGAAGCCCCGCATTTGTTCTCAGAAGAAAGAAAAGCCACAGCACACAACATGCCCCAAGTCCTCCATGGCAAACGTGAATAAAGTGATTTCTCCCTATGCTGAAAAGTAGTGCCTCTAGGACTTCCATAGAGAATTGTCATTTTAGGCCTCAAAAGTAATCTGTTGGCTTTTTGGGTAGTTCCTTTAACAGCAATATTGTTTGCATCATCAATCTGGGTAATAAAAAAGCTTCAAAAGTATCCAACTATCTTTCAGTGCACTTGTGACATTCTTTATTCCTGTATGAGATCCTGAAATGCAACAGACCTACTTAGATTTTTGGGACATCCATGTCTTCAAATTGGTGACTGGAAAATCATACATGTATACATTTACTTTTCACTTCCTCTTAGCATTCATCTATTATGCAACTAGCACTTATGAATGTGTCTCATCTGCTACCTGGCTTATATGCTATTCTTACTTCTTACAACATAAATAGCATTTACAAATAGGGGAACCAAGACTCAATACAGTTAAATAACCTGTCCAATGTTACAAAGCTATTGTGTGTTAAATCCAGAATTGGACTGTCAATCTTGACTTCAATGTCTGTTTTTTCCTACTGCACCATTGTGCCTGTTAATAAACAATAAGACGTATCTGGAAAGCCTAGCACATAGTAGGAGCTCACCAAAAGTTCATTTAGTCTCCTAAAACTACCAGATAAATATCCTTCACACAAGTCCACTCTCTAAATAAAGCATATTATTCAACTGGGAATCACCCATGCAAATGAGTCTCATTTGGAGAAGACTAAGTCAAATCCTTGTAAAATCAGATAGCCAAATAAAGACTTCAAATTTTCCTAAGCCTCATTATTCAACTTGAGTAGCCTTTAAAATATAATTGCATTCTAATCAATGTATTACCATCTAGGAAAGAGAGTTGGCTCCCTTAACCAATCTACTAAATCTAAGAACTGTAGCATTTTAGAGCGGATCCTGACCATAGTGTTCCCTTGTCTCGGCTGGCTGTATCTGTGCATGCTCTGCCAACTGGGTGCCCACCCCTCGATGCCTACACTGCCATTTGACATGTAACTTGGACAAGGTCATCACAAAGCTGAGTAAAGCGAGGAGGCTTAGAGGAATTCCAGTCTCTGGGGTTCTGTTCAGTGCTCTTTCCTTCCGTTGTGTCACAGGACCCCTCACTCCAGGCAAGAGCTCTCCAAGCAGGACCAGTGGTACTACTGCAAGCAAAACACACATTCTCATGCAGTTAAACAACTAAATTCCTTCCTTCAGGAACTCCTAAAGGAGTCTCTGTCTCTGCTAACCTTTAGTTACACTGCCCTAGAGTCTAGAAGGTTTGATTTCATTTTACCCTAGAGGCAAACCTGTGGATAATCGGTTTCTTATTACCCAGTCTCATTTGACTGAGGAGAGTACCAAGACGCAGAGTTCAGATTAAGTTGCCCAAGGTCACAGGACTAGTAAGCACCAGAGCAGAAATTTGAATCAAGGTCTGACTTTAGGCCCAGCTCTTAATAGCCATGAAGCACTGCTATTAGCCTCTTCCCTTCTCTCCCCTGTTCCCCCTCCCCCCACACACTCTGTCCTTCAGGCCCTAGGATCGCAAACCACAAAAAAGGAGGTTTCTGTAGGGGCATCTGAAGGGAGTAAAATACTCACCCCACCATATCCACACATTTCAGAAGTACCTGGACCACTGTTTTTTTTTTTTTTTTACAAAGTCTGGGCCTTTATTTTTTATTTATTTTTATTTATTTATTTATTTATTTTCCAGTAACAATAATCGCCTGCTTTGGAACTCAAGAAACCAAATCAGGCTTGTCAAGAGGCTACAAACAAAAGCACTGATAACAAGAACTACTTGGGATCCAAGACCACTGGGCAGTGAACTCCTAAGCTAAAGTTTCCACAAAAATTACAATGAGGTTAACTGAGTACGGTAACATTATCTTCTACTTGATTCATAGGAAAGGTGAAGAGAAACCCAGAGAGAAGAGAAAAATCCGTTTTTATACTGCAGAGCGATTCCCAGGCAATGTTGTCCCTCATAGTTTAAAAGCCAATGTCCACCCTCCCACACCCTTAATCCTAGGAAAGCACCCTATGAAACACCAGGAAAAGAAGCAAAAGCCGCCCCCCCCCCCCCGTGCCAGCTTCTGTGACCCCCCCCCCCAATTAGTCTTACCCCTTTCCACCAGAGGCAAATTAAATTCTGAAGAATTTTTTCTGCCCAACCCCCACACCTGAAGACTCTCCGGAGGACCCTGCTCTACTTAGTGGGGGGGGGGGGGGGAAGGGGCACCAGTTTTCCTTCCAAGCAAAGGGATAGGGAGAGGCAAGCAGGGAGGGAAACCGGGGGAGCTGGTCACTGTAGAGATTTGAAGAGCTGAAAATTAGTGGCTGCACTCACCCGGGTGAGACATGGGGATGACCTCATTGCGGGTCCCAGGGAAGTTAAAGATGACCGCTCCAGAAGCCCCTCTCTCATAAGCCAGATGGATCTTGTCCGCGAAGGTGCAGCCTCCACCGCGTTGGATGAGGGCCAGCCAAGCTACTTGCACCGTGCTCCCCCAAACCGTGGGCACCGTGAAATTAGTGTGCGGGTTACAGGCGTTGAGCGCCCCGGGCCCGTCGGGCGGGACCAGGACCCCGGAGACCGGCTCCAGCGGCGAGTCCTGGCCGTACACGCCCTCCTCACTCAGCTCCCACACCGTGCGGTTCACTCCGGTGTGCGGAACCCGCCAGGACACGTTGAGGTACGCGGTCCACACGGCTTCAGCTCCCCGGGAACCGGGCGCGTGCGGACTCAGAGCCAGAAGGAAGCACCAAGCCAGTAGCCGGGCAGCTCCGCAGCCGCCTCGGCTGTAGACCCCGATCCCGGGCGGTGGCCCCATGGCGCGCATTCGGCGGGAGCCCCGGGCTAGGACTAGGTGCGAACCAGGTAGGGAGCTGGCGGCTAGCAGCAGGCGTGGAGCCAGCGTGGTCGCAGGCTGCCCTGCCGGCCGGCACGCAGCGTCAGCGGCTAGGCTACTGCAGACGCAGCTCCTGCAAGCAAGCGCTAGGGATGCTCGCTCGCGACTGCCGCGGCCTCGTCGGGCTCTGGGACGTTAGAGCGAAGCTCCGCCCAGCCGGCTGGGGGTAGAGGTGGCTGGGAGAGAGAGCCAGCAAGCAAGCAAGCCGAGAGGAAAGGACACTGCGGGATCCGCCTCTTAAAAGGGTCACAGGATGGGAAAACATTACAGGAGAGACTCGAGGCTGGCCAGCCAGGTGTGTCCTGTCCTTTTTAGGAAGAATGCTCGGCCCGAGAAACTGGAGATTGCGCCAGTTTACAAGCTTTCAGTTCGGAGTCTGATTGGAGTTGGTTTTGAAAGACACAAATTCCCTCTCCTTTGCCTGAAGGAGAGTTTGGGCTTGGTGGTAGGAGACTAGGAAAGTACTTCTGAAAAGCCCCGGGTCCAGAGAGTATGAGTTCTGAGTAGGGGCTTAGTGCTAGGATTAGAGGCTTCCTGTCCCCCACTCCCCCTAGAAAGGACAAGCAAAGCAAGGCCTCATTACTCCCTTTTTAAATTACTTTTTTAGCGGCCCCAAACAGCACTGTTCCTCTTTCCCTGGTCTCAGGAAGTGCTATCTGAGTCTTTCCTACAATTACCCAAGGCTAACACACTGCACCAGATGCCTCTTGCAAGCCATCTAGATAACCACAACAGAATTACCATCTCCACACACCTCAAAGCCAAGCCCCCCACCCCCTGTTTTTCACCTTCCACAAATTAGGTTTGACCTAACTGATATTCCAGCAAGATTCATGATTGTAACTACATTACCTTCCTTCTCTTGATACCAACTAGAATGAGGTCGGCCCATCTGGACAATTCACACATGTCACTGTTTTTGTTCAGCATACGTCTCTGTCAGCATTATCAACAGCTACAGTTACTGGATTCTCAAAAATTGTGCATGGACCTAAGCTGAATTAATATACCAGGTGACAGCCAGTTTAGAATTTATTTATGATTTTGATTTTTAGACAGGGTCTCCATAAGTAGCCCTGACCAGCCCGTGGCTAACTGTGTAAATTAGCTCCATATGCATACATTAGGGCAATCTTTCTTGCTTAGTAGAGATTACATTTAAAGACTGTTCCCAGGCCCAGCTTCTCTCAGCTTCTAAACAGTTTCGTTTGTTTGTTTGTTTGCTTGTTTGTTTGTTGGGGTTTTTTGTTTTTTTCCGAGACCGGGTTTCTCTGTATAGCCCTGGCTGTCCTGGAACTCACTCTATAAACTAAGCTGGCCTCAAACTCAGAAATCCGCCTGCCTCTGCCTCCCAAGTGCTGAGATTAAAGGCGTGCACCACCACTGCTGCCAGGCTTCTGAACAGTTTTTAACCTCTAGAATTTACTTCTCTGAGCTTTGATTTGTTTACAAATTGTAAAATGGAAATGGTAACATTGAGCGCATGAAGTTGATCAAATGGTTAAAAGGCTTCCTGTATACCACTCAGGACCCTGTTTAGCAGAATATGAAGATTATGTTAAATATTGATACTCCACAAATTCAGGAGCACAGGAGTTCTACGATATCAAATGTTGTTACCTCGCAGTAATAACCAGAGACCATGCTGTTTATGAATTCAGTCTTAGCTACTATTTGGTTCAGTCTAATTTCCAGGACAACATTCCCAATCACTCTCATCTGTAAATCCTTGACCCAGCATTTACTTAATAGTATTTCCCAAGATGAAACATAGGTTTATTCTATTCTTGATAACTCTTAGGACTCCAGAGAAACCTAGAGGAAAATTAACCATCTATCAAACACCAGCTAAAATACAAGTGAGTATTCCTTGAAGCACAACCCTTGAATGTTATAAGGAACTTTAGGGAACCATTTGGGGTAGGTATGGGGCAAGTGGAAAAATATCCCAGCCCCAATATCAATGACTTTAACCTTTGAGATTTAAAATACTCCCTAAAAAACCAGAATAGTATCAGCCATCTATAAGATTAGTATCATTCTAGAAATTGTCTGAGTTTGTTCATGGAGAACAATCAAAACAAAATTAAACAATATTAGTGGAATGAAAATCAACTATATTGTTCTTTGAAGAGAATGTGATCAAAAGAAAGGATGTATTTTATAAGATATCTACAAAATTAAATATAGAGATGCTTATTCATTTCCTCCGTTTACTATTTCTCAAATATTTCTTCACATGTACTATATGCTATGAACTAAATGTAAGTTAAGTAAAATATCAACTATGCTTTCTTAAAGCTCATGAATTAACCTCAAACATTAAGTGATCATGGTGTTACTGACTAGTGTACGTGTATGGTACTATCTCTACAATAGAGGTTACACAGTGCGGGCCAATAGTGGACAACAGAGAAGAAGTTTTGGGTCCATCCCCAACACAAGAAAATGTAAGTAATAAAAATAAAAGATAAATTCAAGTGCTATATAGAGGCCAGACCTTCAGAATTTGAGGGAGTAAAGCTAGTAAGTATCTGGACTTTATCTAAAACAGTAATGTAATCAGGATTTAAACAGAGTAATATCAGATCTGCAATTTAGAAATCACTATGGCTTTTCTGTGGATAATAGATTGGAAGGAACAAGAGTACTATCGAGGAGCTGAGATAGATTTTTGGCAATACTCCAAATGGGAAATGAAGGTAACCTGGACTAGATAGGCAGTAGATATGAGCAGATGTGGGCAGAAAGGGGATTCATGTTGAAGGCCAAATCAACAGCACTTATTTTGAGGGATGCTACAGAGGGAGGAAGGGAGTTGAGCCTAAAGACGATGCGTTCAGGCAGGGGAAGTACAGGAAGAAGCCTGAAAATGTGTACAGTTGATAAGCAAGAAAGAGATAAGTTCACGTTAGACATGTTGATTTGAGCTGTGTGTAATGGAACCAGGTAGAAGCCTGCAGAAGGTTATTGGCTTTTCTTATTATTGGACACTTAACTGGATGTATGGCACTGAAGAGGCAGACATAAAGGGAACATTCCTGTTCTCAATGAAGCCAAGGTTTAGCAGGAGAGTCAGAGACATGGACAGATAATAAGCATATATAATAATGAGCGGTAGGATTTAGTAAGGCATAGGTATTACCATAGCAGAGAGAGTAAAGATGATATTAAGGCACAAGTAATGCCATGTGAGGAAACAGAGAACAAGCAGGAAACTAACATTCAGGAGTTAGGTATGGCTGAGATATATGCTACCAAGGGGGAGTTCATGAATACCAAACTAGTCAATTAGGTAGAATGTAAAGAGTTTAAAACATGCAGAATGATACACATACCATGTATGCATACATACGCATAAAGCAAATTTGACAACATGAATAACGATTGTTACATTTAGACGGTGGGCATAGAGATATTAAATGTTTTAACTTTTCTGTATATCTTATACTTTTTGTAATCAATGAGTTTAAATTGTGAATTTTAAAATTTTAAATTGTCTTTCATATGTATGTTTGTTTTAGCTGCATGTATGTGTGTGTGTCATGTGAGTGCCTGGTACTTATGGAGGTCAGAAGATGGCATTGGATCCTCTGGAAGCAGGGTTACAGGCACTTGTAAGCTGCCACAAGAGTGCAGGGAATTGAACCCATTTCCTTTGGAAGAGCTCGTCAGCACTGAATCATTTTTCTGTTCTCTAAATCTAAGATTAATATTGAAGATAGTGGAACAGATGAATAATATAACAAATCTCCGTTTAAAAATATATCCAGATTGTTTTGAAAGCAACTCTGGTGATAGAAAGAAAACTGAGGAGGCTAACATCCTCAGATCTCTTTTGGTGGTCTAGCCCAATTATGAAATGAAGACATTGGGCTACCATAGCTTGATGACGTGAACCATTAAGCATCCCCTTGCTCTGAGTCTATCCTCACCAAGCAACCTTCTTATTATCATTTAGCTTCTCATGTAAATATGCCTACAGGGAGATAATGTACTCATCAGCAAACACTAGTATCAGGTCCATTTGGAGGTTATACTTCTCATTATAAATTAATCAATTGGCATTCTGGCTTACATATTGGTCTCCTGTGAATTTGGTTAACTCTGAGTCAGTCCTCAGGAGGCCAGCCTCTGGTTATACTACCAGTTAAATTTCAAAGCTTTCAAAGCTGAGAACCAGATTGTCGATACTAATTGCGTCAATTGTCTTTCCATGATGAGTAACTTGCTGGCTGTCCTTACCTTATCCCCATGTCTTACTGAAGAATATTTTTACACTATAACAGCTGCCCACCACTAAGAGTTAAGTGTGCTGCTGATCAGGCACATCACCATTGTCAGGGAGTTGACTAGAAATGATAGCGCCCACTTCTGCTCGAGAACTTGCAGTACCAGATCTCCTTCACAAAGAATCACCCCCTGAGTAAGACTACAGTTTTCCTGTTGGAAAGTTCCTGTTAATGCAGTTCAATTCTCTCCCTCCTACTTCCCAACTCTTTTCCTCTGATTCTGGGCCTTCAGTGTCTCTTGGCCATATCCCTGTTCAACTAGGGCCTTCGCTCTCAGGAACGGCCCTGAACCAGATCTTACCTGATTCCTGACAACTTAGTTGATGAAACCTAAGAATATTCTCTCTGAATGCTATTCCCCTTAAGGTTAATAACAGTTACTCATCTACTGTTTTTAAACACTAGGTGTTTTGCATTCATACCTCCATTTTTTAATCCCCATTTTTTAAAACAAAACAGGAAACAGGTTCAAAATTAGCAGCCAGCCTAAAGTCATAGTTAAACAGAAGCAGAATTCCAATGCAGTTCTGACTATAAGTATTAATAGTTGATAATGACTCACACCATTCTTCTGTACAGTGACATGCACACTGAAACTTTTTTAAGCTAAAGAAAGCTTAAGAATGTTTCGAATATGCATTTCAGGCACTGTCACCATTGAGGGAGGGAATAATTTCTGAACCAAGAGCCTTTTTGTATTCTTCAAATCCTACCACAAAGACGAACCCTGCCAAATGCTTCTATCAACACAAGCAAATGAAACAGCAGGCTCTATCTAATGATGAACTGAAAAACAGAGCAGCATCCTGCAGGAGCAACAGTGTGGCGCCACTGTGAGAGATTACATTTCCTATTACTGGGAGTATCTACAGAGGCATAGAGATGGACAATAGTGTACAGCCTAAAATATGTCTGCAACAATTGGGACATCACATCTGACCTCTTACCATTAAAGAAATGACAAGACATAGCTTGAAATGACTAGTGTCTTCCATGTTGATGATGCTGTAGGTATAGAGCTGAATAACATAGTTGTGCAGGCTCTGTAGAAAGAGCATGACGGCTGCTATTTAGGTAGGAAGAAAAAAGTGCCAGGGGGGGGGTGTATAGAGAAAGAAGAACTGAACAAAGTGAAGCAAATTGCCAACATTTAAGGCTATTTCATCTTTGTAGATAACATATCATTTGCAAATGCAGATATGACTCAAGTTAGCTTGCATTGGTCTACAGCCCTTATTATCATACATCCAAAGAAAAGAATAGAATTTAAGGGAGGGGTTTAGCAATATTCAGTATGCTGCACCTAAAACGAAGAACAATGTCTTTCTATCCATCGTGAATAGCTATAAATTAGAACCTGTTATGGTCCTGGTAGCTTTTACCGGTAGGGATTATATACTATAATCTAACAGAAGAAGTCTAGGAGCTTGATGATGTCATCCATGAAAATTACCAAATGAATCTGACTCTATGTTCAAGTACAAAAACCATACTCTTCCCATTTTCTCACTTTGCGCCTTATATGACACTACATTGGAAAATAAAAGCAGAAAAAGGTCTTCAACTTATGGAGAACCTACTATGTACCAAACACTTTACAAGGATCAATTATATCTCTAGTTTCTCATGATACACAATATTAATACAAGGAACACGAATTGTAAAATGATGAAGTATGTTGATGAATGTTACATAGTATATGGCAGAGTTAGAATTCTCATGGGAATTTTCCTGGTTCCCAATGCCATATCTTTTTCCTCTGATGCACTACCACTCTGCATACATAGAGATAATACCATTACAATGTGAAGAAAGCAGATCCTTCTTGGCCATTTCCAGCAAGAGTGGAAAATGTTAAGAACACATTTACCAGTGGCCCTTGGTGCCTCGCTGAGCAGCTCCAGAAATCCTAGATAATGAAGACTGTGGGGGATGTGTCTAGTTATCAAATGCTTCATAATCATTATGAATGTCTACATATTCAGTTGTACAAGCTCACTCACATGCATGGATAGAAATGAGTATTTCTATACATGCTTAGAGTGAGTGCACTCAGTGAGGAGAACTAGTACACTAAGTGTATTTTGTTATAGGATATCACAGAGAATATGGATTGAATTTTATCCACTTGAATTCCACCACAGGATCAAATCACAAATAGTGAATTTAGGAAGGTTGTTAAGGGGATTCCAGATTGCTGAAGAGTTTCTTTGTTCCCCACCCCCCACTGTGGAGAAGAGCTCAAGGCAAGTGGGACTGGCTTAAAGAGATGGGCAGAGAAGGCACTGAAAGGAGCAGTGGGGATATGGGGCTTTTCTCCTTCACTGTGCTGTTGGATGAGTAGACTGGGGAAGCTCATATTGTTTCATCCAGTCTTTTATATTTCCTCTTGGAATTTCTAGAGAATTGAAGATTCCAAGGGAATTAAATCTGTGACCACAAGAATGGTAGTGTGGTGTGTGTGTATGTGTGTGTGTGTGTGTGTGTGTGTGTGTGTGTTATTGATAGAAGGAAAAAATTTGTGTAAAATTGTACCCTACAAAATGACCATATACTTGAAGTTTATCTTCAGTCTACTCCTTCAATCCCAATATGCCTCTCTATAGTCTAGATCCTGTTGTGGATGGGCCTGGAGCTGTTTATATTTTGATGCTAATTCTGCTCTCCAGGGAAGGGCTTCGGACAAGGAGTGAGTCACATGAATCACTCAGGTAACTTCTTATGAACCAATCCTCTAATGAATAAAGGACCCAATCACTGGGTGAGTAGGAGGGACTTCAGGGTTGGAGAGGGGAGGAGTCTTTTTGGACAGGGATAGTGTGAGGACAAGATGTAGCTACTAGTGGGGGTATTGAAGCATGGGGTCCACGTGGTAGCGTGTTAGCAACCAGCCAGTGGGAACCTAGGGAGCTGGGTGGAGAGATTTTGGAGTTCTGAGTCAGACTCTCCATGAAATAATAACAGGTCAGCAATTGCCCACCAGTGCATGGCTGGCCAGGCCACTGGGGCAGAGAGTTGCCAGCACAAGCATGGGAACACACTGGTTCGTTTTTTAATATTTCCCACAACAAGATCTATAGAAACTCATTGCAATCTCTACCCTTATTTTTGAAGTTGACTGGTTGTGTGACACCGGAAATTCTAGTTTTTCTTTCTCAACAAAAAAGTGGATATATTAATGATAAATTGAAAAGATTTATTTGAGCCACTTATTATGACATTAGTTTATAGCATAACAATTCTGTTAGCATAGTTAATTCAGCTTCACTGAGAAGTGCATAATTAGGAAATTTTATCATTTTGTGGATATCACATCATATACTTCCATAAATTTCTATTGAGTAGACCACTACAAACATATAGTATATGATAAAGTTTAGTGTCCTAGACTATAAACCTGGTTAGCACACTGTTGTACTGAGCACAGAGGGCAGTTATAAAACAGTCAGAAACATTTGTTCATGGAAAACACCAAGGGACCAAAAAATAAAAGAAAATATGGTATAAATTATTTTAAAATGGTACATCTATATGCAGCAATTATCGTGAACGGAGCTTACCAGTCTGTTACGAGAATTTATACACACTGCATACTTAGGCAACACTAAGTTAATAAAAATATTTTTCTTCCTTCAATAGTGAATTAGCCTTGTACTACATTGATACCAGTGTTGTGCCCCCACCCCCATTATTTCTTCCAAAGAGCCTTCTGTTCTGAGAAATTAAAGGACTCTGAGAGCAGATCACAAATTCAGGACAGAAAAACTCCAGTATGTAGTCAGAGACTGTATTGTTGATATCCAGACGTTGGACACTTTTTTGCTCATGAGCGTTTGGAGATCATTCATATAAAAGACTATTTGTTCTTAGGAAAATGCTCACCAGCAAAGAAGCCTTTAAGAGGTCAGAGAAATTTTGTTTTCTAGTTTTTCCTGTGTAACAAATATATATAAAAGAACTTGGAATATTTGCTTAAGAAATAAGTTTTTCATCACTTGTTTTTATCTATTTTTTAGCTTATAAATGTTTATATTTTAATTTTTTGCAATCATTAAAACACAAATTTTACAATCTCTCACTTCTTCCCATTCTTCTTCCCTACCTCCCTCTGTTCCTTCTTTCTTTCCTTTTCTCTTTCTTTCTTTCTCTCTTTCTTTCTTTCTTTCTTTCTTTTTCTTTTTCATTTCTTTCTTTCATTATTAATTTTAAAAGGAGATATTGTTATGATTTTGTGGCATGAACTCATGTTGTAACCCAGGCTGCTCTCTAATGTGCCTCAGTTCCTTGACTCAGTCTCCCAAGTGCCAAGATGCCATACATGCACTACCACTATCAATGGAATTCTTTCCATATATCTTATTTTGTATGCCTTTTACACTTATTTATTATTATATTATTTTTACCTTTAAAACTTTTTTATTAGCAATAGAAATACAAATGCTCATACTATCCTAGGCCTACACAAGGACAGGACCATCAGAATCCCTATTCCCCACTTCTCTGTACAGTCTCCAGGGAAGTAACAGGAACAGGACTATCATCCGCTATGATAACAAGGTCTTTTGGCATTTGTCTTAAAGAAACTGCCTTAAGATCTTGACTGTGCTACTCTTCATCTCAGAAATATGTCCAAGCTGTCTTTTGTTCATTTTTTAAAGCACAGTATTGCCTTAAAAGAGGATAATACTTTGTAAGCACTCATATTTTTAAAATTTACTTGTTTTACTTTTTGAAATGATAATATAATTATTCCTCCCTTCCTTTTGCTCCCTCCAAACCCTCCTATATACCCCTTCTTGCTTTCCTTCAAATTCAAAGCCTCTTTTTGTATTGTTTTTTCATGCATATACATTTCATGCAGATACATATACATTCCTAAATACATAAATACAGCCTGTTAGTCATTGGAATTTTTATGTTTTCAAACTTTTTAAGGATACTTGCAACACTTTCTGGTAAACATTTTACCAAACTTTCTTGGAAACCTCTTTTCTTCTCTTATACTTCCTTTTCCTCTTACATCTACAGCTATGTATCCATTAGATGACAGGGAGTTTTCAGTTTCATTTTAAACTTATGGGACCATCATCATTTATCACTGACCAAAATGTCATTATGTGGCATATGACTATTCATCTAAATAGATATGTATTATTTTGTTAATGTATAAGACCAAGTACTGACTCAGTAAATAAGGCACAAGTTAAGTAATTTAAAATGCACCTGGGCAATACAACCCACAAACAGAATCTGATTCCAGTTGTAATGGCATCTGCTATTTCATACAAAAACTAGTGATTTTTTTCTTTTTTTTATTGATATATTTTTTTATTTACATTTCAAATGATTTCCCCTTTTCTGGGTCCCAACTCCCCGCAAGTCCCATAAGCCCTCTTCCATCCTCCTATTCTTACATCCACCCCTTCCCACTTCCCTGTTCTGGAATTCCCTATACTCTTGCACTGAGTCATTCCAGAACCAGGGGCCACTCCTCCATTCTTTTTGGACATCATTTAATTTGTGGATTATGTCCTGGATATTCAAAGTTTCTAGGCTAATATCCACTTATCAGTGAGTGCATACCATGATTGATCTTTGAGACTGGGTTACCTCACTTAGTATGATGTTCTCCAGCTCCATCCATTTGTCTAAGAATTTCATGAATTCATTGTTTCTAATGGCTGAATAGTACTCCATGGTGTATATATACCACATTTTTTGTATCCATTCCTCCGTTGAAGGACACCTAGGTTCTTTCCAGCTTCTGGCTACTACAAATAGGGCTGCTATGAACATAGTGGAGCATGTGTCCTTATTGCATGCTGAAGAATCCTCTGGGTATATGCCCAGTAGTGGTATAACAGGGTCCTCAGGAAGTGTCATGCCCAGTTTTTTGAGGAACCGCCAGACTGATTTCCAAAGTGGTTGCACCATCTTGCAATCCCACCAGCAGTGGAGGAGTGTTCCTCTTTCTCCACATCCTCACCAACACCTGCTGTCTCCTGAGTTTTTGACCTTAGCCATTCTGACTGGTGTGAGGTGAAATCTCAGGGTTGTTTTGATTTGCATTTAGTTTCCACGTTTAGGGGAATAGCTCCTGTATTTTCTCACTGGGACTGCAGAAACATTCTAAAAAAAAGTAGGACTATTAGAAACAATACTCAGTATATAGCAAGCCCTCAGCTATCTTCCCACCGAGGGTTGAAAAGTTGGAAGCTTGCCCTCTAAAATCAGGAACAAGGCAAGAATGCTCATCCTCATTACTTCTGCGCAATGTAGTACCAAAAGTCCTGACCACTTATGTTGCATAAGAAAAAGAAATTAGAGCCATTCAAATAGTAACAAAGGAAGAAACAAGTAGCAAAACATGATTAGAAGTTCTATGATAAGTGATCTCTCACCACTTTGATTCAAGAAAATTATTGCATTATAAAAACTCGTTTATATGAGAGATCTTATAGGCCTCCAGAAAATTAGAAAAAAGTAATCAGATATTATTGAAAGGAAATGAATCTTTCTTAATATTTTGGTAGCTGTGACCTCCAGGGGCCATGGGGGAGCTATGAACTAATTTGAATTTCTGCCCTGGCCTTTTTTTTTTTTTTGACAACCTATTATACACAGAATACCATAAAACCTCCTAGAAACAACTTTTGGGACTGATAAAACACATTCTGTAAGGTTACTGGGTAGAAAATCAACGGAAAACAGTCAAATTATTAAGATGCTGTCTTAAAAAGACATTGAGAAAGACATTGAACTTACAATAACCTCAAAATGACATAGACTAGAAAGAACTTTAACCAAAGAGGTAGCAGCAAATTATATAAAGCATGGATAAGAAAAATAGAAGATAGCACACATAAATGGAAAGACAGTGAATTAATGAATAGAAAGAATTAATAGTTAAAATATCTGTAATACCCAAAGTGGTCCACAAATTCAGTGCTTCCCCTATAAAAATTCCAGTGTCATTATTCACAGAACTAGAAAAAAACCAGTGTCATTATTCACAGAACTAGAAAAAAACCGCAACATTTGTATGGAAGTACAAAGGCTCTGAAATTTTGGAAGCAGCTTTTAGCAAAGCAGAAGGGCTAGAGATGAAGCTCAGTTTATAGAGTACTTGTCTAGCACACACAAGGCCAGCAGCACATAAACCTGGGCCTAGTGGTACACACTTGTAAGCTCAGCATTTTGGAGGTTGTAAAAAGAAGTTCAGGAGTTCAAGATCATCTTTGAGTACATGGTGAGTCTGAGGCCAGCCTGGGCTATTTGAGACCCTATCTCAAAAAACAGGGAGATGAGCTGTGGAGAAAGTTTGTTTGGTATAAAGAGTGGAATAAAATATTTGAAAGTAACCGCTTGAATCAGGAGCTAATATTAAAACTATGAAAAGAATTCAACAGAAAATAAATTATCCTCTTAAAGCTGGTAATGGAAGTGAACAGAGATTTCTCAAAAATGACAAGCAAATAACCAAGAGAGATATTGGAAATGCTCAAAATCTATAATCATTAGTGAAATGCAAATGAAAACTATGAGGGACTACATTTTATACCTGTTTGGTTGACTAGTATAAAAACTGTAAGGAACAAATAGAATGTAGGCAAGGTTGTTGAGAAAAGGGAACCTATGAACCTATGTACACTGTTGGTGGGAATGTAAATTACTGCTGCAGTATGCAAAACAGATTGGAAGTGCCTCAAAAGACTAAAAATAGAACTAAAGTCAGATCCAGAAATCTTACTACCGGGCATCTACCCAAAGGACATGAAATACGTGTTGAAGAGATGGCTATATTCCCATGTTCGTTGTAGCACTTCCCACAATAACTAAAATATGGAAACAACTGTAATATCTATCAATGGATGGTTGTATAAGGAAAATGTGGCACACATAGACTATTGAATACTATCCTTCCTTTAAAATAAAACCACATAGATAAGATTAGAAGCCATTATGGTAAGTAAAGTCAGCATAAAGGGGGGCAATTACTGCATTATCTGACTAAAACATAAAATCTGAAAGCCAAAGTGATAGAAGCAGAGAGGATAATGATAACTGCAGAAGATGGGTTTAGGGTGCTGTGTGCACAAGGAAATGGTGGATATTCCTCAATGGTACCAAATTTCCCTTAGGATGAATAGTGTCTAGTGATCTATTCCACACCTTTTGACTGTAGTGACTATAGCTAATATTGTGTATTGCACATTTCAAAATAGGTAAAATTATAGAGTTTAAAGTCTCAAAATGAAGATAAGCACCTGACATGATGTGTATGTTAATTAGCAGCATTTTATTATTCTACAATCTATATGCATTGAGCAAACATTTCATTACTCCTTAAATTTACATGTTATTATTTACCAAAGATAAAATAGCTACCTTAAGTCTCAGGGATCATTACAAAAGAGAGGATGGAGAAATTTCAGAGCCAAAGAGGGTGGATATCTTTAGAAAAACAGTATTTGTTGAATGACAGTGCAGCAACACACATGCACTCAAAGTAGTTAGGACTGTATACATAAGACTTGCACAAGATCAAGCCAGATAAAACCCAGCATGGTTAGGGAAGGGCCTTATAAAGTCCCAACCCTACTACAGGAGCTATTGATAATTGATCCCTCTCCATCTCCAATTTTCACCTTATTTCATGACTTCCTTTTCTATTATTGTTGTTATACATAACAAGAATCTGCTGATTTCATATGCTTATATGCATATATGTTTGAGGATGACAACTTGGGATTGGATAGTCTATAACGAGGCTTGCCCTCGGATCAGACTGATTCTCTGTCTCTTGGTACCCATTAATTTTGCCTGAATATCTTTATCTCAATATGGGCCCTGTGAAATTTCCTTTTTCTACATTAGTATGTTATCTGGTGTTGTAGTTGTGCAGACCTTGTTTAGGTGACCATATTGTTAAGATTTTACGAGCAGCTCCCTATTTTATTTAGAAGACACTATGTTGAAGTAAAAAGGTAGGTAAGACCTTCAAGTTCTACTACAAGATAGTAGAATTTCAGTTCATTGCTGAAGACCCACATAATTCAGATTGCCTTAGTCAGGGTTTCTATTCCTGCACAAACATCATGACCAAGAAGCAAGTTGGGAAGGAAAGGGTTTACTCAGCTTACACTTCCACATTGCTGTTCATCACCAAAGGAAGTCAGACTGGAACTCAAGCAGGTCAGTAAGCAGGAGCTGATGCAGAGGCCATGGAGGGATGTTTCTTACTGGCTTGCTTCCCCTGGCTTGCTCAGCTTACTTTCTTATAGAACCCAAGACTACCTGCCCAGGGATGGCACCACCCACAATGGGCCTTCCCCACTAATTGAGAAAATGCCCCACATCTGGAACTCATGGAGGCATTTCCTCAACTGAAGCTCTTTTCTCTCCTTTCTTTGGGTCAAGTTGACACACAAAACCAGCCAGTACAATTGACCCCTTATCAACTTGATACACAAACACATCACTATTAAGCCTTAACCCTTACTTTCTTATTCATCCCCAAGATCTAAATAACTTTAAAAGTTCCACAGTCTTTACATATTATAAGTTTGATTCTTTTAAAATATCTAGTAACTTTTAAAATACAAAGTCTTTTTAAAATTAAGTCTCTTAACTGTGGGCTCTATTAAAATACTTTCTTACAGAGAGAAAAAGATCAGGGCACAGTTACAATCAAAATCGAACTCTAACTGTCCAGTGTCTGGGATCCACTCATGATCTTCTGGGCTCCACCAAGGGCTTGGATCACTTCTCCAGTCCTGCCCTTTGTAGCATACACCTTGTCTTCTAGGCTCCAGCTGCATATACTCCACTGCTGCTGCTGTTCTTGGTGGTCATCTCATGGCACTGGCATCTCCAAAACTCTGTTGTCTTCCGCTGCAACTAGGCTTCACCAATAGCATCTCATAGGCTCTCTTCATGGTGTCAGAACTTAAATCTTTTGCATGATCCCTTCAGTCCTGGGCCATCAATTGCAACTGAGGCTGCACCTTCACCAATGGCCTTCCATAGCCTCTCACTGTGCCTCATCGGCTCTTCAGGACCCCTTCATGTCTTCAAAACCAGTACCACCAGGATGACTCTTCCACATTACCAAAGCACGAGGTACAACCTTGGCTATCTCTGGAACATAGCCTCTTTGTGCTCTCAAAACACACTTCTGAAAAGATTTCACCTCAATGATGCTGGTCTCTTTTTAATCACCACTAATTTCTTAGCTCTGGCTAACCAGCATCAATCATTCCAGTAATGCAAATGTTTTGCTTTAGTAGTTCTGGTATCATGTTAATCATAGCTGATTATTCAGCCCCAGCTAACCAAAACCACAGAATCTTCACAATTAAAATAGCAACAGCCCTGATAAGAGTCTTTAATCTTCCCTCTGAGATTTTACAAGCCAGGTCTTCATCTTCTGCACTGTTCTTAACATTATCTTCCAAGCTCCTACAGAACATCCCATAGAGCTCTAAACATCCCAATGGCTCAAAGTTCCAAAGTCCTTCCACAGTCCTCCCCAAAACATGGTGAGGTTGTCACAGGAATATCCCATTCCTGGTACCAATTTGTCTTAGTCAGGGTTTCTATTCCTCCACAAACATCATGACCAAGAAGCAAGTTGGGGAGGAAAGGGTTTATTGAGCTTACACTTCCACATTGCAGTTCATCACTAAAGGAAGTCAGGACTGGCACTCAAGCAGGTCAGGAAGCAGGAGCTGATGCAGAGGCCATGGAGGGATGTTTCTTACTGGCTTGCTTCCCCTGGCTTGCTCAGCCTGCTCTCTTATAGAACCCAAGACTACCAGCCCAGGGATGGCACCACCCTCAATGCCCCCCCCCTTGTTCACTAATTGAGAAAATTCCTTACAGATGGATCTCATGGAGACATTTCCTCAACTGAAGTTCCTTTCTCTGTGATAACTCCAGCTTTTGTCAAGTTGAAACTGAAAACCATTCCAACTTGGAGGAATCAAGCAGGAATTGACATGGAAACCTTCTCCCCAAAGGCTAGTACTCATAGTATCTGAAGTTGCTATGCAAGTTTCCATGGGAAAGAAGTAATTGAAAATCCTACCCAGCTATAAAGTCTATGAGTCACATCAATGACCAACATGGCAATATATTCCAAAAGGTTCAATAGTGGTATATGCATCTTGGGGATAACCAACAACTATCTAATTGCACTTAAGATCAACTCAGTGAGGGCAAATTCATCCATATTATTTTAAACCTACCAAAATATATGTGTCTATTGAGGTCATGAATCTTAGTGGAGAACCTATTACTGCTACTTTCCTAAAATCAATGTAATTCCCGATTGCATTATAAACACTTATTCTTTTTTTTTTTTGTCTTTTTTCCTTTTATTGGATATTTTCTTTATTTACATTTCAAATGTTATCCCTTTTCCAGGTCTCCCCTTTGGAAACCCCCTCTCCCACCCTCCCCTGCCTCTATGAGGGTGCTCACCCACTCACCCACTCACCCACCCACTCCCATTCTTCCACCCTGGCATTCTTCTACACTGGGCATCAAACCCCCTCAGGACCAAGGGCTGTTTCTCCCACTGATGTTCAACAAGGCCATCCTCTGCCACATATGCAGCCGGAGCCATGTGTCCCTCCATGTGTACTATTTGGTTGTTGGTCCAGTCCCTGAGAGCTCCGAGGGGGGGTGTGTGTGTCTGGCCTATTGACACTCTTGCTTCCTCCGTGGGGCTGCAAACCCCCTCAGCTTCTTCAGTCCCCTATCTAACTCCTCCATCAGGGACCCCACACTCAGTCCAATGGTTGGCTGTGAGCATCTGCCTCTATGTATGTCAGGCTCACATCAGCAAGCACTTCCGGGCACCCACAATAGCATCCCGATTTGGCGACTGTATATGACATGGATCTTTAGGTGGGGCAGTCTCCGGATGGCCTTTCCTTCAGTCTCTGCTCTATACTTTATTGTCAAGTGAAGATCTTAGTTAGGGTTTTACTGTTGTGAAGAGATACCATGACCATGCAAGTTTTACAAGGACAACATTTAATTGGGACTGGCTTACAGGTTCAGAGGTTCAGTCCATTATCAATCAAGTCGAAAGCATGGCAGCATCCAGGCAGACATGGTGTAGGAGGAGTTCTACATCTTCATCTGAAGGCTGCTAGCAGAACACTGGCTTCCAGGCAGTTAGGATGAGGGTCTTAAAGCACATACCCACAGTGACACACCTACTCCAACAGGATGACACCTCCTAATAGTGCTACTGTCTGGGCCAAGCATACACAAACTATCACACCATTCATCAAGGAAGTTTTTTTTTTTCAGCAGATAGAGGCTATCAAAGAACTTCACAGTTGGTCAAGATGCAGAGAGCAACTGACTGTGGAGTCTCTCCCCAGTTGATACATCTACAATAGTCCTATATCTAAGGCTAAAGCAACATCACAGAGGATGGGGTGAGAATATTGTAAGAGTAATTTCTCCTTAGGGAAGCATGCTCCAGTAGATGGTCCTTCACCCATGCACACACAGGCAGCACTAAATGGAGTCAGTGGTTATTAAGAGAAAGAGAGAGCAAGCACATAATGTTGGGAGGGAAAGGGTGAGATTATAGGGGAAGAATTGAAAGGTGGATAGATGTTTAGAATATAATTGAGAGTTACACTGATCTAAAGACTTTATATGCATGTCTGAATATTTGAAGAAATCTAAAAATCAATTAAAACAAAACTTTAAAGTCATTATGGAAAAATAGAAACTTCAAAAACCAACGTCCTTATATGTGAGTTTACAGTGTGTGATCACAATCACCTACTGAAGCCAAGACTTGCCCTTTAGACGCTAAAGTTTCCATGGATGTGGGCAAAGGCGAATTTGTATTTGCAAGGGGCAAAGTCACAACTTCACAGCTGCCAACTATATGCATTAGGATTAGCTACAGCTGCCCTGGGCTCAAAATTGATCAATAACCTGGAGTAAACAAGTATCTGGCAATAAGTGACCAGGTGCTAGTACGTAGACAAGACAAGTGCAATCGGCTAGTGTGCTGCTTCTGGTTCACACAATAATTAAGTTCTATCACCCCCCCCCCCCCAATGAAACAAATGCTATGGTTCTGTTAGTAAGAGGAAAGCAGCAAAGGACAAGCGAACTTTCAACAAGAGGGTATTATATAGCTGCACAACTAATTTCGTTTTGATTCACCATAAATTATGCAGTGTACAATACAGTAACTTTCCTGGGGGAAAATTACTAACAGGAACATCAAAAGGAAAACATACCCAGATGAACTGAACCACAGCTCACCCTGGAATCCATAAAAATCCCTTTTCCCTAAGCTGACAATCTTCCAATTATTCAGGCAGTATACTTTTTGAAGTGCTATCTCACTCTGCACCTTTGAGTGCTGATAGGATCACAATATTTTCCGATCTTCACAGCAAACTAATTCAGACACAGGCATCGGCCACTGCTTAATATTCTGTATGCTGTCAACTCTGGAGCCACAGAAAGCCTTTTTACTAGAGGCAGCCAAGTGGCTCAGCAATGTTTGCTTTACATAGTGGGGAGGGGGGGGGCAGAAATGGAAAGCTTGGAACTCTTTGTGTTTGAAGAAGTGCCTCTTTAAGTTTACCTCCAATGAGCCCATCAGTTCATTAAACGTCTTATTTTCTTAGATGACAACGGATGTATTTAGAGAGCTGCCAAGAGCACATGTTTGGGCCACTCACGGTGTTTAGGACAGAACTCTTTGCTCCTTTCTTTTCAGGCCTTTTATTGGATTGGATTCAAGACAGATTGAAAACTTTTCAACACACGTTCCAGGAAGCAGACAAATTTATCATCAGTGCTTTCAATAGGCCATACCCATGGCATGTAACAAAAAAAAAAAATCAAGTTTAAAAACAGAGGCAATAGCTACTTGCTTCAGAGTAGGATCCTAGAGCATGGAATTATATCACTCTTGGTCATTCAGCTTTCTCTTCAACAGACTCTTCTCACTACAAGCCCTGTGATGTAGCATGGAACAACCAAAGAACAACCAGGCTTTTCAGAAATAAGCATTGCTAGCCTAATCCTACTGGATCTTTGCAGTCACCATACACATTTAGGTATAAAACTTTTTAAAAATGAATTTCCACTCTCTGGTGTACTCTGACATATGAAATCACAGAACGATTACCTGTGGGTATACAGGATATACAGTTTTCTATTTTGGTGTTTCAATAATCTAAGGGGTGTCACTCTGGTTGATATGGTGCTTGTCTATCTGCAGGAAGCTCTGTCTGGGTTGGTTCCCCAAGACTATGTATAACTGGTTATGATGGTGCACATCTGCAATTCCAGTATTAGAGGGCTACCTTCTGCTATGGTAGCATGCTTGAGGTAAGAATTGGATACTTGAGACCCCGTTTGAGAGAGACAGACAGAGGGACAGACAGAGAGACAGAGATAGACAAAGACACAGTGGGGGAGAAAACCCACTTACTCTCTAATAATCACAATAAACATTTTGGGGCTGGAAAGATGGCTCAGAATTTAAGAGGACATGGTGGCTCATAATTGACCCTAACTCCCATTCTAAGGTACCTTCCACTCTCTCCGGGCTTCCATGGGCTCCTGCACGAATGTGGTGCACACACATATGCACAGGTATACATGCATATACATAAAATAAATATTTTAGAAGAATAATACAAATTTTGAAACTTCCTGTATCTTTCTCCAGTGACGAAACAAAGATAAACACATCAAAGTCTCTCCACTAAATATCTTGGTCCACCAGGGGTAAATTGTTATTTAAAAACAAGTTGGCTCCTCTATTTGTTTCAACCTGTATGCAACTGGATGATCTGTGGTTCCTGCTTTCACTGAACTTGTCATTTAATGTCAGTTGTCTATGACTTGAGAAGCGATACTTTTTCCTTGGACTTATTTTAAATAATTGATCTGTTTTGAGTAACTCCACCATTCTAAAATCATCCCTTATGCTCTAGCCAGATATTCTTTGTTAGACAGTTCTAATTTCACTAGCTCTTATTGTATGATAAATAAAATAGCAATCTATTGACTTGAAGTCCAGACCTTCAGCTACTCAGGCTGAGCTGGTCATAGTTTTCATTGCACCCTCTACAACTTCAGTGTATCATGCTTTGCAGGAGTGTGGATGGAACCCATGACTTCTTGCTTTATGGGCAAGTGTTTTTCTACTGCATCTGTAGCATGCACTGTGCCTCTCACATTATGCTACATTTACTTACATATCTTCTCTTCATCAGGGATTGTTCTTTGAGAAGGAGGCCATGTATCCCCAGGAATTACCCAGTGTATCAGAAGATATTTGAAGGACAAAGAAATTGATAGCAGCAACTAAAGAATACTTTGTCTACTTTGCTGTTTAAACGCTATGAGCCAGCCTTCCCCTGTTTCTGTTAAAGCATGGTTTGCATGAAATAAGACATACTCTCTTAAGTGTACAGTTCTATAACTTTTGATAAACATATTTAATGGCGACCACAATGAAGATCTCAAACAATTTCTCCATTCCTTCAATTCTCTTATGGTATGCTTTTAGCATCTAACCCGCCTCCTTATTCATAACCACTGGCAGCCACTATTCTATTTCCTTATAATTTTGTCTTTTCCAGAATGCCACATAAATGGAACCATTCAGTCTTTTGTGTGTCTGACTTCTTTCACTTAGCAATAATGCATTTGAGAGTTGTCTGTGGGTTGGTTTTTTTTTTTTTTTTTTTTTTTTTTTGCGTTGGCATAGCATTTAAACAAAAGAATGGTCAGAGAGATGAGTGCTGTGAGTACAAAATCCTACTTGAATATTGATGCAGGAATTTAGAAAGGTTTCATAGAGAAAGTAGCATTTGAGGAGGGCCTTAGAGATAGACTATTTTCAGAGGCTCTAAGGACAAGGGAAGAGAAAGAATTTCAGGAACAAAAGCTCCGAGTCAGGGTCTGCGTTAGAGCGCAGGCAAAGGCTAAGTGGGAAGTGAGATGGAAAAGGGCTGTTAGGCATGTTAGGGGCCTTGTCGACCTTAAATAACATGTTTAGGAGTTGGTCTTAATTCATTCGGAAGTAGAAAGCCACTTCAGAGGTTTGACACGAGCTCTTTTATAAAGAAAGTTAAGTTTTGCCTGTAAGCAATCTAACTACCCTGTCTGAACTGAAGGAGTTTACTCCCTATGCTGATGAATGTATGGTGGCAAGTTTTAAAATGAGGTGACAAACTAAGTCTATTGATAGCCATAGCATAATCTCCTGTTTCCTTTACACTCCCAACAAAATGTTGGTGTATTCCATTTTCATTGCAGCCTCACTATTTTTTTTTTTAAAGAATAATAGTCATTTTTAAAGCTTTCAGTATCCGCACAGTCCAATGACAGTTTCTGAGGGTGATACAAAGATGAATGTATCAAAGTCTCTCCACTAACATCACACTGTCCTACAGATCCATGATAGAAAGTGTATCTATAGAAGTTATAGACAGCTCACAAGTTGTCTATAACTCCAGTCCCAAGGTATCCAACACCCTTTTCTGACCTCCAACAGGGCTCCTGGGCACACATGGTTCTCATAATACACTCATGCACATACACATACACATAAAATAAATATACTTTAAAAAATCCATGTAAAATTGTTGTCCAAAGTCAGTTTGCTGAATTCACTTGTGTTCAAGGTTAACTTTGCTCAGGGTCTCAGAATGTCAAGCCTTGTTCTAGGAGTCGACTTTCCTAGTCCTCCATAGGAACATTTTCACTGGGGTAAGAGTCAACATTAGAATATCTGTTTTTGCAGACAACTCACTCTAGAAACCCCAGTTGAACAGCATTCCTTTCTTTGGTCAAAACATGTTATCCACAGACATACCTCAAATCCCTTATCTACAACGAATTCATTACTGTTTCGAATGCCTTTCCAGATCACTCTTAAACAGGTATTTCACCAAGAAGGATATATTGATGTCCAATAAGCAATGGAAAACTGTCCAATATCACTAGTCATTAAGAAAACAGCAATTAAAAAACACGGGGGGGGGGGGGCTGCAGTGATGGCTCAGTGGTTAATAGCACTTGCTGTTCCTTCAGGGGACGAAGGTTTGGTTCACAACTGTCTATAACTCTAGTTCCTAAGGTATCCAATACCTTTTTCTGACCGCCAACAGGGCTCCTGGGCACACATGGTTCTCATAATACACTCATGCGCACACACAGAAAATATACTTAAAAATCCATGGAACTGTACATAAAGCAAAATGGTCAAAATGGATAACAATGACCTCTAAAATAATAACAACAAATAATGGTGAGGACCCCATGACACTGGAACATAGCAGCATTTTTGTATGGGAGTTTAAAGTGGTACATCTAGGATGGGAGTCAGATTGAATTTTTTATAAACCTTATCAAGTTGGACCTTTGTCTCAGACAAATGAGTCATATTCATAAAAACATCCATAAAATTTCATTTCTTGTTTTATTACCTTTTTTGTTAATATACAAAGTTGTATTTTCATATGCATACAACACTATACTTTGTTCAGATACTTTGTTGTACTCTCTTGTGTTTTCTTCCTATTTTTACAGTTTCTTAGGCACAGATACCAAATTCTGTAAACAGCTTAGTTATAGTGCAATAAGTAAACGATAAAGGATATTATGATACTATGGAATATCACTTAGCAATGAAAAAGGAAAGGTCTGTTAATATATGTTGTTGTATTTAAAAACAGCAATCTGGATGGATCTCCTGATAATTGTTCTTAGTACAAAAAGGCAATTCCAATACTATGATTCTGTTTATACAACTTCGTTTTTTTCTTTTTCTCTTTTTGATGCAGGATGGTGTTTAACAAGTCATCCTCCTACCTTAGCCTTTAGAGTGTTGAGATTATAGATGTGTGCCACTTTGCCCCTTTTTCTATAACACCTTTAAAATTATAAGTACATAGTAATGGAAAACAAATACATGTAGTTGGAAAGCACAAATGTTGTTTCTCCCATTGTTAAGAAGGGGTTGTAAAGTAGAAGAGTACGCAGCTAGAAAAAATATTACATAAGCAAGCCTTGTGATAATGAAATTCTTCTGCCTCTGGACTGTGCTGTTGATCATATGAACCTCCATATCTGATAACACTTCACAGTACATACAAATGAGTTCATGTAAGACTATCGAAATCAAAGTAGGGGCATGGATTGTATCACTGCCAATTTCCTGGTTAGGGTACTGTATTAAAGTTATGCAAGGCAGAAAGTAGGTGAAGAGTGCATAGGACCTCTCTAGTTCTGAGAAGTTCACACTAATCTGCAATTTCTCAAAAAAAAAAAAGGGAAAGGGAAAAAGACAGTGGGGTACATGCTGCTTACAAAGCATATTATTCGAACTTCATTTCAAGCATTATTACTAGTATTAGTATGGGGTGAGGAAAACTTGAATATTTTCCTTTTTGCATGAAGAATAAAAGGGAATGAAAACCTCTGTGTTTCTAGTTTTAACTTTGTTATTGGGGAAAGCAGCACAAAAATAGGGCGACTTGTACTTCTGCTATGACAGTTCTTAGCCACATTGAGGTTATGGAAGAGTTGGGGGAAGGATCTTGGGCCCCAGAGTGGAAGGGAACCCCGCAGGAAGACCAACAGAGTCAACTAAGCTGGGCCCTTGAGGGCTCTCAGATACTGAGCCAGTAACCAAAGAACATACACAGGCTGGACCTAGGTCTCCCTGCACACAATGTAGCAGATGGGCTGCTTGGTCTTCATGTGGGTCCTGAACAACTGGAGCGGGGGTGGGGGGTAGGGGGTGGGGGAGTGGGGGTAGGGGTAGAGGGGGTGGGAGGTGGGGGGGCGGGGCAGGGTGCTGTCACAACAGCTGTACCCACAGTGGAATCCATTCCCCAACAGGGCTGCCTTGTCTGGATTCAGTGGGAGAGGATGTGCTTAATCAGAGCCAGAGACTTGATGTGCCAGGTTTGGGAGAGTGGGGGGTAGGGGGAAATACTCAGAGGAAAGGTGAAAGGAGGAGGGGGAGGGATTGTGTGCCAGAGGGACCTAGAGGAGGGACAGCATTTGGGATGTAAATACATAAATGCAATTTAAAAACAAACACAAGTAATTTTAAATTTATATGACTGAAGAACACTTGATGGTTTTAAACATAGAAAATATTTTTGGAGGGAAGCCTAAACATGGAACAGATATCAGGAAACAGTCAAGAGTAAGGATCATCTACAAAACACTGAAACACTCGTTAGCGTGAAGACTGAGTTACTTTGTTCAACTAGCATGGTTTACTTGCTTTTATTTCAGGTAAACATGTATGATATTACCGATGGAAAGGGGGTATTAAAATGGAACAGGGAAGAAGAGCAAGACTGTAAAGGCTTTCTTTGATCAGGAAATAAGTAGTTGAGTTGAGGGAGTTTAGAAACGGAGGCAGAGCAACATGGAGGAAGTGTAAGCAAGACTGTCTTGCCTTAAGCAATGTTCTGATTCACTGTACTGTATCAGGGGTTAAGTACGTCAAGTATTCGTGCTGAAAGGAGTGATTGCTTTTAAAAGTTCTGATGGTTTTCACTTAAAAAGAACCACAGTCTTTTAAATTATAAACAACAACCTTACCTTCCTGAATTTTTTTTTCCTTCAGTTTTGAGATCAGCCTTATGCTTTGTGAATTTAATCTCATTTTCTGTGAGAAATAAAGTGTGGTTTCCTTAGAGTTCCTGTTTGTTTATCCCTTTAAAAAAAAGCGAGCAGCTAGCCAGGGACCAGTGTGATGGCTTAGCAGATAAAGGCAGTTGCCGTCAAGTCTGATGACCTGAGTCTGATCCCTGGATTGACTCATACAGTGGAAGGAGACAAAAAACTCCTGAAAGCTGTCTTCTGATCTGCACTACATTTCTGCTGTGACTTCAGCGTGAGCATGCATGATCGTGTACGTGTCTGGACATTCATACATACACAGGCACACACATTTGCTTGCACACATGCACACGCGCACGCGTGTACTCACACACACACACAGGCAGCACGCTAAAAAATTAAATAATTGAATCAAATTTCAATTATAAATACCAGTATATTGGAAGCATTGTTAATAGAGAATATAATAAAGTATATAATTAAACATATACTTGGATTTGGTATTTAAATGTTTTTTTTCCAGTTTAATTTCATCCTTTGTGCTACACAAGCATTGCTGCCAGTCCTGTTGAGAGGCAACTCTAAGGTACTGTGAGTGACTAAAGTTAGCCAGCAATTTAAACATTGCTTGAAGACTGGCCACATACAAAACAATCATCTCAATAAGCACATGTATCTCATGGGTATGTAGCCATAAAAGAGTTTCTATTCACTCACTGATCTTAGTCTGGAAAATTATTCACATCTTTAAAGGCTTGGCTTTAAAACAATCAATTAGATTGATTTTTTGTTATTTTCAAATCTGCTTGGATGACCTTGCCTAATTGAGTATCTTGGTGTTCTCTCCCTTCTCCCTTTTCTTTCTTTTCTCCCCTTGGTATTTCTTAATTGAAAGAGTTGCCATATGGTGTCAGAAGACACTGGAAATTTCACTTCAGATGCCATTGTGACAAGTTACCATTTAAATATATTTGAGATGAAGATGAAAGTGTTTGAACTTTCACAAAAAATAAAAAGTTCAACATGCTCTCTGCTGAGCCTTCCTTTATAAGATTGGGACAAAACAAAGGATAAAACTATTCGCTGTGTCATCTGATTATACAATGGCTTGAGAAAGGGAATGTCACTGGAACTTCAACATGTGATGAATAAACCTAAGCATGAACTCATATTCTGATGGTGAGGGTAAATCTGCTTTACATAGCTAGTTTCAAAAGAGAAATTTAAGGTATTTATAATGCATTGCTACACCAAAGGCTGAGAGATCACCAAAGACAGGGTGGAAAGATTTTTTGAGTTGTAAGATAATGTCTTCTGAAAAAAGTGGACATGGATGACAGAGTGGATCAGGGAGGAGTTGTGGCCAGGATCATGATCAAAATATGTTGTATGAACATCTCAAAAGTGTTAAAAATATTATGTTATTTTAAAATATACTATCTGGGGGGGGGGGCTGGAGAGATGGCTCAGTGGTTAAGAACACTGGCTGCTCTTCCGAAGGTCCTGATTTCAAATCCCAGCAACCACATGGCGCCTCACAACCATCTGTAATGAGATCTGACTCCCTCTTCTGGAGTGTCTGAAAACAGCTACAGTGTACTTACATATAATAAATAAATAAATCTTTAAAAAAAAACCTTAGGGTGAAGTTCATAAAGACAATTCGCCTCTTCTAAAGCTACGCCCTCCTCCTCAAATGGGAGGGAATGCAAAGCCTACTTCTATAAGCACACATTACTGTAAAATAAGTGGACATTTTTAAGTCTCATTTAATTACATGGTGGTGGTGTATGCCTCTGTGTGCATGTGTGTGTGCGCGTGTGCGTGTGTGTGTGTGTGTGCACGCGCACGTGTGTGTGTGTGTGTGCGTGTGTGCGTGTGTGCGTGTGTGTGCGTGTGCGTGTGTGTGTGTGTGTGTGTGTGTGTGAGAGAGAGAGAGAGAGAGAGAGAGAGAGAGACTGTTTCAGGACAACTTATGGGGGGTTAGATCTCTTCTTTGGCTAAGTTATAATGTGAGTCCCAGGTAATAAACTCACACTATGAGGTTTGGCCTCAGCTGCCTTTTCCAAAATAAGCCATCACAGGAACATAAGTGAGAATCTTTTATTATGGAGGACAGTAGGAAATTAAGGGTTTCCTCTAGAGAAATTATTAACATATTTGTTCCCAAAGTCCAGACTCAGCTTAGAGGGGGTTTCTAAATAAGGGGTGTCTGCAAGCAGCAAAAATAAATAACTCAAAGTCAAAGGTCAAAACTGACGATATATGTTCGGCTCGAGACAGGTTTCCAGAAAGCAATCTGTCTTTCTTTACGTTCTGCTTTCTCTGGAGATCTCCAGACAGGTCTCTCTCTAGTTTATGGTTGTGACAGTTCTCCAAGGAGTTCTCCCTTGGGGGCTAGAGAGATGACTCAGCTGTTAAGAACATTGACTGCTCTTCCAGAGGTCCTGAGTTCAAATCTCAGCAACCGCATGGTGGCTCACAACCATCTGTAATGAGATCTGATGCCCTCTTCTGGGGTGTCTGAAGACAGCTACAGTGTACTCATATATATAAAATAATTAAATAAATCTTTAAAAAAAAAAAACAAGAAAAGAAGTTCTCTCTTGCTAGTCTAAAAATTTCTCTGGATAGTTCATCTCTTTGCAGGTCATAATCCCAGTCAGTCTTTTATTTTACATATCAATCCAGTCATTTACTCCAGGTTTCTTTCTGATTATCCTATATAACAGTATCCCATGACCCCAGCCCTTTGATTCCTAGGAGACAGCAAGCACACACACTTTTTTTGTTTTTGTTTTTGTTTTTGTTTTTCGAGACAGGGTTTCTCTGTGTAGCCCTGGCTGTCCTGGTACTCACTCTGTAAACCAGGCTGACCTAAAACTCAGAAATCTGCCTGCCTCTGCCTCCCAAGTGCTGGGATTACAGGGGTGTGCCGCCCCACCCCCCACCCCGTGCCCGGCTAGCACACATTATTTTTTTTTAACTTTGCAAAAGAATTCAGAGATCTGCCTGCCTCTGTTAAGCACAGAAATTAGCATTTCTACCATGGTTAGACCTAACCTTGTTCTGCCCCAGGCCCACCCTGAATTTAGGCATCTGTCTGCCTTTGGAAGCACAAGGGAAAAAACTTAGCTAGGTGGAATCTCCTGTGATCACCTAAATCTCTTGATCTTCCTTAGCATCTTTCTGACAAGTTGGCTCACAGCACAGCTTCCTCTGTTCTTTTAGGTCTGTGAAGCCCCTTATACAATTTGCATTGCACTCTTATACAGTTGAGAAATGATATAGTGTCGAACCAATGTTTTTAGAGTTCTTCTCCACACACAGCCTTTAAGGGCTGTCCTGAAGGTCCCAGCAATGACCATTTTACTGAGACACTAGCCACGCCTTCACCTCCCTGACTTGTGCTGTCTCAGATCATCATGGAGTCACTAATGTTAACAGGAAGGACATTCCTGGAAGGAGGAATGTAAAAATATGTACATTATACAAATAAGCCTTACTCCCACAGCAGCCATTGATGCTCATGGAGACCCTTGGGGGCAGGAACTATGTCATTTTGTCCCTACGAAGGCCATGGTGGACATAGCATAAGATCATATACTGCTCTTTCATATTAATGGAATTTAGTTCCTAGAACATACCTTGGGAAACTCACAACCACCTGTAACTCCAGCTCCAGGAGATCCAATGCCCTCTTCTGGTCTCCACAGCTACCTGCATTCATATTCACAATCCCGCCCACACAGACACACCCAAAGACTCAGAACCATACAATAAATAAAATGAATCTTTAAAAGCTATAGGGCTTTGTGTTTCTATTTTAAAGGCATATATTTCTAGAAAAAAATCTTCATAAACTTGGCTAACATGGCAAAAAATGGGTCAATGTTTAGACTATGTTTTTCCTTTGATAGAGTAGGAAGCGGGCCTTATGCCTTTTAAAAATAACTTCATGGTGATGGTCGGGAACAAACACAGGGCCTTGCAATCCTGGCTCAAGGCCAACCACTGATACACAGTCACAGACCAGAGGTTCTTTCACTTTTTGCCTGTCAGAGACAAATTTGAGGACCAGTCCTGTAAATAATATGATTGGCCAGTAAAAGTGGACAGGAATCTGTCTATCCGATAAGATGTCCCTCTCTACTAAAAATGCCACTTAAATTTCACCCATAAATTAATACCATAGCAGAGATTATTTCACTGAAAGAAACCTGATCACTCCTAGCAGTCAGTATAGCACTTAGCTCACTGACAGACCCAGAGTACAGTCTCACTGAAGTGTGAATAAATACGAGGGAGCAAATTAGACTATGAGGACGAGTAAATGAAGGGCAGATGAGATTCAGTAATAAGAGAAAAATAAGAAGAATAAATGAGGCAGAAAGTGAAATATCTCCTTCCTGCCAAAAAAACTAAATCTTACCTCCCTCATGATTCTATCTATAGTTATGTGAGGGCGATAAAAAACCAACAATTTTTAGGTTCCCCAGCTTAATGATGCTCTACAGGCTACTAACAGTGTTCTTTTTGATCTCTGGCTGTTCCCCTGCAACTATTTGGTGCCTCCTCTTTAGCTGGCAGTCAGGGACATGACTTCTTTGTGAGGCTGCTGCTATATAAAGCTCTGGCGAGAGGAACTGCCTAGATTGCCACCAGCGATCCACATAGCTGCCTAGAGTGCTGCACCCACACAGGGTCACGGAGAGAAGCAGACTGCAGAGCCCATCCTGATTCACTGCACTTCTTATGCAGTTGTTATTCTTCCACAGGAAACTATTGTCTTTGGAGTGATCTGCCCCGTGCTATGGGAAACTGGGTAGAGCATGCAGAACTTCATTCATTCGTCCTACTGCCCAGTTTAAAGTGGGGGATTAGCACATACATGAACAAGAGGTAGTGAGGAGATGATTAAGAACCTTCAGAGACCAGAAGCTTTCCTAAGCTATAGATAAAAGTGACTGTATCCTGAAGACTGTCATTGTCTAGTCATCAAAGTAGATCAAGTAGTACTTCTTGGATTTATTTTAGTAGCAAGACATTTGTGTTATTGTATTGATTGAAAATGGTAATGCTCATTTATTTTTGAACCTGTAAGGAGGATGGAGAGATAGCTCCACAATTAAGAGAATTTGCTGTTCTTTCAAAGGACCCGGGTTTCCCAGCACACACATCAGGCAGTTCACAACATTCTATAATTCCAATTGAAGGAGTTTCAAGTCACTCTTAGAGCCTCCCCAGGTACATCCACAAGCCTACACATAGACAAAAGACACACAAACAGCCACATAGAGAGTCACAGACATATTCAGTAAGGTCATCAAAGCTAATAAAATACAGACATCTGAAAAAGCCATGTAAATCTTTTGAATTACATATACAGTTTCTCCTTTGAACATGAATGTGTATCCTATACAAAATTACTGCTTCCAGTTTGGCACTCAGGTATAATATAAATTATTTTTTATCACAGAATGAATACTAGCCTTTCTCCAACAGTGAAATATTATATTCTAAAATCCCTTGTTTAAAATTATCCAAGTAATCGTTTTCACACAATTTGACTATATTTGAAAATAAGTTCATAATAGAAAGAGTTGTATTTTCTTCATTATTGTAAGCTCAGACAGTGGTAAAAGTTAAATGTATAAGAACATTCCCCCTTATTTAGTTGTAACAATACATATAAATACAAATGCATCTCTGAAGATATAAGATAGTCATGAGCCATTACCCTTTATTCTGATTCCTCAAAAGAAAACACCAAAGTGCAAGTATCTTAAGTGGTGATATTTCATAAATTTGCTTCTCTGGAAGGACTATGCATTGCTTTATAATTACTTTTTATTTTAGATACTAGGATTGATCAAACCCAGGGCCTTGCACTTGCTAGGCAAGCACTTTACCACGGAACTACATATCCAGACTTGTAATTATGTTTGGAAACCCCAAGTTGGGCTGGGGAGATGGTGCACCATGCAGAGGACAAGCATAAGGACAGAATCCCCAGGATCCACATGGAAGCTGAGAAGCTATTGTGCCTCACCCATAAACCCAGTGACTAGAGCATGGGAAGTGGAGGCAAGCTGGCTGGCCAGACTAGTCAAAACAATGAGTTTTGGGTTCAGGAGCTATCCTGTTTCAATATGGATGGTACAGAGTGATTGAAAAGACAGTGTCAGGCTTCAACAAGCATGCACACATGCACCCACACTCATTTGACCATGCATAAACATATACCATATATATGTATATATGTATGTATATAAACATATATAATATAATAATACAAAAATATAATACTATTATATATAAACATACACCACATACATATACAGAACCAAACACCAATAAAGAAAACACAAGGTAATGATTTTATTGTGTTTTGTTTTATATTGATTTGAGTCATTTTCTTCCTTTCTTTTTCTTTTCTTTCTTTTTTTTTGTGTGTGGGAGTATTTGTATTTTCATAGAGTAAGAGCTTAGAGAGCTTTTTGAAATTTTTCCTTCTCAGGTTATATAATCCATGTTACTTTTTCATCCCTGAAACAAAGAGCTAAGATCACCAACTTACATGGAAAAACAGCCAGGTTGCATCAATGCTTTCAGAGCTTTTGGTCCTGTTGCCTCTTGGCCTGGGTCACAGCAACACATGATAGTAGCAAGCAACTGAGCAACGCTGCTTACATCATAACAAAAATATTCAAGGCAGGAAGAGAAAGGAAATGGATACAGATATTATGCTAAGCCCCTCCTTTCAAAGGTTCTGCTACTTCTCAATAGTTCCAAGCCTGAGGAATAAGCCTATATAATGCATGATCCTCTGAAAGAAATTGAATGTCTATATTGCAATGGCCCATACTTGTCCTTTAGATAAATGATTATTTAGATTCAAAGATCATTGGAACCTCTTGCTTTTGACCAAATATAATGGCAAGACCAAACAAATCCCACTCATGAATTTACTTCATTTAATTACTTCAGATAGTGTATTACGATTTTAGAGACTATAAAGAGTATACTATCAGCCGAGCAGTGATGGCCTGTAATCCCAGCACTTGGGAGGCAGAGGCAGGTGGATTTCTGAGTTCGAGGCCAGCTTGGTCTACAGAGTGAGTTCCAGGTCAGCCAGGGCTATACAGAGAAACCCTGTCTAGAAAACAAACAAACAAACAAAAAATAAAGAGTATACTATTATGTGAGATAAATCATTAAATAATCATTGTTACTTTAGTATGGTTATTTCTTCCACCCTTCTGGTAATCTGACTCTAGAGCTGACACAGTGCTGATATTAGTAACCAAAGGAAAGAAGTGAAAAGCAACACAAACCAAATACCAAGTTTCTGCAGATCTAAGAACTGCATATGCATCTGCTTTTATTCACTGTACAAATGGCATAAGCAATTGAGAATTCTGTTCTATGAGAAGCAGGGAACTACGGTCTAATTGAGGAAATTGACTTAAGAGAGTACAGAAGATATGTCTCTGTGATAAAAATGAAAAGCCTTTGACTCTCTGGGTATGAAAACCCGATCTGAGTGCCTTAGGGAGAAGTTCATAAAGGGAATACCAATTGCATTCTCAAGGAGCTGTGTTTTCTGGGTGCCAGAGGATACTTTGGAGTAGAGAAATAATGGCTTCTGGAAGTTTAGTCTGGTTTTGTGGTTTGCCTCTTCAGAAGCTATAAGCAGGAGTATATCATGAACCTAAATGTGGTATGTGAGCTGTACACAACTCCATTTGGCTGGGAAGGAAGGCTTTGAGAAGACACTTACTAGACATGCGTTGCCTTACCATACAGAACTTAGTAAGATACTTCAAGCTATGACAAATGGCAAGGTCTAGCCTGGCCTTGGTAGGGACAAAATGACATGGTTCCTGACCTCGTGGGTCTCCACGAGCGTCAATGACTGCTGTGGGAGTAAGACTTACTTGTATAATGTACATACTTTCACATTCCTCCTTCCAGAAATGTCCTTCCTGTTAACATTAGTGACTCCATGATGATCTGAGACAACATGAGTCAGGGAGGTAAAGGTGTGGCTAGTGTCTCAGCAAAATGGTAAATGCTGGGACCTTCAAGACAGCCCTTAAAGGCTGTGTGTGTAGAAGAACTCTAAAAACATGGGTTTGAAAATATATCATTTCTCAACTATGAAAAATATAAGGAAAGATACTAAAGAAGAAGATCAAGAGATTTAGGTGATCACAGGAGATTCCACCCAGCTAAGTTTTTTCCCTTGTGCTTCCAAAGGCAGACAGATTCCTAAATTCAGGGTGGGCCTGGGGCAGAACAAGGTTAGGTCTAGGCATGGTAGAAATGCTAATTTCTGTGCTTAACACAGGCAGGCAGACCTCTGAATTTTTTTGCAATGTTAATAAAAAAATGTGTGCTTGCTGTCTCCTAGGAATCAAAGGGCTGGGGTCATAGGATGGTGATTCATAGATAATCAGAAGGAAAGAAACGTGGAGTAAATGATGGGATTGGTATGTAAAATAAAAGGCTGGGATTATGATCTTCAGGAGATGAACTATCCAGAGAAATTTTTAGAATAGCAAAAGAGAACTTGGCGAACTGTCACAACCATAAACTATAGAGAGATCTGTCTAGAGATCTCCAGAGAAAGCAGAACATTGAGAGAACAATCTGGGAAACTGTCTGCAGCAGAACATAGGCCACCAGCTTGGATCCGTGATTTGACTTCAGATTGTTTGATTTCGCTGCTCCCAGACACCTCTTTCTTAGAACCCTTCTCCAAGCTGGGGCTGGTCCTTACCACTCTTAGTCACTTAACCACCTCTCCAGCCTGAATACACAGATTTTAAAATCCAAAGAAATGCTACTTTCAGAATGTATGGCATTTGGGGCTGGAAAGATCCTTACCAGTTAAGAGCACTAGTTACTCTTCACAGAACCAGGGTTCTATTCCTACCACCCACAGGTTGGGTCCCAACTTCCTCACCTCCAGTTCCAGAGGATCTGCTGCCCTCTTCTGGCCTGTATAGGTACTGCATGCACATGGTGCATAGACACATGTAGCCAAAACATCCATACACATAATAATTTTAAAAAATAGTGCTAAAATATGGGTGAAATTTAAATAGTATTATT
The DNA here is from genome assembly GCF_947179515.1 of Apodemus sylvaticus. Lineage (NCBI taxonomy): Eukaryota > Metazoa > Chordata > Mammalia > Rodentia > Muridae > Apodemus > Apodemus sylvaticus. The sequence continues at coordinate 101,241,936 of NC_067495.1, read as the reverse complement.
AGTAGAGAGGGTCATCTTGTTGTATAGACAGATTCTTGTCCATTTCCCCTATCCAATCATATTATTTACATGACTGGCCCCCAAATCTGTCTCCTCTACAGGGAAAGTGAAACTACTCATGGGCTGTGACTGTGTATCAGTGCTGACACTTTGCCCAGTATTGCAAAGTCTTGTGTTTGTTCCCCACCATCACACACAAAAGCTTACGTTATTTTTTAAAAGGTCTTCCTCCTACGCTATCAATAGAAAAAAAATGGTCTAAACATTGAAATTCGGGAACTAACTGGATGCTAAAGTAAATAAAAAACAACTTCAAGTTGTGAACTGTCTATTGTCCTACGTTGCCAAGGGAAACGTAGTAAAGAAAAATGTTTGAAAGTTAGAGGCAGAATATTTGTAAAATAACTTTGGAAAAACTTGAAGTACGCAGGAAAGACGCCGCCTGGGAAGAAAATGGAGCCAGTTGCCTCTGTGAGAACTGAGACAGGAGAGAAATCACTGCAAGGCTATTTTCATGGAAGGGATTCATGAACTAGGTTAAAAAGACTTCCATTCTCTTAAGTCTGGCCCATGAGCCTATGCTTTTGGCAATCCAAGAACAACACACATCTGAGAAGTAATAATAATCCAGGCTTGTGATCCTACCCATAAAAGTTGGGCTAGAAAGATGGCTCAGTGGTTAGTGAAAATTCAGTGACGTTAAACAATTTGTCTGAGATCACAGAACATGGTCCACAGAAAATAAACAAAACAACAACAACAACAACAACAAAAACCCATAGCAGGTTTGAGATTCACATTTAAGTCTGTTGCACCACAAAGATCCACCGTGAAGTTACTACTGTGTTCTCTGTCTGGTGGAAAGCCGGCTGTGCATGTGAGGGCTCAGAGAGCACTGTGGAATGAAAAACTGAAAGAGAGCAGGGTCTGACAGATTGTTGGCTCTCAAAAATATTTGTTGACTAAATAAATAAACCATTGCTTTTGTTTGAAACTGTAAGTGCTTTTTCGTTTATTAGTAATATTTTAAATGAGTTTTTAATATTTTACTCTGTGTGTGTGTGTGTGTGTGTGTGTGTGTGTGAGAGAGAGAGAGAGAGAGAGAGAGAGAGAGAGAGAGATCACAAAAGACAGTTGTGAGCTGTCAGGTTCTTCTAGAAGTGCTCTTAACCACTGAGCCATCTCTCCAGCTCCTTTTTGTTTATTTTGGAGCAGGTTCTCATACAGCAAAGGCTGTGTAGCCAAGGGCGTCCAGGAACTCCACACCCTCCTGAGTGGTAGGATCACAAGCCTGGATTATTATTCCACTCAGCCTAGCATTTCAGTTTTGTTTTTGTTTTTTGTTTTTTTTTTTTAAATGATGCCTAGTTTTGTCTTTGTTATAAAATCCACGTTAAAGCCCTTATTGTCAGCCAGAACTCGCCCTCCCCGGGAGACTTTCTCCTAGCAGCTTGCCGCAGTGCCAGCAAGCATTGCCAAGTCTATAGATAAGTAAACAAGAATATGCCTCCCCAGGGCCCTTACCCTAGGGCTTCTCTTCACCTGCTGGCGTCCCAAGAGGCAGAGGTATCTGTGCTAATGCATTGGGTTGGAGCCTAGGATGTCTCTTTAGCTTGTTTCTATATGGCTGTTATGGGGACTCTTTGCCAGGGAGCATGGCTGAAATGGCCCAACTATAAATCTTCCTTCAGCCAAAATGCCACTTGCCTGGACAAAAGTTCTGAGGTGTTGCAGATTTTCTATTGCCCCCCCCCCTCACTTTTGTTCTCTCTTGAGTCCCCTTTCTAGTTTGATTTATTTATTTATTTATTTATTTATTTTGGCTCTACACATTCCCACATAAATACACGAGATGTGAAAGTAGAGGAAAGGGATGCGAGGGTTCACGGTGTGATGATGGAGAGGAGCAACAAGGAGGAGAGCAGAGGGAGGACCATCAGAACCAAGGATGCAGGAGAATGCCATAAGGTCAGCAGACATTGTAAACAACGAATAAATGAGACAAACCGTTCTTAGAGAGTGTCTCAGTAAATGTGGCCTCTTTTCATATTCCTGGATTTTCAGACAAGATGCGTTTTCGAAGAATATTTGCCTGCCTCTATGCATGAACTTCATCCCTGTGCCCTCCAGCTACCGTGGCTGCTTCTGTCCATAAGTTCTACTGAGCATCGTGCACTGGTTGTCAACACCAGTTAAAAAACCACTTCCAAAAAAAAAAAAAAGTTAATTGAGTGTGCTGACATTTTTAGGGTTAAAATAATGTCAAACATCTTCCTTGATTCTATACTCCTCCTCAGCTGAACCCAGTGCTTTAAGGAAACGAACTCAATTTACATTTCCATTTAAAAGCTAAAAATACACACAAGTAGATGTAGATTGGGCTGAACACAATAGTGGAATGCAGGCATTTAATGACAGCAATTTTGACGTCTGAAGGTCGTAACTAAATTTCTCCCTTTTCCTACAAATCCTAATCTTCTCCATGTGAAGATAGGTAATTACCACTAGTCACAACAAATACGATTTCTCAGAATGCCTGGATTATTAAAAACAGTTCCAGGGAGCTCTGTCATCAACTCAGTCTTTTCCAAAGATTTCCAATTGCTAGGCAGCATCATCCAGATACCCAGGGAGCGCCCCAGTCAAGGACTGCCTTGCACCTGGAGCAAACCTTGAAAACAGCTCCACTTAAGATCTCTACTGGGTTCCTCTTAGATTCAGGCCACTCCATACCACCTATAACTTCCCACTGAGTCCCCAGCCACACCAAGCTCTGTCCTTGCTCTGTGCCATCAACATGCTTCTTGTGCATCCTTGTGACATACAACATGCCAACTGCATTCCCGATCTAGGCACAAAGCCTTCTGGATTATGTTGTTGGTCTAGTTATCTTCAAGATAGTCAGCTCTTATTCAGCTATTTCCCTTTATATATATATATATATGTGTGTGTGTGTGTGTGTGTGTGTGTACACGTACCACAGTGCTCCCATGGAGTTCAGAGGACAGCACCGGAGACTCAGTTCTCTCCTTCCTTCATGTAGGTCGGGTTGGTAGCAAGTGTCTTTCTCCACTGAACCATCTCACTGGCCCAACATCATGCAAATAATTCTCTTATTTCACATATACTGGTAGCCATTTACCCCAGTAAATCAAGTCCCAAGCTAGTGTGAAACAACTTTCCTCCAGAATTCCATTTGAAATCTTAACCCCAGAGACGGCCTGCCCTGCCCCTCATCTTTGGCCATTTTTAAATCCCCTCTACTGATCATTGGGTTCACCATTGCCATCATTGTCCTCGTTGTCACCATTGTCGTCATCGTTATCATGTGCTCATGTGTGATATACAGGTTTGAGTGTGGGCACACATTCACACAGTACTCAAGGGGAGGTCAGACAACAACTTTTCGGAGGCCATTTCCTCCTTCCATCATGGGATCCAGGAATGAAACTCCTGTTGACAGCCTCGTGTAGCAGAGCCATCTCAGCAGTTCAGGTTGCATCATTTATAAGTTGAATGCCCATGGTTAGACCCTGACAACACTCACTCTCACCTCACAATCTCTCAGGCTCTTCAAGTCTAATAAACTTAATATTCCATGTTTTTGCTTTCTGGCAATTTGTATAAATATCAGTTCCTCTTGCTCCATTTCCCTGTTCAAAGGCCATAATATTTCTGTACTAATTTTCAGTTCTTTGCACGGTACACATCTTGTGGAATAATTAAAATTATTATTAGGATAATTAAAATTAGGATGTGGAGTCAGGATATCAGGTTTCAAAGTTTATATTCGAAACCTACCAGCTCTGTTTCCATGGGAGAAGCTTATCAGCATGCCCATGTCTCAGTTGTGTTCCGTATAAAATAGACATGCTGATACTAGGACTTCAAATTGTTCTGGAGATTATCACACTTAGAATACTTGGCACACAACTAACAGAGTATTTCTTAGAAATAGTTGTCCTCACAGAGTGGAAAAACAAACAGGTAGTTTTCTTTTCCTATTGTTTGTGGTGCTGGGGATTGTGTTTTAGAGCAAACTCTCTTAACAGTGGGCTATCTCTCTATCCCTCAGATAGACTTAAAAACTTCAATTATTCTGAGTAAGGATAATGACAAAAAAAAAAAACAATGAGAATTAGAATGGACAGAAAGCAAATTTTAAAGTTGGGTTTCATTTCCCCAGGTCTTCTTTTTTTTTTTCCTGAGATATCAATGTATTAGTTATTTAGTCATAAAATATATTGTCATTGCACATGAAATACTTATATAGGCCATGTTATGAAGATATTATTATTATTAAATATTTAGATGAAAATATAATATAAATGTAAAAAAAATCACTGGCCTCACTTTACTGTTGATCATTTATATATTGAAAGCAGGCCTTGAGCACAGGTGAACTGCCTTATTGCTCACACACTGTGAAAAAGGATGCTGTGGTGTGCCTTTCCCCCAGTGCACTCGTCCAACAGTTAGTTCAAAAGCCCTGCTATTCTCTCTCACTTGTTATATTTGTTACCTGTGAAGGTGTTTTTGAGGTGCCACAAATAAAATGTCTCCTTATAGGAAAATGAACAGAGTTCCCGACTACTGAGCAAATTAATCCAAGACTCAGAAAGTCAAAAATCTCATACTCTATCCTTATACGCCAGTCTTAGGTTATAATATCTATATGCACGTACAGTCTGAGTAGGTGTAGGTATAGGCTTAAAACTGAGAAGGGAGACTAAGAGTGGTGTTGCTAAGGAAGAGAGGGAGGCAATAGGGCACACGAGAAATAAATGATAAAAGGTTTGTGGTGGTGGAAAGGTGGGGTCCAGGGATGGAGGAGTACAAGGAAAAGAAGAATCAGCGAAGAACTGTGTTTGAAAACACCCCTGCAAGAGAACACAGCCCACTAAATCCACAGAGACTCAAGTGTCAATAATGGAGCCTGCAAGGGTAATGGCTGTTAGCTTGCTGGTTTTGTGGAACTCCCAACAGTGGTGGTAAGGGTCTGTGGTTCTCTTGCCAACTCATGGGGGTCTTTTCCTCCTACTGTATTTCCTTGCCCAGCCTTGATACGAGAGTGTTTGTTTTGTCTTATTTCATCTTGTTTTGTTGGGTTTGGTTGTTGTCTCTTGAAGGCCTTCCATTTTTGGATGGGAGATGGGTGGGAAGTGGATCCAAGAGCCAGGGGAGAAGGGAGGAGCTGGGCGGAGTGGAAGGAGGGGAAACTGTGGTCAGGATGTATTGTATCAGAGAACAATCTATTTTCAATAAACAAAATGGCAATGTGAAATGTAATAGTATGTGTACTGACTTAAAATTAATAAAATATCTTAGGCTGTTTTATCAAAATAACATATGGATATATTAATATTTCCCTTGCAAATATAGATAGATACAGATACAATAGAGTCAGTCAGAGTCCTTGAAGTCTAGGATAGGAATATTTGAATGGTCAAGGAAGGATGGGGTGAGTGACAGAATACAGGAAGCGAGGGCTACTTCCAAGCAAAGGAGCACTGAAGCAGCCTTAAACTAAGTCTTCCTTAGGCAGTTATTCTATATATTTACACACATACATATATACACAGTTTCCTAATTATTATCAGGAATTGTGAGGAAAACTAATGGACTAACAGACAACAGTATTATATTTAAAAACAAAACAAAACAAAACAAAACATTACTTTAGGGTAGAAGATGCCAAAAAGTTAAGCAAAAACTTAAGGAATAAAAAGAAAATATATCTTTAAGGCCCTGACAAAATATTCTCCATTCCTAAATTTTAAAATGAAAATGTATGCTTTGGAGAACTCACAGTGAATTTATTCATTTTAATCAGTCTGAAAATCAAGGTCCATAAGCATTATATCTTCATGTCTTTATAAATGAATAATTGTTTGTGTAGCTATGTTTCTAGGTACCTGGATCCCAGGGGAGACAGGGAGCATTTAGACATCACTGAAGGAATAAGAAAGGCACTAAAACCTTGTTATGGAAAGCTAGGTTATACAAAAGCTTTTACTGTTTACACAGATTTGTGAATTACACAGATGACTTACTACCTAGCCCTAACACATCATGTTTTTGCCAGCACAGCTCATGTTCATATAGGTTTTCAAAATGTTATTTAAAAGAATATTACACAAATTTATTTGTGTGTGCGCATGTATATGAGCATCCATGAGACACAGAACACATGTACGTAAGAAAAAAATAGGAAAAGTCTGAAAAGTCCCATACTGAATCAATAACAATCACAGTTGGTATTCAGAGGAGGAATCTAATCAGATACTGTCTTTTTTAGGTAGAGAAATTATTCATTTGCAACTTATATCTGTAAAAGTGAAAATGATTTCAAGCACAGTAGTTTGTTAAATTTACCTAATCAACTTCGCTTAACCATGTTCATCCTTTTTTCTACAGAGATTCCTCTCCAATCTTTTAAACCAGTAGTTCTCAGCTTCCCTAATGCTGCTATCCTTTAATGGGATTCCCAATGTTGTAGTGACCCCAACCATAAAATTATTTCATAGCTACTTCATAACTGTAATTTTGCCACTGTTATGAGTCATAATGTAAATATGTGTGTTTTCCAATTGTCTTAGGTGATGACCTGATGAATGGTCATTTGGCCCTTTAGGGTGACCCACAGATTGAGAACCACTGTCTTAAACTTTTGTTCTTCAAGGATTACAGATGATGTCAAATCCTCAGCCCAAGGAAATGCAAAAACATTTGTGGTCTATATTCTCCTAGAACTCACTGTCTAAGTGGTAGACAGGCAGTCAGCAGATGACAAATAATTGTACATTTTAAAAACAATTGGGAAATAACGTGAACACTATTAAGGGAAATCTCTTAGAAGAGACATTTAAACTAGGATTCAGAGACAAAGGAAAGCAAGGCTTCCTGAGTTAGAGAAATTATTAAATGGTCATTTTAGTTGATGTGTGGTTAGAGAGGGAGGGTTGGATTGCTGGGTTGGGAGTGTAGCCAAGATAAATAATGCAAATCCTTTCAGGTGTGGGAAAATTTAGATTTTATCTGAAGAATAAAGAAAAGCATAAAACACTGGGATTTGGAGAAGATGAAGGGTGTGGCTGACCCATATGTGTAGACCATCATGGTGGCTATAGTGAAGTGAATATCTGCAGTAGGTAGCAAGAGTAGAGATAAGGAACCTGGTTTGGAAGCTTTTGTAATTGTCATTTGGGGGATGATAGTGACTAACATGCTCTAGACTGGCAATAATAGACATTTTGGAGTCAGCATTATGGTACAAGAAGGAGGAGAAAGAAGAAGAGGAGGAAGGAAAAAGAGGGGTAGGAGGAAGTGGCTCAAAGGGAAAAGTGAAAAACATATGTGGGTTTTTTTTTTCTGAATTAAGAAACACAAAGAGTTGCGGGATGGCTCCGTGTGGGCAGTGCTTGCTGCACAATCACGAGGGCCTGAAATTGGGTTCCTAGGACCCATGTAGTAAGCCATGTGTTCTACAGTATGTCTTTAACCTCAGCACTACAAGGATCTGAAGCAAGCAGTTCCTGGAAAATTGCTGCTCAGCCAGTGGAGTGGAGTCGCTAAGGTCTAGATTCAGTGAGTTGTCCTTGTTGCTAAACGGCAGAAGGAAGGGAAAGAAGAACAGACAGAAAGAAAAAGAGAAATCATAAACACATAAACACTCCCCTCTCCCCAAAACGAAACCATAAAACTAAAAGAAACAACGAACCAACCAAAGTGGGGAGAAACAGGAGAAGGCGCCCAAGGTCAACCTCTGGCCTCCACATGTGTGTGCACAGGAGCGCATAGCTGCTAACACACGTGCACATAAGCTCCCCGCCCCCAAACAAACAAAACATAAAGAGCAGAGTGCCTGAAGCTTGGAACTGGAATACTTTATCCTGTGCACAGAGAAACTCTGGGCTTTAAACACACACACACATACACACACACACACACACACACACACACACAGACACACACACATATGTGTGTATGTATATATACAAATATATATTATATAAATATAACATATTTATATAACAAGGCCACTTTCCCAGACACTGTAGATGGTAAGAGTCAAATGAAGAGCGTTGAGAGCTGATGTCCTGGACTTCTCTAAAAGCATCAGAAGTAGGCAAAGAAAAAAGGGTATAAAAAGGATATTGGAGGTACAATAAGCAAAGGTTTCATGTCCATTGACCTGTAAGAGAGAAGATGGTTAAGGAAGGTCAAATGCTACTTTCAGGCTCTAAGGCTGGAAAGATTTTAATGGACTTGGGGAATTGAAAGTAGCTAGATCTCAGAGAGTAAGACATGGAGCGCTGTAAGGAGGTAAAGTCAGCGTGGCAGGCAGTAGTCTGGGGGTTCCCTATGAAGAATGACAAGGAAAGATGTTTCCCTTACAGTAGGATGACAGCTGAGACTTCCCTTTCCTGAAAAGCTATTTTGGGATGTGGGGATGTATGTCTCTCAGGTGGTTGTGTACTTCTCTACCATGCTAAAAGCCCTGGGGCCAATCCCTAGCACCACAGAAGCTATGGTAGTGGCACCCAGGCTTGGAATCTCAGCACTCCAGAAGCATAGGCAGAAGCAGAAGCAGTGGGAGTTCAAAGTCCTCCTCAGCTACCAAGAGCTCTGAAACAAGCAATGAGCTACACGAAACCCCACCTGTGCTGCACAAAGCAACTTGGGTTGCTGGATAGGTTTGGACTGCAGTGGGGAGATTAGTTAGAATCCATTGTGGTGGCTTGCAAATGAGGATGATGTCATGAGAATAAACACAGCTGGTCAGACCTGACATGCATGTGAGGCAGAACTGGTCAGTTCATTTGGATTACCCTCTTGCTCCTATACATAGTAAAGTCCAGATATTTGTTTGTTTGTTTGTTTGTTTGTTTGTTTGTTTTTTCAAAACAGGGTTTCTCTGGTTAGCCCTGGCTGTCCTGGAACTCACTCTGTAGACCAGGCTGGCCTCGAACTCAGAAATCTGCCTGCCTCTGCCTCCCAAGTGCTGGGATTACAGGCGTGTGCCACCACTGCCTGGCTTAAAGTCCAGATCTTATTGGGGAGTTCATTGTCCTCTCACTTCTTCTTTCGTATAGTATGGCTGTACTTCCCCTTTCATTTCTACAAAAAGCATTTTGATACATCTGGTGACTGCCATGCTGATTAAATTCTTCCTTCCTTTCCACACACTTAGTTGCTCTAAAATTGGTGAGTGTTGGGAATTTTGAAATGCTGTAACCCTCACCCTATGATTCACTTCATCAGACACAGTCAGAATGATAAAAAGGACTAGTTTGTCCTTCCTGAATTATTGATTTTGCTGACATAAACTACATTCAAAAATAAGCATTTCTTAAGGCGATTCATCCATAAATAGCTTATTTAAATGAAAAAAAAAAAACCCTGTCTGTTCAGCAAGTGAGTACTTATATGTCTCAAATTTTTGTTTGAATAGCCCAGGAATCCTAATGTTTCCTGTATATCTGGGAAAGAATATCTGGAGTGTTTGGAAAGAATTATTAGAAGTGGTGGGCTGGGAAGATGGCTCAGTGGGTAAAGGCACCTGCTGTCAAGCATAGTGACCTGAGTGTAATCCCAGGAAACTACATGGGCGAAGGAGAGAACCAACTCCTACAAGCATCCATTAACTTCCACACACACGGACAATCAGGAGTTCGAGGTCAGCCTTTGTTACATAGTGAGTTCAAGGCTAGCCTGGTTTATGTGTGACTCACAGAAAGGGAAAGATGAGGTGTGCAGAGAGCTTGTTTGGTTTAAAGAGTGAAATAAAGTATTTGAAAGTCACAACTTGAATCAGGGGCTAATATTCAGAATGTGGAGTTAAATAAACGAACAATAAATTACCCTGTTAAAATTGGTGATAGAAGTGAATAGATATTTCTAAAAAGAAGATTCATAAATAGCCGACAGATATATAGGAAATGCTCAAAATCTCTAATCAGAGAAATGCAAATCAAAAGTATGAGGAACTACATTGTAGTATATGCATACGCAATAAACACAAAACAAAAATTTTCACTTAATTTTAAAAAGTTGTGCCCACCAATTGGTTATCCAATACCAAATGGCTAGCCCTGAAAACATACATACAAAATAATGCTATACAGACTGAGTAGGGGCAAGTAAGGAATATATATGTATGTACATAACACACACACACACACACACACACTAACACTTAGTGAACAAATGAGGCCAAGAATTTGTAAGAGAACAAGAAGTCACCCTCTTTGAGAGGTTTTGATGAGAGGAAAGGAAAGGGAGAAATTTTGTAATTTTACTGTAATCTTGAAAAAAAAAGGTAAATCAAAGGTGTGCCCTTACTCAATGGCTAGGTAACCCTATGTCTAATGTCATGACAAGAAGTTGCACACAATAAAATAGTACAGTTCCCTAAACAAAACCTGTACAATGGCAATACCAACTATGTGCCAATACGAATGATTAATATCTCACAGGACTTGACCCAAAATTATAGGCAATTAATAGCTACTAAGTAAGGGAGAATCCATCTTCCAGGGAGGAGCTTCTTGATAAGTTATCCAATCCCAAGGGGTCATCCCTAAACTCGAATACATATGAGCACAGTGAATGGACTCAGCAGATTGTGTTTTTATCTGCATGTGTATATAGATGCATAAAAATGATAATAGAATAAGAGGCCATAAAGTTGAGAGGAAATATGGGGAGAAGACATGGGAGGAGTTAGGGGACAGTATAGGGCAAAAATGATGTGAATTCAGTACTCATGTATGACATTCTCACACTGTTTAAAATAAAATAAAAAATGTCAAGTCAAACACACAGTGACTTGGGAGACTACATTAGACACTTAGCTCCAAGGATGAGGAACTACAATCATCATCATCAGCATCACCATCATCACAATGATGATGATGATGATGATGTAGTTCTTAACTAGCACTTATAAAAAAGGCAGGCAAAGGGCATAATTAGCCAGCATGCAGAAGTAAGGATATTTGGTTCATATATCACAAAACTATGATGAGCAAGGAGTGGAGTAAAATCCTATAGCTATTGCTTTTTCATGAATGATATTTTTAGCCTCTCACTATTCTTTGCCATTTATAAAAGAATTTACTTAGAAACCATCAAAGGCTTTTCCTGATTTTTTGATAGCATACAAATCCAAAATAAGCCCAGCTATCAGAGTCAATACTTCTTGGTTTGCCCAGGAGCTTCCTGGTTGTTTTAGCTCTGAAAGTCCAACATCCTGGGAATTGACACCATTTCAAACCAGATTAGATGGTTGGTCAATGTCCTGCTTCCTTAAGCTACCTAAAGTACACCTAGTCTTACTGAGACCTCCTGTGTTTTCTAACAGTGTGAGTTTGTTTATGGATGCACCGACTGAAAACATTGTTAATTCTAGGACTTTTTTATTTTAATCTTGAGATTATAATATAATTTACACAATTTCTCCCTTTATTTCCCTCCCTCCAGATCCTCCCATTTAGCATTTAAGAGGCAGGCCTAGAGGGGAACTGGGAAAGGAAAGGAAGGAGGAACCAGAGAGGAGTGAGTGGTCAGGTTCACAGGTCACAAAGACTAGACTCAGTTTATAAAATGGTAGGTAGTCTCCAGTTTGGGCAAAGCATGGGGTGGTGGAAAGTAAACCCATATGCTTTTATGGGCAGGTAAATTGTTCCTTCATCCTTTATCACAAAGAAAGTAGAACAAAACACTAAGGAAAAGGCAGCAAGCACTAACTCACTCTTCCTTATGTAGCAAAATAACCCCTCTGTGTTATATTTATCAATTGCATCACAGTTTCTATGTGAGGGCCATTTCCAGGAAAAATGAAACCCAGTGCTGGACTAGTTAATAGTGATAATACTAGTAAGGGCAAAACTGAAGCTACAGGTTTAATCATTTACAGTTGATATCACTCATTGTTAAAGCATATATGTTGAAAGAAATAATGATGTATTGTTATGTGCCAATAAATGTTAACTATTACAGTCATGGTTTTGCTATCTTTGCTATTTAAGTTGATATAAAAGCACAAAATTGGACACATTAATAAACAATAATTTATGATTTATGGGTAAATCTCTAACTTCTCAAACTTTGAGCATTTTCTTATGGTGAAATCTTAAAAAATGTCTCCCACCCCTACCCTTTTTTTTTTTTTTTTTTGCTTTTCATACAGCTTACAGTATCTTATTATCTGAAGTCCCACTGTGCAATAAACAAAAATCCATGACTTCCAACCCTCATCTAACTGTAGATTTTTTTCTCTACCTGCCTCACTTAATTCGCTGATTTTTTGTCTACTTTACCTCCTCTATTCCTTGCTCCTTCTCACTGTCAACTCTCCCTGTCTTGTCTTCTCTTTCCTGTCCTTCATTGAGACAGGATCTCACTTTGTTGTTTAGGCTGGCATTGAACTTATGATCCTTCTGCTTCAGCCTTACACATGCTCCTGTAACCATGTATCAGTGCACCTGGCTTCGATACTAACTGTTTTTCAGTGTGATTGTTTTATTTAGTATATGTTTTGAGGTGGGCATCTTGCTATATTTCCTATTATTGTCTTCAAATTCTCTGTTCTTCAGCTTCAGCCCCCCGAGCAGTTCTGATATCAGGTGTGTATGCATGCTTCTCGGATCATTGTTTTAAGTTCAAAACGGTGCTAATGACGGACCTTTAAGAAAGTGTTGCTGGTCATGTAACTACTTCCTGATGTCTGTTCAGAGCCACATACTCATACGAGATAGTCCACATCCGTTTTGAAGCGATTTGCAGTGAATGACCCTCTGTAAATATTTTAAATTCAGCAATGGCACACTCATATTTCATACAATGTTCATCCCTACTGGACACTTGCAAAGAAAAGTTTGAGAACAGCACTACTATGTAGACACTGTACTTTACCAATACAGGAGCAACTATAAGCAGAATATGGCTGTGTATGGGCCAAAGAAACCCAGAGCACCCAGGATCTCTAAGCTTAAATGAAGAGGAAGCCATGATTTGTTTGTTTTTTTTTTTTTAAGATTAACTTTAATGCAATCATTACCAGAAAATTGTATTAATTTATTTCTACAAAAATCAGAGGATTGGTCAAAATTAAGAATGTTCACAGGAGGCTCATGAAATTGTTTTAGCTTGAAAAAGAAAGGTGCTCACCTGAAACCCTAGCAATGCCCAGAACATATTTCAAAAAGCATCAAAGTAGAGTGTTGCTGTGTTTTAAAGAACTTGGTACTGCTGAAAGATCTCTGCATCCAATTTCCCCATAGCCAGAGAAAGCGGCAGCTTGACTTCAGTGTCAGAGAACTTCCATGTTTCAGGGGTGTAACTGCTCTCTGACTAACCCGGGCTTTGTTGTTTTCTTTTACGCGTCTGAAGTCTGTTTAAATTGGTTTGTACGGCAAACACCAACAAGCACTGGATATATTTACTTAGAGGTCTTCATTGACTTTTAAAGTGCCATTCTTTTTTTTTTCCCAAAAGGAAAATCACTCTCAGAACTTCCCTTACACAGCTAATGAGGTAGATAGATGATGTAGTTGACCAAAGCCCTCATTAGGAAACCTTTCCAAGGGAAATCTTTAGTTTTGATATGAAATATTCTCCTGTGGGTTTTTAAACAGGTAACATTTCTCAGACAGTCATTTGTCTGTCTTCTTCCCTTAGCTAGACCCAAATCTTCATACACACGGTACAGATTCTCCATCCTGTAAGTCTCACTTGCTTACGATTTGCTGTTGTCTAAGAGCCCCTAATGGATCAGTTTTACGGTTTCATAGAAACATATACAAGTAACTTTCAGGAGATAATGAATCAAATTGTGAAATTTAAAATAGCACCAAAATGAAAATGCTATTTTGATGTTGATGGAAGTTAATGCACAGTATATTTAAAAGCTTCTATATAATGTATGTTGAAGAAACTAATAAAACTATGCAAACCCAAAGGCAGGAATCACTTCATTAGTTGTTCCTGTCCTTAAAACAAATTAAAAATATTGACTAAGAATAAAATAATTGCAAATAATGCCAGGCAAGGCAACTTAATGTAAAATTATAAGACTTAAATTCTTTGCCAGATCATACAGTGATTCTAGAAGGGAATATAATTTTAAGTCAAACAAAACATTAATTCTCTTAGGGAATCAATCATTACTTACCAAAATTTGCCATCTGTATCGTCTGGTTGCCCGTGTCTGGAGAATTGTAAATCACAACAGCATCGGCATTACTTCTACTTGCTATTTGAATTTTTTCAGAAAATGTGCAATTACCTCTTTCTATCAGAGCAATCCAAGGTTTATCAGTGTTGGTAAACTCAGTATTGTCATCACAAGCTTGGTAGTTACTGTTCTTAGGGATGCCCACCATTCCCATAGCGTTAGCCACTGGTGAGGCTAATCCATAGACACCACACTCACATGTTTCTGTCTTGGTGTAGTTGCTGCTTTCGTTGAAGTAAGTCACAGTCACATAGGCATTCGTTGGAAACGATGCTGTACTTTGCAGTAAAAAGGAAAAAATTACCAGGAGCTGAAGAAAACTGTACTTAATCTTCTGATTCATTGCTCGTTCATTTGTTCATAAAACTTAAGATGTCTGCAGATATTTCCAACTATCAGTCACCATTGTCCACTCATGTCCCTTCTAAACAGAAGTTTGAAATTTCAGTTGCAGGCAGGTAACTGATCTCACCTCTAGCAACATAAGCTCTGAATACATCGGCTCCTTTTCACTTTATCTACATTCCCTTCTGCTGGTCCCTCCTCCAACTGTACACACACACACACACACACACACACACACAGACACACCTTAGCCAAACTATATTAGTAATAAATAGCAACACTATGAACTTTATTCCACAAATCAGTTTATCAGGATTGGATGACTTCCTGCAGTGAATTTTTTTTCTTCTGTTCCAGCTAATGCACTTTCATAAACACGGAGTGGATTGGAATGAGGAACAGGACTCTTGGGAATCCCACGTGACAAGGCTGAAAGTCACCTCTCGGAATATTTAAAACACAAAACTGGTTTTCCAAGCCCTGCTGAAATATGCTATCAACCAGTTGAGCTGGGAATAAGTTAAAATCCCTACTTTTAATTGCTATGCCCCTAGTAAAAACATTTTACTACCATTTCCTCTCCAATTTTCTTTGTGAATTATTTTCTAAGGAGGTTCCCCCAAGGAATAGCTTCTATTATTCAATCCAAGTAAACATACCTCTGTAGTTCATGATCTCTTTTGAGTTCCTTGCCCCCAGTAGACAACCAAATATTTGTTCATTGTTATCTACAGGCTGCTGGGTTCCATTATTTCTCTTCAGGGTTTATACTCTGGAAAGGACTATTCAAGCCTTAATTTTAAACACAGAAAGCTTTTACATTTCCCCCCAAAGATATAGTAATTTTATTTCACTGCCTTCTTTGTTTTACAGTTTTAAATTGGGACTAGAGTAGATAGTGGCAGCAGTTGCTAGAAGGTCAAAGGGTCTGTGCAACTTGCTGTGATGGGGAGATTACAATGTGTGCTGAAGGCTGCAGAAGGAATTAATGAGCAGACAACAAGACAAACAAATATCAGAAGTCTCATGGGGCCAAGAGTTAGTGATCAATTCAAACAGATATCAGGCTATTGGAGGAAGCAGAAAGCTACCAGGTCAAAAGGAAACCAGTTACACTGGCAGTTCAAAATCCTAAGCAAGGAGTCAGGAAGACTGGGGAAATCCAGGGAATAGCCCAACAACAGTAAGGAGGAAATACTGTTGGTGGACAGGAGTAACAAAAGTCCTTCATTTTACTTTTTTGTCTTTTCTTTATAATTATTACTACTTTTCTTAAATAATACAATTATTAATAGCTACAACCTAACTGAAAAATGTCAAGGTCTCATGTCTTGTGTCCTATGTAAACACAAGCTGTTCATGATTTCTCTTTGAATACTACCATTTTGATGTAAAGACAAAGAAAAGCCTGAAAAACTACTAATGTTACTGTGTTATTGCCCTAAACTAATTTCTGATGGACAATGTCACTAAACTCTTAGGTTAAATTTCTCTGGAGAAAGAAGACTTAGGCTGTCAACATTTCATCAATAGGGCAGAACCTGAGTTACTACCCCACCGTGGTTGTTGGGTACTGAGAAAGCAGCGCGTGCTCTTGTAAATCACCTCCATCCATGCTCATTTGAACAATCTGAGTTCAGTGTGTTACATCCAAAATAAGGCACAAAAGTTGAAGGGGGACTTCTTAGAAAGAAGGAAGGCTGAGTGTGGGTCATGGGGGATGGAAATTACTAAAAATTATAATTTTACCAAAAGTATGCACACATGTATGTGTAAGCCATTGCAATAAAAAGAAGTAGTATTGGCAGTTCCTAAGAAAACTGGACATGACACTTCTGGAGGACCCGCTATACCTCTCCTGGGCATATACCCAGAGGATTCCCCAGCATGCAATAAGGACACATGCTCCACTATGTTCATAGCAGCCCTATTTGTAGTAGCCAGAAGCTGGAAAGAACCCAGATATCCCTCAATGGAGGAATGGATACAGAAAATATGGTATATTTACACAATGGAGTACTATTCAGCAATTAAAAACAATGAATTCATGAATTTTTTAGGCAAATGGTTGGAACTGGAAAATGTCATCCTAAGCGAGGTAACACAATCACAAAAGAATACACATGGAATGCAATCACTGATAAGTGGATATTAATTAGCCCTGAAACTCTGAATACTGAAGATACAATTAGCATATCAAATGATTTCCATGAAGAAGGAAGAAGAGGGCCCTAATCCTGGAAAGGCTTGATCCAGCATAGTAGGGGAGTACCAGGACAGAGAAAAGGGAGGGGGAAAGATAGGAGAATGGATGGAGAGAAGAGGACTTATGGGACATATGGGGAGGGGGGCTGGGAAAGGGGAAAGCTTTTGGATTGTAAACAAAGAATACAGAAAATAAAAAAAAAAGATTTTAATGCTTATTTTTCATGATAGTGAGCTATAATACCTGGTATTTAAATAAAGAACACAAGATGTTCCTAACAGAAAACCACATTTTCAGAAACATATGGATATAAGTCAATGAAATTTTCAGTGTTATAACAATCATACTAACAAAACAAAGGACTCATAGAATTTTCTGGGTCCATTAGTTTGCAAATGTTACAAATAAGGAAACTGAGGTCAACCTGTTTAAATAGATTTTCCCAAGATCCCACAAGAGACTTAGGAACAGAGCACTGGCTGGATTTAAAGCTCCTTATTCACACACACACACACACACACACACACACACACACACACACACACATATGGGGGGAGAGATACAGAGAGAGAGATGGGGACAGAGAGACAGAGAGACAGGGATAGAGAAACAGAAACAAAGAAACAGAGAAACAGAAACAGAAGAAACAGAGAGAGGGGCAGAGAGACAGGAACAGAGACAGGGACAGAAAGACAGAGAAGAGACAGAGAGAGATAGAGACAGAGACAGGGACAGGGACAGAAAAACAGAAGAGACAAAGAGACAGAATATAAAGGCAAGTAGAAAGTTCAGGCTAGAGGTATTCATTATAATAATATAAGAATGAATGACAGATTTTTCTTGGTGGGGTTTTCTTCTCGCTCTTTGTGTAGACTTTACACAAACTCAAATATAATCTCAAATCAGTGAAACCATCACACAAACTCCATATGTAATTTTTACCTATTTTCAAACATTTTCCCCAAATGTGCTTTACTAAAACTAGCTCATCACCTAAACAAGAAAGTCTAGTTAATATGCATTTCACCTCTCATCAATTCATCTACATAATCTTTGGTACTCATGCTTATGAGAGAAAGAATGCACCTGAAAAGACAATCAGCAAAACAGAGAACTACAAATCACAAAATGAGTTCAGAAATAACAGCATGTAAAAACAAACAAAAATAAATGACACCTAAGGATGGAAGAATGTCTCTGCTAACTACACATCTAACAGAGCATCAATATTTAAGATAAAGAACTTCAAATTAAACACTGAATTGCCAAATCAACTAACCCATGCATTATTTAATGATCTAGATATGTCAAAATAAGACACAGGAATGGCAAATAAATGCTCAAAATTTTTTGACCAACCTCAGCCATCAAGAAAATGTAAATTAAAACTATTGAGAAATTCCAGCTCGCCCAGCTCTAATGGCTACCTTCAAGAAGACAAAGAATACTGGCAAGGATGTAAAGTAAGTGGAACCTTTACTTAGTAGTAGTAAGAATGTAAAACTTGTGTGGCCAGTATGGAAACAAGTATTGCCTTCTCAAAGCAATAAAAATAGAATGATCATGACCCAGATATACCACTCTAGGGGATACAGGCAAAGTATTTTAAGTCCTCATACTAAAAGATACTTGCACAACCAGGCTTAGTACTGCACTATTCATAGTAGCCAGCAAATGGAACCATCCTAGGTATCTTTTAATAGATGAATGAATAAAGAAAATGTGGTACATACATACAAAAAATTTTACACAGCCATGGAGAAAAATGAAATTCTGACACTTTCCGGAAAATGAGTGCACCTGGAAAGTATTATTATACAAATGTAGTACATGCAGAAAAATGCCTCGATTATTCTTACATGCATAACCTATATTTAAAAGTGTGTGTGTGTGTGTGTGTGTATAGGTTATGAAACTGAAAGGGAATCAAGGACGACATCTTAAGGGAGGTAGAATTGAGGAATAATGGAGGACATAACAAAGAAGAGAGGACAATGCTAAGGAATTAGCAGGAAGGTAGCAGGAGGTAGAAGGAAGAGCAGTGGGGGGAGGGAAGGAGTGAGAACAAATGAGAAAATGTTACAAGGAAACCCATGACTTTGCATGCTCAACTAAAGATCAATTTAAAAGGAAAGATATGAATTGGTTATACCTGTTAGTCCATAACAAATAATACTGGTCATCATCACCAAATATGAATTTCAAAGTTCTTTAAAACCCTTTTCTAAGTATTGAGCAAAATGTATTACGATCAATCCAACAAAAAATTAAAATACATATTTGGTAGAGGGCTGGAGAGATTATCTCGATATGAAGAGTGATCACTGTGACTCCAATCTAAGAAATCTGACATTCTCTTCCAGAGTCTACATGTGCAGGTTCCTTTACTAACATGTGCCCATAACCTCCTCCACCCCCCATATAATTAAAAAATGAAAATAAAGTATAAATATATATTTGGCAGATAGCATGTTTTCAAATTAGTACTTTAATATCGTACCCAAGTATTTTAATGTCTCCCTTTCATGTGCTATTCAAAAATTAGAAATTTTGGTGAGACTGTGGTCCTTAAGTACATAGTATTTTGCCATTTATCAACTGTTTCTTGGAAGACGGCCTCAGGTGAGTATATTTGAAATTAATATTCTCCTGATGGCAGTTTTCTACTTTCCTTAGGAAACAGCCACAGTAAATATGTACCTTCTGCAACAACCCAAAGTGGGGACAGGGATGTTTAACTCTGAATTTATACAGATGTCTTACTAGAATATAAATGTATTAATTTAAAAAATTATGCTATTTTATGTGTATTGGTGTTTGCCCACATATATGTACGTGTATGCCTACTATCTACAGAGATCAGAAGATGAGGGAAGATGCTCTGGAACTAGATTTACAGAGGATTGTCAATCAACTTGAGGGTGCTGGGACCCAAACCCAGGACTTCTGTAACAGTCACAAGTGTTCCCAGCCACAAAGTCACTTCTCCAGCCCTAGCCCTTGGTATATAAATTTCTAAGAGAAGTTGTTTAATGGGGTTCTGGGGGGGCACCTGCTCAGAGGAGAAGGGGAGGGAGTATGGGGAAGGGTTGTGAGAGGGGGTGAATGGAAGGGGGGCACTGAGTGGGGTGTAAAGTGAATAAGTAAAAAAAATTAAAAAGAAAAAAACTAAAAAAAATTGCAAAAGTTATTTTCCATTCAATATAAGAACAGAAATCATACTTGTGCACAGTTTCTATATCTTTGCCTGTTGTTTTCAGTTAACTTTTTCCCATTATGGATATGGCACTAATATCAAATTTTCCTTTTAAAATTGTAATAAGTTAACCCAAAGCCCCAAATTCCATTTGAAAACAACAGTATTCAAACTTGTGTGTGAAAATCATCTTGGATCACTTTCAAGCACATATAAAGCCTTTTCATATAGAGGACACAAAATGAACTATGTTCAAAATGAGACAGAAGACCAAAAGAGTTACTGCATTTTATCAAATTTAATAACACTCTGAAACTATTAACACAAAAAATTCACAGTTTTAATTAACCATTCAATACAGTTACAAAGAAACCTGAACACCTTTATAAACAAAATACAGTACACCTTTAAGTTCTTAGGCTGCCTACCACATTAAAACTGTATAGCACGTGACATCACAAATTTATAGGGTTATAAGGAAATATTGTTTCCTTATACATTTCCTTATACCTCAAGTACAATCAGATTCATCTTGATAATTGTTTTGGTTTATTTAGCTAGCCACTTGGGTGTCAGACACAGGTCTTCACAAATGTAGAGTGACCATTTATCTTTGAAACACAGTATAACAAGTAGAAGACCAGACTGAAACAAATTCCCTTAGTTACTTTTCTTTACTTTTAATACAAGCACTTCAGATATTAATGTGAGATAAAATTTCACAGTCTAAAATCACATTGCATATACTGAAATTACCAACGAACACAGTAAGAATGTAGATATCCTATAGCTTCTGAATTTAACATTACAGACTGGTTTTAATGCCTTAAAACTTCAAGGCATTGGAAATCACAATAAAAGGTTGAAATTTTTCGTGACAGTACAGCATATTCACTTAGGAGCAAATGCAGGGACTGGAGGCAATTGGATCATTACAATCCATGTGTGTGGACATGATAGGAACTACCCTGCTTACAAGAAATGTAGGTGGTCACTTTAGGGGAACGATAACTTAGTCTTAGAAATTGTAATGCAAGATTTATTACTGTATGTGAATAAAATCAGGGAGGTCTTAAATTTTATAAGCCAAGATACCTTGTACTGAGATGTTGGAATACAAATAACACTTTGCAAAATGAACTGTAAAACATAAATTGTTACAAGTTAAGATAATAGTCACATACAAGTGAAGTAATCTTTGACACATAAAATTGACTTGAGTTTTTTTTTTCAATAATGAATCTAATATGTAGTGAGCGCTCCAAATACAAGACAGACTGAAAACCACTTAACTTTCCAGGTCATGTAGTATTCTGATGAAACTACCAAGAAAATAACAAATTCTCTCTAAACAGTATACTATATATAACCTGTAATTATTTTGTCTACAATTCTTTAAGAAGCCTATTCTGGAGTATAAATTTTCTGCAAACAGACTTCCACTTTATTGTTACCCAAATTACAGATATCCAAGATAGCGATGATGTGGGCTCTATCCAGGTCAGCTGCTGCCTTTACAATATCACCTAAAAGTGCAAAAACAGATAGTAAGGACTGTAAAATAGTTAAATATTTACTTTAGAATCAAACAAACTGATGATTGTTTCCCTTACAATATTAATGGCATCCTTAAACTTTGTAATTAATCACATGCATTTACCAAATTTCTCCAGACAGAGAACATGCCAATAGACACAGTCACTAATGTTCTTATACACATCTCTGAGGATATTTGGTTTCCTTTCTTTTTATGGGTGAAGTAAAGCAAATCTGTGTATTTTAAAGGTCACAAACCAACATTTTAGGTTTTAAAGAAGCACAAAGATGACTGGTTTTATCTTTATAGGAAATTATTATTTTGAAATAAATCTACAAAGACAAAACAAACCATCAATGTATCTTATATATTTTGATTTAATTTATATGCATGTTTATAGGTAAATATGCATGTTACTCGGTATTCTTTCAAAGTGTACTTTTATAGAACTCACGCAGCTTTGTACATTCTCATGAACTTTTATGAAAAAAAGGTATTACTGAAAAAGGCATAGCAGGAGATTCCAGATCTCTGTCTTTCTAAGCATGCATAGTATATAATTTGGCAAAGTTTTCAGAGTCAATATATACCAAACTGCAGAACTTAGACAAATATTTAGAACAATCAGGACAAATATTCACAAAGAAAGAAATTGTTATCTTATGCTCTGAATGTATTTGGGAGCATTAAACTGCCTACTTACCACCATTCACACTCTAGAGCAGAACAGTTCGTAAGCAGAACAGTTCTCATCCCTGGATGAGTTTGCTAGACTAAAGGGACCATTGCAAGATTTATCCTCATTGCTGCCATTGTGGTTTGCTCTATCTGACAGCTACCTCAATGACAGACTTAGAGCTTGCTTTTGGTCTACCCAGTTTCGTGCAATCTCATAGGTGTGGTGGCCTCTCAACAGAGGATTTTCTTAAAAGCATGCAATATAAAGCATTGGTGATACAAGTGCAGTTAGAACGAGCAATATACTGAAAATCCAGGGTTTCAAGAAGTTGAGAAGTGAGATATGTAAGGGAACACGTTCCTTTAAATGATCTTATGTAAGAAGACCATACACACACCCAGGGGTTTCCCACATGGCCAGAGAAGGCCTCAGAAGACTGTGATCATCCACTTGTGGCAGCCTTTAGGAAGAAGTAAAGTCCAAGGCAGCATTACAAATGGCCTAGTTACACGATGAAGTATTGTGACAGAGAGCCAATTTGAAAAACGTAGGAGAAATAGTTTGCTTTGCTTTCTTCCATTTTTTTTTTGACTCTCATATTTTAATGAAGCTATCGAAACACTAGGCAACTACTATTAAGCTAAATGGATAACAGGGATCAGTGGTAATCGTTTTAAATACAAAATAATAAAAACATTGAGAAGTAACAATCACAGTTACATGGTGACCTAAACTGCACGTATGGCATCGTGGTGCATACTTTTCACTTGTTATGCTATGGATACTAAAGTCCAGGGACTTCGCTTGCTTTTGTTTTTGTTTCATTAATTAAAGCACACAACATGCCAAAGAGAACCAAATGAGCCTTTGATGGGATATAGAAAAGCCCAAGTTTCAATATCTCAACAGCCTCGTCTGTTAGACATATATATATATATATATATATATATATATATATATAAAAGCCCTAATGAATGAATTGAATTCTTGAACAAGCAATGAATGTGGCCAATAATTGGTAATATTGTATAACTATCTTCTTTAAGTGTGAAGGACATTAATCCTGATACTTTGAAAATTTTCTAAGATCTTTATATTTGATGCTAACTGAAACAAACCAAAGCTATCATATAGTGACTTTTAAAATTGATTTACATACCATCTATAACATAAAACTGAACAGTTCTCTCTGGCTGATTTTGTCAGTTATGCTATACTTTGAGTAAATGACAAGTTACTCTCAAATTTACATGTCTAGTATGTATATCATAGACTGTCTTGCAGATGAAATAGATATGAAGCTCTTAGAATGGTGGCTAACACACAGAAGCTACTAATATAGCAGCATTAAGTTTTTTTTTTATTTAAGAAAGCCCTTCTATAATAAAATTAAGATATTAATTATGTCACAGAAGTCTTTTGGAAAAAGACTATAGGATTTTACTTATATAAAATGAACTTTTGTAAATTTTCATGAAATTGTTAGAATTACATATTTTAGGAAAATACATGTATAAAGTAGATGTGACAAATGAAGCCCCGCATATTCCCAGTGCTCCTTATTCTTGGTCACAGGGGAAGAGAAAGTATCCTAGTCTTTGTAGTTTACTGGCATCATGTTAACAGTTCTGGCAAATGGGAATATGATTTGGAGTGATACATCATTTCTTGTCCAAAGTAAATAAAAATGAATTTGTCCTCCATTTTTTCTTTGCCTTCACATCTCTAGAAGCCCATTTCCCCCTGCTGTGTTAGCAACAAGAAGGAAGCAAGCAGGGCTCATAAGAAGGGAGTTGCTAACTGATTGCACAACACTTGAGCAAGAAAGAAGCTGTAATTGTGCTCAGTCACTGTGACTTAGAGCTGCTTTGTAACTGCAGCACAGTTCAACCTACAATATAATGCAGTGCAGTAATTCTTGTCTTTGAAATCAATATGGGAAACCCTGACTACCCAGAGGATCAATGTTTTCTAAATACATGAAAATTATGTATTACACTATAGATATGTTCAGTAGACACATTAACATAATATTTTCAAGTGGATATATATATATCCAACTTCATTATTAAAATGATAATAGCAAGGTTTGTTAAATGATGTGTGATAAATGGTTAATCATTTGTAAAATATATGCAAAATTGTGACTTTACCCTCTACATGAATTCTAAATGGATTAAAATTTTAGACTGTAAGAACAAAGTCATATTAATGATAACTTATTCCATTAAAAATTAAGAGATGAGCAAAGTACTTGAATAAAAAGTTCTCCTGAGCTATATATGTGCCCCATATGTACATGAAAAGATGCTCAAATCATTGGTTATAGGGAGAAATGCAGAACTAAACTCACAAGAGTACCCCTTCCTATACACTCATACAGCTCTATACAAAACAGAACACAACAAAGGATTAGGGCTCGTGGGGAAAGTCTGATCACTTGAGTCTGATCCCTGGAATCCACAAAGTAGGAGAAAACTAAGTCTTCTTCTGACCTCCACTTATACACCATGGCACAGATGCATGTGCTCATACATACATTTAAAAATAAATGTGTAATTGTTTAAAAGTTAAACAAGACAATA
Source organism: Apodemus sylvaticus (assembly GCF_947179515.1). Classification (NCBI taxonomy): domain Eukaryota; kingdom Metazoa; phylum Chordata; class Mammalia; order Rodentia; family Muridae; genus Apodemus; species Apodemus sylvaticus. The sequence continues at coordinate 101,217,149 of NC_067495.1, read as the reverse complement.
AGAAGTGAACAAATGTTGTAAGGCTGTGGAGAAACTAGAATCTTCATACATGGCTCATTGGATATGTGAAATATAGTATACTTGCAATGGAAAACAGCTTGGCCTGTTCCTCAAAAACTTACACAGAAGAATACCATTTAAAATCTGCAACTGACAGAGGTTGGGAGGTAGAGCGCATCTCCAGAAGGAGAAAGAGACTTGGGGTAGAGAGCCACCCAAGAATAAATGGGGGGGGGTGTTCTTAGCTGTGACTCGCAGTATTGGGATATAGACCTCGGAGAGGCCACCTCCTGTAGCCAGGTAGGAATCCCAATAAAGTGATGGGGATTCCAATCCACCCACAAGCTTTCAACCCGAAATTTATCCTGTCTACAAGAAATTCAGTGATGGGGGATGGAGCAGAGATCGAGGGAAAGGCCAACCAATAACTTGAGACCCAACCCAATCAATCCCTGACACTATTAATGATACTCTGTTGTGCTTGCAGACAGGAGCCTAGCATGGCTGTCCTCTGAGAGGCTCCACTCAGCAGCTGACTCAGACAGATGCAGACACCCACAGCCAAACAGTGGGTGGAGCTTAGGGGACTCTTATGGAAGAATAGGAGGAAGGATTGCTGGCCCTCAAGGGGATAGAAACTCCACAGGAATACCCACAGAGTCCACTAGCCCAGAACCTTGGGGCTCGCAGAGTCTGAACCACCAACCAAATATCATACATGGGCTGGACCTAGTCCTCTCCATGCATATGTATCAGATGTGCAGTTTGGTCTTCATGTGGGTCCCAAACAACTGGAGTGGGGACTATCACAAATTCTGTTGTCTGTACAAGGGATATGTTCTTCTAGCTGGGCTGCCTTGTCTGTCCTTAGTGGGAGAAGATGCACCTAGTCTCACAGACACTTGACATGTCAGGATAGGGTGAAATCCAGGGGTTCATGGGCTCAGAGGAGAAGGAGATAGGGGATAGGGGATGGGGGGTGGGGGGAAGGACTTGGGGGCGGGAAGTTAGCAGGATGTAAAGTAAATGAGTAAAAAGAAATTTAAAAGAATAAATCAGTAATTCTATTTTGAGGTATTTATATGTACCTGAAGAACTAAAAACATGGATCCAAAGACATGGCTGTATATATATATATATATATATATATATATATATATATATATATATATATATATATATATATAATTATTTACAATATTCAAAGTTGGAGATAAGCTAAATTTCTAGAAATTTAATAGATGAATGGATAAACAACATGTGAAATATTATAGAATGAGAAAGCATTCAGCCATAAAAAGAATGAAATGCTGATACATATTTTAACATGGATGAAGCCTGAAAATGTTATATTAAGGCAAATAAAACAGATATATTAGGGCAAATATTGTATGATTTCATTTGGATGAAATATCTATAATATGAAAATGCATAGAGAAAGTGGAATAGTTACCAAGGGGTAGAGAGAAGAGGAAATGTGAACTACTGCTAAAGTTTCTGGCATTTGATCATAATAAAAATATATATGTGAAGAAAAAGAAGACTATTAAAAATTACCTCCAAACCAATGAATTGGTATATGTATGAACATGTGCATATGTGTGAATGTGTCTGTAGAGGCTAGATGTCAACCCAAGGTGTCATTCCTCTTGAGCCAAAAATATATTGTGAGGTTCTCTCAATGGGGCCTGGTACTTGCTGATTAGGTTAGACTCTACAGCCACGAAGCATCCAGGGATCTGCCTGTGTCTGCCTCTGTCACCAAGCCCATAGTTTAGATAGATGCTAGTGATCTGAACTCAAGTTCTCATGCTTGTAGAGCAAGAACTTTACAGATGAGCCATCTCCCTGGGCCGACGGTGTAGTTTTATGCTTTGGAACCAGTGATACCTTTGAATATGACATAAACTGAAGAGCCACAAATCATGATATTCTTAATTACTTAAGAGTAAAATTACAGCTGGGCAGTGGTGGCACACGCCTGTAATCCCAGCACTCTGGGAGGTAGAGTTCGAGGCCAGCCTGGTTTACAGTGTGAGTTCCAGGACAGCCAGGGCTATACAGAGAAACCCTGTCTCGAAAAAAAAAAAAATTACTTACTTACCAAGGCAGTCCTCCCTTTGAATAAATGTCAAACTGGGTAAAAAGTAATTTTAATATATAATGAAGGGTATTTTTTAAAGTATTTTAATACACAATGAAGGGTATTTTTCAACATGAAAAGACAACCCCAGTTAATAATAAGATGAATAACATTCACAGGAAAACATTTTTTAAAATGCTAGCAAGTGAAGTTTCTAGAAAAGACAAAAATAAACAATTGGCTAACAAGAAATTTTAGATTTTAAGAAAATAAAGACATTTTGTGCTACTGGGATGGTTTTTTGGGCAAAATGCTTGCTCTCAAGTCTGCTCCCTTGTGTTTTCTCCTAGAACCAAAAGGTAGAAGGAGAGATCTGGCTCCTGCAAGTTGTCTTTTGGCTTCCGCCTACTGCCATAAGTCCCTTACAAATAAATCAATGTGTCAAAAATAACCAAGAAGAATACAGTAAAATAATATGTTACTTTTGGCCCAAGGGTTGGAAAAATATCAGCAAGCCCAGTAATACCTAGGGTTCACACCTTGTTTTGGTGTCAATTAAATTAATATAGCCATTTGGAGGACAACTTTACAATATTTATTACAGTTTTCAGTGGTTTTATCTTTTGAGTCACTGACTTCTTGGTATTAATGTTACAGATGTAATTGTATAATTATACAAAGATTTCACATCTACATTCTCTCTTTCTCTCTCTCTCTCTCTCTCTCTCTCTCTCTCTCTCTCTCTCACACACACACACACACACACACACACAAACACAAACACATACACACACATGTAGACCTGCATACTTGTTGCAGTATTATTTGGTAACAGAAAAATCATTTGAAAACAAACTGTTTATTGAGACAAAATCTCTAGAACTGTCTGGCCTAAAATTAAATTTGCCTTACAGACAGGCTGGCCTCAAACTCACAGAGATCCTCAGACCTTACTTAGCCTTCTGAGTTTTGGGTAAAAGGTATTAGCCAACATGCCTTGGCTGGCCAGAACCGGTCTTAAACACTCTCTATTAGGGGACCATTAAAGCAAATTCTGGTATAGTCACATAGTGGAGTATATTGCTGTTTCTGAAAATGAAATAGCTCTTGCTATGCAAGTACGAAAAATGTCCAAGCTGTGTTATAGGGGGGAAAGCTGATTATAAAACTATGTCTATAGAATATAATTTATATGCGTTTCTTTGATAGGAAATTATGATTAGTATATGCTTTTGTATAAAAACATGTTATAAATAAGAAAGGTTGGACCTGGGAAGACCTGAAGGGAAATTTCACTTCTACCCAGGAGTTTTCTGTAGTTGTTAAAAATTTAAATGATTCATGTGCATAGCTTTTGTGCTTAAAAAGAAAATGGTTTATAATGTTTAAAAGATGACACCAGTGTTATCCCATGAACCAAGGACTGTTTTATATCACCAAGCCTATTTTGATCTCTCATGATAGAATTGTAAAAGTAATAGAAAAGTTTGGAATCAAGCACACTTTCTGATTCAAGTTATAGCGCTGTTATTCATGCTGCTGAGACACCGGATTTCAGTGTACTTTACTTGTAAATAGGGGATAGCAGGGTTCATGTTGACAGGGTCTCTATGAGGATTAGTTGATAGGCTAGGCATAGTGATCAGTACAGAGTTAATGATGTCATTATTATTACTGCTATATCATAAAAATGAGCTATTCCACTGACAATGAATCATTTTGCTTTTAGTTACTACCTTGATTTTCTCCTTTAGTGATTTGTGTCCTTCATGTCCAAATATTAACCACTTGGCAGACTGGTACCAGGTATTTCTCATGTCATTAGCATGCTAATGGTGCCCAGAAGAATACTCCCATTAGCAATGAGCAGATAAGTGGGAACTCTGACCTACAATTGTATAAGAACTGCGTATGCATATACCAGAAAGCATGTGACAGGGTAGATAAGATATGAAAGAAAAATATGAGTACAGAAATTTTTCAACTAGTTAAGACATTTAGGACCACCGAGAGCCCAAGGAGTTGTGATAACAGGACATGATATCGCAAGCTAATTAACAAATCATCTCTAAATGGAAAATTTATGAATCTCATAAAATTAGATACTCAAACTCAGTTTGCACATTGAGGAATGCCAAGTCATATCATCAGGGAGCTCCCATAAGACATGCTCAAAAATTGAGATTCTAGAGCTTCATTGGCTTAGAGGGACCCACCAAAAACTTGCAATAAATGGTTTTCTTTGCAGTAAAGGCCATCCAGAGACTGCCCCACCTGGGGATCCATCCCATATACAGTCACCAAACCCAGACACTACTGTGGATACCAAGAAGTGCTTGCTGACAGGAACCTGATACAGCTGTCTCCTGAGAGGCTCTGCCAGTGCATGACAAATACAGAGGTCGATGCTCTCAGCCAACCATTGGACTGAGCACAAGGTTCCTGGTGGAGGAGCTAGAGAAAGGAGCTGAAGGGGTTTGCAGCCTCATAGGAAGAACAACAATATGAACCAACCAGTACCCCAGGGCTCTCAGGGATTAAACCATCAACCAAAGAGTACACATGGATGGGCCCATGGCTCCAGATGCATAGGCAGCAGAGGATGGCCTTGTTGGACATCAAAGGGAGGAGAGGGCCTTGATTCTGGGAAGGCTCAATGCTCCAGTATAGGGGAATACCAGGACAGGGGAGCAGGAGTGAGTGGGTTGGTGAGCAGGGGAAGGGGGAAGGGATAGGGGGTTTTGGGAGGGGAAATGAGGAAAGGGGATAACATTTGAAATGTAAATAAAGAAAATATTTAATAAAAAACTAAAAAACCCACTCTTTCAAATGGATTATCTTGTTGGACTCAATGAAAATGACAAGAAGCTTTATCACTTGGGCAAGGAATAGAGACAACAGAATGGACAAGACACCTATAACTGCAGAGTTAAGTTTCGAGGTATAGAATGGAAAAAGTTGATATTTTTATGAAGCAACATAAACAGCTGAAGAGTTGCACTGTTGGGATCACATATACTCTTAGTCATCCTGAAGGAATAGAATCAATAGCACTTGAATAACCAAACATTGATGAGAAAACAATTATACTGTAGTACCTTACTAAGGATTTATAACCCGAGGCAATCATCCAGGAAAGGATAAAGGATAAAAGGGAAGCTTTACACTACTCCATGCACATACTCTGTCAGTCTGATAAAGTGATTACAATCACAAAATATTCTTTATGTCTCACTGGAATGGAAACAAGCTATTTAATTTACTTAAAAGCCACAGTAAAGATTAAATTATAAGGGGTACGCATATCAAATGACTTAAGGCAAAATAAAAATGTTGCCAGTAGGAAAAGGTTAGGGTCTGTACTGGCTGGTTTTGTGTGTCAACTTGACACAGGCTGGAGTTATCACAGAGAAAGGAGCCTCCCTTGAGAAAATGTCTCCATGAGATCCAACTGTGGGGTATTTTCTCAATTAGTGATCAAGTGAGGAGGACCACTTATGTGTAGTGCCATCTCTGGGCTGGTATTCTTGGGTTCTATGAGAGAGCAGGCTGAGCAAGCCAGGGGAAGCAAGCCAGTAAGAAACATCCCTCCATGGCTTCTGCATCAGCTCCTGCTTCCTGACCTGCTTGAGTTCCAGTCCTGACTTCCTTTGGTGATGAACAGCTGTGTGGAAGTGTAAGTGGAATAAACCTTTTCCTCCCCAACTTGCTTCTTGGTCATGATGTTTGTACAGGAATAGAAACCCTGACTAAGACAGGGTCATTTATAGAATTTTTTAAAAGTAAACAAAAAGAACAGTCACCTGCAACTGCCTTGGGATCTCGCAACCTTCCACTGACAGGTGCTTCTGGTGGATACACACAGCTGTAATTCATGCAGGTCAAAAATGTGTCTATTTGAGATGTTTGAACATCTTCTGGGGAATACATAGGTAGAAATGCAACATCAATTGCAATCTCCTGGTTCAAACCTGTAAGAGAAAGGCCACATGTTATTAAATGTTCAGAGGCTTAACATATTTTGCTACTTTGAGTTTCCTGTTTTGATCCTACCTAACATGCACCAAATAGTTTGAGCCCTGTGAAAACCTGTTGACATACTGGGAACTAAACTCAATTGCATGATGAGTTCTATTTATTTTATTTCTGTATTATGTTAAACCATTAAAGAGAAGAACTTATGGGTTATAAAATCACATGATGAAATACACTCATTTATAGATTTATTTAACCATGCATCATTGTTATAAGTGATTATATATAAGGTCAAGGTGGGAATCAATTATCTCTAATGTATTTTCCTATCTTTAGAAAATAAATAGAGTTGAAGATTAAAACTCATTTGCAACCACATTAATTATATAATAACTTTACATGGTATATTTAGATTTGAATTTTGTTTGAATTTAAAATCCCACCATTCCAATATTCAATATTTGTTTTCTCTGAAACAAAAAGTGGTTGAGAGATTCAGGAAGCCTATTTTGTTTTAAAGATTTATTTCATATATGTGGTTATACTGTTGCTGTCTTCAGACACAGCAGAAGATGAAATCAGATGATCATTACAGAGGGTTGTGAGCCACTGTGTGGTTGCTGGGAATTGAACTCAGGACCTCTGGAAGAGCAGTCAGTGCTCACAACCACTGAGCCATCTCTCCAGTCCAGGAAACCTGATTTTCAATCATGGTCTTCTTTGTACTCAGTCTGAGTGTGAGACTTGAAGGTATGTAAGTTTCCTTTAGCTCTAAAATCAAATATGCAATCAAATAAATAAAAGAATGCCCTTTCTTCATGCCAGAAAACTCAGGGAAAATTACTGCCAAATGGTGGGAAATTGGTTATCTCTATGGATCTAGTGATACCTACATTCTATCCTTCTTTTAAAATCCATAAAAGGCTCATATTTTATGTCTAAACCATCTTTGAAGACAGGTAAGATAACATTTATATAAAAATAGCACACTTTTAACATTGATTCAATCTGCTGAGCAGTGTGACGAATTTGTGTTCTTTCTGCCCTATTCTTGCTTTTAGCTGACTCATAGCCAAAGCTAATAAAAAGTGACAACTACATATGAGTCAGCTGAGACGTAGAGTCAATCTGTTTCAATCAATCTGTAGAGTGCTAAAGGAAGAAAAACATTCAGTCCTGTGTTTCTCTATGACTCTTTGTTTCTATGGTTACTTTATGTGACGTATAGGGAAATCTTGGCTTGACATTTGTTTCCTGGATATGAAACTAAATTTGATAAAGTACCTGAAGAAATCACACACCACAGTCTAGTGAAGACCATCTGAAAATTAAATCTCTCACTGTCAGTGGATATTTATATGTTTTGCTGCATTCATATTTACATGTGAGAGAACAGGAAAGAAGAGGCCGAGGGGATAATGGTAAAAAAAGAGTTGCTAGACAAAATTTAGGGCCATTAGCATTGACACTATAGAGACAAAAGATCAACAGACAGTAGTCAGTTTAGTCATGGGTAAAGGAAGGCTCTATTAGTTCCCACACTCATATCCCCCAATTTTCCAAGGACTTGTCAGTGCTGCAAAACCTACAATATGAACTTTATTTATATTATATCAGAATTAGTGTTCTCTTCATTTAGTTTGAGCCAAACAGAAATTCCCCCCTTGGACTTGTATATGGGAGAGGTTGCTTATATACATTTTAAAAGCAACTCCTAACTATATTTAAATATGAAAATATATTAAATTAATAGTATTCAAGAATAATAGAAGATAACTTCACCTACCAAGGATGGTTACTTCAAAATGTCCAAGGCTTCGGGCACTCTGAAATTCTTCGAGTTTGGGGGGCTTTCTTTCTGGTGGTATGTATTTTGCAGGCTGAGAATTAAACTGCTGGGTGAGAAACTTTTCATGCTCCAAAATAAATTTCCGTGGAATACTTTCAGGATCGACATGACCATAATGTAGGTGGTCTCTCAAGCTAAACTTCTTATCTTGCCACAACTGACTCTCCCATCTATCAATTATGATTCTTCTGGACTTCCCTGTGGCATTAGCAGCTGAATTTTCTCGACCTGTTCAAAACACAATGAGATAGGCAAAATTAGCCCATAAATTGGCTGAATCAAGGCATTCACTACATTAAAGAGGACAGATTAATGAGGAAGAGTTAAGTAGCTTTAGAAAACAATCACTAACAAAACGAAAGTTAAGTATCTAAAAGATAATTCTTATTAAAGGTAAGAAGGAGGGGGCTGGAGTGAAGGCTTGGTTGCTTAAGAGGACTTGTTTTGCAGAGGATCTGGGGTGAGCACTCCCACGATGTCTCACAACTGTCCATAACTCCAGTTCCAGGGGATCAAATGCCCTTTTTTGACCTATGCACACATGTTGTGCAGTCATACATGCAGGCAAAATATATAATAAATAAATCTTTAAAATTGTACACATTCAGAAAGAATTAAATTTGCTTTCTAAATAAGCTTTACTCCAAAATAATAGGTGTTGTATTTTTCCCATTTGTTGGAATTACGGAGATTTGTAATTGTCGGTTTTTTTTTTTTTTTTTGTATTTCTACATTTTCCAAATGCTCTTAAATAAACATGTTTCTTTTTCTTTTTCTTGTTTTTTTTAGTTTAATGTAACTGATCATGACCACACTCCAGAAGACCCAACAAGCAACTGAAAGAGTCAGATGCAGATATTTGCATCCAACCAATGGACAGAAGCTGCTGACCCCTGTGGTTGAATTAGGGAAAAGCTGGAAGAAGCTGAGGAGGAGGGTGACCCTGTAGGAGGACCAGCAGTCTCAATTAATCTGGTCCCCGGATATCTCTCAAACACTGGATCACCAACCAGGCAGCATACACTAGCTGATATGAGGCCCCCAACACATATATAGCAGAGGACTGCCAGGTCTGGGTTCAGTCAGAGAAGATGCACCTAACCCTCAAGAGACTGGAGGCCCCAGGGAGTTTACAGGTCAGTTGGGTGGGGGTGGGGGGTGGACATCCTCATTGAGACAGAGGGTGGGGAGGAGGTATGGGATTTGGAACAGTCAGAGGGTGGACTGGGGTGGGGAATCAAATCTGTAGTGTAAATAAATAAATTAATTAAAGATTAAAAAATAAAGTAACTTATTTCTTTTTTTGGATATTTTATTTATTTACATTTCAACTGTCATCCCCTTTCCCCAGTTCCCCGCCCCAGAAACCGCCTATCCCATCCTCCCTCCTCCTGCTTCTATGAGGGTGATCCCTTCCCCACTAACCCACCCACTTCTGTTTCCCCACGCTGGCATTCCCCAACACCAGGGCATCAAGCCTTCACAGGACCAAGGGCCTCTCCTCCCATTGATGTCCAACAAGGCCATCCTCTGATACATATGCATCTGGAGCCATGGGTCCCTCCATGTGTACTCTGGTTGGTGGTTTAGTCCCTGGGAGCTCTGGGAGTACTGGGTGACTCATATTGTTGTTCCTCCTATGGCACTGCAAGCCTCTTCATGTTTCTTTTATGTAATACAACCAAGTGAAATAAAATTCCTGACAGCAGTAATATTCACTCATTTATTTATTGTTTGTGTCTGTTGGCTTCAACTGTCAACTTGCCATGGCTCAGAGGTTTGAGGGCATCTCAAGTAGGGTATTCTCCAGACTGGACAGCTCTGGAGTCATGTCTGTGAGACATTGCCATAACTAATAATTGATGGGGGGTGGCTCAGGTCACTGTAGGCAGTGCTGTTCCTGGGCTGCAGGTCAGCTTGGCAAGGCAGAGGAAGCAAGCCAATAAGCAACATTTCTCTGGTTTCTACTTCAGTTCCTGCCTTTGGCTTCCCTCCAAGATGGATGGATTCTCACATGTAAGCCAAGCATATCCTTTCCTCCCTCAAGTTGCTTTTGGTTAGTGTTTTATCACAGCAACAGAGAAGTACACTAAAATAGCTTGTATTTCAAAGCCTTATATAGTCCAAGATGGACTATTAACACAATATGCAACTGAGACTGGCCTTGAACCTCTGATCATTCTGCCTTGGGCTCCTGAGGGCAGAGGTTACACGTAACTATAAAAATTACTCAGTATTCATAGAATTCAAGTCTAAAATAAAACTTGTAATTTTTGCTAAAAGTGATCTGAAGAAATACAGCCTTTTTTTCTCTAATAACATTTCTCCTACCAAAAAAAATATTGCATTTAGTATGTCTGCTACTCCTTTCAGGTGCAAATAGCATATGGTAAAGAAAGAGGCAAATAAATTGAGATGAAATATCTCAGGATGTGGGTGTGTAAAATGGCTCTGTGGGTAAAGGCGGTTGCCGTGGTGTGAAGGGACAATCAACTCTCACAAATTGTCCTCTGAACTTAACCTATTTGTGCACACGCACAACCAAATGCTTAAAAGGGGTCTCTATTCTTATTTTTTTAGTTTTTTATTTTAAGTTGTATGTGTATATCATATGCATGTGTGTATGCAGACACATGTGCATACAGGGTCCAAGGGTAAGGTTGACTGTTTTCCTTTGTTGCTTTCCACCTTAGTTTTTGAGACAGGTTCTTTAACTGAACATGAATCTTCCTGATCATCTAGACTGACTTGGCCAACAACCTCCAGGCATCTGCCTGTTTCTGTGGCCATGGTGGTGGAATTATATATATGTGCTCCTCTGCTTCTCTTTTTAAGTGGGTGTTAGGGATCTGAGCTCAACCTGTCAGAATCACAGAGCAAGTGCTTTCATGAGGGAGCCATTGCCCTAGGACCTTACTTGCTATTAAGGAGTCCAATTTATTATCGAAGTACAATTCAACTGGTATGTTTAGTTTCTAAAGCAGAATATAAGTTATCCCTTCCACATTCCAACATTCATTCAACAATTTCTGGGTACCTATCATCAGACATGGTGCTAAAGAATTTGGTACAGATAATATTTTGATTGAATAATACACCATGAGAATTAAAGAAACATTCATGCTAAAATAAGAACATAAAACATATTTAAAAATAGGCCTCTCATGTTGTCATTTCTGGAGGCGAAGGCAAGCTACGTAATGAGCAACTGTAATTGTAAGTTAACCAAGTTTGCCAAGTTGCTTCTGCAGTTGCTTATGTCCTACTGTTGATTCCGGTCTTAGCACAAGAAAAAGAAAGTACTCAAAGGCAGAGGCACGAGACATGTGACTGCAAGATCCAGGTGTGCTATGTTGACACTGTCTAAGAGAAATAGATGAGCAGCAGAAAGCAGCAGTTAACTACTTCAGTGACCCAAACCATATTGGACATTCCCACAGCATGAACAAGTCATATAATATTTTAACCATTTAAAATTTTTTATCTTACATTCTAAAAATCATATTATTGAACTTAGCAGGAATAAGTCTCACACATACACACACAAACATACATTCACACACACATATACATATGTGCACACACAAAAAATGTATTATTAAAGACTAACAGGGTATATGAGGGTTTATATGTTTTATGAAACCCTGCTCAATTATTTTTATCTTAGTAACTTCAGATTATAATTTCTTAGTTGAATTATACGTTCCCAACAAATGAATATGAACTAAGTACGTTGGCAGTTACAGATTATGAATAGCTACATGTTCAGGGAAATTGGAGGAAAAATCTATTCAGAATTCAGGCTTTCCTAAAAATGAGATGAAGAATCATAAACTAGAACTATTTTATATACTTAGCTTGATCACTACTAGAATTACTACACAAAATAAGTAACATAAGTAATGTACATAAGTAATGAATTACTTATGAAAAATGAAAACACGCCACTACACAAATCACAAATTAAAATGTTATCCATGTGGGCTGGAGAGATGGTTCAGTAGCTAAGGGCATGGGCTGCTCTTGAAGAGAACTCAGGTTTGGTTCCCAGAACCCATACAGCATCTCATAATTGTCTGTAATTTTAGTTCTAGGGGATCTGACACATACATGCAGGCAAAATAACCATCCATATAAAATAAAAATAATTAAAAACAGTTATCCACAATGAGATTAATGGAATAGGAGACAGGGGACATTATAAAAACTAAAGTCTTTTAAATATATATTCTTTGGTATACTTAACTTTGGAACTATGCCAACAGTTAGCCAAATTATAAAGCATTATTTAAAAATAATTAAAGAAATCAATCTCTAAGCAATACAATACAAGAAGTAAATATCTACCTAGTTTACAACAGGACCGTGCAGAAAGAAATGTTACAATTTATCAAGCTATAACAGTAGGAATACATTAAATACAAAAAGAACCACTTTTTCTGTGTCCATTCTTCTGTCTTGGGACATCTGGGTTGTTTCAAAATGTGGTTCATTTACACAATGGAATACTACTCAACTATTAAGAATGAGGACATCCTGAGTTTTGCAGGCAAATGGATGGAACTAGAAAATATCCTGAGTGAGGTAACTCAGACCCAAAAGGACATGCATAGTATGTACTCACTAATAAGTGGTTATTAGCCAAAAAATAAAAAGTACAGAATACCCAGGATAAAAATCAACAGATCTCAAAAAGGTCAACAAGCTGAAGGGCCCAAGTGAGGAAGCCTCAGTCCTACCTGGGAGGGAGAAGAAAGGAACCACAAGGGGAGAAGGAAGGAGGGACTTGGGAGGGAAAGGGGATGAGGGAGAGGGGAACATGATCAGGTATTGGGTGAGGGAAAAGGACTGAAGCCCTAAGGGACAGCAGAAAGAATAGAAACAGGCAACTTCTGCAGGTGGGAGGTTGGGGGAACCCTCTAGAATGCACTAAGAGACCTGAGAGGTGAGAGACTCTCAGGACTCAAAGGGAAGGACCCTAGATGAAATGCCCTACATTGGTGAGAGGGAACTTGTAGAGCCCACCTCCTGCAGGAAGACAGGGCATCAAGTGAGGGATGGGGTTGCCATCCCACAGACGAAAGTCTGACCCAGAATTGTTCCTGTCTGAAAGAACTTCAGGAACAAAAATGGAGAGGAGCCTGAGGAAAAGGAGGCCCAGAGACAGGACCAAAGTGGCATCCAGCTCAAGGGGAGGTCCCAAGGCCTGACACTATTACTGAGGCTATGGAGTGTTCACAGACAGGGGCCTATCATGACTGCACTCCAGAAGACCCAACAAGCAGCTGAAAGAGTCAGATGCAGATATTTGCACCCAAGCAATGGACAGAAGCTGCTGACCCCTATGACTGAATTAGGGAAAAGCTGGAAGAAGCTGAGGAGGAGGGTAAACCTGTAGGAGGACCAGCAGTCTCAGTTAATCTGGACACCTGAGATCTCTCAGAAGTTGGACCACCAGCCAGGCTCAAACACTGGACCACCAAACAGGCAGCATACACCAGCTGATATAAGGCCCCCGACACATATATAGCAGAGGATTGTGGGTCTGGGTTCAGTCAGAGAAGATGTACCTAACACTCAAGAGACCAGAGTCCCCAGGGAGTTTAGAGGTCTGGTGGGGTGGAAGGTAGGGGTGAAGGTATGGGATGTGGAATAGTCAGAGGGTGGACTGGGAGGGGAATAAAATCTGCAGTTTAAAATACATACATACATACATACATACATACATACATACATACATAAAACAAGACGCAAAGAACTGCCAAGAAACCTTTAAAACATTATTCAGAGCTTTTTAAATTTGTGGTAGGTATTATGGTTTTCCTATGTCCCCAAAAGCTCAGGTGTTGAAGGCTTGTTTTACATCTAATGGTTCCACTCATTGAGACGTTATTTAATAATGAGGACTTATATCTCACCAGTGGGTCTATCCCTTGGTGACTTTTCAGATATATGTCCTCGATGGCCAGGGCAGTTTCATTGATGTTCTTCAAGTAAACACAAAGATTTGCAGTTCTTGATTTGAGTGATTTTATAGGGGTTTCTGGGTCATAAGTCACCTCAGGGTTGAGTACAGAAAGCTAGAAGCATAGAGCTTGGATTCTTTCGGTGGAATAAATTTCTTTTACTTTAATCTCAAATGTGAAAAGGTATTTGTTGATTTTAATTAGAAGCATAGGTGTGGAATAATGTTTTGACTTAACAGTACCTAAATACCTAATAAGAAGTAAGGTAAGCAAGTACTTTTTCTAGTTCTCCCTACCACAGAGGCTTAAAAATAACTAGACAAGTATATTTGCAAGCCTATCACGCCCTGACTATAATTGGTAACTAACACAGCTCTGTGGAGAAGATGGCTGTTTTCATGTCTAAGGAAAGAATGTTCGAGAGGAGTTTGTAAATGTGCTGCCAAACTATTAGAAAAATTCCGAAGATTCCTACTAATATCATACATCATTAGGGTCATATGACCACCATAAACATAAATGAAGAATTTCTGACCCATCAATCTTGGCAGAGTACTAGTAGTAATGACTGTGAAAACTGAAAAAAAAAAAACAAAACAAACAACAACAACAACAACAACAACAACAAAACCTAAGGAAGCAAAACCAAGCCACAGCCACAAGAAGGACTCTACCGCACAACTGGTTACCTCTATAGGATACTTGGGATCCAAATCATTACTTTGAACACTGAGAAAGAAGACTGAAATACATGTCTACATAAACTTCTAAGCCTTGAACTTTCTTCTTCTGGAGCTCTTTATCTTCTCAGGTAATGATTAAAGGAGGAAATATAAAATTATATGAACTTTTGGACCTCAGCATTGGCCTAGTAGCTGACAACATCAAGAAACAAGAAAACTTTCTAATAGTCTGGAAAAAAAGGCAGAGCAAGCCTGTTAAAGCTTCTGCCCTTCAACAGGTAACAAGGAACAAGGAAAAACAAAACAAAACACCAGACTGAGTCTCCCTTTCACGGTCAGCCTTAATCACAAACACATAAGTAACACAAATGAACTCAGCAGGGTGTGTGTGTGTGTGTGTGTGTATACATAATTAAATACATAATATGAGACTGTATGGAGGGCACTTTAGAAGTTGGATCGAGGAGAATAGTGAGGAAATGATGACTCCAAAATTGTAATTATATAAAGAAAACATTTAAGTATAAAAAAATTCAACAAATTGTCAGGCCTGACTGGGCAAGAAAGCTGGACAGCAAGAGGTCAGAGCAATCATGTGAACACTTAGTCCAGATACAGACAACTTTGAAACAGCAGGAAAGCTTTATGGACTTTTAATTGCCTTTGCCCTGGTCCTCCCTAGGTACAGCAGGATTCAAAGGTACAGAAGGAAGCCAGGGTTTACTGTGTGGGATCCCAGTCCTGGATACCTTACTCAATTATTATGTAGCTTTCTTCTTTCTGTGTTGTTTAGGTTGTGGGTGGGGGATGGGGTGTGTTAGCCCAAGAGTGTATGGACACCAAATGTCAACAACAGCTATCTTTCTCTTCGTGCTCCACCTTAGTTATTTTTATTAACATTTTTCATGCAAAATAGTTTGATAATATTCATCACCTCCCCCAATTCCTCCCAGATCATCCTGACCTTCCAATTTGATGTTTCTCTCTCAGAAACAAACAAACAAAAAACAGGAAAAGTTAAAATACAAAACAAAATAAAACAAACAACCCTGCAAATCAATGTTTTGACTTCCATCTTATGTTTTTAGGCAGGATGTCTCACTAAACTTACATTTTTTTTATTATTCAATATATATTTTTTGTAATTTCATTTTTTATTTATTTGATATATTCTTTATTGACATTTCAAATGATTTCCCCTTTTCAGGCTCCCCACTCCCCGAAAGTACCATAAGCCCTCTTCCTTCCCCCTCACTAAACCTACTTTATTTTTAGGTTGGTTGGTGGGCCAGCAAGCTCAGGGTATCTCCCAGTCTCTGCCCAGTACCACCCTGGGGCTTACTGTTGCTGGATGCCATGGCTAGCTTTTTCCACGGCTGGAGATCCAGACTCAGGTCTCCATTCTGGTACAATCACATTACTCACTGTGCCTTAAAAGCACAGTGAAGTGGATAAACCACCGGCAGAAATCTAAATCAGGAGGTTGG
This sequence comes from Apodemus sylvaticus, assembly GCF_947179515.1. Lineage (NCBI taxonomy): Eukaryota > Metazoa > Chordata > Mammalia > Rodentia > Muridae > Apodemus > Apodemus sylvaticus. The sequence continues at coordinate 101,201,106 of NC_067495.1, read as the reverse complement.
AACTGAGATAAAGAGTCAGTTGTCTAAGGTCACTGAGGAAAGAGCAGTTTAAAATTTGGGAGTTGAAACTGGTGCATTCAAATCCCACATACATATATACCATCCTCAGTAATTGGGAGCAGGTGCCCTCTGAGTGGCAAACTCGAAAAGACCTGAGACCATAAGCTTTCACTTCAGCCTGCTCCAAAGGTTCTGGGGAGGTCTAGGGAAGCCCTGAGGAGGGGCATAGCTCAGCTCCAGTTGGCCAAGGTTGGGAGAAGTGGTACTTTATTGTAATTTCTGTTGTTCAGGGGAAATGTCTGTCAGGACAATAGAGGGACACAATTAAGGGATGGATAATTGTGTAGATACATACAATGAGTTTCTTCCAAGAATTGGAGGAAGTTGCTATAAAAAGGGACATTTATAGTTTTTAGGGGGAAAAAGGAGCAATCCCTTTGAGGAAGAGAAGGCTGATTTCTATAGTCAGTGCGTCATAACATTCTAAGTGGTCAGTTTTCAGTAAGAAGCCAAAACCTTACAAAGGAGAAAGTGGATTTATTAGTTTTTATATTTTGCTGTTTGAACAATTTTATTTTTTCCGTTTTTTTCATGACCCACGGTCTTTAATAGCATCATATTTCATATTATGACTGTTTTCACAAACAGTGAAATATAAAAATCACAGCAATATAGGAAAACATCAAAATTAAACCAGAGAAACAGTACTTGAACCAAAGTAAAAAAAAAAATCAAAGAGGAAAAACTACAATAATAAAAATCAAACAAATAAACCCACGGAGGGGGGGGGGAGCGGAAAAGAACAATTACAGAAAAAGAAAATTCAGTTTCGGGCTTTAATGGTATTTTTGAGAAGGCAGGAAGAGAATCAGCAAAATGGGAGGTCCATTAAGGAGCACAAAGGGAACTGAGCTAAGAAAAGCTAGGGAACAGGTGTGGCAACATTAGGCAGACCAGAGCTGATGTTATCAGTTATAAAGGAAGGGCAGGCAAGAGTGCTTGAGGAAAGAATGGCCCTAGGTCTCACAATGAGTCCCAGTATAACAAAATGGGAGAAAGGCATGACAAAAGAAAGGAACACAAAAGCAAGAAGAACCAACTTGGCCAGCACAAAAATGTGCCTTACAGCAGAATTCTCATAAAAACAAACAGGGCCAACATAATAAATATGTAAAAACAAAAATTTAATTTAATTTAAAAAGAAACGAAGGAGCAAATGTTTATGAAAATGGGGGGGTGGAATCCTTCTTTGGCGGGACTATAATATACCCAGTGTGGAACTCACTGAGGATGGTCACAAAAATAGAACTATTTTATGATTCAGCTATAACAATTCTAGGCACAGAATCAGGATGGCAAGAAGACCATTCACGAGCCAAGGAAAGAGGGCTCAGAAGAAACCCAACCTACCTCTACAGGTTTTAGTTCCAGACTGTGGGGGGGAAAATGTCTGCTGTTCTAAGCCCCGACTATGGTATTTCATTAGATTGACCCTTGCAAGTGAACATGGTTGCTAACCTCTGATGGAATTCTCAGTATCTTCAGTTGAGACAAAATGTGGGGTCCTGATAAGGCCTTAGCATTGACTCATCAATTTCCTACTTTCAATTTCCATCAACATCTAGATCAGTTACATTTCCAAAGTTATGTCTCATTTCTTTTCTTGTTTTTCATTTTTATAATCACAACTATATATTCCTGGCCTTCATCATCACATCCTGGCTCTTTGCCCCTAGAATTGTTTTTTACCTGTTCTCCATAGAGCCACCAGAGTAAAGTCTTAAAATAAAAAGACAACCACGCAATTCTTTCTGATTATTATCTTCAGAATTCTTTGTTTCAGTGCCTAAATTAGAAGATTCTTCCTATAGTAGGGTCCTGTGACATGTCATTCATTAGTCATTAGACTACTTTCTGCCTCTTACTTTAGATGTAGTACACCAAAACTTTAACAGCCCCCCCCCCCCCCAGACATTAGCACGACTGACTCCATGAGGGAAGTGCCACTCAGGCTATAAAACTCAGCAAGTAGATAGTACAATCAGCCAAAACTAAAACAAAGACCCAATCCATCAAAGTCCATAGTTCTGGCAAAGTCTCTAAATGTGCTAACCTTGCCTTTTGGCTTCTGTAGTTCTGGTTCTGGTTAACTGTTCTTGTTAACTGAAGTATGTCAACCCAGGGCACAGTTTTTGTGCTTAAAAAATTTCAACCAACCAGACCTCCCAGAGCTTCCAGGGACTAAACCACCAACCAAGGAGTACACATGGCTCTGACTGCACTAGTAGCAGAGGATTGCCTTGTCAGGCATCAAGAGGTCCTTGGTCTTATGAAGGTTTGATAGATGTCCTAGTGTAGGGGAAACGAAGGGGGTGTGGAGGTGGGAGTGGGTGGGTTGGTGGAGGAACACCCTCATAGAAGCAGGAGGAAGGGAGATATGAGAGGGAGCTTCTAGAAGAAGGGGAAACTGGGTAAGGTGATAATACTTGAAATGTAAATAAAATAAAATTTAAAAAGCTCACCCGGAGAAAAGCTCTGTGTTACACTGGGATCCTGAATAAACAGTGAGGTCACCTACTGGTGAAAAAATAGAAAATACAGCCTAACTCCTGCCTTCTAAGGAGCCCTAAACACTTCATATTCCAGAGCCTGCTCTTTGTGCTCTTTGTTAGAAACTAGGTAAAAGGTCACATTCCAGAGCCCACCCTTTCTTTAGAGTTAGACAAAAAGGCCTTGAATAGGTGATCCTGGCCCCATAAGGTAACTGGAAAAGAGCTGATTATCTGCTTATCTTGCTTCTGTAAACTGCTTATGCCTTTACCCACATCCAGGAGTTCACGCAGCTATAGACATTCAAGAAAATAGGAAATTAATTGGTCCACTAAGCGCGGGCTCCAATAATTTAAACTGATTGGCCTAAAAACTATGGAGTGGTACAGATTGATTGGCTTGCATTTTGCGGGCTCACCTGGGGTTCACAGTCCTCTACCCCTGCATGGTGTACAGCTGTGGAACCCAGAATTCTGGAATAAGAAATCCTCATGTTATTGCATCGAGACCGTTTCACTTGAGTGATTTGGGTGTTGCCTTCCGGGGCGTGGGGTGCTGGGGCACCCTCGGTTTTTGGGGGGTCTTACACTGGCTAATAAAGACTTTGTATTGGCTGAAACCTATGTCTAAGTAGTCTTTTTGATGAGTACCCTACAACTAAAAAAAACTTGTATTCTTATATTATATGAAATTTCTTTTTGAGCTTGTGCAAAAACTGATCTTTGCCTATATACCTAGTAATTTGTCAAACCTCTATTTATTATGAATTAATTAGATATTTCTTGGACACAAGTCTCTTAAGCCCATTTTTGCCTTTCTTAAAGCAATAGAAAAACTGTAAACACAGACTAACACAGTATCAATATATTCATCAACCAGATTTATCTATTTCTAAACTTACGTTTGTCATTGCTGCAAAAATATTTTAATAATTTAAACTTGATTTTGTTGTGGAAAAATTCAAACAGTAAGACAAGATGTACAGAGCCATATTGGGGAGTCATGCCACGTGGTAGGAACTTGACCTGGGCCAAGGACAAGGGCTTTGGGCAAGACAATAGGGAAATAGGTTACAGCAGGAATTTTTATCCTAGGGTGGAGAAGCTCAGAGTGAAGGTTAAATTCGTTGTTCCTCCAGGTCTATGAATTCCTGAATTAAGCAGGTGACCCACCCAGCTGCCTGAGACTGCCTGGTGAAGCCAGATGACTTCCACTGGAACTCAGCCCCGAGTCTGGGGGGAAGGGATTTGTCCAAACTGTTAAAAGTTCCTGGCTTCCTTCTTTTCACACCTTCCCCCTCTATCCCTCAGCTTTTGTTCCAGCAACCCTGTCGTAGCTCCAGGCAGCTACAGAATACAACAACAAGACATCTTGTGGTTGGGACTTCGTCTTGTTCTCTACTTGATTTAGGAAGGAAGGCTCGGGTATCATCCTTGGGTGGGTGGCTTAGACCCTTACAGGAAAAGTAATGAAAAGCAAGCAGCTACATAGTGAGCTAATAAGCCACATTCTTGCCTCCTGGTCCCAATTTTGAGCTATTTCCCTGGCTTTCTTCCATGATGGACTGTAATCTGTAAGGGAAAATAAGCCTATTTCTCTGTTCCTCCCTAAGTTTCTTTTGGTTATGACATTTATCAGAGCAAGAGACAGCAAACTAGAACAATTACTGAGCTATGCTCACAGCCTTTGGAAGTACTTTTTAAAAGACTAAATTTTTTGTGGTTGTTTGTTTTTTGTCAACTTGACACAAACTAGGGAAGAAGTCATCTGGGAAGAAGGCATCTTATTTGAGAACCTGCCTCCATAGGATTGGATCTTAGGAAAGTTTATAAGGCATTTTCTTGAATGATGATGGTGTGGGAGGCCCTATATCACCTTGGGTAGTGCTAGACTTGATGTTCTGGGTACTTTAAGAAGCCAGGCTGACTAAGCCATTAAGCAGCATTTCTCTATGGCTTCTGTACCAGTTCTTGCCCCAATTGCCCTAGATGATAGACTACAAATTATAAAATGAAATAAACACTTTCCTACTCAACTTGCTTTTGTTCATGGGGTAAAAAAATTTCTCATAGAAATATGAAAACAAGAGTTCAAATTCTATGAACCAAGTAAAGTAGGCAATCTGGTGAATCTACAGAGATATAGGAGGCAGAAACAGGAGAATCATGGGATATTCAGGACCCACATAGCCTGGTGTACATAGTGGCAAACAAATATCAGTGTGGAAAGTGAGAACTGGCATTCAAGGTTATGCTCTGACTTCTGTATGACATAACACATAGGTACCTGTACATACTCATCACACACACACACACCATATATACATATATACATATATAAAAAAAAACCAAACCCAGCATTTCATATCATGTAGTTATCAGCAAAAAACTGTACCAAAATGTTTGGCACCTATTACTGATAAGTCACATTTAAGGAGGTAATAGAAACAAAATGCTAACTTTACCTTTATTTGGGTGAAAGATTGAAATAAAATTCACACCAAAAGCCAAGATGGTGGTAAAGAGCTAAAACGTTTAATCCAGATAGATGATCTCTTGGTTTATGACAGTGACTTGAGCTGTGTGTGTGTGGGGGGGGGGGGTAGGAGGTACTAGGAGGAGAAGGGGGCTGTGATCAGGATATAAAGTGAATAAATAAATAAATAAATGAAAAAAGACTCCATTTAAACCAGATAATTCTAATGGCATCTTACCAGTACTTATCTACACTAGGAAATCACTTCAGAAACCAACCCTAAACTCAATCCAGTCAACCCAATAGGAAATTATGCTTGCATAGAACACTGCATTTAATCTCCTTTCCCTTGAAAGTACTCTCCATGGTCAATTATAAACAAATGATCAAACAATCCCAAAGAGGACTTACTTGGATTTACCTATTCTGCCTGCCAATAAAAATTGGACCTACTTAATCATTCTTGTGCTAAAACTAAAACTCATATTAGCTGCTCCCAAAGGAACCAGCATTTTTATAATTACTTTCACTCTTAAAGCTCTTCATTAGTCCATTTTTTTAATACAAGTGAGCCCTACCTAATAGTCTTATGGACAGTAGAAAAAAATTAAGAGACAACTTTAAGGCAAAAAAATGTTTATGGAAGTCACTCTTAAGACAGAAGAGGGCGGCGGCAGCTGCGGCAGTGGTGGCAGCTGCAGCAGCAGTGGCTGGTTCAGCTGAAGGGCCATCAGCAGTGGAACAAAGGTGACAGGGTCCAGTCATTAGGGAAATGCAAATCAAAACAACCCTGAGATTTCACCTTACACCAGTCAGAATGGCTAAGATTAAAAATTCAGGAGACAGCAGGTGTTGGAGAGGATGTGGAGAAAGAGGAACACTCCTCCACTGCTGGTGGGGTTGCAAATTGGTACAACCACTCTGGAAATCAGTCTGGCGGTTCCTCCGAAAACTGGGCACCTCACTTCCAGAAGATCCTGCTATTTCACTCCTGGGCATATACCCAGAGGATTCCCCACCATGTAATAAGGATACATGCTCTACTATGTTCATAGCAGCCCTATTTATAATTGCCAGATGCTGGAAAGAACTCAGGTATCCTTCAACAGAAGAGTGGATGCAAAAAATGTGGTATATCTACACAATGGAGTACTATTCAGCCATTAGAAACAATGAATTCATGAAATTCTTAGGCAAATGGATGGAGCTGGAGAACATCATACTAAGTGAGGTAACCCAGTCTCAAAAGATCAATCATGGTATGCACTCACTAATAAGTGGATATTAACCTAGACAACTGGAATACCAAAAACATAATCCACACATCAAATGAGGTACAAGAAGAACGGAGGAGTGGCCCCTTGTTCTGGAAAGACTCAGTGAAGCAGTATAGGGCAAAACCAGAACAGGGAAGTGGGAAGGGGTGGGTGGGAAAACAGGGGGAGGGAAGGTGGCTGATGGGACTTTCGGGGAGTGGGGGTCTAGAAAAGGGGAAATCATTTGAAATGTAAATAAAAAATATATCGAATAAAAAAAACAAAAAACAAAACAAACAAACAAACAAAAAAGACAGAAGAAATTGCTTTAATTTTGTAGTCACACTGGCTACATTTTGAGAGCACCTGAATAATATGATACAAATTGATGTGGCAAAAATGTCTCTTTGAACACTTCTCTTTCTTTCAGGAGTTGCTGTGCTTTGAAACATCCCTTTTGACTTTAAAACATACTAAATATTTAGAAATAAAAATGTCTTTTAGTTCAAGGAGGCATTCACTGTTAGCAGCAGATAGTATCATGAGCACATAGCACATGGTCACAGTCATAAGACTCTCTGATGAGATTGTGATCAGTTCCCTTGCACACACATCTGTCCTTCTTCCTGGAGGCATCAGCCTTAACCTTCATTTCTGCTTGTCATTTTTTTCTGCTTTGTATCTGGGGCTAAACTATTCCTTCTAACCAATAGCATCTATATGTTGATGGCGAATCTCTAAAGCACATTTTACTTTTTCAATCTTTGGTAGCTGTTCAGATAAATTAATTACAAAAAATGTGTTAAACATACAATTATACACATTTATGGGCTGCAATAAAATGCTTACATATATGTATACGATTTATAATGATGAAAGCAGGGTAACTGGGAGATCTATTATCTCATAAATATAGCATTTGTGTTTGGATCCATTTCTAATCTCTTCCAGGTATGTACAATCAAATGTCAACTCTACTAACCCCGATGTGTTATAGAACACTAGAAATAAGTCCTGTTAATTGTACCCTGATGCCTAGTAAGCATCCTGTCTCCATGCTTTCATTTCTATTCTCAGGCTCTGGCAGCCACTGTTACAGTTGCATGTACTTTTCAATATTTTTAATGATGACTTAAACCAATATGAGAAGCTTTATCTGTTGCCCACAGGAGCTATTACAAAGCTGAAGAATGAAATCAAATATGAATGTGTATGCGACAGAGTTCTACCAACTTTTGTAAGAAACTATAAGTAAAACAGCAAGACATGATGGAATGAACATACTTGGTATGTTGGGTTTGCTTCCTTTCATTTGTGTAGAAGAATGTGGCTGAGGAACAGGAACCCTGAAAATGATAAGAAAATAAGATAACCACAAATTATCAAAAACGACTTAGATGGGAAAAAAACCTAATTGAGTCTATTTAGAGTTTACTTTAATTCAATAATTTAATTCAATACATTTCTTAAAGTAATACATTAAATATTTAACTTCATTATGTAGCAACTAAAGATGCAAACATTTTCATTATTGCATGGGAACTTCAAAATCAGTGCAATGACCTTCTTTGTTCTCCTGTTTTCAACAGTTCTGTAAAACAACCACCTTTCCTGTCCTACAGCTTTACTTTATAGTTAGTTCCATACTACATCAGATCTGCGGGTTTTTTTTTTTTTTTTTTTTTGAAGCAAGGAACAATTCTATGCCTCTTTTCTTCTGTTTGGTAAACTCTCTTTTGTCCTTTAAACTTTAACTCCATTATTTCCTATAGGATCCTGGCCTGATTTTTATTCAAGGCTAACTGTTCCTTTTACATGCCAAGACAATACCAGAATAAACAGTGTTGCCTGATGCTGTCGTGTGTGCATGGCATGCTCATTGTCTTCTTGAACTATCAGCAGTTGGGATTACTAAAGATAGCACATGGAGATTGGGCTCATTGATGTTCCTTCATGAAGGGAGAGGGCAGAAGATTTCCTACCCTCCCCTGAATTGAATTCTACAAGCATTTAACACTGGCTAGGAAGGGGGAAGGGTGATTCTTCAGTGGTATAGCTGCTCCTAATGTTTCAGTAAGTGACTTGTTACCCATGACCCTGTTAATAATCCCAATTAAACTCACTGGAGTAACAAGCTAGGCTCCGGAAGAATCATTTGAAATAGTTGTCCATTTTACCAGAAGAAGTTCACCCAATGCACAACCCTAATCCATGTCACAATGTAAGTAAAAGGGAATATTGGAAGAGAGGTAGCATTGTGTCTGTTGTGGACTATGGAGCATGCAACTGAAGCTAAGAACATCTATGCAAGGAATCCAGGTATGGTTGTCTTTCCTGGTGTAGTATAGAAGGATGTGCTTTCTTGCTTTAGTAGCCCTTGCATTCTCGCTGGCATAGCTAAGCAAGCCTACTGTGTTGAAAGGTGTTCCCAGAGAATTCCAGATTGACTGTCTTCCTTTATGTGGTATGGAATGGCAAAGTGCCTTGATGGATGGCATCTATCAGGTGAATAAAGAGATGCCCCCCAAATGGTTGATTGGAGAATGGGTGGAGAGAAGAAGGCTTAGGGGACAAATGGGGAGGGGGGAACTGGGAAAGGGGAAATCATTTGGAATGTAAACAAAGAATATAGAAAAGAAAAAAAAAGAAGTAACATATATGGGACAGAATCTTAAGCAAGCTGTGGTGTCACTTAAGCAAGCTTATTGTGTGGGCAATAAGACAAGTAACTGAGTTCCAGTTTTCTGCCTAGAATGATTCTGCTTATGTAATGGAGGAAATACAACAAGTAAAAAAAAAACATGTGGATGCTATGCTCTGCACTAGTTACTAAATTAGCAGGAAAAAATAAAGGCTAGAGGAGGAAAGGAGAGAGAATAGAATAGAGGCATTAGCTTGCAATTTCTTATTGGAGAATAAGGAAAAGGATAAAAAGGATATCTGTCCTAAATAGCATCTTTTAGGATATCCAAATTAGGATCCCATGTAAAGAACTGGGAAATGAAAAGGGGCAAAGTGAGATAGTAGTGATACAAGATACCTATCAGGTCTGACCTTGAATACAGAGTGTGGTGGTTTGAAAATGCTTGGCTCTGGAAGTGGCACTATTAGGAGGTAATAGCCTATTTGGAGTCAGTGTGGCCTTGTTAGAAGTGTGTCATTGTGGGGGTGGGGTTTGAGACCCTTCTCCTAGCTGCCTGGAAGACAGTATGTCTGCTCCTGGCTTCCTTTTGATGAAGATGTAGAACTCTCAGCTCCTCCTGCACCATGCCTGTCTGGATGCTGCCATGCGCCTGCCTTGATAGTGGCAGAACCTGTAAGCCAGCCCCAATTAAATGTTGACCTTATAAGAGTTGTCTTGATCATTATGTCTGTCTCTTCACAGTAATGGAAACCCAAACTAAAACACAGAGGAAGGGAAAACGTGCAGAATACAGCGGGAGCCTTAATGATAACCTGAATAATACCATGAACTACTTTAATCTGGAATAGTCTGAATTGTGCAGTTTTTATAAGACAAAGGCTACATAATGAGGGAAATCATTCCCTGATTAACTGACTTATAAGAGCCATTAGCTCTTATAATAATGCAGTTAAAGTTTCACTGGCTGAGGTCCTCATGAACATCAGGGACTTGAAGACAATAAAATAGCAAGCACTAGTAAAGGAAGGAAGTATGCATAGACAGCCTTTGATGCTCAGTTCACTGGGCCAGATAGGCCTGTGTTCACACAACAACCAAGGAAAGGGTTGGTCAGTGCAGCAGTGACCTAGGGACTGGTACAGAGCTTTAGTGGCTTTGCTGAACTCCATGGTGGCACACAGTCTTTGAGGGAGCAGAGACTAAAAGACTTAAATTGGCATGTACATCAGCTTTGTAAAGTGCTGAAGCAATTAAAAGGACTTAAGAAAAGGCACTTAAGAAAGTGCTTGTCTAGGTCACTCAAAAAACAGATGTGGCAAAAAGTATGTGAAGCCAGAATTTTAAAAGAAAAAAAAAGGAGCCAAATTCAATTCTTGTGAGCCTCGAGGAAAGGTTTAAGCCTAAATAGAAGTTAATGAAGGTATAGTGACAGAGCAGTGAGGGTTAGTAAGACCAAGTTTATCTCAGGAGTATACTTCACCCCCAGAATTGACAATGCACCTCTATCTTCTATAAGAAGGATATTGGGAGTGGGAATTTCTTTATCCAGCTCAAGGCTGTCTCAGTAGCAGATGTGGTCAACGGAAAAGGCATCAGCCAGGTGGAGATTGGCCCTAGAGATTGCCAGATGCAAGGAGTCTGTGAGGAAACAGCAGGTGAGAACACAGTCTTGACTCCTGGACAGTCAGAGCAGAGACTGTGCTCACACTTTGCAAGACAGTTTTATAGATGGTATAATGCTAACCAGTGACACTTTTGTAGATTTAGAAAAGCATCTGAGAGACATGAAATCACCCCTGAAGGAGGAAGGATATAAGATCAGATCACACAGGGTACAGGCACTATGTAAACCTTTAAAACTTGTGAGAATTTTTTGTGGTTTGGAAAAGTCAGATGACAAACAAAAAAGTGAATGAGAAAAATCCTGAAATACCCAGTGCCTATGAAAGTTAAAATCACAGTTTGAGAGTATGAACGTAGGAAAGGGGCAAGAAAAGATGGTCCCAGGGTGGGGGTGGGAAGGGGAGAGAAGGCTCAGTAGTTAAAAGCGCTGACTGCTCCTCCAGAGGTCCTGAGTTCAATTCCCAGCAACCACATGGTGGCTCACAATAGTCTGTAATGAGATCTGACGCTCTCTTCTGGTGTGTCTGAAGACAGTTACAGTGTACTCATTAAATAAATAAACCTTTAATATTTAAAAAATAAATGGTCCAGAAGCCATGTGGTTATTAGATGAGATTTCTATTATTGGGTATGGACTACTTCCCTGTGAGCTGTTATCCAAGGAAGATTCTGAGGCCCCTAAAACAATATAGGCTACTAGCATTGCCGTTGACCCTCCATGTATTAGACTTTTGATTGAAGATGCCACAGGTTTTGGTTGTAGAGCATGAAGAAACTAAGCTTGAGCTGAGCTGGAGGCCTCCTACCTGTTGGCCAATTTTCATAGTGTTAGGAGGTGCTATACAGGCTGTTGGGGAAGGACAGCTATCAATTTTCCCACAGGGTTGTGCACTCTGTATGTTATATCACCAACATGCCAGGCAAGGTGCCCACTAGTACAATACTGACATGACTATTTTCCAATTAGATTTGGCTCACTCCAAACAAGAGAATTTGGACTTAGTATTATATTATAAAGGTAGTCAAAAAATCCCATGGCTTAGGAGATAATAGGCCCTAATAGGGAAGCTACAGTTATTGTTTTTTTCCTCAGTGTGTATACTGTATCTTTTAAGTTGCCTTTTCAACATTTCTTATACTGCTATGACTCTCAGCAAGGGAAGCTTCTTGAAGCAGCTAGCACTTATAGATTCTTATTGGTCACAGTGCAGAGAAGGAGTGACTGCTGAATGTTCAGCTCTAAGTGGAAAGTCTGTATGGTTCCCTTCAAGGTTTTAACAAGAATGAAGGGGTTGAAGGAAAGTAAGATAGATAAGATAGCCCTAGAACCCTCTTTGTTTGTCAGCAACTTTTCCTGGGTAAGCTACCTATTCCTTTTCCTTGCCCTTTCCCCAACCCAAAGCCATCCATAAACTTACAAGTCTATTTCTAGACCTGTAGCCCTGAAACTTTTTCATTTGTAAACCACCTTTGCCCGGTAAGTCACCATCCTTTCCTGACACCTGCCACTACCAACAAACACAAAACCCTAGTTCCAGACCATAACCTACTAACCAACCCTCTTTATTGCTGATCTACCTTTGTTGGGCAAACAGCTTCCTTCTCTTCTAATCTACTGTCACTTCCCCTCCCACTGTCCCCACCTGTAGCCATCTCTACACCCACAGGTATAGCTCCAGATAAGTGGACTTTGAACCTGCTATCTTTTGAGAGCTACCTTTGTTGTAATGCCCCTGTAGCAAACAGAGCCTATCACAGAAAACCACAACTGGACACAATGCAGAAATTGACAGACCTTGGGGAGCCCAGTACCAATGGATTTGGTTTAAGGAACATTTTGGAAGAGGGGATGGAAAAAATGAAAACCAGAATTTCAGAAAGTCTGCTGTGAAACAGTCTTTCCTAAAAAATATTGTCTGCATAGAAAAGATCAGAACAATAGCAATTTCAAAGGAAATGTTAATGTGGAAGGGAAAAAATTTTATATGCTCCATAAAAAACTATAGGCAACAAATGACTACTGAGAGAGGAAGAATTTTAATCTCTATCAGGGAAGAGTTCTTATAGTTGGTCAAAGAGGTCGGCTCTGAAAGCATAAATCCACAAACAACAGAAGAGACACAGCAAGTTTTGTTTATATATCTGTGCATACATATGCATACATGTAACAATAATGATTGAAGAAAAGGGGCTATCAATTTGAGAGTACTGGAGTATGGGAAGGATTGGAAGGGGAGTTAACCGGGAGAGACTGGAGGAAGGTGAGTGTATGGTGGCAGGTTGGGAGATTTTTTAATTCTATTTGAATTAAAAATGTATTAAAAAGGAATGTAAGCTACAGAGGAATGGGTGGAGTACTAGGGAATGCTGTCCTTCAGGTATGACTGACCACTGCTCTCTTGAACTCTCAGTAGATGTAATTACTTCTCTTGGGTCTTTTCATATTCAGTTCTGGACAAGGTGAGGTTGAAAGAGTGGTGTTTATAAGGCTACAACTCTAACTGAGGGAGTATAGGAAGTTATCAATTGCCTAGGAGAGGAGGAGTGTAGTGAGAATTTTGGTTTCTTTGAAAAACACAAAAAATATTATGGGGATATGTTTTTGTTTTAATCCCAGGTGTGGGATATGGAGCTGCATCACACTATCTGGAGCAGGTGACTATGATTTGCCTCATGCTCTCAGCAGAGGCATAATTTTCTCCAGCTGTAGATAGTTTCTGCAGTTGCGTGACATTCGGAATTCTGTGGACTTTTCAGAAGGTATAAAAATGCTAGGGCCCAAAGAGGCATGTGGGTTGTTGGTTGGATGCTGTTGTTTGTTGTTTGTTAAGTAATCCTGGGCAAAGAAGAGATAACAAGAGGAAATTGGGTATCCTGACAGAAAAGATCAAACTTGCCCCTGTGCTCCTTGCTGTAAAAAACCCTAATTCAAGTCATTGACTCAGCAAGAAAGACCTAATTGAAAATTTGTTTGATCTATTTTTGGTGCCTTATCTTGGGCCTAGACCTGAACTGAAAGTTTCCTCCCTGAGGACTAGCTTTCTTGGTATCAGAAGGCCCCATGCAAGCTTCCAAAGGAGAGAGGAAACCAACAGTCCTACCCAGCTATAATGCTTATGAACCACAACAATGTCCACCATGGCAGGATAATAAAGGTGTAGTAGTGGCTTGAATACCTTGGTAGTAACCAACTGCTCTCTAATTGTATTTAATAATAAAGGTGTAGTAGTGGCTTGAATACCTTGGTAGTAACCAACTGCTCTCTAATTGTATTTAAAACCTCCTTGACTAGAGGGAAATCATGCCTTGTACTGGAAACCTAACCAACTACTGAGGGCCACTGAAGTCATGGGTCTTGGAGGAGAACCTACAACCACCATTTTACTAAACCAACATAATCCCTAACTGCATTCTAAATATCTGTGCTTATGCCTACATATCAGTGTAGTCCTTACCCATCATCAAGGAAACTTCCTTTTGGATCAGATGGAGACCATTATAGAAAACCACAACCAATAAAAATCTAGAATTGTGAAGCCCAGACCCAATGACCATATATACAAAACACCTCTGTACCTAAGGTTCAGAGATCATATCAGAAAAGGGGTTAAAAACCTGTAAGATCCAGAGGATCAAGGAGTTTGCTGTGAAATTATGTCTCCTAGCAATGTCAGAAGTTACACATGTCTCACCATCATTAGTATTCAGATGTGAGAGGAACAAGGACAACAATAAACATGCTAAAGTGGACAAGACAAAGCCCATCAGACCTTAACCCTACAAAAAAAACTAATGGCTGTGGGGAAATCCTGTTATTTATGGTAACAGTCTACCAGGTCTAGATAGCTCCACTGAGCTCAGCTCAAAATGGAGGACCCCCTTTTCCAGCGAAGCTTTATCTTCTTTGCCAGACCTTATCTGGGAAGCCCACCCTCCACACCCTGTACCAGAGGAAGGTCAACTAGTCCTTGGCAAAACTACAGGTTCAACTTCCTCTTTCCAGATAAGAACCTGCCCAGCAAGTACCAGAGGTTCCTGGATTGCCTCTCCATGCAAATGAAGCATTCCTAGTACCTTATACCCTAGCCAATGATTGACATTTACCCTGAAAACTCCTTCTCACTCTCCAGGGTTCTTAGATAGCCCTTGTCTACCCCAATAATGTATATGCATACAAGTTGTTTCACTGAAGATCATCTAAGAGAGTTGCTTCACTGAGTGCCATCTAAAAGAGCTGGAACACCCTGTCCCCCTGCACTCCCAGCTGGACCAGGATCCTGTAGAGCCCACCTGTTCCTGGCTCTACTTCATCCTTCCAGCCGGGTGTGCAGTAGCCTGAGAGAGGAAGCATACACAAGGTATCCCACAGGCAACTAAGGAATGCTGAGAATAGGAGAAATAGAACCTCTCACCCAAGGAAAAGCACACCAATTGGTTATCTAAGACCAAATGGTCAGCCCTGAAAACAAACACACAAGTAACTTTATACAGACTGAACAGGTTGTATTTATGTGTTTAGGAATATATATGTATATACATACGTCTATGTAACAACAATTAATGAAAATAAGAGGCCTTGAATTTGAAAGATAGAAAAAAATTGGTGTATAAGAGGATTTAAAAGGGAAACGATGTAATTATAATCACAAAATGGTACATTATGTTGTTCGCTTTATTTGATCAATATATTTCCTTAATCTCATCATGTTATTAATTCTTATAGCTAGTTATTAATGAACTATAAATGAGTATCATAAACAATGGAAATAGCATTTGATTATAAAATTTAGTAAGATATTTTACATGGTATTAAACTTAAATTAATGAAATATATTGTTTCTACAAATGATTAAGAAAAAAATTTAAGAGAAACCTAAATAAGGAAAATAGTTAAAATACATCTATTTGGAAATCCTTCAGCACATGTATTGTAAATACTTATTAAAATGTTGACTAGAAAATGGTTTTACAATCCTGTACTACAAAAGAACTTCAACATTCCTAATTTCAAGCTCTACTACAGAGCTATCATAATAAAAACGACATGGCATCGGCATAAAGCTTGTTGAACAATGGACCTGAAATGAAGACCTAGATGTAAACTCACACATCTATATGCATCTGATTTTTAATAAAGAAGCCAGAAATATACAATGTGAAAAAGAAAGCATTTTCAACAAATGTTTCTGGTCTAACTGGATGTCAGCATGTAGGAGAATGCAAATAGATCCATATCTATCACCCTCTACAAAACTCAAGTCCAAGTGGATCAAAGACAATATAAAACCAGATACACTGAACCTGATAGAAGAGAAAGTGGGGAATAGCTCTGAATTTATTGACACAGGCGACTATTTCCGGAACAGAACACCAATAGCTCAGACACTGAGCTCTACAATCAATAAATGGGACCTCATGATATTAAAAAGCTTCTGTAAGGCAAAAATACACTGTCAATAGGACAAAATGGAATCCTATAGATTGGAGAAGGATTTTCACCAACCCTATATCTGACTGTGGGTTAATTTCCAAAACATATAAAGAACTCAAGAAACTAGACATCAACAAACTAAATTAAAAATGGGTATAGATCTAAACTGAGAATTTTCAAGAGAGGAATTACAAATGGCTGAGAAACACTTAGATAAATGTTCAACATCTTTACACATCAGAAAAATGCAAATCAAAATGACCCTGAGATTCCATCTTATACCCATCAGAATGGTTAAAATAAAAAAATCTCAAGTGACAGCAGATGCTGGCAAGGATGTGGAGCAAGGGTAATGAACACTCCTCCACTGCTGAACACTCCTCCATTGCTGGTGGAAGTTCAAACTCCTATAGCCACTTAGGAAATCAATTTGGCAGTTTCTCACAAGATTGGGATTAGTTCTACCTCAAGACCCACTCCTGGGCATATATATACCCAAAGGATGCTCCATCCTACCACAAGGACACTTGCTCAATTATGTACAAAGCAGCTTTATTCATAGCCAGAACCTGGAAACAATCTAAATATCCCTCAATGGAAGAATTGATAAAGACAATGTGGTAAATTTATACAATGGAGTATTACTCAGCTGTCAAAAATGAAATCATGAAATTTATTGGCAAATGGATGGAACTGGGAAAAAATTCCAAGTAAGGTAACCCAGAAACAGAAAGGCATGGCATGTATTCACTTATAAGTGAATATTAGCTTGTAAGGGATAATCATGCTACAATCCAAATACCCAGAGAATTTAAGTAACAAGGAGGGTTCAAGCAAAGGAATACATGGATTTCCCCGGGAAGGGGAAATAGAACAGATATTGTAGGTGGACTAAGGGTAGGTGAAAGAAAGGGACAGGATCAGCTTGGGGGAAGATGGAGGACTGAATACTGGAAGTGACAACTGGTATTTGTAAGCATTTGGGGGATGAAATAGAAACCACTGCAATGGAAACTCCCTGGAATCTATGAGAGTGACTCTAGCTAAGACTCCTAATATTGGGGGATATGGAGCCTGAACCATCCATCTCCTGTAATCAGGCAAGACTTTTAGTGGAGGGATTTGGACACTAACCCAGCCACAAAACCTTCGGCCTACAATTTGTCCTGCTTGCAAGATGTGCTGAGTAAAGGTGGTGCAGAAGATGTGGGGGTGTCCAACAAATGACTGGTCTAACTTGAGAGCCATGCCCTGAGAGGGGACTCATGACCTACCCTGCTTGGAGGGCCAGGAACCAGAGATTGCATAGCTCAGGGACCTAGGATAGAACTAAATAGGACAGGCAGAAAACCAAAACAAACCAAAACAAACCAAAACAAACCAAAACAAACCAAAACAAAACAAAAGGCCAGTGAAATGACTCCTAATGACCATCTGCTATACTTGTAGACCAGAGCCTAGCATAATTGTCATCAGAGAGACTTCATCCAACAACTGATGGAAACAGAGGCAGAGGCCCACAGCCAAATATTAGGTGGAGCTTGGGGAATCCTGCAGAAGAAGGGGAGCAAAGATTGTGGAAGAGGGCACTGTCTCTGGCTCTTTTGCCTGCTTTTGGGACCCTTTTGCTCCTACTGGGTTTTCAGCCTTAATATGAGAAACATTCCTAGTCTTATTACAGCTTGATATGCCATGTTTTGTTGATATTCTTGGGAGGCCTGCCCTTTTGTAAAGTAAAATGAGATGGAGTGAATCTCAGAGAGAGGGAAGGTGAGCAAGAATGGTGTGGGGGAAGAGGTGGGAAGGGAAACTGGAATCTCAATATAATATATGAGAGAAGAATAAATAAAATGTTTTTTATTTGTGTCATTTAAGTAAGCCAATAAAAGCTTATAACATGCATGTAAGTGTCCTAACATGCTAGCCAGTTTGGTATTGGGATGTAGGATATTCTTATGACACATAGCTACCAACTATTAAAGAAAAAAAAGACTATGGAAAGGTCTTACAGAAGGATAAAGGAGAAAATAATGTAATTATACTATAAAAAAGTAAAACTAAAAATGTAGAAATGTCTTTGAAATTATATATTAAATTGAATCTGAGGTTTGAAATGTGCAATAAAAAAGTCTAGAATTCCATGAAGATAATGATTGTTGAGATCTAAATTTTAAA
The DNA here is from genome assembly GCF_947179515.1 of Apodemus sylvaticus. Classification (NCBI taxonomy): domain Eukaryota; kingdom Metazoa; phylum Chordata; class Mammalia; order Rodentia; family Muridae; genus Apodemus; species Apodemus sylvaticus. The sequence continues at coordinate 101,182,952 of NC_067495.1, read as the reverse complement.
GGAAACTCTCATGAGATCTCAGGACGGGAAGAGAGCTTTAGAAAATTCTTACCATTTTAGACAATACATTGTTATGAACCCAACATGGCTAGAAATAGGAACATGGCAGGCACTTCTAAAGTTTTAGACAGAAATCAAAAGTGTATAATTGAGAGAGTGTTTCTTTTATGCAGTCTCAAGTGGCTTGGTCATAATATATTCTGTGTATAAAAAGCTGACCTTATAAATGGTAAACCTAGATATTTAGCTGAGGGTATTTCTAATCAAATGTGGACCACCTAGATTATCTTTCCTATTCACAGTAAAATATACAAAGAATGAATTTTCCAGAGGGGGAATTGTCAAGCAAAAAGGAGCCCAAAATGCAAATATTTGGGAAACTATCAACCTCCAAATATAAACTATCAGAAAGCTTTATCTGGACAGATCACCAAAGGTGAGGGTGAAGAACCATTTGCTCAAAAATGTGACTCATAGAATAGCTGTGCAGTTCATCTTTGTTGGTAAAGTGTTTTCCATACAATTATGTGGATCTGATTTGCATCTTAGAATCCACATACAAAGCCTGGTACAGTGTCATGCACTAGTAATCACAGTGTGGGGGAGGAAGAGACAAGCAGGTCTCTTGCATTGATTGGAGAGCTCACCTAGCCTACTTGACAAGCTCCAGGCCAATAAGAAACCAGGTCCAAGAAGCAAGGTAGATAGCTCCTGAATATCCAAGGCTATCTTTAGGTCTCCACATACATATTCACACACAAGGAAATGCATCTATAGAAGAACACATACATAACACACACACATTACATAATTGAAATTATGACTTGGAGATTACTATAATTAACAAAATTATCTGGACAAAGACAAAACATGTTTTTCAAATAAGGAATGTGTGTGTGTGTATGTGTGTGTAGAAGGACTATTTGGAGGATGCGAGTGAATTAAGAGAAGTAGAGAGATGTGAATGAGAGAGAACATTGGAGAAAGAAAGATAAATACCAAGTTTTATTTTATATGTAATAAAGATTTATAAACACACACTGGACATTAGAGCAGAAAGTAGATTAGACTATCTGATGAAGAGAGAGACTCGTGAAAAGGACAAGTAAGAGAGAGTCAGGAGTTGGAGGATGAATATGAGTGAAGCATACTTATATATATGAATAAAGACATCATAATGAAGTCCATTATTTTGTCTAGTAATTAAAATTACTATGTGGAGGGACAGATGGCTAGGTGGAGCAGAATTTTATCAGAACTGTTATGCCTGGCGGTTGAAGTAGCCTGTTTATCAGTGATTGTTATTGGTGAGCCTTTGCATAACTTAGTCTCCAGACACACCTGGCAAACCAGGAAGTCTCCTAGGACTGAGAATTGCTTAGGTGAAAGGTCTTTGCAGACAACCTTTAGATCAGATAATGAGTTTTGGTATGCGGAAATTAACTCAGTAAAGGTGCCTTTTTGTGTAACAAAGAAATAGGCTTCTAGGAAGCTGACAGTTTAGGGACACTAAATTCTTCTAGCAGTGTCTCTCTTTTCTGGGATTTATCACAGAATACTGACAGCTCAGCACCAAACATGACTGTCAACAAGAGAGTTGACCTGAATTAAATCCCTAAGACCCACAGGGTAGTAGGGAACCAATAACTCTTAAAGGTTCTCTTCTGACCTTCACATGTACTCCACGGCATGTGTATACACATATGGGTATACACCTACATAAACACACAGCATACATAAATACATGTAATAAAGTAAAAAATTAAGACAGATTAAGCTTATGGCCAGAGAACCAATTAGCCATCAAAACAGAAGGGTTCTAGAGTAGTACAGGAAATACAGACAGAATGAAATGAAGAGAAGATGTCAGCCTTCAAGGATTCTGCAGACAGGAAATGAGTGTAAGAGATAAAGAACTTTTGTAATGACCAAAATTAACCTGAAAAGTCCCACCTGCCCAGGAACCAGGTAACTTCCTGGAATGCTGGGAATTGTAGTTCTGAGAAATAACAAAGCATCATAGAAAAATATGGTGGCCTATAAGTTTGTCTTTATAAGCCTCAGCAACAAGTGGCTCAAGTCCATTCTCAAGTGGGAAATTCTGGGGAATTGTCCATTTGAAACTTGCTTCAAATTTGGCCCAAAATGGTGGAGGTGGTTTTTCTTTCGAATCTCAGGATTAATACTTACTACCAAGAACTCCAGAAGCACAGGAATTAACTTAAAGAATTGACAAATGGAAGTGCATGAGATTAAAAATATTCTGCACAACAAAAGAAATTAACTTTACAGTGAAGAGACAACTACAAAATAGGAGAAAAATCATTGTCATATAGTTTATTCAGGGGCTCCATAACATACAAAGAACTGTAAAACTTATTACCAAAATCTAAAACTTCCTATCAATAAGCTGAATAGAGTTTTCCCAATAAATATAAGAATTGTTAAGCATCCTTAGCCTCAAAGAAAATTAATATTAAAACTACTCTGAGGTACAACTTCATCCTATTCAGAATTGTAATCATTAACCAAACAAATGTCAACAAATGCTGGTTGAGCATACGAGGGGGAAGCAAGGACTTCTCCTTATCAACATATAAACTTGTGGTAAGCATGGAAACTGGTATAGCCACTATGTGAACCAGAATGGAGAACAGTCACCACTAAAACCATGAATGTCATAACTGAGCTATACCATTCTAGACATACACCCAAAGAACACTCTATAGTCTTTCACCAAGATATTTGCATATTCATGTTAACTGTTCCATTTTTTATAACAACTAGGAAATGCGATCAGCTCACATTTCCATTAACTAATGATTGGATAGTGAGCTTTCTTCTGCTGTAAAGAAGAGTGAAATAATAATTTTTTAGGAAAATGGGTGGAAATACAAAGTATTATATTAAGTGAAATAAGCCAGACTCAGAAAGACAAATAACTTTTTTTTTACATGCAGTTACCAGATTTTAGAGGGAAAGACAGGCAAGGTTATAAAATTATAAAAGGGTCAGTGAGAGTGGGGGAAGATTTTAAGGGAGAGGCAAAGAAGAGAAGAGGCAAAGAGGTGAATGAATGCATGTGACATGAAAGCAGAGGAACCAGAAGGACAGGGGAACAAGGATGGAGGAAGGGAGAGAAAGCCAGGTGAGATATGCCCATTGGCTGAGAACTTGTGATGTAGGTCAGAGTAGCCTTCAATTCACAGAAATCCATCTGCCTCTTTCTCGTGATTAAATATGCACACTCCTACACCCAGCTTCCAACCATATTTTGATAGATTTAAGCCCAGCTCTACAAAATGATACCCATTATCAGGTTGAGAAACTATGGCTAGACAGCCATAGATCCTAGAAATGGACATAAACCGACTCCCAATGATATGCTGATATACCCATAGATTAATGCATCTCTCCACTCTCATCTAAGAAGATTCTATTTGCAGTAGATGGTGACTAACACAGAGTTGCAAAACTGGTCATATTTCTGAGAATAAGAAACTACAGAATGCTCAGCCCTAAGTAGAACATAGTTAGCACAACATCTCCCAAGGCTCAGGACTCTTTGTAGAAGAGGGATGGAAAGAGTTGTAAGACTCAGAGACAATAGATGCCTACAAGGAAGCATTATTTTCTGGCCATAGCACGGCACCTGAACATATGAACTCATACTGGTTGCAACAGCATGTACAATATATGTGCAATCCCAAAATGAGACCAAATCCCAGTACTGAGAGGGCAGTTAGGCACACTGTCCCACTCCTAGCTATGGAGCTATAGGCAATTGCTAGAGGCTACGAGTACAAGAATTCTTTAATAAGTGTAGTCCATGGTATTTTGACAAGTCTCCTATAGCAGACCACACATCCAAGAATATATGGCAGCACAAATTTGTCTTGAAAGATTCTTTTATAGGACACAAAATTGGGTAAGTAGGGGAAAAGAAGTAGATCTGGGAAGAGTTGGCCAAGAGTTATCAATATGATCTAGACAGTATCAAACTGAAGAACTATTTTTAAACAGAACAAAGTATATATAAATACCATAGTGAACTCCATTACTTCATATTTTAAAGATTTTATTTATTACATGTAAGTATGTGAGTACACTGTAGCTGTCTTCAGACACACCAGAAGAGGGAATCAGATCCCATCACAGAAGGTTGTGAGCCACCATGTGGTTGCGGGGAACTGAACTCTGGACCTCTGGAAGAATTGTTAACCACTGAGCCATCTCTTCATCCCTACTTCGTATTTTGATTATCATTAAAAACAATAAAATAAATAAGTAGATTCATGAAAAAAGAAGTATCTTGGTCTACATGCAGACCAGCAAGCAACCAGAGAGAGCCACATTAAGCCAAGCTTGAGCATTTGGAACCTCAAAGACACACTTCCTCCAAAAAGGCCATACCCACTCCAACAAAGCTACAACTCCTGATATTGTCAATCCCTATGAGCCTATGGGGGGGGGGGGTCATTTTCTTTCAAACCAGTACAAGAAGGAAAGACCAGAATGATCCTGATGGGAGTGGGGTCACCTCTTTGGTCCCAGAGTGTAGAACAACTACTCAGGAATGAGAGGGTGAAGTTATATTAGGAAACCTGGAAAACACAGCAGTGGGTCAGACAATACAATTCTGAATATCTTGAAAATTAAGGGGAATTTTCCATACTAAGTTTTGAAGTGGCCTTTATCTCATAACTCCCCTTTTCATTCTAATTTTGCTTTTTTTAAAATAATGGGCATGTTTATGCTAGTCCTGTCCTACCACTAGAATCTGGATATCTAACATGTCTGTTTTACCAGCTAATAGTTAAATAAATGTCACCAGGATGGCTTACCTGGGTTTTCTTTAGTCTGTTAGTCCATTCTTTAGTTCATTTTTCCATTAAGACTGTGGACTAATAGTCAGGAAGTGGTGGCACAGGCCTTTAATCCTAGCACTTGGAAGGCAGAGGCAGGTGGATTTCTGAGTTTGAGGCTAGCCTAGACTACAGAGTGAGTTCCAGGACAGCCATGGCTATTCAGAGGAACCCCGTCTTGAAAAAAAAATCCCCCCCTCCAAAAAAGACTATGGACTATAGTTGAAGGTGAAGGTTAAGACTTTTAAGGATTATTGGGATAGAATGAGTTTATGTGTGAATGATGTGGATTTACAGGGAGATGTGAGTTATGAATGGTTAACCTTCCCTATTCCAATGATGAGAGTTCTGAGGATTTTCAAAGAAGACCTAATTTGGAAATAGAGTAATTACAGCTGGAATTAGTTAAGGTTAGTTCATAGCTTGGCAGAGTAATTCTTGGCTGTAATTCCAGCACATAGGAGGCTAAACAAAGTAAGAGGTCATAGGCCAGCCTGGCCTACATAAAAAGATTTTACCTAAAGAAAAGATGAATTTTTACTAAACTAGAGTGGTTCCCCAATCCAGTATGAGTGGTATCTTCATAAGGAAGGGAAATTTGGGGGACTGGAGATATGGCTCAGTGGTTTAGGACACTTGTTTTTGTCAAGGACCTAGGGTGATTCTCAGCTCCCACATGGTGCCTCACAACCATCTGTAATTTCAGTTCCTGGGGATCTGGCCTCCATGAGTACCAGGTATGCACATGGTGCAAATATAGTACATGCAGGTAAACCATACATCTAAAAGAAAGTAAATGTAATTTTAAAAAAGTGAACAACTGGATAGTCAGTCAGACACAGTGGAGAACTCTATGTGCAAGTAACATAGTGCAAATGACTTACGGATTAGCACTTGGGCCTTGAAGAATCTTTCTTTTTGCGCAGAGACTCAAAACCATAGGTGTAGAATGAAAATGCTGAGAACCGATTGGCCTGTCATCTTGAGATCTTTTACTACCTCTCTCATGACAATGGCCTTCTTTTCCAGCTGCTTGAGATGTTGAGGGTTGGCTAGCATTCTAAAAGCAATAATTAGACAAAGAATTTTAAAACAAATTCACAAAATTATTTCTCTTCGGAAAAACTATACATTGAAGTTTTGTACTTTGAAGAGTTGGTTAGTATACTGCTTTTATAAAGATGATTAAATTTATATCTCTCTTGTTTTTAGGTTAAAGAAGGTAAAAAAATCCTCCTCTGCTACCAATTGACCAAATGGATTAAATGATTATTTCTACATATACAGTAATACTCCTAGACACAGCTTTGGCAAAGGTGAACTCTTAAGGATATGGACATTCTAGTATTGGTATTCTGGTAGACCATTTCTCCTGTGAAATTTTCCTGTCACTTTAGCCTAAAAGAAGTTAGCAGAGCAATTAGTAATATACTCTACCAAGGCATTAAAGACATATGTAATAGACTTGAATTATTTAGAAAACAAAGACAGGGTCTGATGCCTTAAGAAATGCAGAGGCTTGCCCCAAAGTTGACAGAAAAAGGAAATGAAGCAGGAACAAAAACTAAAATAAATGTTTTCTCTCAGGTTATGATTGAGTCAATAATAAGGTCCCAATGGTCATTATGATCATAGTGTTGTCAGAGATGTACTAGGAGTCCTCTGGCATCGTACCCGATGTGCTTCTGGTGCTGGGGCACTTCCCGGAGAGTGGTTATAGGGAATGTACTTTATAGCAGTAATTATCCCCTGAATTGCAATGCGCTTTTGTTCCCGATACTGCAAGTCTTCAATCACCTTCCTCACTTCACTTATTGTTGTCAAGAGCGACTCAGCTGCAAAAGAACAAGTCCCAAGAAAGTATAAGTTTGAAGGAGGAGGCATGAATAAAAGTAAAAATTAGATTTCTAATGTAGTTCTATCATGTCAACCTGCTATATTAACTTAATTTTGTGTTTGTATTTGGCATTCTCTTCAGGATTTGTTATCAAACTATAGGTAAAATACCATATATCAGTCAAATTGTGATACAGGCTTTTTGTCTGAAGTCTCCGTACGGGTAATTGTACATATGGATTATAATTTATAGATCATATTTAAAACTATAAATTATTGGTTAGTCATTGCCCAGTAAAACATATTTTCATTATTTAAACCATATATAACATATTGTATATATGTATATGTTGTAATCATATATAACACCCAAGAAGACAGCAATATTTAGGTGGTTATAGATCAGCATTTCAATGCTTATTTTCTCCCAAACATGCAATCATCTCAAGCTTTAAACCTTTGACTGCCCCATATTAATTCTACTTAAAGGGAAATAAATGCTAATCCTCTCACTACTAATTAAATTCCAAATTCAGTACCCCCATTTACTCTAGTATCCTTTTTTATTTAAATCAACATTTGCATCTACACTTGGACAAAATTATTGCTACTAAGGTTTGCTACACATTGCTTCTGTAAGAAAAGGGAATATATATGACTAACAGAAATAACATGTATTAAACTTGTAGCATTAAACAGCAGAACTGGAAGTTATAACAATACCTTTAATAAAGCGACTATACTTGGAAAATGTCTCAGGCACTGGTGGAAAGGGGTAATATCCACCAATAACAGTGTTCTTTGCTTCCAAATTAGTCTTCGTTTTAATCCACTGAATAATTTTTTTTGCCTTGGAATCATATGTATATGGATGGCCTCTATGACCTCCTTGCCGTAAGGGAGAAATGCAAATAGACCAAACAAGCAATAAAAAAGAGAAATAAAAAAGTCACTGAAATACATTTGTGTGGACTTTCAAACATTAAAACAGTATCTCATTTTATAAAAAGAAAGCAATTTTACATATTCTGTAGCATATTTTACTTATCTACTGTGTGGCATACAATTATCCAAAGACAGTAGACACATCCTAAGAAAATAAGACATCAGAGTTCAATTAGATTTAAGATGGAAAGTGTCTATATGATAATAAGAATACAGGAGGAAAACCCAAAACTCTATTTTAAATGGTAGCATCTTCTGAAAAGCTGATTATGTTGGTAACTTATTAACTTGATGGTATGATATAACATAACAATAAAAATAATTGTGGATATAGATTGGAATTTTAATTCATGTTCTTAAGGCACACTTAAAAGTGGCACATTGATATGATATATGATGTTGTTAATATTTATAAAATATTGATAAAGATATATTTATACATTTCATAATTCTCATGACAAATTTCTTAATTAACAGCATAGTACAATTCTGGTAAATACCTCATTCCATATTATTCTTTCATACTCTTATTTGAGAGTTTGTATCTTATTGGTTTTAAAGGGAAAGTAATGCACTGCTCTTCCTCAGTACTTATGAACTTTATATATATAAAATCTATAGATGCTCAAACTCCCTTGTATAATATGGCATACTATGTGGATAGAACAGATTCACATCCTCTTAGATAATTTTCACAATCTGTGGATTACTTCTAATACTTAGAATATTGTAAAACCCACCACACCAATTATTGTTATATTCCTCAAAGAATAATGACAAGAATGAAATTTGTACATGTTCCACAAACACACACACACACACACAACAACAACACACACACACACATACACACACACACACAGAGAGAGAGAGAGAGAGAGAGGGAGAAAGAGAGAGAGAAAGAGAAATATTTGTGATATGATCTTGTCTGAATTTAAGAATGTGTAACCCACATATATAAAGGGTTGAATTATTTGAAGACAAATAATGATACTTTGTAGTATAATATAAATTAAATGTGAGATTTAATTTATATTATACTACTAAGTATGACTCATTTTTATTTAGTACATTGTAAAAATAATGTTAACTGAACACTTCTAGGCCTTTTGGCTAAGATCAAGCATGAAAATCATATTGACTCTATACTGTGGTACCAAACCTTGCAATCTTCGATGTAGCAAGCAATTTTTTCTATTTTTTATATCAAGTAGTAATCAAAATTAACCAAATGGCATAAATGTAATTTTCCAATGAGCCATAAAAACATTTCCTACCAGCAGTAATATAGAAGTAATCTATTTTTCAGGTCAAATATTGTTTATTAAAATATCCTATGGTCACAATGATGACAAAATAAAGCTATCCTGAAATTGAATGTTAAAAGGTAGAAATTAATATGTACTAAATGGTTCTAGTGAAAAGACAGTATATTACATTCCCTATAAAGAAGACATAAAAGTTACTCACCAGTAATAAGCACTCTGCTTTCATTTGTAGTGGTGAGATAAAGCAGCTTAGGTACTTGAGTGTTAATTCTAACAACTTTCAACTGGGTACACACAAAATATGTCACTATAGAAAATGAAAACACAAGTGAAATTGCATTTGCATTTTTAAAAGGAAGATCTACTGGAAATTCTCCCTAAGCCTTAACAAATGCAGAAATCAGAAAACACTTTTCTTAAGATGCCAGCTCAGATTTAGTATGTGTAGAGTCCACCTGAGATGTTGCATTTCTGACATGTTACCAGGGATTCTCTTGCAGTCTGTCCTTTAACAAAAGAGTGATCTGACACTACCTAGTGTGTTCCTTTTCTCTTTCCTTTGGAAAGTACAAGAGCTGCATTTAACTAAAGCAAGTTGCTTACTGTATAAGAGTCATTCTGGTTGCAACATCCGTGTGACTAGTTATTTTCTACTGAGAAAAAATTATGTTTCTTCATGATAGTTCCACTGATTTACTCAATATAGCACTGAACCCTGGTTACTTGGAATCCTTCTACCAGAGAGGGATATAGAATTATAATTTATATTTGTATATACAGGTTGATATTTTTTATATCAAAAAGTTACCTTAGTTAAATGTCAAGACTCAATGGCAGGATTTATATGACCTGTTTAGTTGTTGTTCTTGTTGTTTTATCTTGCTAACCTATTTGATATGTTACAAATGTGACTATAATGAGATTATAGTCAGATTTCAATTACTTTAAAAACCTATTATTCTTTTTTAAAAAAACTACCTATTATGCTTACCTGTCCCCAGAAACCTGCAGGCCACACCAACCCCCGAGTGTGCCCCCCAGCTTTGTAGCATTACCACCTACTGTGGCCTCCCCTCCCATTTATAGAAGTCTACAGCAGATCCTGGTAGCACACCCACTTTTCCTCCATCCTGTGGACCACTTTAGCCCCCACCTAGCCCATCCCCATCTCTACATGTCAGTTCCCAATACCTAAAAACACATTCTACCTGGAACCCCAGAGGCCACTCCTGGCAGGATCTCAGAAGCATTCCCTCCCAGGCAACCCATGGCCACCCCAGTCTCCCAAGAACCAGAGACAGCAAGAGAAAGCAAGAAACAAAACATCTGCCCAACAAGACCAGATAATACCATCTAGAATTACAATCAACCCAAGATCCCTAGATACCAGCCTAAAAACACAATAAATAACAGCCAGGAAAATATGTCTCCACTAGAACTCAACACTATTACAGTAAGGCCGTGAGAGATGCAACATACTTGAAGCACAAGACAAGGACTTCAAAATAGGTATTATGAATATGCTAAAGACCTTAAATAGGATCTGAATAAATTCATTAATGAAGCCTATGGAAATACAAACAGTGGAATAAAATAAAGAAAACAGTTTAAGACATGAGAGTGGAAATGGAATCAATAAGGAAAAGCCAAACTTCAACTCACTCTATGCTCAAATAATTTTAATTTCATAAGCTAGGACACAAACAAGCGTAAATCAGGCAATTATTTAAAAGCAGGTTTTTGAATAATAAAAAATAATGTATAATAATGAATAAAAAATTCTCCATAGCATAATTATAAATTCATTTTCTATCTCTTCAATTACTGTTTTTCTATAATGAAAATAAAAGAAAATCCATTCAAATTGTAAGAATGGTTTTAACTTATTTACATTTTTAAAATTAATTAAACTCATTCTTTGCTAATTTCATACATGAATATATTCTGAGCACTCTCTCCACACATCATCTCTTTTGTATATGACAATAATTACATCAAGAAAACAATTTCATTCACAGTAACCTCAAAACCCCCTAGGAATACAGTTAAGTAAAGAGATGAAAGATTTTTACAATAAAAACTGTTAAACACTGGAGGAAAGAGAAGATTCTAAAAGACTAGAGAATACCTTTTATTTTAACAAATCAGTAGAACTAATATCCTCCCACAGACATAAATGCAGGCAAAACCATGACAATTAGTCTGCCTTTGTTTGAACCAGAAAGAATTTTATACAAGAAATGGGAGTTTCTTAAATCTTGATTATGAAGCTGAAAGACAAGGGAAAAGGAGGATCAGTTTGACTACTATGGAAGTACAAAAACGAAGTAATATAATTATTTCTTATCCTTCAAGACAAAGACCTCACAATGTGAGAGAAATCATTACCCTTCCCTGCTGGACCAGTTCATAAGAGTCATTAGGGACACGTAGTTATAACTGGCTAAGGCGCCTATGAATACTTATGACATACAGGAGAGAGAGAATAGGAGAGAGTTGGGCATATGAGGGACAGTGTTTTGATGCCCAGTTTACCAGACTGGAAAGGACTCTGCTTAAAGCAGAGTTAAGAAGAAAGTTATTCCATCAGGGAACTTAAGAGAAGCAAAAAGCTATAGTGGTTGACTGAGCTCCATGGCAGGAGGTGATCTGGTGAACCTGAATGATTTAGACCACCATGCAAATGGGGGTTATAAAATGTGACCACAGTCAAGATGGAATGAGGGAAAGAAACAGCAGACAATGGGGCCTGTCTGAATCACTCAACACCCTTTAAAAATCAATTCAGAATGGATCAAAGTCCTTAATGTAAGTCCTGAAACTCTGAAAGTACTAAAGGAAAACACTTTTAAGATGTAGGTACATGCAATTACTTTCTGAATGGGAGTCCAACAGCTTCAGAAATAATAGCCAGAATTGGCAAAGGGGATTGAATCCAACTTAAAAGCTTCTGCACAGCTAAGAAAACATCAGAATGAAGAGACAGTTTAAAAATCAAAGACAATCTTTGCCAGCTATTTTTCTGAAACAGACTTAGTATCCAGAATATATGAAAAACCAAAAAATTACATGTCAAAGGAACAAGTTTTCTGATCAATAAATGTGGGAATAGATTTAACATACAGTTCACAAAAGACATAAGGATGGGGACTTGGGATACACCGTAGCTGGTATAGAGTTTGTCCAGTATGCAGGAAGTCCTTGGTTTGATGTCCTGAACCACATAAGGTGGGATACACAATATTCTTTTTTAAAAGAAAAAAAAACACATACCCTGATTAAAAATGTACAAGAAAGCACTCAATGTTCTTAGCCAGCAGGAAAATACCATTAAAAATCTACACTGAGATTCCATCTCAGCCCAGTCAGAGTGCCTACAAACAACACATCAAAACACATCAAACTCTGGATAGGGTTTGGAACAAAAGTAAACTGTCAACACTGTTGGTAAGAATTTAATTAGTTCAGAAACAATAAAAATCAATATAAAGGTATTCAAACTTCCAAAACAGAGCTGCTTGTGGTTCAGCCATACCACTCCTGGGTTTCTATTGGAAGGAATCACAGATAACATATAAGAGATGCTTGACTGAGCTTGAATACTTATGCTTACTATAGCATCACTCACAATAGCCAAAGTATTGAAAAGTAGCCTAGGTACCTTCAAGGGGTTAAATGGAAGTATGTGTGTGTGTGTGTGTGTATGTGTACATATAATTTAATCAGCCATAAAGAATGAAATAATGCTATTTTCAGGAAAATGAATAGATGTAATTGGAGATCACCATGTTAAGTGAAATAAACCAGACTCAGAAAGGAATTAATTGGGTTTTCTGCCACTGGTAGAACGTAGAGGTTAAAAAAGACAAGAAAGTTGGGAGATCATTATTTGGGAAACATAAGAGGACCAGTAGGAGATGTTATGGAAATAGGAAATAGTGCTCTGTGATTTAAAACTTAGGATAACTCCTGAATAGACAAGAAGGTAATTAATAAAGACTATTAAATATACCAAGATGGAAATGGTTTGAAATGTTTTTAGATTATTTGTGTTTCTAACTCATTGTCATGCCACTTCTTTAAGTCAGATCACTCTCCCTTAAAAAACACATATATTTTATTTTAGGTATATGAGTATTTGACTGAATGTATTTATGTATACCATGTGCATGCCTAGTGCCCACAGGAATCAGAAGACAGCATCCAATAGCCTGAAACTGGAGTTATAGACGATTAGGAAACACCATGAGTGTGCTGAAGACCAAACCTGGGTCCTCTAAAAGAACAGCAAGTGATCTCCACCACTGAGCCATCACTCAAGCCCCCATCTTACTATCTTTAAGTTCCCATATCTGTATCAAAAAGTAAAAAGAGAAAAGTATGGAGTACTTGGGTAAATATTTTCAAAGACTTCTGGTTGAGATGTGGAGAAGAGCTGCACTATGAATGGTTGCTCTGAAGTCCCGTCAGTGATGTGAATCCAGCGGTATGACCAAAAGTCTTCACTGTTCTCTATGTGGATAGAGCAGGGAGATACATGAAGGCCATTTTATGAGTATTAAATACAATATTCTTCACATTAAAATACGCACACTTTCAAATTTAAATGCTTACCTTTCTTTTTGGACCGTTGCACCCTCCCCACAAAGCATAACATACCAATTACATCACAGATGCTATTTTCTGGCATATCGTCTAGTTCCGATCTGAAAAAATAAAGTTCTTTAGATGTTATACCTTTAAACAGTGACAAGACATTCTTCAGTAATAACTATGAAAATATCTGTCTGAATAATTGATTCAGCTTCATCTGGGGTGGATTTTGAACATGTTACAACCCACTATTTTTTGTTTACTAACATTTGAAGATTACCACTTAAGAGATATTACAAGGAACTATTTTACCTTGTGATAAATCGGTTAATTAATTTTGGCAATTTCCATTCTGATTTCAATTGCCTTTCTGGAATGATAACTATGTTAGTTGGCGGATCTCGAAGATTCAGGCAGATTTCTGAAAAAACAAAGTATGTTACTTTAATATATTATTTTCCATAAATTACAAAGCAAAACAATCAACTGAACTCTTTTTTTCTTTTTTTCTTAATTTTTCTTTGAGACAGCATCTCAACTGTGTCTTATTGACTTCTCTGAAATTCACTATGTGTACCAGGCTGGCCTCGAAGTCACTGAGATGTGCCTGTCTCTGTCCAAGTGCTGGGATTAAAGATTAAAGATACGAACTAACAAGTCCAGTTTAGACTCAAAAGAATTTATTTGGTTATGTAATGAATACTAGTTTTGGAAAAGAGGGCAAAAAAGAGAATGTCCCTATATAAAGCCATATATTACCAGTAGAGAATACAGCCTTAGTTTCACAAGGGAAGTTTCATTGTTATAGATTTACTTCATCTTTTAAAATAATTATATAGTACTTTTCTTTAATTTGAACCTTATATATAAATACAAAAGATAAATCAAGATAAATAATCACAATAGTTTTTCTAATAAAAAAGCACAAATAGCAATGAAGGTAGTTAAAGTCTCTAATTCTCCCCAACCTCCTTTCCCTGACTACATAACCTTCCTTATTTATTCTGCACATAACACTTAACTGCCCTGCAATTTTATACTTCCTTTTATGCCTTTATACTTTCTCATTTCCTTATAATTATCCAACTACCTTGTCCATTCTTTCCTTGATTACAATTCTGCTTGTAACCTCTCCTTTTGCCTATCACATTTTTCATATAGCTATTAATTTTTTGTTTTACTCTATTTTGTTATCATAACCTATCTGTTATCCATTAGGCTGATATTCAAGGGTAAGGCTATTAATATATTATTTAAAGTTAGGTCTCCAATCTGTAGCATGCTGACATAACTGCCCCCTTTCCCTTCATTAAATAGCATAAGATAGGTTCTCTTAAAGATCAGAGGTATATAGTTCTCAACTCCACGTGCATATTATAATCAACAAAGAGGTTTTAAAGATATAAAGGTGCCTTTGTGTCCTCAGACTAATTAAAATAGTATCTCTGGTGTTGGGAACAACTCCAGTGGTTTTTTTTAAATCTCGACTGACTCTAATGTACAGCCAGAGCTGAGATACATTAAATAGATAGCCTAGGCAGAATATAATTTGCAATGAACTGCTCATTTTTATAAATTAAAGTTTTCCAGGAACATAGTCATAATCATTCATTTACATATTAACTATGGTGGCCTCCTCTTTCCACAGACAAAGCAGAGTGGCTACAGTGTCAACTTTATTGCTAGCTGAGACTAAAATATTTCTTTTCTAGAATTTTACATCAAGAATTTATTGATCTCTGATAGAGAATGAAAAATAAAAGATGTACTAATAATCACAATTATATGGGAAATAGCGACAGCTACTATATTAATAAGAAGGAAAGCTGTTTTTGAATACTAAAGGACATACTTTAATTATATTCTCACCCAGGTTTGCCATCACATTAAAATAATTATGTATTTGCATTTACATATTTGAAGGCACAAATATCTTTATATTTTCAAGAAGAGTTTTCCATCATAAAATATGGGCTTATAGTTGTATTCTAATTTTATACTGGCTGCGTATTTATTAACTATATGCTCTCTACTGTCCTTGTCTTCGTGTGATTTTAAGGCTCAGAAGCAACTACTAGAATCAGACAGACTTATAGAAGTATCCACAGACATGTAAGAAGTATAACTTAAATTAAAACTTAGATCTAAGTTACCTCACTCTATTTTTTATTCACAGTTAATTTTTAAATTTTTATTTATAATATTTATTCTCGCATATAATACATCTCAACCATAGATTTCCTTCCCTCTATTACTCCTTGTCCACCACACCTCCACAACATTGACTCCTTCTTCTTCTTCTCCTCCTCCTCCTCCTCCTCCTCCTCCATTTTCCTTCAGAGAAGAGCATGCCTCCCAGGAATATCAACTGAACACAGCACAAAAAGTTATAATAAGACTAGGCACAAATTCTCACATCAAGGCTAGATGAAGCAGCCCAGTAGGAGGAAAAAGATCCCACGAGTAGGCCAAAAGAGAGACACATCCACTCCCATTGTTAGGAGTCCCACAAGAAGACCAAACTACACAACCATAACATAAATGCAGAAGGCCTGGTGCAGACTCATGCAGGCTCCATGGTTGCAGCTTCCGTCTCTGTGAGCCCCTATGAGCCCTGCCTAGTTGATTCTGTGGGCTGTGTTTGGTATATTTTCAACTAACTGCACATGATCTCTTATTTTTGGGTCATAGCTTTGAATCTGTAGCTTTGAGTGTATAAACAGAAGTTACCAGAGAAGCCAGAAAAGTAAGAAGGGAATGTATTTGGGGCATGGATGAGAAAAGGCTCTAGAGACAGGGATAGTAATACTGTGAAGATGGAGAGGTGGGAAAAGAGGGAAGGGACTTAAACTGCTAATCTAGTGGAGAGAGGGAGGGTAATATAAAATGTGAGGGATGAAGGAGAGAGTATAACATTAAAGATGCTGAAAAACTCATAGGGAAATAGTTTATCAAGCTTATACATTAGTATAGTATGCATCTTTTAAGTAAGCTTGACGATACTAGCTAGCATGCTAACATAGAGTAAATTTCATAAAACTCCATCATAATTAAAGAGTTAGAGGCAATAAATGAGTGCAGAGAGAGGAACAATAAGTTATTTCCAGGGGAGAGTTCTCTAATAGATTATCCCATCCCAACTAGTCAGCTCCAAATACATACCCATAAGGCAGCACTAAAAAAATTCTGTAATTATTAAATATGTATATATACACATATAGACATACCTATTATTACATATATGTAGCTATGTATGTATGTAACTGAATAATGGTCATGAATTTGAGCAGAGGACACAGGAGGAGGTAGAGGACGGAAAGGAAGTACCATAAGTCAAGTATGAAATTTTCAAAAATAAACTTAATTTAAAAATAACTCAACTATAAAAATGCAATTTTCTGATCCTGTGCCACAGCACCCAGAGCTGATCCTGTGACACAGCGCTCCATACCCAAATAGTGCCAGGAGAGAGCTGGTCTCCCGGGAGTGCTGACAAACTTGTGAACTTAGGTAAGGCCATCACTTCTCCTCAGAGAGACACACCTGGAACCCTCAGGACACAGGAATTGAGGAGCCACCTGGAACAGGAGCCTTCTGGTTTCTGTGTACACTCTGAGTTGTTCCTGTGCCACAGTACTATATGCTGAAAAACCACCAGGAGACAGCTGGTTTCCCAGCAGTGCTGACATACCTGGGAGCATAGGTAAGACCAAAATTCTGTTCAAATTCCTGGCCCAAGAGGGACCCTCCCAGAGCCATCAGGACACAGGAACCAAGGAACAGCCTGGGACAGGATCCTAGTTTCTGTCTGCACACCAGAGCTCACCCTGTGCCACAGCTCTTCATAGCCAAATTCCTTCCAGAGAGAACTGGTCTCCCAGCAGCACTGGCACACAAGCTTGCAGGAGGGACAGGCCAAAGTCAGAGACAACAAGACCAGCTAACACCAGAAATAACCAGATGGCAAGAGGCAAGGGCAAGAACATAAGCAACAGAAACCAAGGCTACTTGGCATCATTGGAACCCAGTTCTCCCACCACAGTGAGTCCTGGACACCCCCACACACCAGAAAAACAAGACTCTGATTTTAGATCACATCTCATGATGATGATAGAACACTTTAAGGACATAAAAAACTCCCTTAAAGAAATGCAGGAAAACACAGGTAAACAGGTGGAAGCCCTTAAAGAAGAAACACAAAAATCCCTTAAAGAATTATAGGACAACACAACCAAACAGGTGAAGGAACTGAACAAAACCATCCAGGATCTAAAAAATGGAAAGAGAAACGTTAAAGAAATCCCAAAGGGAGACAACTCTGGAGATAGAAAACCTAGTAAAGAGATCAGGAATCATAGATACAAGTATCACCAACAGAATACAAGAGATAGAAGAGAGAATCTCAGGTGCAGAAGATACCATAGAAAACATTGACTCAACATTCAAAGAAAATGCAAAATGCAAAAAGGTCCTAACCCAAAACATCCAGGAAATCCAGGGCACAATGGGAAGACCAAACCTAAGGATTATAGGTATAGATGAGAGTGAAGATTCCCAACTTAAAGAGCCAGTAAATATCTTCAACAAAATTATAGAAGATTATTCTATAAAACTTCCCTTCGGGGAGTGGGGGGCCAGAAAAGGGGAAATCATTTGAAATGTAAATAAAAAAAACTTCCCTAACCTAAAGAAAGGGATGCCCATGAACATACAAGAAACCAACAGAACTCCAAACAGAGTGGACCAGAAAAGAAATTCCTCCCATCACATAATAATCAAAACACCAAATGCACTGAACAAAGAAAGAATATTAAAAGAGTAAGGGAAAAAGATCAAGTAACATATAAAGACAGACCTCTCAGAATTACACCAGACTTCTTACCAGAGAAGATGAAAGCTAGAAGATCCTGGGCAGATGTTATACAGACCCTAAGAGAACACAAATGCCAGCCCAGACTACTATACCCAGCAAAACTCTCAATTACCTTAGATGGATAAAATAAGATATTCCATGGCAAAACCAAATTTACACAGTATCTTTCCACAAACCCAGCCCTACAAAGGAGAATAGATGGAAAACACCAACACAAGGAGGGGAATACACCCTAGAAAAAGCAAGAAAATAATCTTCTTTCAACAAGCCCAAAAGAGGATAGCCACACAAATATAATTCCACCTCTATTCCTTAATAGAAGCACCTAAAGAAATGTTCAACATCTTTAGTCACCAGGGGAATGCAAATCAAAATGATCCTGATATTCCACCTCACACCAGTCAGAATGCCTAAGATCAAAAACTCAGGAGAAAACAGGTGCTGATGAAGATGTGGAGAAAGAGGAACACTCCTCCACTGCTGGTGGGATTGCAAGCTGGTAAAAGTCTGGAAGTCAGTCTGGCAATTCCTCAGAAGACTGGACGGTACTATCTGGGGACCCAGCTATACAATTTCTGAGCATATACCCATGCTCCAGCATGCAATAAGGTCACATGCTCCATTATGTTCATACCAGCCTTATTTATAATAGCTAGAAGCTGGAAAGAACCCAGATGTCCCTAAACAGAGGAATGGATACAGAAAATACAGCACACTTACACAATGGAAAACTATTCAGCTATTAAAAACAATGAGTTCACGAAATTTGCAGGTAAATGGATGGGTCTAGAAAATATCATCCTGAGTGAAGTAACTCAGTCACAAAAGAACACACATGGAAATACAGGGACAAAGAGTGAAACAGAGACTGAAGGTAAGGCCATTCAGACTATCCCACTGGGGGAACCCATCCCATATACAGTCACCAAACCCAGACACTATTGTGGATGCCAAGAAATACTTACTGGCAGGAGGCTGATATAACTGTCCCCTGAGAGGCTCTGCCAGAGCCTGACAAATATAGAGGGGGATGCTTACAGCCAACCATTGGACTGAGCACAGGCTCCCCAATGGAGGAGTTAGGGGAAAGACTGAAGGAGCTGAAGGGGCCTTATCTGGCATCAATGGGAGGGGAGACCCTTGGTCCTGTGCAGGCTTCATGTAGGGGAATGCTAGGGCAGTGAGGTGAGAGTGGGCGAGTGGGTGGGGGAGCACCCTCATAGAAGCAGGGTAAGAGGTGATGGGATTTTGTGGATGGGAAACTGGGAAAGGGGATGACATTTGAAATGGAAACAAATAACATATCCAATTAATAAAAGAATTTAATAAAGAATCATGGGGTTTCCCCAAATAGACTCATTTAATGAAGCAATTACCATGTACTCTTTTTATGTGAATAAGTAAGCTTGATAAATTAGTTGAAGAATTAAGAATAAATACACAAAAATACAAATCAGAAAAAATATTACAAATGATAATACTTAAAATCTTGCATGAGTTTGTGCAAAATTCTGAAAAAACTAACTCTAAAAATATATGCATATCTAATAACTGTTAAAGTTTACTGACTATCAAACATTTGAAGTTGTTGGATCTCAAAAATTTTGATTATAATATTCATTAGAAAAATATCTGTGCTGGGAATGGTGGCACACACATGTAATCCCAGCATTTGGGACACTGAGGATTGCAGTAAATTTCATGCCATGATGGCTTATACAGTAATTTCCATGAGTGCTTGGGTTTTAGAGCTAGCTTAAACAATAACATAAGTCCTTTCAAGATTAAGCAACTGGCAACATTTGAATATCAACAAAAATGTTACTTGATAATAATTCGTTGAATTTAAGTTTCCCAATTTTTATAATATTTTATAATTGTGATTGTGCAAATAGATTTTCCTTTCTTTCTTTTCTTTTCTTTTCTTTTCTTTTCTTTTCTTTTCTTTTCTTTCTTTCTTTCTTTCTTTCTTTCTTTCTTTCTTTCTTTCTTTCTTTCTTTCTTTCTTTCTTTCTTTCTTTCTTTCTTTCTTCCTTTCTGAATCAAAGTTTTACCACAGAGCAAAGCTAGCCTTGAACTTGTCCTCCTGCCTTATCCTGCCAAGAGACAGATTATAAGGATGCACTAGCACAGATGGCTAGAATATTCTTGATCTTTAGAAATACATATAATTATTGAAGGATGAAGGATACAAAGCTATGCAATGATGTATGATGACTGTTACTTTCTCCCAAAAGGAAAAGTGTGTGTGTGTGTGTGTGTGTGTGTATTTAGAGGAAGAATTAAATGGCAAAAATAAAATTAATAATTAATGAGTCATGGTAATGTGGGAGTTCTTTATAACACTTATTTAACTGTGAGTTTTAAAATTATTTCAGTCGGGCAGTGGTGGTGCACACCTTTAATTCCAGCACTTGGGAGGCAGAGACAGGTGGATTTCTGAGTTCGAGGCCAGCCTGGTCTACAGAGTGAGTTCCAGGAAAAAAAAAGAAAGAAAACAAACAAAAAAAATTCAAAATGCAACTTAAACTCAAATGTGGAAAAACTACATGCTATTTTCTCCCTCATTTAGCTTTGTTTCAAGTAGTACAGTTATAAAAATATACTATAAGGATTATAAAATTTATCCTAATCTATTTGCCTTTTCCATGCTTCCCCAGGTTAGCTACTGCGTCAGTGTTTGTCATTCACTCAAAAAGCTTACTCATCTTACATATGCATATCTATATATCCATAGATATATATATATATTTATATATCTATAAAGACTCCATGGTTATGTTTATATATTGGTACATTGTATAATATTTTATAATATCTTCTACTTTATATTATTCCACATATCATTCCTATTTTCTTGATTTATGATGTTGTCTATTATGTAAAAATAAATAAAGGTTTTAAATGATAAAATTAACGAGGTGATCCTTAACAAGATGTCTCTGTGGGTTAAAAGCACTTGCCGTGTAAACCTGATCATTGGCGTTTAATCCTCTCAGATCACAAGGTGGATGGAAAGAACAGACTCCCAAAGTTCTCCACTGACTTCCAAAAGCACGTACACACACACACACACACACACACACACACACACAAATACAGAGAGGGAGAGACAGAAAGACAGAGACAGAGAGATACAGAGACAGAGAAAGACAGAGAGAGAGATGGAGAGAAGGAGATGGGGGAATAGGCAGGCTCACCATACACATCATACACACATAGACAATAATAAAATATTTTTAATTTAATAAAAATCATTATAATATGCACTTCGGATGGCGGAGAAGCATCTTAAAAAATGCTCAACTTCATTAGTCATTAGGGAAATGCAAATCAAAACAACCCTAAGATTTCATCTTACACCAGTCAGAATGGCTAAGATTAAAAATTCAGGAGACAGCAGGTGTTGGAGAGGGTGTGGAGAAAGAGGAACACTCCTCCACTGCTGGTGGGGTTGCAAATTTGTACAACCACTTTGGAAATCAGTCTGGCGGTTCCTCTGAAAACTGGGCACCTTACTTCCAGAAGATCCTGCTATACCACTCCTGGGCATATACCCAGAAGACTCCCCACCATGTAATAAGGATACATGTTCTACTCTGTTCATAGCAGCCCTATTTGTAATTGCCAGATGCTGGAAGGAACCCAGGTATCCCTCAACAGAAGAGTGGATGCAAAAAATGTGGTATATCTACACAATGGAGTACTATTCAGCCATTAGAAACAATGAATTCATGAAATTCTTAGGCAAATGGATGGAGCTAGAGAATATCATACTAAGTGAGGTAACCCAGACTCAAAAGGTGAATCATGGTATGCACTCACTAATAAGTGGATATTAGCCTAGAAAACTGGAATACCCAAAACATAATCCACACATCAAATGAGGTACAAGAAGAAAGGAGGAGTGGCCCCTAGTTCTGGAAAGACTCAGTGAAACAGTATTCAGCAAAACCAGAACCGGGAAGTGGGAAGGGGTGGGTGGGAGGACAGGGGAAGAGAAGGGGGTTTGCGGGACTTTCGGGGAGTGGGGGGGCTAGAAAAGGAGAAATCATTTGAAATGTAAATAAATTATATCGAATAAAAAATAAAAAAAATAAAATAAAATGAAATATGTGAAATAAAAAAATCATTATAATATAGTACTTAATGGCAACTATAAAAAGTACTCAAGTGATTAACTTAATGTTACATACCAAAACTGAACAAAAATAAATTTAAGTATATCCCAAATGGAACTCATTCTTTGGTCAACAATAAATGTCTCAGATCATCATTCTTAATAAATGCACTAATAAGTTAACATGTTTATTAATTTAGTAAGTGCTTAAAAGTTTTTTAAACGAATTTAAGTTTGCAAGTTTCTAATAGCTTCAGTAATTTTTACAGACTTTTGCCTGATATGACAGTTTGCAAAGCCACATAAGCAAGACAGCTATGAGAGAACAATCACTTAGATACTTAACCCATTGTAGAAATTAGTTTCATCTGTGGATCCACAGGGTCAGGCTGGATTCTTAATGGATAGCTCTTTTTCACAGAATAATCTTGAAGCAGAAGAACCAAGCCCACTCTCAAACTTTTATACCACTCTGGACACAAAGCATTCCACATAATCACTGACACCATGCCTGAACTGTCAGCAACCTCCAAATAGGTCTAGAGGAAGAGGGTAAAAGCATATATACATTTGCTATTTTTATCTATATAGGTGGCAAACAAGGTATTATCTGTGAAATTTTATAGTGACAGAAAAATGACACTTAAAATTTAATTTTTTATTAGTAATGACTCATTTGTTAACTCTGTTATGGCTGCTAAGCTAAAAGACTGCTACAAGATGCTGGAAGTCAGAGAGATAGAACTATAATGTGTGATTATTAACTTCAAAGGCATAGAACAAATCTTAGTTATGTTTACTTTTCCCACAATGCTTAGCACAGTACCATACATAGAGCGAGCACACAATACAGTGACCAGAAGGATTAGGTCAGCCTCATATTTTGAAGGTCTTGCTAATTGCACTGAGAAGTAAATGAAAGGCAAGAAAGAGGAGAGGCAAAAAAAAAAAAAAAAAAAAAAAAAAAAAAAACAAAAAAAAAAAAAAAACGGTACAGGGATGTGCTTTCCTTTTAAAAAGTTCAGCCAGAGACTAGAACCTGCTTACATGCTGGTAACAAAAAGTGCAGAGAAGAAAAGATTAAAAACAAAAGAAGTGTGAAAGAGACCAGCTAGAACCGGAATCTAAAAGCATGGCTACCTATGTCTCATATATAGATATCGTTTTTTTTTTCTCTTTTGAAATACCTTTTGTGGTGCTGGGAACGGAAATGGAACAATGGCCTTGCACATGCTGGGCCAGTTCTCTAACACTGAGCTATATGCCAAATTCCAAAGAATTTTTAAGAGAAAAATCAACTTGAAAATTACTTTGAAGTGAAAAAAAGTCCATATACATCAAAAATTTTAAAGTGTGCCTGTAGAATGTAATGTAAACAAACAATTTTTACCAATATAGATTAACATGTGTCTGTTATAATGTATACATTTAAATAAACATATATTATTCTTGTACTACTTGTACCTGATACGGCTCAATCATGTTTTTATTAGGTTTTCCATAGTATCGCAGTTTTGACTTGTGCAGAATCCTTACAAGCAAGGCAGGAAAATTCTTTCTGTTGTTCCAGGTCATCTCAAGATGAGAGAGAGATATTATTTTGGTGTCTAAAATATAAAAGGATAAAAATTGTATTTGTTATGCCATCATAGTTTCAAAAATCTATTCTAATGTTAAAACTGCTAGCCAAACGATATGCAACTCGTTCCTGTCAGCTAGGCTTTATAAATGAAAGCCGGACTATATAGTTCTTTATAGTTCTCTCTCTCTCTCTCTCTCTCTCTCTATATATATATATATATATATATATATATATACATACATACACACACACACAACTAAAATATGTATAGGACTTACCATGGAGAATGAGATAAATACTTACATAAAATAAAATATTGTTTTGTCTTAATTTCCTTCTTCCACACCAAACCATTTCATCAAATTATAAAAATCTTAGATCCAAATTCATCTCTCAATATTTTTCTCTGATCTGTTTCCTTTAATCAATACAGTCATTTATTTAACTTATAAAAATTAAAAGTTGGGACTCTGGGGATGTGATGATCCCATTGGTAAAATGCTTGTCATACGCTTGTAATCCTAGCACAGGAAAAGCGAAGGAAAGAGGTCCAGACAAACTGACATAATTAGTGAGCTGAAGACCAACAAGAGGCACTGTCTCAAAAGAGGTGGATAGTTTTCCTGTGGATGGCAATGCAGAGGCAAAGACTCCACACTCGTAAGCAGTCACATGTAAATTGACAAGCCTGCATTTGCATAAAAAGTGTATGCATGCACGCACGCGCGCGCACACACACACACACACACACACACAATTATTTATTCACTCAGATTGAATTGATAATCATGATACTCCACCCTCATCAAAGCATGAAATGAAATTACAGGCGTGCTCCACTACCAGCACTCGTGGCAGCCTAGAGAATTGTTTCTGACACATCATTTTTATGTATTGTCCTCATGTCCCTTTTGTCCAGATAAGCCCCATCTTCTCCAAACGTACTGCATATGGCTCTATTTTCTCACTTGCTACTCTGTTTCTGGAATATCTTCCTCTTAGATATGTAAGGGACTTCCTTTTTCCCCTATCCCAATTTTGCTCAATGGTCTCTCTAACTACTCTACTGAAACCAAACCCTTACTTATTCCCCGCCCGCACTGGTTTTCCACATAGCTCTTATCTTCACACACACCATATAATTTATTTTGAAATATTTTAATCTCCAGGTATAAGTGAGAACAAATGCTGTGTAAAGGCTGTTCACCATAAATTTTAAATCCCATTTACTCTTATACCATTAAAAGGGGTTCCATTTTCAATTCTCTCTACATGTTTTCATAGTCTGCAAAATAAATTTTCAAGCGTAAATCTGCATTACATATTTCATGTATTATATATACATATATATGTATAATATACATTTGTTGAAACATTTCTATTGATATGTATCAGCTAGTCACTATTTTAGCAAGGTCACATTTATACTTTATTGTTATGAGTTTAAATTGTTTTAATTATTCATACAATTTATTAAAACAATTTATAATATATTAAGACACTATGGGTAGTTTCACTTCCAAATTCTCAAAATATATTACTAGCAGTCTCAGAAGTCCTAATAATTCGTATGATGTCCCTCAACAGAGGAATGGACACAGAAAATGTGGTACATTTACACAATGGAATACTACTCAGCTATTAAAAATAATGAATTCATGAAATTCTTAGGCAAATGGATGGAACTAGAAAATATCACCCTGAGTTAGGTACCACAATCACAAAAGAACACTCATGGTATATACTCATTGATAAGTAGATATTAGCCCAGAAGCTTGGAATACCCACAATACAATTCACAGACCAAATGAAGCTCAAGAAGGAAGAACAAAGAATGGATACTCTGGCTCTTCCTAGAAGGGGGAGCAAAATATCCAAAGACAGAGACAAAGTGTGGAGCAGAATCTAAGGGAAAGACCATCCAGAGACTACCCCACCTCTGGGGATCCATCCCATATGTAGTCACCAAACCCAGACACTATTGTGGATGCCAAGAAGTGCTTGCTGACAGGAGCCTAATATAGCTGTCTCCTGAGTGGTTCTGCCAGAGCCTTACAAATACAGAGGCCGATGCTAGAAGCCAACCATTGGTCTGAGCATGGGGTCCCCTCCAGAGGAGTTAGAGAAAGACCTGAAGGAGCTGAAGGGGTTTGCAGCCCCATAGGAAGAACAACAACAGCAACCAACCAGAGCTCCCAGAGCTCCCAGGGACTAAACCACCAACCAAAGAGTACACATGGAGAGACCCATGGCTCCAGATGCATATATGTAGCAGAGGATAGCCTTGGCAGGCATTAATGGGAGAAGAGGCCCTTGGTTCTGTGATGGCTCATGCCCCAGTGTAGGGAAATTTGGAGGTGGAGAGGTGAGAGTGGGGGTGGTGGTTGGGGGAACACTCTCATAGAAGCAAGGAGGGGGATGGGATAGGGGGTTTCTGGGGGGCAGGAAAGGAGATAACATTTGAAATGTAAATAAAGAAAATAGCCAATAAAAATATATAAAACAGAAAAGAAAAAGAAAAAATATGTAGTTTCTGTTGGATATGTTAAACCCCCGGGAACATGACCTACCTCAACCATAATGAATCAGACATTTATTGTGTGACTCAGAAACTTGAATTATGAAACACAACTGAGGGACTGAAGGGGGAACATGCAGGAATTTGCTTGTCTTACAAACATGACTCCCAGAACCACCCCCATAAAAACGCTAAACATGACAGTACAGTCTTATATTCTGAGCATGGTGGAGATAGCAGAGAAATCCCTCAGTCTCGCTGATACCCTACTGTATAACTTTAACACGTTATAAGCCAGTGAGAGATAATGTCTCAAAACTAAAATGGATGGCACTTAAAGAATGAAGTCCCAGGTTGTCCTCTGGCCTCCAAACATATGTGCACATTTGCAACTACATCAACACAGATACACACATGTGTATACACACCAGAGAAATCACTTTTGGGGTCTGGGTAGAGCACTCACATTTATCAGTGTTAACCTAAATGCCACTAAGATTGTATATATCATTATTATCAGAAAGAATAGAATGAGGCAAAAAGAAATATATAGAAAAATTATGGTACTGTTGAGGTAACTTTCACCAAAAAGGTATTAGCCAGTTACAAAATTAACTGTATGAACATATGTTCATTAGAGGAGGTAGAATACATTATTAGAGGAGTACATTGGGGGTCTGGTTCTATCACTCTGACATTTTTAGATTGGGTCTATCATGCCTGTCTCTACCACTACAGTATTAAGCTATGGCAAGCCTTTTATTTTATGTGGATTCTGGGTTCTAAAGTCAGGTCTTATGCTTGCAAATTAAGCTCTCCTGCACTTACACATTAACTCAACTCTCCAGCCACATATTCTTTTTTATTTTATTTTATTGACTTTATATCCAATTGCAACCCCTCCCTCCTTTCTTCCCAGTCACATCCTTACAAATCCCTCCCCCATTGCTCCTAGCCCTTCTGTTCAGAGAAAGGGAAGCCCCTCCCCTTGGGTATCATCTCATTGTTGGGCATCTAGTCCCAGTATGTCTAGGTACATACTCATCAACTGAGTCTCAACCAAGCAGTCCAAGTATGGGGGAAGGGGATCCAATGGCAGGGGACAGAGATGGAGACAGCCCCCATCCACTATTTAGGGGACCCACATGAAGACGAAGCTGTACATCTGATACAGATGTATAGGAAGCCTAGGTGCAACTCCTGCATGTTCCCTGGTTGGTAAGCCAGGCTCTGTGAGCCCCATGGTGCTAGGTTAGGTCTGTGGGTCTTCTTGTTACCCACTCCCTGACCCCACTGACTTGCTCACTTCTATCCCCCACTCTTCTGCAAGACTCCCCAGGCTCTGTTTGATTCTGCATTTGCCTCCATCTGCTGCTATATGAAGCCTCTCAGGAGACAGTTATGTTAGGTTTCTGTCTGTAAGCATAGCACAGTATCATTAATAGTGTCAGCGCTTGGCTCTCTCCCATGAGATAGGACTCAAGATGGGACAGTCATTGGTTGGCTGTTCCCTCAGTCTGTGCTCCATCTTTATCCCTGCATATTTTGTAGGCAGGATAAATTTAATAATACATTGTGCTTTAAAAATTCACAATAGAACCCGGGCTGGTGATTCAGGCTTATAATCTCAATCATTTAAGAGTCTAGGGCCTGAAGATGGCCTCCTTGGGTTACAGAGTGAGCTAAAGGCCAATCTAGGCAACTAAGCCAGACTCTGTAACAAAATTGAAAAAAAAAGGGGCTAAAGATATATCTAAGTAGTAAAGTGCTTGTATAGCCTGGGCAAGCTTCAAGTTCAATATCTAACAACACACACACACACACACACACACACCACATACACATAAAATGCCAGATTTGGTGCTATAAACTCTTAATCCTAGGACACAGGAGGCTAGAGAAAGAGAACAGATGTCCCGTGCCAGCTTGTTCTGTAGGCTACATCAAAAATAAAATAAAAGATAAAATAAATCCCTGTTTTGCATAAAGTCTTCGGTAATACAGCTAGATCCAATAATTTGCATATTGTCTAGGACTGCTATTACTCTACAATGACAAAACCAAGTAGTTTCTCCAGTCCCCCTATGAGGCCACTCCCACAAGTTCTGTGCCACCTTTACCTCCCCCCCCCCCCCACCAGCATATCTTGTAGGCAGGACAAATTGTAGGTAGTAGGTTTTGTGTCTGGGTTGGTGTCCCAGTGCCTCCACTGTAAATCTTGCTTGGTTACAGGATATGGCCAGTTCAGGCTTTGAATCTCCCATTGTTAGGAGTCTTAATTAGGATCATCATCATAGACTCTTGGGAGTTTCTATTGCACTACGTTTCTAGCTCATCCAGGAGATTCTACCCCCAACCCCATGCCAGTTGCCTCTCCTAGTACTCTCCCCCTGTATCCTCCCCACTTCCCCCATCCTTCCTGTTTCTGGCCCCACTCCACCATCCAGACCATCAGCCTCCCTCATTCCACTTGCAATGTCCATTCAATTTCCCCTTCGTGACAAGTTCATGACCCTGCCCCCCCTTAGTCCTCCTTGTAAAACAAAGATCTCAATGACATGATTCTTAATGATATTCTTCTGTACTCATAGATTGGTGCCTAGCCCAACTGCCATCAGAGAGGCTTCATCCAGCAACTGATGGAAACTGATACAGAGACCCACAGCCAAACATTAGGCTCGGGGAGCCTGGGGAATCCTGTGGAAGAGGGGGAGGAAGGATTGTAGGAGCCAGAGAGGTCAAGGACACGGCAAGAAGACCCACAGAATTAACTAACCTGGGCCCACAGCTGCTCAAAGAGATTAAGTTGGCAACCAGTGAGCCTGCCACGGGCGGACCTAGGTCCTCGATACATATGTAACAGTTGCACAGGTTCATCTCGTGGGAGCCCTTACAGTGGGAGCGGGGGCGGTCTTTGCTGCCTGCTTTGGAGACCCTTTCCTCCTACTGGGCTGCCGTGTTCCAGCCTTAGTGGGACTTGATGTGTCTGGGCTGCCTGATATTCCTGGGAGGCCTAGTTTTTTTCTGAAGAGAAAGGGAGGAAGAGTGGATGAGGGTGGTGAAGAGACGGGTGGGGGAAACTGGGGTTATTCAAGATAAATAAATAAATAAATAAATATGCAAATCTAAAAAATAAAAGAGTACTTGCTGTTCTTGCATAAGACCTGTATTCAGTTTTTCAGCCACCACATGGTTCACAATCATCTGAAACTCCAGTTTCAGGGCATCCAACAGCCCTCTTCTGGCCTCGTCGCACACCAGTGAAGCTTACTGTACACATATATGCATGCAGGCAAAACATCCATAGGCATAAAATAAAAATCAAAAAATAATGATCAAACAAACAAACAAAAAATTAGGCATAACAGCACACATGCTTGTGATCTGAGAGACTGGAGGACTGTGCGTCCCAGGCCCGCCTGGGCTGGAAGGTAAGAGAAAAGGTTAGCCTGCTGCCTCAGTGGGTAAAAGAGCTTGCTGCCCTGGACCCAGGTGGTGCAAGCAGAGAACCTCTATCCCAGAGTTCTCTCATGACCTTCCTCCACTCACAGCGAAAGCAAGGTACTTATGTGTTCTCTGCCATACCCTCCAAACTCACAAATAAATAAAAAAGTGTAAAAATTAAAGTTAGAAAAAGCAAACCATACAAACAATCCACAGTTGTTACACTGTAGTCCCAGCACTTGGAAGCTAGAGGCAGGGGATAGAAGTTCAAGGCCATCCTGGCCTTGCTTGAAAATCATAGGTTTTTTTTTTTTTTTTTTAAATAAGTAGAAAATATTTTTTTTAAAAAGGATGCTTGTAAGGCTGCAGTGTGAACTGCCACTTCTCAAGTAAGAGATAAACAAGGAATGAAAAAGACTGAATCTGAATTTCAGTCGTGCAGGTCTGTAAGAAACTCTGGATCGTGGCTCCTGCGGTCCTGGGCCGGACCTGGGATGACCTGACCAGGCTTGTGGCCATCGCCCCAATTAAAACTATCCACACCGGAGCCCCGAGGTTAGAAGACTCAGCTACCAGGCAGCACAGTGAAAATGAAGCGTCTCCCAGTAGCTTTAGCATTTACCCTCGGTTCCAGGACAGGAAAGCTCACTGTAGTGGGCAGGGATGAAATTTGAGGAAGTCCCAGTTGCACACATTAAAGCGACTTACAACAACACACAGATCCAGGTAGCCTCTGCCACCAACACTGGCCCGCGCCTCCTGTGGCACAGAAGGCTTTTGCAATGCCAAGAAGGGCACCAGCATCGCAGCACAGACAGCAGGCGTAGCTGCAGCAACAAAACCTTCAGGAAAGGGAGTGACCCACATCACAGTCATAGTGAAAGGCATGGGACCAGGACGCTGGTCTACCATCAAAGGACTGACTGTGTGTGTGTGTGTGTGTGTGTGTGTGTGTGTGTGTGTGTGTGAATGAGTTCTGGAAGTGATCTCAATCACAGACAACACCCCTGTCCCACACAATGGCTGCCGACCCCGAAGACTCAAGGCTGTGATGATGGGAAGGGAGCCCTGCACTTGGACCTGACCTAAGGTCTTGACTCTTACAGAAGGCTCACTGTGGAAGCTGAGGGAGCAGGCTGTTCTCAAGCCCTCCTGGGGGAACAGTCCTCTCCTTGCACTGAAGCTGGAAGTGCCGAGGCTAGCCTCTAGGACATGAGGGAGTGGGAACTGCAGCCCACTGTGGCCAGCTCCAGCCTGCTCTGAAAATAAAGGACTATTCTCTCTCTTTAAAAAAAAGAAAGAAGAAAGAAAGAAGGAAGGAAGGAAGGAAGGAAGGAAGGAAGGAAGGAAGGAAGGAAGGAAGGAAGGAAGGAAGGAAGGAAGGAAGGACAGAAAGAAAGAAAGAAAGAAAGAAAGAAAGAAAGAAAGAAAGAAAGAAAGAAAGAAAGAAAGAAAGAAAGAAAGAAAGAAAGAAGACTGAATCTTTTTTGGGTACCAGAAATTTTCTAGATCATGATGGAAGCTGACCATGTAAGAGTACAATTGATCAGGTTGGATAACCCTTTCTCATGTTACTGTGTAAAGCTAAATCTTAATAAAAAAGATTCAAAGGCACAGAACATAAGCAAAGCTAACAGAGAAGTGACAGAATACCACAAAAAAATAATGTGCAGTGTATAGCAATCACAAACTTAATACCTATTAGCAAAGAAATCCAGTAAATAAATAATAAAAAGATAACCCTGGAGTGTGGCTCAGCTATGAAGCCCTTCTTTTGGGATACATAGGAGACCTGACCTTAGGTTCATCCTAACTCCAGGAATGAAGACATGATAAGATAAAGACAAAGCACATTATTTCAGAAGAGCAAGATATGGGGAAATGGCCACTCATACATATACTATTAAATTTTATTCAGTGCAAATTTTCAGAAAATAATTTTCAGGAAATAATTTATCAATACCCACTGAAATCAAAAACTCAAATATTCTTTACTCCAGTAATTATATTTCTAGGAATCCATCATTTCAACATAAATATTCAAATACAATTAATACTTGCTCATTTTGCTTTTTTTGCAGTTTGCAATACCAAGAAAGCCTAAAAAAATAAATTACCCTACATTGGTACAATTATAGAAGTTATATTTCTGCATGTGGAATATTGTATTTATAGAAATACCCCAGAGATGCCTAAAATATATTATGTGCAAATGTTACACAATTAATTTTATTTTCTCAAAAATGTATACCAAACTCTTAAGCTTGGAATTTTAATAGAGATGTTTAAGGCATATAAATGTTAAAGATGTATTTCACTAAATTTCATATTTTTTCATTTACAATTTCAAACCCACAGCAAACCTGAAGTCCTGATTTAGTCACTTCCTAGATTTTACCACCATGCTTTTAATACAATCAGACCTCATGATTTTAGCACAATATACTTTAAAATGCACAGTTTGAATTTTTAGCATATGGGCATTGCTTTTGTAATAAAATAGCACTTTTATACCTACTGAATATGACTTTCTTAAGAACAGAAATCAAGTACACTTTTATAAATTATTGGTCCCCTTTTATTTCTTCTAAGGCAACTGTCCTTTTACAAATTGAAGTTTAAAATTATAAATGAAAAACATTTACACCACGGG
The DNA here is from genome assembly GCF_947179515.1 of Apodemus sylvaticus. NCBI lineage: Eukaryota > Metazoa > Chordata > Mammalia > Rodentia > Muridae > Apodemus > Apodemus sylvaticus. The sequence continues at coordinate 101,150,255 of NC_067495.1, read as the reverse complement.
TAGGTTGCTTTCATGTCTTAGGTATCTAAGCAGTCATTGACTACAAATGTGAATAACATTTTCTTTCCTTATTTTGAGTGGATATAATAATAAATACATATTTTTGAACCAGTTATCCTTAAATGTTTAAGTCTGCCACGCTTGCTTGTCATAGAATGCTGTCCTATGACTTAGAATTGTGATAAAGAGAAAAGGGGGTGTGTTTCGTGGGTGCAGTGCTTGCTTAGCAAGGAGGAAATCTGGGGTTGAGCATGAGGAAACCTGGGAAATCCTCAGGTATAGTCAAGTACTCCTGTAATTCCAACACCTGGGAGACAGAGGTAGGAGGATCAAGAGTTTGGGGCTAGCCTGACATATATGAGATCCTGCCTCCAAAACCAAAAAAAAAAAAAAAAAAAGATCTAAAACCAGCAAATGTATATTATAGTCTTTTTAATTTTTCTGGTTTTCTTTTGGTATTTTCCCTCCCATTTCTTATGTGTTCAACCTGTAGTGTTATCTCTGCCTTAATTACATGTATTATACTAAGAGCATTCCTTGATGACAAACTTCCATTTTCTGGCTGACTTCCTACTTCTGATACAGGAAATATGAACTTCCTGTATCAAGAAAAATGATCACTTGAAGCCTTTCTATAATCATCACACCTTCAAAAAATAATACTTGCATGGGTTTTACATTCAGTGACATAAATGTGATGTTTTAGTCAATATAAATTATCATATCACTGAACATCCTCTTTGAACAAATGTTAAATGCTAAAACATACAATGCTGGAACTATTTTGTGTTTATATAAAATCCAAATCAATACACTCTTCAACCTACATAGTGTTCTTTACTGAAATAGGACTGGAACTAATATTAATTAAAACTGTGTGTGTGTGTGTGTGTGTGTGTGTGTGTGTGAGTGTGTGTGTGTGTGCATCACAGGAGGAGTCCTGAGAACCAAGTCTTCAATCTTTCCACTAACTAAATTTAAATCACAGTAAGGTATTTCAAGGCACTTTGAAATCAAACCAAGAGGACACAGACCACTTAAAGTTAAGACTATTTCCCTACCTCACACCCCACCCCACCCCCATCTTGTAATGAACAAAAGAGAAGCATTTTGTTTTCGGTTATCATGAGCTTCCAAACTCTTTATCTGTTTTTGCTGCTGTTAATGCTGCTGCTGTTTATTTTTTGAGACAAGGTGTCTTTCTGGGGCTCAGACTACCCAGGAATTAGCCCTCAGTTCTCCTGCCCCAGGGCCCCAGATGCTGGGTCTTCCTGGTGTATGCCACCTTGCCAGGTTTCGAACACTCTTTAAAGCTTGCCTTAAATTCCCTCCAATTACTTACTGTTAAAATTGAATTCCTCCGGTTGCTTGTTGGTCTTCCATATATCTCCATAAGGATCTTCGTTATTCCACAGAGCCAGGTAGTGACTCCTGCCCCCTCTTAAAGGCCTCTCTGGCTTTTCCTCATGGGCTCTGTTTCTAAATGGAGTTTCTACAGAAATGACATCTAGGGTCTCCCCACAGTGGACCTTATCTATGCACAAGATTCCCTGGCCCAATCTTTTCTCGTTGTAAAGGCATGAGACTCTGGAAATTCTCATTTCTATGCCAACTTTAAGAATATTCTGATACACGAGAAAGTTTAAACTGGGGTCTAAGTAGCACTTCTCCTGGTACACCCCATCTGAGATTGTCACATCATAGCAGTAAAGAGGAGGCTTGGGAACTGTATCCAGCGGCTCATCCTCTAAAAGGTATCTTTGGACGGCCAGTACAGTGACAGGCACCACTTCCGAGAGGGTGACACACTGTCTAGGGGAGCCAGTTATTTGCTCTATAACCTTTTGGATCCAGGACCTGTGCCTTTGGCCACCAGCTCTTCGGATCACTCCTCCTGGGACCCCAGCCTGATCTCTTTCCGGGTGCTTTAAGTAGAGACCAGTGTGCGAGGGTCCTGGCTGAGGCTGACCCGACTCACCCGACATTGTGAGGTAACCGCGAACTCCTTGCACTCCAAAAAGCTCACTTGCCCTGCTCAAAAACCCAGAGAAAAGACGCTCCGCTCTAGCCTGAAACGCAAAGCGGTTGGCTCGGACTGGTCTGGTTCCGCCCAGGAGCGAGACTCAAAAGATTCCACGCGTGCGCATCAGCTTTCCCGCCGGTGCTTTGAGCCCCTATTTTGAGACTTTGAGACAGTGTTTCTAGGGAGATGCACGAGAGAAGTAGGTGACATAATTCGGTCCTCGGGTTCCCTAGCCCTCTAAGGTCCATCTGGGGGAAGGGGAGGCACGGGTATGGGAGGAGAGAAGGGGGAGGGTTGTCTGGGTTTCCAAAACAGCTGCCAGAAGGAGGAGCACGAAGTGCTGCCGACCAGCCCCCCAAGGAGAGCATTGAGAGGTGGTGGAAAATAGGAAGTAGCAAAAGTGAGGCTCCAGCAGTCCTGATGCAGGGACTTAGGTCGACAAAAGAAAATGTTTTAGCGTTATCACATTCGTGTGTATTTAGTAGTAAGTTAGTGCTTTGTAGTTAAGAAATATAAATGTGGCAATTCTGTTCTTGTAGTATAAACAAAATCAGATAATGTATGCACAGCCTTCAGGAAAGGCACTAGCACAAAAGTTCTCAGTAAAATATTAGCTGCTATTGTTAGTAGCTAGCATAAGCATACTTATCTGTAGTAGCTACCAAGTGCAGGGTGGATGAACTAGTAAGCGTACACGAAACTAGGAAATTGTAGAATTGAGTTGCTAAAGATCTTCCTTCAGATCAGACTCCTTAAATGCATTTTTTTTATACAGTACTTGGGGCAGCACACTGAAAGAAAACACAGCTTCAGAAATTGTATTTCTTGTATACATAGCATATTTCAAATAAAACTTCAAGTAAGTACACTGAACAGAAGAGTTAGAATAAAGATACAACGTTTATTCAGTGTACCCAGTCTGTGATCACACATGAAATGTATTAACCTCTTAAAGACCAACTCTTAAAAGTGGTTGCGACCTGCTTTCATTTCTACTAATTCTCTTGAATGCTATCATTTTTCATACATTAAGTTCCTGCCCCAAAGCAGGCAATATTGTAGGCACTGGGGATGACTACAGTCACCCTTTCTTTCAATCTCCTCAATGATTGGGTTGAACAACTGTGCCTTTGTCAAATTTTGACTAACAGTAATTTTACAAACATTTATTTTCCTTTTATTCCATATTTTATGTTTTTATTCATATTACATCTCAATCACAGCCCCTTCCCTCCTCTCCTCCCAGTCCTGCCCTTATAAATCCCTCTCTCAATATTACCTTCCCTTCTCTGGAAGTCCCTCTTGAGTACCACTCTACCCGGCACTAAGCACATCCTCTCCCACTGAGGCCCAACCAGTCCAGGTAGGGGAAGGGGATCCAATGGCAGCCAATAGAGTCAGAGAATGACCCCCTCAAATTATTAGGGGACCCACATGAAGACAAAGCTGAACATCCACTACAAATATGGGGGTCTTAGGTCCAGTGCCTATGTGGTCTTTAGTTGGTGGTCCAGTCTTTGTGAGACCCCCCTATCTTTTCCTTTATTTTAAAGTTGGGGTTTCATGTATTTTAGACTGGCTAGGAATTTGCTTGTGCCTGAGGATGAACTTGTGATGCTACTTCCCACCTCTTTCTGTCATCACTGGTGGGTACCACCAGCCCCAGTTTATGTGGGTCTGGAAATAGAATACAGGACTTCATTTATGCTGGGCAAGTGCCAATTGAGGTACACCTCCATCCACTCACATGTTTCTTGTGTGTTGGCAAGGTACAGTCTTGCAATGTTCTGGGAGCTCTGGATCAGCTGCAGCCTCCAGGTTCCTGCCCTGTTAAGAGTTCTTGTCTTGGCTAACGTCAATGATGAACAGCTATATGAAAGTGTAAGCCAAACAAGCCCTGACCTCCCCAGCTTGTCTTTTGTTCATGGTCTTTTATCTCAGCAATAGAAACCCCAACAAAGGCAGGGTGCTTGAATCGCTAATAGCAGCAACAGTAGACTCCATGAGACAAAGAAGGCTTATTGTCTAATAATTTCAAGAAAATGCAAAAGTAAAACAAGTGGGGAATACTAGAAGGGGAGGAGGAAGAGTGGTAGGAAACAAGGCCAAAGAAGATGTAGTGTCTGAGTAGTGCATTTTAACAAGAATGATCCTAAGTGAGGTAATCCAGTCACAAAGAACACACATGGTACACACTCATTGATAAGTGGATATTAGCTCAAAAGCTCGGAATACCCAAGACCCAATTCACAGACCACATGAAGCTCGAGAAGAAGGAAGACCATAGTGTGGGTGCTTCAGTTGTTAGAAGGGAAAACAAAATACCCATGGGAGGAGATACAGAGACAAAGTGTGGAGCAGGAAAGGTCATCCCACCTAGTGATCCAACCCATATACAGACACCAAACCCAGAAACTATTTTTTTTTGTTTTTTTGTTTTTTTGGTTTTTTTGGATTTGGATTTTTCCAGACAGGGTTTCTCTGTGTAGCCCTAGCTGTCCTAGAACTCACTCTGTAGAGCAGGCTGGCCTCAAACTCAGAAATCCGCCTGCCTCTGCCCCCCAGAGTGCTGGGATTACAGGCATGCTCCGAGACACTATTTTGGATGCCAAGAACCACTTGCTGACAGAAGCCTGTTACAGCTGTTTCTTGAGAGGCTCTGCCATTGCCTGACCAACAGATGCAGATGCTCGCAGCCAACCATTGGACTGAGGATGGGGTCCTAATGAAGGAGTTAGAGAAAGGACTGAAGGAGCTGAAGGGGTTTGCAGCCCATTAGGAGGAACAACAATATGAGCCAATCACTATCCCCAGAGCTCCCAGGGACTAAACCACCAACCAAGGAGTACACATGGGGGGACCCATGGCTCCAGATGCATAGGTAGCAGAGGATGGCCTTGTTCGACATCAAGGGGAGGAGAGGCCCTTGATCCTGAGAAGGCTCAATGCCCCAGTGTAGGAGGATGCCAGGGTAGGGAGGCAAGAGTGGGTGGGTCGGTGGGGGAGCACCCTCATAGAAGCAGGGGGAGGGGGGATGGAATAGCAGGTTTGGGGGGGACTGGAAAAGGGGATAACGTTTGAAATGTAAATAAAAATACTCAATAAAAAACAAAATAAGAAAATTTTTTAAAAAGATATACCTTTTACATAAAGATAAATGTCATATATATACATATATGTATATACATATATACACATACATATAAATGTACACAGAAAGTAACTTACATAGAAATATCTTTGAGCTATTTAAAGTAGCAGCCCTATTTAACTAACAAATGTTCAGATTCTGACTTGCCCCTAGCCTAATCTATATGAATTGACTATCCTCAGAGAGAGAGGGTATGTGCACTATTGGAAGGTGTGGCCTTGTTGGAGCAGGTGTGGCCTTGTTGGAGTAGGTGTGTCACTGAGGACATGGGTTCAATACCCTAGTCCTAGCTGCCTGGAAATCAGTATTCTCCTAGCAGCCTTCAGATGGAGATGTAGAACTCTCAGCTCCTCCTGCACCATGCCTGCCTAGATGCTGCCATGCTCCCACCTTGATGATAATGGACTGAACCTCTGAACCTGTAAGCCGGCCTCAACTAAATGTTATCCTTTAAAGAGTTGCCTTGGTCATGGTGTCTGTTCACAGCAGTAAAACTCTAAGACAAGCATCCTTCTTTCATGGAATCTCCTTCACTAATCTTTTATCACACTACTCAGTATTTATATCACTAATGCAATATTTATTAACAAATAATTTTCAATCAAGAAAAAATTAAAACTTCTCTCAATCTGAGCACTCTTGGTATTTGGAGCTAGAAAATTTAGTTGTTGTGGGGCATGTTGTTATGTATATAGCATGGACTCTCCTACCAGCTAGACTGTAACAACCAAAAGCATCTTCTGGGATGCAAAAGAACATGCTAGGAGTTTAACTAAGCCCTTTGAGAGCAGAAAGTGATTTGTTCTAAGTCCCATCTGCCCCCTGCCCCCTGCTTCTTTCACTTTTGCAATTCATAAAAGGGGCTCAATTGTTCTAAATAAATGAAGACCTCAGTTCTTACTGTCTCCCTTCCAATGGGGGTATACAAGTGTGTCTTTTGATAAAAAAATATACATAAGTCCAAAAATTAAATGCAGAAAATTGTTCTCCGAGAGCTGAAGAGATAGCTCAGTTAAGACATGGCTATCCTTGTAAGCAGGTGGGAAGGCAGCATTTGATCCCCAGGCAGGCAAATATGAAGTAGAGGCGTGGGAGGGGAGGCAGATCTGGTGGGAGTTAAAGTGGGAGGGGAGTTCAGGTGAATGAACAGCATCAAAACATAATGTATGAAGAATTAATAAAAATAAATTTTAGGCTGGGTTGCTGGGGAAGTGGTAACAAATACAGAGCTGTGGCTCCTTGCTAGCATGCTGTTATCCAGCTAGCATGCATAACCTTCTTAGTAAGATCCAGGCCACTGAAGCACCCTGTCTCTAAAACCAGTAAAAGGTGGAGTAGACAGTGCCTTGAGGAGTGCTAGTCAGGAATGTCCTCTAGTCTCCAGAGATATAAACACACACACACACACACACACACACACACACGGTTTCCCAAGTGTAAATGGTTGCCAAGTTCATTGCTAAGTCTCAAACAGCAAAGCCACTATATAGCATAGTACTCTATGTAAGTCGTCAATAGTAATTAACACATAAACAAAATTATGGAATGTTACTGGATTTACTGCAGGTACCATTGAGCCTCACAACCTTCTCTGTTGTTTATCTAGAAGAACATAATAGAGCTTGGTGTGTTGGTGCACAAATTCAATTCCAGCATTCAAGAGGCAGAGGCAGACCTTTGAAAAAAGCTTCAGGTGAGCTAGAGCTACACCGTAAAACCTTGTTTCAAAATAAAATAACTTAATTGGAATATTTCAAATCTGCTTCATCCACAGTCTAAACTATACCTGCAACTTAATTTCTGTTTAAGAGCATTGCATATCAAATTCTAGCTTCATCCAGTGAATTCGGGAAAGAAGGCTTTTTCACAGCGATGCTTCGCAGGTAGATATTGCTTCCATAGGATGGATATTTGTTTTTACACTATTCATAATGAAGATGAACATGACTAAGGATGTATGTATGTAAGTGCAGCCAAAAGTATGTATCACACTGTGATAACAGCACCATGTGTGCAATATTGCAAGTATGAATGCTCTCTGGTGTGCTGTTAGTAAGCACATGCCTTAGGATCAACTACAGTATACAATAACAGAATCCATTAAGAGTCTGTAATGGATATCTCCTCTCAGCTTGAATACTTTTTATAATGCCTCTGAAGGTTACAATGGTAACATCAGGGAAGACAATGAGCTTTTGCTTTCTTGCCTTGTTTCCTTGTTTGCTTTTTGTAATCTGTAAGATTTGTCTATTTTAGTTGTGTGTGCATGGCTATTTTGCCTACATATATGTCTGTGTATTGCTTGTGCACAGTGTCCACAGAACCAGAAGAGAGAGTGGGGTTCCTTGGAAGTGGATCCACCAACTATGAGGCACCATGTGGGTGTTGGGGGCTGAACCCAGATTCTCAGGAAGAGCAGCCAGCGTTCTTAACCAGTGAGCCACTACTCCAGTCCTGAGACAAAAAAATATGAAATGGGCATGTTTCATAAGATTCAAAACACTTTAATATGGTGTGAAATAGCTTTGTTAGTCCACCGAAACTGGTGTACATAACAGTTGCAGTGATTTTCTTCATATTTAAAATTGTATTAATGAAAATAGTTATGGATATTGAAATTTTAAGTTAGTTCAGATGAGTGAAGTGCTCAAAATACTGTTTACACTGTGGAAAAGTTATTTTTTTTTAAAAAAAAATGATATTGTTAACTGTTTTTTTCTCTAAAAGATAAAACCGCAGTATAAAACAATAGGGTTTTAGAACTATAGGAAGCCATTAATTTAGTTTCCTTCCAACTGTGCACTGTGAAGCATTAATGATTTTATAAAACCAATTTACTGGTCATAAGATGGACATAAAAGCAGGGCAGTGGTGGCACACGCCTGTAATCCCAACACTCTGGGGGGGCAGAAGCAGGCAGATTTCTGAGTTCAAGGCCAGCCTGGTCTACAGAGTGAGTTCCAGGACAGCCAGGGCTATACAGAGAAACCCTGTCTCAAAACAAACAAACAAACAAAAAAAAAACCCCAAAAAAGATGGACATAAGAACAGGACAAAAATTCATAGCAAATATTTCCCATCATAAGAATCATTTTATAAAAATATTTTCTTTCATTGGGGCTAGAGAGAAGGTTTAGTGGGTAAGAGCATCAGCTGCTCTTCCAAAGGACCTGTTTTCTTTTTTAAAAATTACTATCTATTTATACTTTTTTGTTTTTTGTTTTTGTTTTTCGGTGGGTTTTTTGGGGGGGGTGTTTTGGGGGGGTTGAAACAAGGTTTCTCTGTATAGCCCTGACTGTCCTGGAACTCACCATGTAGACTAGGCTGGCCTCAAACTCAACAATCTGTCTGCCTCTGCCTCCCAAGTGCTGAGATTAGAGGCATGTGCCACCAGTGCCCAAGGACCTGGGTTCAATTCCCTGCACCCACATGGTGGCACACAACCATTTGTAACATAAGATGGACATAAAAGCAGGGCAGTGGTGGCACACGCCTGTAATCCCAACACTCTGGGGGGGGGGCAGAAGCAGGCAGTTCAAGGGTATCTGATACTCTCCTTTGGCCCCTGAGGGCACTGTATACACATGATGCACAGACATACATGCAGACAAAACACCCAGGTACATCAACTACAAATGCATCCTTAGGACTTTGTCTAGGATTTGTTGACATGCATATGAGTGGCCTTTGCTATAAAATGAATATCTTGCTATAGCTTGGATCCAGAAACCTTTTAAAGAGACTGTTGCATTTCAATTCCTTTTGGTTACAAATGAATAAACTGGTCACAGAAAAGGCTCCTAATGTGAAAACAAGATCATACAGTGATAACAGGCAGAGTACCAAAACTTGTAGCCTGGCTTCCAGATGTGCAAAGCACATAAACAATTTTCCACACCACTTGGACAGGCTTTGGATTACACACACACACACACACACACACACACACACACACACACACACACCAAAAAAACAACCTTTTGTTTTCATCATGATTTTTCATGTTACTAAAAATGTTTATATTGTTGAGACAAATTGAGATTGTTTCTTTTGTAGGCCAGATTGGTCTGAGTAGCTCAGGCTGGGACTTCTGATCCTCCTTCCTTGATTACAGGTGACTGCCTTGCATCTGGTTGATTTTCTTTTGAATTATTTGTTTAGATTATAATATAATTACATAATTCCTCTTTCCCTTTCCTCCCACATAACCCATCCTGCCCTCTTTCAAATTCATGTGTTCTTTATTCTTTAATTGTTGCTACATACATATCTCTCTGTGTGTGTATATCTATAGATCTCTATATATATATATTTATATATATATTCCTAAATATATAAATATAGCCTGCTCAGGTTGGATAACACTATTCGTATACATGTTTTCAGAGCTGGCCATTTGGTACTGGAACCAACTGGTGATCTCTGCCCTAGGAAAGACCACGTCACCAATCTCAGCATTCCTTAGTTGCCTGAGTTCTTTGTCTAGGGTTGAGGCCTCACTCCATGCCCCATCTATGTTAACATGTATATTGATGTCATCATTGTTCAGTTCATAGTTAGACAGTCACGTCGGTGAGACTTTATGGGTATAGCTTCTGGCATGCCTAAGATATACAATCTCAGAGAGAACTCAGTTACTCTGGTTCTTACAATCATTCTTTCCCATCTTCTGCAATTATCCCTGAATTTAGGCACAGGAGTTGTGTGGTAGATATATCACTTAGGGTTGAGCTCCTCAACTCTGCATTTTGATTGGTTGCAGTTCAAGTTCAACTACGGTGATGCTAGTTACTACTAGAGTCTGCACGTGGCTACTGAACCCTTAAGAATATTGTACCATGCTGGTGGTGGTTGTGCTTCACAGGTATCATAGTTGGGTAGGACCACTGGTTGCCTTTTTCCCTTTGGAAGCTTGCATAATATATTTTTGTTTGCTTGTTTGTTTTTGAGACAGGGTTTCTCTGTGTAGGCCAGGCTGGCCTTGAACTCAGAAATCTGCCTGCCTCTGACTGTCAAGTGCTGGAATTAAAGGTTTGTGGCACCACTGCACAGCTTGCATAATACCTTTTGATACTATGAAAGTCAGTCATTATAGAGGAAGCTTTCAGGTAAGATCCAGCTTTGATACTGTGGCAGTTTGGATATGTTCAGCCCAGGGAGAGGCACTATTTGGAGGTGTGGCCTTGTTGGAGCAAGTGTGTTGCTGTGGGCTTGGGCTTTAAGACTCTCATCCTCACTTCCTGAAAGCCAGTCTTTGCCTGTCTGCCTTCAGAACAAGATATAGAACTTTCAGTTTCTCCTGCACCATGCCTGCCTGAACACTGTCATGCTCCTGCCTTGATGATAATGGACTGAACCTCTGAACCTGTAAGCCAGCTCTAATTAAATGTTGTCCGTTATAAGTGTTGCCTCGGTCATGGTCATGGTTTCTGTTCACAGCAGTAAAACCCAGACTAAGACAGATACTCTGGGTCTTGTGTTCAGAATGCATGGTGTCTTCAGAAACAGAATTACCTCCAACCTCTGGGAGGCAACAAAAGGCAATAGTCTACAATGTTTTAGAAGTCTATCAGGCAACACCTATCAACAACACAAAGGGAGGCTTCTCATGCTGGTGTTGAAGTTTTTTGTTTTGATTTATTCTGTTCTGTTCCGTTTTGTTTTCTAGGTGGTCTATGATTCTTGAGGGGAACATTGTCATTGCAAATTGGAAGATCTCATTTAAACTATGTATGTATATTCATACACTGACTTATGTATATCATAGGTATTTTAGGTAGATAGTTAATAGTTTGATTATGTTATTTCAGATATCCTTACTGTTATTTTACCTTCCCATTCCTTCTCTTTCATTTATTTGACTAACTTTATTTTGGTTTATCCTGCATCCATTTAGCTGGTTTCCATTCATATCCTTGAATAGGCAAAATAGGATCAATTCCTAACCTTGGACATTATAGGTATCCTTTTTTTTAAAAAAACATTACATCCCACTCACTGCCCCTTTCCCAGTCACCCCCTCCCACAAACCTTCCCCTCTCTCCCCTCCCTTTAGTTTGTCAAATCTGTAAGGTTTTGAAAGTGTAGGTGGAGTTGTCAGGGAGAAGTGAAAAGAAATGGTGTTAAAAGGAAGTGGAGAGCTGTCTCAAAGAGTGGTTAGGTAGCTCTTCAACTGTCACTATGGTAACAAGAGAGGGCCTGAGGGGGTCTGCCTGGCAATGAACACACTGCAACTTTCAGCTCAGTTCTGCCCTTTTCCAAGATCTTTCCCTTTTATGGCTGCCTTTGATGGTTTTATTAACTAAATTGCTTCCATAAAGGAGGAATGATAGATTTGTCATGCTTATAATGATCATTATTTCATTGGAATCAAGGATGTTCCTACCAGATTGTATTTATCAGATATGGAAGATGATTTATTTATAGAAAGTGCATGAATGTCTTAGGGTTTTACAGCTGTGAACAGACACCATGAGCAAGGCAACTCTTATAAAGGACAACATTTAATAGGGGCCGACTTACAGGTTCAGAGGTTCAGTCCATTATCATCAAGGCAGGAGGATGGCAGCATCCAGGCAGGCGTGGTGCAGGAGAAACTGAGAGTTTGACATCTAAAGTCAAACAGGTAAAGACTGGTTTCTGGAAAGCTAAGACAGGACTTAAAGCCTACAGTGACACACTTCCACACCTCCAAACAGTGCTACTCCCTGGCCCAAGTATATTCAAACCACCACAATGAGCATGAACTTGTTAGCTCAGATTCAGCGTGTTTGTAGTTCTACACTCCTTTTGTCTCTCAGTGCCTCAGAAAATGCCTACACTTGTTCTCATATCTTGTTTATCTTAGGTATATATTAGACATAGCATTATTTCTGGATGTTGTTCTGCCTTCCATTATGTCCACTCAAATTTTACTTTTAGATTTCATAAAGATGTTTTTTGTTTGTTCACACACAAACCACAGTATGTGTATAGAGGTCTGAGTTTAAGTTTCAGGAATCAGTTCTCACTTTCTTATTATGTCTCAGGGAGCAAATTCAAGTTATCAGGCTTGGCAGAAAGCACCTACACCCAATGAGGCTTTGCTGGTTTTCAGTATTATAGATATATAAGAGAATCAGATTTAAGAATGGAGATTTGGGTGCTGTGAAGACAGATTCGTTGGCATGCAAGTATGAGGGCCTGAGTTGCAACTCCAGATGCTATGTAAAATGACAGGTGCAGTAGCATATGGTTGTAATTCCAGTGCTGGGGATACTGAGACAGGCATATCCTTCTGTCCTAGCCTAGTCAGTGATCCCCAAATCCCAATGAGAGACCCTGTGCCAAAAATCAATGTGAGAGCCTGTAAGGTGACTTAGTACGTAAAGACATTTGCTGTCAAACACAACCTGAGTTTAATACCAGGATTCACACACGATGAAAAGAGAATCAACTTCTGCAAGCTGTCTTCTGACCTCCATATTAATACTATGACATGTATACACACACACACACACACACACATACACTGATTATAGTATAAAAATTAAAAACTATGTGGATAGTTCCTGAGAAATTACAGCTGAAGTTGAGATCTAGTCTCCACATGCATGTGTACATATGTCTTTATGCACATGAACATGTACACATATGTAAACAAGCACACACATACAAAATATATATTTACTTATTTTCAACTTATTAGCTCTTTTATTATTAGAGAAAAGATTGGCAATAAACTTACAGGATTCAATAAACTAACTTTGACCTCCATCTCTTTGTTATCTATCTATCTATCTATCTATCTATCTATCTATCTATCTATCTATCTATCTAATGTGTATGTTGGGTATGTGAGAGTATAAGCACTTGCATGTCAGGATGCACATGTGGATGTCAGAGGACTTTTCCACTCTTTGCTTTTTCTGCCCTGTGCAGTGGACTTCAGGCTAGCAGACACAAATGCTTCTAGTCAGTTCTCTTGTTTCTGTCTCCCCTAAGTATACTAATGATATTGGATTTTCACAAGGATTACAGGGACTGAACTCAGGTTGTCAGGTTTGTGTGGCAAGTACTTTGACCCTCTGAGGTACCTCTGTGACCCAAACTTTTGACTTCCTAACCTCAGTTGTCATCCTAGTGTATAATGCATTTTAGTAAGGATGGTTAGTTTGCTTTCTATTGCTGTCATAACTATGATCAAAAGCAATTTGGAGAGGAGAGGGTTTATATGGCTTAAAAATTCTAATCACTGTTGATCACTGAGGGAAGTAAGGGCTGGAACTCAAAATCAAGGCATTGAAGAATGCTGCTCACTGCCTTGTTCATCTTCAGCTTAGGATTTTGGATCTCATCATCAAAGGTACTACAATCACAGTGTATAGCTTATCTTGAGGAGTATCATGCAGATCTTGGGACTTGTCTGCACTAGAAATAGCTTCAGTAACATTATTAATTACTCCCTCTCTGGAATGGTCAATTAACAAAAGTGTATACCTTCTAGACTGATAAAAATGACATGAGTCAGAAAATTGCTGGTGAGAATATAAATTTTTTTAATTAATTGTAAAGTTGGACATGTACTGTCACAGATATTTTTTTCTCATCTTTGTCACAAAGGCACATACTTTGGTTTACTGGTTAAAAGGTACAGTCTATCACAGTAGGGAAAGCATACTTGTTAGAGTAATTTGGTTCATGGTGGTGGAAAGTTACAATTGAGGTCCATGTTGTTATGGATGACAGGAAGCAGGGAATGTTAGTGGCTTAGGTCAGTCAGCTTGGTCTTTTGTTTTAAGGATTCCACAATTTCCCAAAAGAATATCACCAGCTAGGAAACAAGATTCATGATCCTCAAGGAAACATTTCACACTCATCCTATAACATGCACATACCTTATTACAAGTAAATTTTAATTCTTCGTGTGTATGTATGTATATATATATATGCATGCATACATACATGTATATATGAGGTTTTTGCATGTAAATTGATTATGGCAATAATGTCTCATGTACAAATAATTTTTCTTGTATTAGAAAGCACCACACATTATATTATGCTTAACATCTTTGGTCCTAACACTGAATGCCTGTTACACCTATTACTATAATGACCAACACTCTGCAAGTGATACTTGACTTAGAGGTGATAAAATGGCTGTATTAGTAGATGTGCAAAATGATGTTCACAATAACATTACTCATAATCACTCTTAGTTGGAAATAGCACAGATGTCCACAATAGAAAAATTAATAAACTTGGGGATAATAACAGTCTGAATATCTGATGACCACGTAATACCAGCCTCCATCTTGTAAATACTTAGTGTTTTTAGTATACGAGTAAAATTATATTCCTATCTTAAATAGCCACATTAACTGACAACCTCTAAGAAAACACAAGTCTGAAATATTATTTTGATTTGTAAATGAGCCCTGGCACCTGTCCCTCAAAATGGGCTATTACAACAATACCTTTCTCCCCCCACTTTAACTACCATGTTGTTTTGTAAAATTATATGAAACATGTATGCCTTACATATAATTTACGACACAGTCGTTTTTAATTGAGGTATATTATCTTTTAAAATGAAGTGGTATGTGTGTGCATGCATGTGTGTGTGTGCATGGAGTATGTATGTGCATGTGTGTATAGTGTGCATGAGTGTGAAACTAGAGACTGGTATTGTGTATCATCCTCTGTCTTTCACTGAACCAGAGTTTACCAATTTCATTAGACTGATTATCTAGCAAGCCTCACGACCTACCCGTCTTGTTCCACCCTGATCCCTGACCCCAGCACTGAGATTGTGAAGGGATGCTGCCACACACAGATTTTGACCTTTGTGCTGGGAATTTGAACTCAGGTCCTGATGCTTCATGCTTACACAGAAGCACTTTATGCATTAAGCCAATCCCCAGTCCCATTGTCAGATATCCGATGCATCATTTATGAGTTAGGCAGCTAAATTCACTAACAATACTCTTGAATATCTGGCCATCCTGGACGTAATTGAGTTGCTTACCCTGTGGAGGCTTGGCACTTTTCAGATACTCGTATAGCAAAGACCTCAAATGCTTGCTGGGTTTTAGGACTCTTGGTGGATTTTAGAGGAAACCCCCAGTGGTTTTATATCTTCAATGGTTTAGAAATAGTTCCTATTAGCCTGTGCTAGTGCTAAAACCTCCGACACAGGCCTAAAAATAGGCTATTCCTTCTCCAACTTTCCAGGTTTCTGGAAAGTCCTATTTTGTTGGGGAACTTTGAAGTCCCTGAAATAATATTATCTACCTTTATTTTTAATCAGTGTATTGAATGCTCCAAAGATTAAGAAATTATTCTCATCACTACTCTTTGATTGAAGATCATTTACCTTTCTTCCAGATTACAGAAAACAGGCATTGGTAACAACATATATATGTGTTTAACCTACAGTTCACATCTAGTCTACCAGCATAAATGTAAAGCCAGCTTTTAGTTACAGCAATAAAATTTTTTTCAGATTTCTTAACCTTTCATTTGCAGTTGCTTGACCTTGTTTAAGTTGCTTAAATTTTCCAAAGCTATTTCTTTCAAAGCTAGAGTGAAACCTGTACAACGCAAGGTTGTTGCCATATTCAAGTCATAATGTACCTACTAGGTCTGGGAGATGGCCTATTTAAAAGTTAACAGTGCACAAGATATATGTAGAAAATAGGTTTGAATCCGGGCAGTGGTGGCACATGCCTTTAATTCCAGCACTTGGGAGGCAGAGGCAGGCGGATTTCTGAGTTTGAGCCCAGCTTGGTCTACAGAGTAAGTTTGGGGCTACACAGAGAAATTCTCTCTCGAAAAACCAAGAAAGAAAGAAAGAAAGAAAGAAAGAAAGAAAGAAAGAAAGAAAGAAAGAAAGAAAGAAAGAAAGAAAGAAAGAAAACGGAAGGAAGGAAGAAAGAAAGAAAACGGAAGGAAGGAAGAAAGATAGGAAGAAAGAAAGGAAGAAAGAAAGAAAGAAAAAAGAAAAAAAAGAAAAGAAAATCAGTTTGAAAATTATCTGCGTGTGTGTGTGTGTATGTGGTGTGTGTGTGTTTGTGTGTGTGTGTGTGTGTGTGTGTAAATACTGCATAAAATTTCCCCTTGAGGCACTAGTTAACTTTTAAGCCAAGCTTATTTAGAGTGAAAGGGGAAAAAAAGCTACAAGTACCTTGGTGGCCCATCTTTTTAACCCCAGGACACAAGGTCAGCTTAGTCTACACCACAAGTTCTAGGCCATAATGAAAGCCTCTCTCAAAACAAACAAATAAGCAAGCAAACATCTGATACAATAATACAAAAAGCTTATACAATGATACAGAGACAAAACTCTTTAGTGATATCAGAGTCCTAGGAAAGCAGAAGAAATATACGGGAATCGACAAATAATCAAGACTCTCCTAAACAACTTAGGTTTTTTACCCCAAGAGGATTATCTTAACCCCAAGAGGGCTATGCTCCTTGAATAAGCACAAAACTGGCAATCCAGTTTCCAATTGCTTGGAGTAGGGAGACACCTCCACTCTGTCTGTTGTTTAGGAACCTTATTTTCCTCTGAAGAAGATAGCACCATCCTGATACTATAGCTTCTCATATGCAGTGTTTGGCATCTCTCTTTCCCAAATCATCAGGAATGACAGGAAGTAGGGCTGTAGGGCCAAAAATCAGGGACACAAACAATAGAAACAGAGGCGCAGACTGTGAAGCTGTGGCTATCAGATATTGTCTTTAAAATAATTATGGTTAATAATGTGCTCAATTAAAAAAAGAAAAAAAATGGAGAATATTATTGGGCATATGGAAATTGCAAGATATAACCAATAAAAATGGAATAATAAGCAGAATAATGCTAAGATTCAAATAAAATTTTCAAAGATCAAAGATTGAAATCATTCGTGAACAGGATCTCTAGATTTTTTTATCTCATACTTGGTAGCCAGAGATGTCTAATTCTCTTTTTTCTTTTTTTCTCTATCAATAAGAGTTTCATATATTTTATTGATATTCTCTTTTTTAGAGTTAGAGTGTCTAATGGGGCATTACTTATAATATCAAGACAAAACACTGTATGTTGCAGGAATGTCCCTGCATGCTTTATAGCAGGCAGGGAAAAACTAGCAGAGTGAGAAAATAATGAAACTCAAATCAGCCCACTTTTGGTAACCAGTGCTGGGCCATGCCAGGGATTCTAGAGTCTGACCCAGATCATTTTACTTTAGCCATATTTAAGCACAGTACATTTTGGGGGGAAAAAACATTTTCTAAATACAATGAGTTCAGTCCCAAGTGCACAACAACATGTTTACACTGAAATTCTTCTCAAAGTACTTCTGACTTCTTTCTCAAGAATGGGTACCGTTGACTCTGAGATAATGGCCAAAATTTAGGGTCTAGGGAGATTGACTGAAGTAAACATAATGCCTCTGGATGTCAGGAATGGCCTGGCCCTAAGATAACATCAAAGTCACTTAGACTGTTGCACAGCTGGCGTCTTTCACAAGAATGAGTTTTATGGCGTGGTAGTTAATGCTCAAGGTTTAAGGGAAAAGGGTCTGGAATAAGCAAAACATAAATTCTGGAAGATATGGGCTGGGCCTGGCTCAACAGGTAACAAAGGATTACCAGGTTGTAAACTATGTTTTCCCCAGC
This sequence comes from Apodemus sylvaticus, assembly GCF_947179515.1. Taxonomy (NCBI): domain Eukaryota; kingdom Metazoa; phylum Chordata; class Mammalia; order Rodentia; family Muridae; genus Apodemus; species Apodemus sylvaticus. The sequence continues at coordinate 101,132,436 of NC_067495.1, read as the reverse complement.
ATTCCAGGAAAAGAGCTAAGCACCTCATTCCACTGAAGAGATAAGCTGTGTGCTTAACTTTCCTGGCTTCTCCCATGCTTATCTGTGTGCACAAGGCCTTTTTTGTCTTCTATACTATGGAACATTGTATGTCTACTAGTGGCTGGATATTTTAAAAAGTCGTGCTATGTTCCTAAGCAAGTATTGTCCTCAACTATCAGAGAATAAATTAATTACATTCATATTTCTGACTCGAAAGACTATTTGCAGTGTACTGTGTTTGTTACAAACATGTACACAGACAACAACTAGTGAGAAAAGTGTGGACTAATTAGTACACAGGTTTTCTGAATACTCGGAATGAAGGAGAAAAATGTGTATTTTTGAAATTCTAGGTTTCATAAGATCACAATATTTCATCTCATTGCTTTTAGCAAGTATATGGTAATTTCATAATTCTGGAAGAATATTTCATTACAGATCTGGAAACTGTACAAAGTTGAAATTTTGTATTTAAAATGGAAGTATCAATTAAACTGTGTGTTATATAATTATCACTAATGTTTTGACCTTAGAAACAATTTATTACACCAAAACAGGACACTAGTATCATAAACACAGCACATACTTAACATATTAGATCCTTCATGGGATTTTTAAAAAAATTTGTAATACACACATATCTCTTTAAAGTTGATAAATCATTCTTTAATAATGTGAGTTAGAAAATTTTATTTTTTCTGAAACCTTCAGGACAGATCAAACTTGGGTAAAATTACTTATCGGAAGGTGGAATTTGTATCAATCAATAAAAGAATGACACAAATAGCTATTTTGAGTGGCTCCCTTGGGTCATTTCCTTCCTCTTGCTATGCATTTCTTTTTCAAATGTCTATTTTTAAGTAGCCCCTAATTTATAATAAATAGCTTTTGTCCCATAAAATATATGATACTTAGAAAAATAAAATAGCCCCCATCTCAGTAATCTTCTTCTTATCAGCATTGTCTTCAGTTTAATTTATTGTGGGAAGTAAAACAGTATCAACATATTCCTAATCCTTTAGGGACTAGTAAATGGCTTAGATCCTGTCATAATGTATATGTTATACGAGGCAATATCTTGATGTCCCTAAGATTGTCCACAGCTGTTTTTGCTGGTTCTAATCAGAGCTTAATGAATGGCAATGTCTTCTTATATCATGAATCATATACAATGATCAGTTGAGTGATTTCTGCATGCCAGGAACTCTGTTAAGCCTCGTAGAAGGCTTAATATAATTTCAAAGCAGCCATTATTCCATCAGTTACTTATTATTTAATTAGACCCAAGTTTAGAATCAGACCATAAGTGTCCAAGCTCGGGCTTGGATTTAACATTTGTGATTTCACTCTGTTCTTATAAACTATATTATTCCAGTGGTCTCTGCACATTCCTTACCAAAAGAAGTCCAACAGTGGAGAGGGGTGGGGAAAGACTGGGAGGAGAGGAGGGGAAGGAGAGAAAACTGTGGCAGATATGTAATGTATAAGAGAATGTTAGAAACATTCAACAGTATTTGGGTCTCCTCCATTTTTTTGGACACTGGAAAGCTTGCAATTTTGTGACAGCATGAGGTCATCTAAGTGGTTCTGACCCAAGAGCCTGCAGCTCACAATGGAACTCTTGATTTTCTTACTGCTTTTTAACTAGCTGATTCATTTTTCAAGGCATGGAAATTGGAGCATTTATATAACTAAAAGCTAAAATGTGACATTGAGTACATAATTTTGTGGTAGGTTTTTGCAATTTCAAATTTTGGTAAAATTGTCAACTATAATACACTAGGCACATATAATTAAGGAATAAGTGACTTCTTCAGGGACAGCACCCAGTGATGTTAGTGGTGATAATAATGTGTATTTCTGATTGAAAAAAAATAGCATAAGTAAGAGGTGAGATTGGAGAAAATTAGCTAGTTTGCAAACTGAAATCAAGGAGAAGACAAAGTACAAGAATTTCAGACCTTGTGATTTTAGGAAAAGCAAGCTGATTTCAGCTTTCCACTGTGACTCATGAGGTTTCAAGTGTTTTAAAGAATAACTAAACTCACTAAGATCAGTCAGCACTTTGCTGGCAAGTTTATTACTTCATACTTCATACTTGTCTAGAGGAAACAACAATATGAGTTTAACAGAATTAACATCTTATCCAGGTATGTATTTATATTTTTATTATTCCCCATCCTCAGTATTTCTGTATCATAATTTTAACCTTTAAAACTACCTGATTTATGACAATGACTTAGCTAAGTCACCAAATAGAGGAAGAGTCCCTAAAAAAGTTGAAATTGTTCTGCACCATATAGTATTTGAAATCTTATATTAATAACAGATGCACAATAATGTGTTCCCCAAAAGCTAGTACATGGGGGTGGAGAGATGGCTCAGAGGCTAAGATTACATACTGCTCTTGCAGATGACCTGTGTTTAGTTCCCAGCACCCCTGTCATATGAATTACAATTGCCTGGAACTCCTGCTCCAAGAAAAATAAAATCTTTGGGCAATGAACTCATGTGTACAATGCCCCTATCCCATCCCTAAACACACACACAAATACACCCACATGCAAGCAAAATTAAATTTAAAAAGAAAGACTGTAGCACTTGATTATCCCTTTTCCATATTTTGTATACCTCTTATGTTAGGGCTTGGTTCCTGCCTCTTAGTTATTCCTATATATTTGTCAAACCCCAAACAGTATATATGCAAACACACATTAAGGTTTAACCGTAGGGCTTCGCGATGGCTCAGCAGGTAAAGGTGCTTTCCATGTTAGTTTATGGCCTGAGTTTGATAACTGAAACACACATAAATGCAAAAGAGAACCAAGTCCACAAAATTGTCCTCTGGCCTACACACACGTACACTGTTGTACCATAGCACAAACCCATTATGCACACACACACACAGACACACAGACACACAGACACACACACACACACACACACATACACACACACAGTAGTTATAGTAGTAGTAGTAGTCGTAGTAATAGTAGTAAGAGTTCACTGGAATCATTAGGCATCATAGTTATATAGAACTGCTGATTGCCTTTCTCCTTTGGAAGCTTGCATGGTGCCTTCTGGAACTGGAAACCTAGCTAACGACTTACTGTCAGGGAAGTCATAGTCATTGGAGGAAGATCTACCACCACTAGTTTACTAAAGCAGCATAATTGCTAAGAACAATAAGCACTTAAGTGTATACCCACAGATAAACAGTCTTCATTGTTTATTTATTTATTTGTTTGTTTGTTTGTTTATTGGTTTTTCGAGACAGGGTTTCTCTTTGTAGCCCTGGCTGTCCTGGAACTCACTCTATAGACCAGGCAAGCCTCGAACTCAGAAATCTGCCTGCCTCTTCGCCTCCCAAGTGCTGGAATTAAAGAAGTGAGCCACCACTGCCCAGTTTATGACACAAATTCTTAAGAATAAGAACACTAGCAGTGCAGTGGTTAGACCTAACACAGGCTAAAGATGTTTTGTAAAACATGCCATTGGGACTGCAAAGAAAGTCAAAACTGTCACTGCATCTTTCTAAATTGATTTATTAAGCCATAAAATGTCTTTTCCTCTAATGTAGCAAATTTCAGGTACTTTCTCTAACATGTTTTCATTACTGAATTGGGGTTCTGTTTCAAGTTTCCAAGGCAATGATTAGAATATTTCTGAGAATGAGTTTGTACTGTCCAGTTGCTATAGAAAACTTGCACCAGGCATCACATGATACACTTCTGGTTTCTATGACAACTAGACTATGCTAGCCTAATGTGAGAGGAGAAACATTTTTTTTTGCCTTTTTTTTTCATTCTTTTTTTTTTATTCGATATAATTTATTTACATTTCAAATGATTTCCCCTTTTCTAGCCCCCCCCACTCCCCGAAAGTCCCGTAAGCCCCCTTCTCTTCCCCTGTCCTCCCTCCCACCCCTTCCCAGTTCCCCGTTCTGGTTTTGCCAAATACTGTTTCACTGAGTCTTTCCAGAACCAGGGACCACTCCTGCTTTCTTCTTGTATCTCATTTGATGTGTGGATTATGTTTTGGGTATTCCAGTTTTCTAGGTTAATAACCACTTATTAGTGAGTGCATACCATGATTCACCTTTTGAGTCTGGGTTACCTCACTTAGTATGATGTTCTCTAGCTCCATCCATTTGCCTAAGAATTTCATGAATTCATTGTTTCTAATGGCTGAATAGTACTCCATTGTGTAGATATACCACATTTTTTGTATCCACTCTTCTGTTGAGGGATACCTGGGTTCTTTCCAGCATCTGGCAATTATAAATAGGGCTGCTATGAACATAGTAGAGCATGTATCCTTATTACATGGTGGGGAATCCTCTGGGTATATGCCCAGGAGTGGTATAGCAGGATCTTCTGGAAGTGAGGTGCCCAGTTTTCGGAGGAACCGCCAGACTGCTTTCCAGAGTGGTTGTACCAATTTGCAACCCCACCAGCAGTGGAGGAGTGTTCCTCTTTCTCCGCACCCTCGAGGAGAAACATTTAAACTGACAGTAAGTGTGTAGCACTTGCACAAATATCATTTCGGGGTGTACCTTCAGCAGACTGTGTTTGTATATGAAGGTGGAGATGAAGACTGAAGATTTGATGGTAAATATAGGTCCTGATTACTGCTTGTGGGAGAAGGCAGGCAGCCCCTACTGAGAAGAGACTGAAATGGCTAAGTCACCACTTACTCCAGCTTCTTTCTTGTATCCATGTCCTCAGATGACATCCATAATGGAAGGACTCTTCAATCCCAGATTCCACAAAGCAAAAGTTTGAAAAAAATTAAACCATGAACTTCTGCCTCAAATCCTCTTCGAAATACCTGTAAAGATACATCACTATTTATATTATATCCACACATATTAAGGAAAATTGGGAAAGGTAAATTGTGAATCCTTGAATTCTGAAATAAATTGTGAAGTGACAAGGAAAAAGGAAATATTAATCCCTTTGTCTTCTGGTCTTCCAGGAACCATTTCAACATTTGTTAGATATCTTAAAACCACTTTAAACATTGTTGCTCTACATGAAAACTTTTGATTTATTACAGCAGTAATTAAAATCTGTGAACACCATCCCACATTACTATACCCATAAACTATAAGCTTCCCAATAAATCTTCTAGCTTTAGTGGTTTATATTTGCTTGTAATTTTTGTTGAAATGGCAGACATTCTTCCTATTCATTAATTAGGTTTCAAAAGAAAGGCAGAATATTTGAAGTATAGTTAACCCCGAGGACATGTGCTGAAAAAGGCATCATAAGCACATTTCAAAATTGTGTAACTACCAGGGCGTACATATATAAACCTAGGTAGTCTAGCCTACTAAATGCATGGGTTCATATATGTCTGGATGCATTGCAATGTATATTGCAATGTACAACTTTAACAACAGGCGATTAAATCAAGCACATGAGAAACTATCAGTACCAACAGCTGAGGTGGGCATGAGGATGTAAGAGGCAGAGACTATGGTAATAGTATGATATACTGTTTGATGGCAAAAAACCTTTTTTGGGGGGTTCACAGAATGAGTATAGAGTAATGGTTAAAAATATAAAACAATAAATTTATCAACCAATAACTATCATTTATTATCATTATCAGGTTGTAATCATTGCTCTTAATTTCATATGCTATAATGTGTGCCTACATTATATTAGCATCACTAGTAACATGTGAATAATGTGTTGTGTTGCAGTAGCTAGTACTATGCTAGTATTCGAGTTGGTATGCTAGCACTAATAGGAGTTTTTCAACTGTCGTGATCATATGCAACTAGTATTACACACATGGCCATCTGTTTACTGAAACGTGTTACATGGATAATGACTGTATTGTTTTTTGCAGGAAATATGTTTTAGTGAACAGTAACACACACACATATATATGTATATGTGTTTATATATATATATATACATATATATACATATATATATATGTATATATATATGTGCTTAGCTTCTTGTTCCTCACTATGCTCTGTGATTAAAACAGTCCCTGTAATAGGGAACAATGAGTCCTGGTTGTTATACCTGTACATGTACATACCAAATTACAAAAGTAGTATCTAAGTGAAACTACTTCTACTTGGAAGGTAACTTTCAAACAATTTAAAATATGTATGAAAATATAAAAGCAGAGAGATCAGACATCTTGAGAGTTACAGAGGTCTAATTCAGGCTGTCAGACTTGGTGGCAAGCACCTTTACTAGCTGGGCTGAGTTGTTTTTCTTTTTAAGGTTAGGAAATTTTATTTATTTTTTATTCAATATATTCTTTATTTACATTTCAAATGATTTCCCCTTTCCTGGCTCCCCACTCCCCAAAAGTCCCATAAGCCCTCTTCCCTCCCCCTGTTCCCCCATCCACCCCTTCCCACTTCCCTGTTCTGGTATTGCCCTGCACTGCTGCAACTGAGCTTTTCTAGAACCAGGGGCCACTCCTTCCTTCTTCTTGGTCATTTGATATGTGGATTATGACTTGGGTATTCCAAGTTTCTAAGCTAATATCCGCTTATCAGTGAGAGCATACCATGAGTATTATTTTGAGACTGGGTTACCTCACTTAGGATGATGTTCTCCAGCTCCATCCATTTGTCTAAGAATTTCATGAATTCATTGTTTCTAATGGCTGAGTAGTACTCCATTGTGTAAATATACCACATTTTTTGCATCCACTCTTCTGTTGAGGGATACCTGGGTTCTTTCCAGCATCTGGCTATTATAAATAAGGCTGCTATGAACATAGTGGAGCATATATCCTTATTACATGCTGGGGAATCCTCTGGGTATATGCCCAGGAGTGGTATAGCAGGATCTTCTGGAAGTGAGGTGCCCAGTTTTCTGAGGAACCGCCAGACTGATTTCCAGAGTGGTTGTACCAGCTTGCAACCCCACAAGCAGTGGAGGAGTGTTCCTCTTTCTCCACATCCTTGCCAACACCCACTGTCTCCTGAGTTTTTAATTTTAGTCATTCTGACTAGTGGGAGGTGAAATCTCAGGGTTGTTTTGATTTGCATTTCCCTAATGACTAATGATGTTGAACATTTTTTAAGGTGCTTCTCTGGGCTGATTTTTTTGAAGTGGAGAAATGGATTCTTTACAAAGTTATCTGATTGGGCAAATATTGATACCTTAAATGTGGGAGAATTTACTCGAGTTATGATTTCCGAAGGTTTACTCTCTGATCAGTTGGCTCTGTTGCTTCTGGCCTGCGGTGAGGCAGAACACCACAGGAGAGAGGCATAGAAAAGTAAAGATGCTCAAGCTATGGCAACAGAAAGCAGACGGAGAGAGGACAAGGAAGGGCTGCAGAGCCCAATTCATTTTTCGAAAACATGCCCCAGCGATCCCTATTCTTCAACTTGATTCACTTCCATCCATCTCCCACCAATGATAGCAAATTATGAAATTGTCAGTGGATCCAACTGATGAAGGTAGTGCTTTTCACAACCCAATCAGTTCTTGATGGTTGGAGACCCATGTCAGGGACTAAGCCTTCAACAATGATCTTTTTATGAGGGACACTATATTCAAAGCATGGCATTATCTTTAGCGACCATTATCTTAAGTCCTTAGGACATGGTTGCTCGTACTAATGCCATGGGGAAGCTAGTATGGGAAAAATAAGACCCTCAATACCAGCAAGGATGCAAAGCACCACAAGATTGCTTTTGAGACCGTTCCACACTGCAACCTCCCTGGAAAAGTGGGGCTTTCTCAGGAAGTTGAACATGCGACTCTGCAATCTCACTTTGAGGAATTTAACAGCAGCAGCAGCAACAACAATGATAAAAACCAACCAATATGTACAAAGACTCATTCCTATCAGAAGACTCGCATAAGTCTGCTTCATTATAGCAGACTTATAAACGTGGTAGGCAGAAAACAGTTTTACTGTGGTATGTCATATATTAATTGATTTATATATGGTAGCATCTTTTCAATCTCTGAGATAAATACCACTTGAGGCATTAGTAAATTCTATATACTAATAGCTAATATTATATCGAAGAGGTTTTTGTTTGTTTGTTTGTTTGTTTGTTTGTTCTTAAGTATTTACTGGAGAGGTTGGCCTGCAGTTTTCTTTTTCTAGTGTGTCCTTGTCTGATTTGGGAATCAGTGCAATGCTGAGTTTATAAATTATGTTTGAAAACATCTTCCGTCTTCATTTGGAAGAATGTGAGAAGAATTAGACTTAGATACTCCTTAAAGGCTCACAGGGTTGTGGGTGTGAGTGGGGCTGGAGAGACAGCTCAATGGTTAAGAGAATTGGCTGCTCTTCCAGAGGTTCTGGGTTCAATTCTCAGCAAATACATGGTGGCTTAAGCCCATCTGTAATGGTATCTGATGCCTTTTCCTGGCATGCAGGTATAAAAGCAGACAGTGCAGTCACATACATTAAATAAATAAATCAAAACAAAAAAAAGAGAAAGAAAGAAATACCTCTTTAAAACTTGCAGAAGGGGACTAGCATGGCTGTCCTCTGAGAGGCTCTACCCAGCAGGAGGCTCAGACAGATGCAGACACCACAGTCAAACAGTGGATGGAGCTTGGGGACTCTTAGGAGGAAGGATTTCATGTCTCGAAGGGGATAGGAACTCCACAGGAAGACGAACAGAGTCAACTAACCTGGGTCCTTGGGGCTCTCAGAGTCTGAATCACCAACCAAAGAACATACACAGACTGGACCTAGGCCTCCTTACACATATGTAGTAGATGTGCAGTTTGGTCTTCATGTGGGTCCCAAACAACTGGAGCTGGGGTTATCCCAAAAGCTGTTGCTTGACCATGGAACATGTTCTTCTAGTTGGGCTGCCTTGTCCGGCTTCAGAGTGGGAGAGGATGCATCTGGTCTCACACAGAGACTTAATGTGTCAGGGTGGGTGGTGGTACTCAGGGGAACCTCCACCTGCCCAAAGGAGAGAGGAGGGGGAAAGGGGGAAGGGTTTTGGGAGGGGGTGATCAGTATGGTGGCAGTAAACAGTTTATTGGGATTCTTTAAATTGCTGACTCAATGTCCTTACTTGATTCTGAACTGCTAAGATTTTCTTTTCCTCCATAATTCAATCTTGTAAGACAGAAGTATTAAGGATTTTATATACTTAGTCCAAGTTATCCAATTCTCTCTCTCTCTCCCCTCCCTCCCTTTTTCCCTTCCTCTCCCTCCCCCCTCTCTCTTTCTTTTCGAGACAGGGTTTTCTGTATAGCCCTGGCTTTCCTGAAATTCACACTGTAGACCAGGCTGGCCTCGAACTCAGAGATCCTGCCTGCCTCTACTTCCCAAGTGCTGGGATTAAAGGCATCTGCCTGACCCAGTTTTTTGATTTACAGTTCTTCATACCAGTCAGTTAAGAGTCTTCTGTATTTCTTCGGTATAGGTATTAGTTCTAATGCCTCCTTTGTCACCTCTGATTTTATTCATCTAACCTTTCATTACTACTGATTCAAGATAAAAACTAACCAAATTTAAAACTGCAAAGCTTCTGTAAGGCAAAGGACATAGTCAATAGGACAAAACAGAAACCAACAAATTGGGAAAAGATCTTTATTAACCCTACATCCAATAGAGGGCTAATATCCAACGTATACAAAAAACTCAAGAAGTTAGTCTCCAGAGAATCAAATAACCCTATTAAAAATGGGGTACAGAGCTAAACAGGGAATTCTCAACTGAGGAAACTCAAATGGCTCAAAAGCACCTAAAGAAATGTTCAGCATCCTTAGTTATCAGGGAAATGCAAATAAAAACAACACTGAGATTCCACCTTACACCAGTCAGAATGGCTAAAATGAAAACCTCAGGGGACAGCAGTTGCTGGAGAGGATGTGGGGAAAGAGGAACACTTCTCCATTGTTGGTAGGATTGCAAGCTGGTAAAACCACTCTGGAAATCAGTTTGGCAATTCCTCAGAAAATTACACATAGTACTACATAGTACTAACTGTGGACCCAGCTATACCACTCCTGGGCATATACCCAGAAAGTACTCCTACATGTAATAAGGACACATGCTCCACTATGTTCATAGCTGCCTTATTTATAATAGCCAGAAGCTGGAAAGAACTCAGATGTCCCTCAACAGAGGAATGGATACAGAAACTGTGGTATATATACACAATGGAGTACTATTCAGCTATTAAAAACAATGAATTCATGAAATTCTTAGGCAAATGGATGGAACTAAAAAGTGTCATCCTGAGCGAGGTAACCCAGTCACAAAAGAACGCACATGGTATGCACTCACTAATAAGCGGATGCTAGTCCAAAAGCTCAAAATAAACAATGCCCAATTCACCCAGCACAGGAAGCTCAAAAAGAAGGACTTAAGTGAGGGTGCTTTGGTTCCTCTGAGAAAGGGAACATAATACTCACAGGAGCAATAAGGGAGACAATGTGTGGAGCAGAGTCTGAAGTAAAGGCCACCCAGAGACTGCCCTACCTGAGGATTCATCCTATAAACAGTCACCAAACCCCGACACTATGACAAGAAGCATGTACCAAAAGGAGCATGCCATGGCTGTCTCCAGAGGGGCCCTGCCAGAGCCCTACAAATACAGAGGCAGAAACTAGCAACCAACTATTGGACTGAGCTTGGGGTCCCCAATGGAGGATGGTCTGGAGGAGCTGAAGGGGTATATAGCCCCATGGGAAGAACAATGATTTCGGACACCCAGACACCCCAAGACTCCCAGGGACTGAACCATCAACCAAGGGGTACATGTGGTTCCAGCCAAAAATGTGGCAGAGGATTGCCTTGTTGGGCATCAATGGGAGGAATGGTCTTTGGTCAGGTAAAGGCTCAATAGAGGCCACAACAAAGGGAAACGGCCTAGACAGGGTGGGGGGGAGGAGGTGGGAGTCTGTCGGGTAGAGGGGCATATACATGGAGGCAGGGGGTAGAAGGAGGGGTAGGGAATCTTTGGGGAGGGGGGCTTTTGGGAGGGGGAAATTGGGAAATTGGGAAAGGTTTTACCATTGGCAATGAAGAAGATACTCAATAAAAAAAAAAAAAAAAAAAAAAAAAAACACCCAGAATGGATTTATGTCTGTCCTGACTTTCAGTCATACCCTTAGGCATAGCCTCCATGTGGGGGAGGAGCTCATTTAAGGGGAGATTTTAAAAAAATAGAACTACCTTCTGGCATTCCTTGTTTCTAGTAAGGACATTTTTGAACTGCTGCCCCTAGTCTACCTAGTCAATTCCTGTCTCCTGTCCTTATCCCACCCAGGACTGCATGCTCTATCAGTGGTCAGCATCTACACAGGGACATGATTTCCTTTATCTTGTGTACTGTATTTTTACTGAACCTTTTCGGTTTATATATTAACCACAGTGTTATATTTGTCTACAATATATATTCATCACAGTAACGTGTCCTGCATATCAGCTACATGAATCAAAAAGGTCATTCTATCTGGGTTTGTGTAGCACTGATATTCATGATTCTCATGACAAAAAAAAATCACCATTTCTCAGAATGGGTCCCAAACATTAAAAAGAAAGAAAGAAAGAAAGAAAGAAAGAAAGAAAGAAAGAAAGAAAGAAAGAAAGAAAGAAAGAAAGAAAAAGAAAAGAAAAAACAGAAACCAAATCTTAACTTTGTTGACATTTTCTAGTTTTCTTGTAGTCTCTAATCCCTTTTCATTCTTTATTGATCCACTCTACTCTTTATTGTTTCCACTCTTTGTTCTTTTATTTTTCTTTTTTGTTTTAATTTTGTTTTGTTCTTTTATTATTATTAATCATTCCATTTGTTTACGTCTTACTTCCCGGTTATCCCCTCCACCAAACCCCCCCCTCCATCCCATGATACCCCTCTGCCACCACCATCCCACATCTGCCCTCCCCCTTCCTTTTGTCTATATGAGGGTGCTCCCAACTCAGCCATACTCTCCAGTCCCACCACTCCAGCATCCTCCTATTCTGGGCCTTCAAACTTCCCTGGGACAACAGGGCTCTCCTCCCATTGCTGTCAAGCAAGACCATCCTCTAATATATATATCTGGAGCCAAAGATCCCTTTATGTACACTCCTTGGTTGGTGGTCTAGATTCTCGGAGAACTGGGTGGTCAGGCCAGCTTGTTGTCCTTCCAGTGGGGTTGCAATCCCCCTCTGCTCCTCCAGTCCTTCTGCCAGCTCCCCCACCAGGTTCCTGAGCTCAGTCTGATGGTTGACTCTAAGATTCTGCCTCTGCCTTGGTCAGTTGGTGGACCTTCCAAGGAATGGCCACACTTGGTTCCTGTCTGCAAGCTCCTCATGACCATGGCAACAGTGTTGAGTTTGGTGTCTGAAGACATGATGGAACCCCAGGTGGGGCCATTCCCTGGTTGGCCCTTCCTTTCAGTCTCTGTTCCATTTTTTATCTGTGTTCTTCCTCTGGACAGGAACATTTCTGGGAAATTTTAAATCCACTCTTTTTTCTAATCTTGGTCTTGTTTCATTTCTGGGTGTTTGAGGTACAAATTAGGTTGCATATTGACAATGTAATTTTTTTGTTACTGTAAGCATTTATAGCTATGTTTTGGTGACATTTCATGTGTTTTGGTTCCCATTGCTGTGTCTTGTTTCCCTTAAGATTATCTCCTGTTCTGTCTGTGCTTTTAAAAAGGAAAGACTTCATCTGCATGGATGAATATTATTCCATTATATATGTGTCACATTTTTTTATTTGTCAATTGATGGACACCTACGTTTTCTCTTTCAATGATGGCATTTATTTATTTGTGTTTGTGTGTCTGCAGGTGTGCAAAAACAAAGGGCGGAATAATGCACTGGATTCTTGGAGTGGCAGATATAGGCATTTTGTAGGATGCTGTGCTTGTTTTATGGATGTTGTGATCCAAACTTAAATTGTGTGCAAGGCATTCCTAACCACTGAACCATCTCTCCAGATCAATTCTTTTTTCATAATCTTTTGTGTATCTACTACATATCTATTCTTCTTGAGTTACCATGTCAGCTACATTACATGCCATGTAATATTAAATTGATAACTATAATTGCATCCCCAAATTCTATAGTTTTATTTTTAGGATTTTAGAGCTTAGGCTAATTAGTTCTTGTTAACTTGACACAACTTATAGTCATCTGAGAAGAGGGAACATCAATGGGAGGATTGCCTCCATCAGATTGGCCTGTATGCATGACTTTGAGGGCATTTTTTTGACTGAATGATGTGAGAGGGCTCTGCCCATTATGGCAAGTGGCTCTGTGCTATATAAGAAAGCCTTGGGGAAGAAAGCAGGAAGTAGCATTTCTCCCTTGTCTCTTCTTTAGTTCTTTCCTAGGTTTCCTTTGTTGGTAGATTATAACCTATACGCCAACATCAACACTTTCCTCCCCATTTGGTTTTGGTGATGATTTTTATCACAGTCACAGAGAAGTAAACTAGGACAGAAAAGCAAACTCGATTTTTTTTATCAGGTAGGAATATTGGCTGTGCTGCACAGCTGGGTACAGTTTCTGGCCAAGGTTCACAGTCAGTGACCATGACAGGCATAACAATCAATTGGATGAGACTGAGTGCTGAGATCTAAAAAAAAAAAAAAAAAAGGTAGGGCTACAGACTGGGCTCCCTCACTGTACAGGTTTTTAGACCTTGATCTGCAATTAACTGGGGTCAATGACTGTGCTCCTACTTCAGCTTGGGTAAAGATCATTAATCACATGAAGTTATAGAATGTGTTTTATGGCAAGACTGAACTTTAACTTAGATTATCTGAACAGGAAGTGATGTAAATTTGGCTATCACAGCTGGAGGAATTGGCTGGTCTGGTTCCCCAGTTGGATGAGGCCAATGGCTACACTCCTCAGCTGGTAGGGGTTACTGGTTTGGCTACTTGATAGTGCATGGCTGTAAGCCAATCTCCACAGGTGGGCAGGGTTACTGTTCAGTCTCTCTGATAAGCTGAAGCTGTAGGATATGTTTCCTAGTCAAGTGGTGTCTCTAGCCCATCTGTCTATTCCTGCAGGGACTGGACTCTGAACCTGACAGAGGTACTGTACATTCTTTGGTCAGGTAAGCTGGAGGTTATGTGTTTCACTTAGGAGAGGCTCTTGGCTTGATTCCTTTGAAAGCAAAGACATATATAATGGGGTTTGGAAGCTTGGCAAGGATAGTGACTAGGGACTCAATCTCCATAGAACTGCTGGTAATGGTGTTTCTTAGACTGTTGGAAGAAACTACTGGTTCAACTCCTTAGTGAGGTAGAGCTATTTGTTAGGCTACCCAACAGCAGGAAATTGGTGCCACTACTCAGATCTGTGTCCTTGTTGCTGTGAGGCCTGCCTCTCCTTTGTTTCTAATTGTGCCCAGTGACTAAACTCAACAGTGCTCTCCAAAGGGCAATACATATCCTCTTGTGTTTGCTTCCTTTCACAAAGCATGTTTTTTAAACACATGTTGCTGGATGGATTAGGATTTTTTTCTTTTTATTCCTATATTTAACATTTGATGAATAATGTGGTTATAACATAAGATGTTTATTCACTTGCTAATTAACATTTTGGCCATTTCTACTTTGGGCTATGAGAATATGTTGTATGTGTGTTGTTTACATTTTCTTTCATTTATATATCTAAGAGATAATTCATGAATTATAAAATAAATCCACTTTTTATAATTTATAATGTAGATGTCAAGCACTCAACAACTATCCTATTATAGTGCATCCTGAAAAGCAGTAGGATAATTAGACTGAACATTTGAGTTTATGCTGTTGCTTCTCTAAATCTGTTTTCACTGTAATTGTAAGTATAGTCTAGTCTGGACTTCCTATGTTCTGCATGGGATGTGCAATAGCTCCTCCTTCCCTCTATATTTTTTATTACATTTATCATATCTTTGTCTCACAACTTAGTAGAACTTATCTAGAGAAGAAATATATTTATATTACCAATTCATTTTGATTTTGTTCATTTCTGTGTATTGATTGATAAGATTTTCATGGCAGTAGCACAAATCAGAGGCATAAAAAAGCACTTTGACATTTTAGTTTAAATTGCTATACTTTATCACCCATATAATATGCCAAAAATAATGCCATAAAAGATGAGGGGATCTTAGCCAAGTTACTCCAGGCATTTGGAAGGATGCATATCTCTATCAGCCAACTGTCCAACTGTCTAACAACATGCACATATCCAAATGAACCCAGCCACAATCAGGAAATCTCTTCAAATAAATTTAACCAAACAGCACACCTGCAGGTTTGTATTCTAAAGGTCTTCAATATATTTTCTTATGTCATTTCTAATTTTTTTATTTATGCCACATTTTATGGTAATACTAACATTTAAAATGCAAAGCTAATTTGGTATATCTTTAGATAGGATGCTAGAAGTGAGTCCTTTTGGATAATATAAAGAAAAGGTTAAGAAAAATTTTCAGTAAGTGTTAAGGAGACCTCCCAAGCACATCACATTGTACATATGAATTAAGAAAGAATAAAAAAGCAGCATCAGATAATACATAGGGATCAGTAAGTAGAATATATTATTAAACCGTAGCCTGATAGAGTCCTCTAGAGAAAATTGGAATCATAGCAATTCTCATGGAATCCATAGATAAATGGCCAGAATGTCCAACTACCATCCTTTGTCATTGTTATGCTGAAAAATAAAGTCAATGGAGAATGAAAAATAAAGTTAATGGAGAATGGTGCCTTTATATGTCATAGAGAAAATACAGTTTTAAAAAAGTGACTTTTCCCTATTTGAACTGTCTAGTCAGATTCAGGGAGATTTTTTTTTTCTTCTGTGATTGCTTTTGTCCACATGTCCACATTGGGAAGTAAAAAGGAACTCAGCAACTCCTTGAAGTCCACCTTTGGGGTCTTGACACGAAGGTTGGGTTTAAATAAAAAGCAGGGATCCTGCTCATTATGATCTCTGCATTGATGAGTTATCTCAAATAGAATGTTAATTATATCTCAAATAGTACAAAATTTAAAACAAATAACAAAAGTTATAGACTATAACAATAGCAGTTCTCAGAAGGAAGATCATAGGAATAGGTGAGTATAATTATAAAAATAGAAAGCCAGATGTCTTAGTTACCTTTCCTATTGCAGTGATAAACGATCTTGACAAAAGTAATGAAGAATAAAGTGCTTATTTTAGTTTATAGTTGCAAAAGTCACAGTAGCCAGAGCTTCAGGCAGCTGGTTACATCTGCATTGCAGAATCAGAGAGTGACAAATTTATTGTTCGGTTCGCTTTCTCCTTTATATAGAGTTCAAGATCCCACCCAGCCCAGGGAATGTTGATACCCACGATGGGAGGATTTTCTCATTTTAGTTAAGCCAGATCATCTCTTACAGGAATACCCAAAGACCTTTCTCCCAGATAATTCATTGTTCATTCTTGGTCTCTATGTCAAATTTAGATGCTGTATGTGCTTGCCTTTATTTCTGGACTCTTGATTCCCTTCCATTGATCTGTGTGTATTTTGTGTCATCATGCTGAGGTTTGTCTCCTTAATAAATGATATTGGAAAAACAATATAAACAGAGCCATAATATGGGCTATGTTAAGTGCATGCTAGCTCATAAATAGATAAAAGCAATTATACTCTGTATTGGTGTATTTACCAACAAACTCACTTAGCTGTCATGAAATGTTCCACAGGCTTAAAAAGGAGACCATATCATTTTCAGAAGCTCAGATGAACTGGAGGTCATTATAAGTTTTAAAAGCCAGGCACCAAAAGAAAATGCTGCATTGATAATGCTTGCTTATGGACTCTGTAAAGGAATATATAAAGTAGTATGGAATATTGATTACTTTATATATTCCTTATATTCCATATAGGGACTAGGACATATATCTTAAAAGCTGCAGGTATGGAAGGTATGGATAAATCTAGTGTATGATGTTTAGAGTTAATAACATCTGTTTGCATAGTAGCAATTTGCTGAGTGTATTTCAGATATTTTTCCTAAAAGATGACTGTATGTCAATATATGTTATCCTGCTTGATAGTATAATCATTTTTCTAAGAAATTATGCTTCACAATTTATTTTAATTTTTATTTTGTTTTTATTAGTGTGTGTATATGTGTGTCTGTGTGTGCATGCATGTGTGTGTACTTGTGTGCATATACGCACAAAAATGTGGGTGCCTGTGGATGCCAGAAGAGGGCATCAGATTCCCTAGAGATACAGTTACAGGAAGTTGTGAACTACCTGACATGAATGCCAAGAACTGAATTCTATTCTGTAAGAACAAGGATTCTTAACAGTTGAGCTGTCTCTCCAGTCCACAATACAGTATTTTTTTATTGCACATGTGTGAGTGAGTATGTGTATATGCACAAGTGCATGCACACACATATACATGTACATAGCAGTGCATGCCACAGGGCACATTCAGAGGTCAAATGATAGGCTCGGGTTCCTCTACATTGTTTGAAGCAGGGTCTCTTCATTGCTTGCTGCTGTGTATTGCAGACTAAATGGCCCACTAGCTATCAGCATTCTGTTGTCTTTAAGTTTCATCTCCCCATAGGAGTTCTGCTATCACAGCCATGAATTACTGCAGCTAAATTTCGTGTAAGTTCTAGAAAAAATAAACTTTGTAAAATAATACTTGCATAGCATGCACTGTAGCCACTGAGCACTTTAACAACACACCCCCTCACAAAGTTTTCTACATCTCAGATATATCCAATGAAAAGAGGAAACAGGATATTTTTCTATATCATAAATAGCATTGTTTTATAATTTTTCTTTTCCTCTCTGATTTAGTCATTTAAACTTTTCCTTTCCATGTCTATGGAGGATTTCTCTTTTCATATTCCTTTTAAATATTTACCCAATATCCCATATTTATGATAGGCCAATGATTATTTAATCATTCACCTGTGGAAGGACCTTGATTATGCCTCATTTTGTGTTGAGACACGGTAAGAAATAGTGAACACCATGTTTTCCAGATATTTTCTTATAAACATGTCTAACATTTTGCCCTTTTTAACAAAGGGATGTTAGTGACTGATAATATTTTTATGTATTTGTTTCACCTAGAAGTTGTTAACAATGAAGTTTTATATATGTGATATCAGGAATGTATCGTTGCACTTTAATACAAAACACCATTCACAAATTGACTAAATTGTACACAATAACAGCTGGTATGGGGCAACCTGAGTAAGTGCTCTTGGAAATGCTCCATAGAAGAGGACCCAGAAAAAAACCATCCTTATCATTATTGGACAAGGAGACCCTGTATAGTTGCACTGACACATACTGAAGGGTACTGAGAGGTATAATGAGTGTGATGACAGAAATTTTACTGAAATAGTTTAAATATATTACTAAAGAAATCAACTAACAAGTCAGTAAAGAACAAATAAATGAATACCTACACTTTATACGGAAAAAAATTAAATGGTCAATTTTCAAACCAAAAATTATGAGACACTAAAAGAAATAGATAAAATTAAATGCACAATAAAAGTAATAAAAGTTTTCTTTTGAGAGATCTTTTTGATGTACTTAATGAGGGAGACATTTAAGAAACCTATTTTAAGTATGTTCAATAAATGAAAAGGCAATTTCAAAGGAGGGTGTTGTGACAACATCTTACACAATTCCAAATACTAATAACGTGAAAGATATCATGATGAAGGACCTTATGGAAATTCTGCTGTTGAAAGGTATAAAAATCAAAATAGAAGGTTGATTTAAAAAAAAATAGACTCAAATCTTAGAGTTAAATTCAAAAGATTGAAAGTCAGATAAAGAAAAAAGTATTTGAAATAATAGAGCTAGCAATGAGTAGTAATTGCTCTGAAGAACAGTAAGGAAAGGGGGCGCAGAACAATAAGCAGAGCTTTACAGGAATTAGAGACGCCTACAAACACGCTAATGAGAGTTCGTAAGGTTAGCACAGAACAAAATGACTCATTTAATGTAAAACACTAGTATCAAAAACTCAACAAATACCAGGTAAGACAAACACAAGGAAATTAGTACTCTGGTGTATCAAATTCAAAAAACTAAAAGCCAAATAAAGAAAAATTTGAAAGCACCGAGAGGAAATAGTGATGTGTCTTGTATAAAATGATCACAATATGATTAATAAGTATGTTCTTTGCTGTATTAGAGATTGAACTCAGAGCCTCATACACTGTAGGGAATTTCTTTACCACTGCCTATAAGCCCAGCCTAATAAACTAATTTTCTAGTTCCACCCCCCACCCTGAGACAGAGTTTCTCTGCATAGCTGTGGACCAGGCTAGCTTCAAATGCAGAGATCTGCTTGTCTCTGCCTCGCAAATACTGGGATTAAAGGCGTGTACCACCGTGGCCCAGCTAAACTATTTCTTATTAAAAATAATGTTGAAAAGGTTAAGATAAAGGACAGTCAAACACAGATTTATAAATAAGCATCTTTTATGGGCATGTCCATATGCATGTATATGCACAGGTGTTTGTATGTATGTGGAGGTCAGAGGTTAACCTCAAATGTCAAATGTCCTCAGGAACTATCCAGTAAGTTTTTGTTTGTTTGTTTTTGAAGCGGGATCTCTCACTGTGACCCATGGATCATGCTAGGTAGACTAGTCAGCAAGATTTAGAGATCTGTCTGCTTCTATCTGCCTAATTCTTCTATTAGAAACTGTGGTGGTTTGAGTGAGAATGTCCCCTATAGGCACATGTGTTTGAATACTTAGTCCATAGTTGGTGGAACTGCTTGGGACAAATTAGGATGTGTGGCCTTTCTGGAGGATGTCTGTCATTGGGGTGGGACATTCAAAAAACTAGGGCCATGCCCAGTGTTCTGATTCCTGTTTGTGAGTCAGAAAGTAAGCTGTCAGCTGCTCCTCCAGCACCACATCATGACTATTTGCCAACAAGATCCCTTTTCTGATGGCAATAGACTCCCATCCTTCGGGAAATACAAGCCCCAAATAAACCCTTCCTTCTATAAGTTGCCTTGGTCATGAGGTTTTAGAGGAGAACAATATTAGCAAGTGAGCTATTCTTGTGATATTTGGGGGAAGAATGTGGCTGCCTTCTGCCCTTTTCCTAACAACTTGCTTGAGCCTAAATTTTAAAACACTGGAGCAATTTCTTTAATGAGGGAGATTCCAAGACAACCTAGAATTGACTCACTTGTCTGCTGATTAGTAAATACTCTCCTGCATGAGCAATAGAAAAAAGAACTACAGGGAATGAAGGAATGCTGAAAGCAGGGGAAATATTTTTTTCTAAGGATAGGCCACCTAACTGGTTATCCAATACCAAAAGGTCATGCATGAAAAAGAGCAAGTGGGCCAAAAAGTGTACAGTTTGAAGAGGAAAAGAACATAAAAAATAATATTGGAACCAAGGCTTCTGTTGAATTGGATTAAAAGGAATGGTACCCTGGAAAAAAACCTCTCCAGGTTAAGCTTCCCACTTGAGAAAATAAAAGGTCTAAGGAGTATCATGGTCCTAACAAGAAACAACCAATGAAAGCTGCTGCAAATGTGATTTTATGGGATAGCGTTCACTCCCAAGTAAGTAGTTGAACTTGATAGTATTGTGCCTGTGCTTTTGGCTTTTCAGTCACAAAAAAATACACAAAGAGGTTGTGGAACATTTCTCCCTGGTTATGGCAAGCCAGTGAGGCCAGATGATGTGCAGCAAGGCAGGCGCTGCATGAAGGCCCTGAGAGACCATGGTATGAGGCTATAAACTAAAGTTTGGGTTGACGGAGATTCCAAGATGTTAGAGGTCCAAAATCCATGGGATATCTGCCAATGAGGGCTAAACATAGTAATTGGAGCCAGTCCTGGAGAGAGATGTGTGTTGCAGGCATAAAAGCTAGAAAGGCACAGGCATCGAGTCCTTTAACATCACACATAGAGCTATAGGATTGCCACTTATTCTTATATCCGTAGAAAAGTGTAGATCTCTCTCACTTCTCATCAAAGAACTTCTTTTTCTTTGCAACAGATAGAGACAATTACAGAAAACCACAACTGGTCAAGGTGACAAGAACATCACAGAAGAGTGAGGGGGAAAGTTTCTAAGATCCAAAGGACCATGAAAGCTGTAGTATGATCACATCTCTTAGAAATGGCAGTGAAACTTAACCCATGAGGCCTCAACAATATGGCTGCCTGAACAAGAGCTGAACAAATACAACAATAAAAGACATGCTGGCATGGAAGAGAGGATTCCATGCCCCTCCCATACACAAATGAATGACAAGAAAGCAAGGAATGCTGAAAGCAGGAGACATATTCTTCTCTAACTGATTATCCAATACCAAATGGTCAGCCCTGAAAGTAAGTGTGTGCATGTGCGTGTGCGTGCACATGCGTGTGTGTGTGTGTGTGTAAAACACTAAAGAGACTGAGAAAGTTGTATTTATATATTTAGCCATGTATGTATTTGTGTGTACAAAAATAACAATACAGCATGAATTTGAGAGGAAACAAGATAGGGTTAGTTGAAGGAAGGAAAAGGATTTTTAAAACCACTGAAGCCAAGTAAACCAGGTTATAAGGTGCCATGTAGGGTCTGGTACTGAAATCTAGGTCCTCTTGAAGACAAACCAGTGTTATTAACTGCTGAGCCATCTCTCTGGACCCCAAAACTGAAATTTTATCCTCACCTAAAATATCTGTCCATTAATGTTCATGACAGCATCATTCATAACATCACAAAAAGGAAACAAAATGTCTATCATTCAAGGACAAAATAGCTGGAAGCTCATATATTTCAAATATGAAAAAATGAGTAATAATACTGACTTATTCTACAGCATGAAAGAAACTTGAAAACATACTGAATGAAAGAAATTAACCAGAGAAGATTATAACTATATGATGACATTTTAGAAATTATATAGAAGAACTTTTACTGAGTTTGGGTTTTTCTTTCCTTTTTTTTTTTCTGAGACCCGGTTTCTCTCTGTAGCCCTGGCTGTCCTGGAACTCACTCTGTAGACCGGGCTGGCCTTGAACTCAGAAACCCGCCTGCTTCTGCCTCCCAAGAGCTGGGATTAAAGGTGTGTGCCACCAGTGTACAAATATTGAACACTGATTAATGGTTGATTAAAGTTAGAGGAGGCATGAGGAATAGGGGGCAACTGTCACTGGATATAGAGTGATTTTTTTGAGGATGATGAAAATATTCAAACTTAGATTTGGTGACAATTGAACATGTCAGAATATATTGTAGTAGGAACAATTTAAGCTTATCCTGACTAGCTTACAAATAAATGAGACTGACTATGGTTACTTTATTTAGCTTTGACAATTACTGGAGGACACACCTAATCTACTCTTCTAACTGCAGGCCTGGCTGCCTCCCCAGCGGTATCAAGAGACACTCGCTGTTTCTCCTGGCCATGGCCTCATGCTTCCTCTCCCCTTATGGCGGCCTCCTCTCTCCTCTTCTTTCTCTTTAATATTGGTCCCTCCTCCTCCAACCAGGTCACTCCTAACCTACCTCTCTCTAATCCCTCCAGAAGATGGGGTAGAAGCCCCAGGATGGGATTATTATTAATTTTTACTATAATATATAACAATTGAGATGTATATTTTAAAAGGATAAATTTTAATTTATTCAAACATTTCATAAAATCTATTCAACTAAATAATGATGTTTTTCTATATACACATATTGAAATCATACACAGATAATTTCTATATACACCTATCTTTATATATATCTTTGTATATATTTCATGATACACATGATTTGGGGCTAGGACAAATCTTTCATATAATAAAATGTGAATTCTATTAGTTATTATTTAAAATATTTTATATTATTTTATGTGTATGAGTGTTTTGCCTGATTGTATGTCTGTGTACCATGTGTGTGGCTGGTGTCCATATAGGCCAGAAGCAGTCACTGGTTCACCAGTGTACTGGCTGGTTTTGTGTGTCAATTTGACATAGGCTGGAGTTATCACAGAGAAAGGAGCTTCAGTTGGGGAAATGCCTCCATAAGATCCAGCTGTGAGGCATTTTCTCAATTAGTGATCAAGTGGGGAGGGCCCCTTGTGGGTGGAACCATCTCTGGGCTGGTGCTCTTGGGTTCTATAAGAGAGCAGGCTGAGCAAGCCAGGGGAAGCAAGTCAGTAAGGAACATCCTTCCATGTCTTCTGCATCATCTCCTGCTTCCTGACCTGCTTGAGTTCCAGTCCTGACTTCCTTTAGTGATGAACAGCAATGTGGATATGTAAGCTGAATAAACCCTTTCCTCCCCAACTTGCTTTTTGGTCATGATGTTTGTGCAGGAATAGAAACCCTGACTAAGACACCCAAGAAATGGAATTTCAGGCAGTTATGAGCCACCATGTAGGTGCTGGGAACTGAACCCTACTTCCTCTGAAAGAGCAGCTAGTACTCTTAACCACTGAGATATCTCTACAGTTCTTAGGCACGTATTTTTTTTCACTGCAGTTCACAAAGATGGGAGTTCTATCTCTAAAATATAGGAAATTATCTGTGGCTTTTTATTTCAAAACATTATCTTTGAATTATCTGTAATTGCACATAACTTGGGAACAGGTGCTTACAGTAATTTAGGGCATAAGGAGCAGAGATTGAAATGAGCAGTTCTGGTTGGTGGAGGGATAACTGGGAAGTGGGATGTCATTTGGGATATAAAGGAATGGAATGATTAATAAAAAATGAGAGGGCTACACAGAGAAACCCTGTCTCAAAAAAGAAAACAAAAAAACCCAAAAAATGAGAATAAAAAATAAAAATTCCTCCAAAAAAGTAATTAGCAATTCTGAAAAAAAGAGTCAGGCTCCTGAGCTGAGTCCCTGAGGAAAGGGACAGTATCAAGAAGGTGTGGTGGCATAATAGTTTTGCATTGGCATGTTGTCTAAGTATAAAGGCCTAAGTATAAAATCCCCTCTTGTGATTTTTTTATCCTGGTTTGTTTTTATGCTAAATCTCACTATAGTCCAAACAGGCCAGGATCTCACTGTACTCTAGAAAGGCCTGGCATCAAACACACTGTCCTCCTATGTCTACCTAGTGTTAGTCTATAGACATGAACCTCCACATGCAGTGGCCAGATGCTTCTGTTCTTTTAAGTGTGTGTGTGGGGGGGGAGTTGAAATAATTTCGAGTGGATAAATGAAGTTTTTAGTTGAGGATAACTTGCAAACAGTCAGGATTAGGCTGAACAGATTTTTAATCTTCTTGTTCTGTACTTCACTGCAGCAAATCAATTTAACTATAAGGCATTTTGTAGTTAGAAAAATTACAGAAATTACTATCTAAATATATACAGACCACATCCATTGAGTGTCCACACAAAAAAGATGTAAGCATTCAGAGCAATAGACGAATAGTCAAATTTGTTGTTGTACTCAAAAGAATATATGTGGTAATAGAACGAATAGTTGTGTGTATATGTTAACATTTATGACTGACAATAATAAGAGTTTCTTTTTGATTTTAGTTATTTTCATAATCATTTGTACTGGCTGGATTTGTGTGTCAACTTGACACAGGCTGGAGTGATCACAGAGAAAGGAGCTTCAGTTGGGGAAGTGCCTCCATGAGATCCAGCTGTGGGGCATTTTCTCAATTAGTGATCAAGTGGGGAGGGTCCCTTGTGGGTGGTGTCACCTTTGGGCTGGTGCTCTTGGGTTCTATTAGAGAGCAGGCTGAGCAAGCCAGGGGAAGCAAGCCAGTAAGGAACATCCCTCCATGGCCTCTGCATCAGCTCCTGCTTCCTGACCTGCTTGAGTTCCAGTCCTGACTTCCTTTAGTGATGAAATGCAACGTGGAAGTGTAAGCTCAATAAACCCTTTCCTCCTCAACTTGCTTCTTGGTCATGATGTTTGTGCAGGAATAGAAACTGTGACTAAGACAATCACTCTTAAACTTTCCAAGAAATTGAACTGAAGTGGCATGGTTAATTTTGTGGACCTCTCCTGTGTGTGTGTGTACACACATACATACATATGTATGTACATGTATAACACATATACACATCACGCACTGTAGAGCTTTTCCATTAGTTGAAGTTACAGTTTTCAGGAGATAGACAGTTCTGTCAGGAGACATCACAAAGTTAAAAAAATATCCATTGTCTCCAAAAAGAGAGAAATAATACATTATTTTAATTGAACAAACTATGAAAAAGCATGTGATATCATTTCCACATTCATATTCATATCCAATGGAATATTAATGGGGCTATTAACAAGGAGATTGAATTATATGTGCCGACAGCAAAGATGTCACGTAATATGAGAAGAGCAAATTGTAGAATGGCATATACTAATGATCCCATCTGTGGGAGAAAACACACACTGAGAGTTTGATACCATTTAACTACATAGCCACATTTTTTTGGTCTTTAGGTAAGTTTAGTAGCAATTGGAAGAGTTAAGAGAGCAACGCTAAGTGTAGATTGAGTGGCAGAGACAGCACCCATGACTGCTGTGTAGGTAGATAGACCAGAAATGCTCTATAGGCCCTCATTCCCAATTGTGTGGTCA
Organism: Apodemus sylvaticus; assembly: GCF_947179515.1. Lineage (NCBI taxonomy): Eukaryota > Metazoa > Chordata > Mammalia > Rodentia > Muridae > Apodemus > Apodemus sylvaticus. The sequence continues at coordinate 101,106,929 of NC_067495.1, read as the reverse complement.
TGAACAAGTCACTAATACTGCCTGGTTCCCTGTCCTTGGACCATAGTGTCCTTTGTTATTTTCTGCTTCTCAGACAATTGAGCTAAATGACAAGTGGATTGGTGCATTTGAATGGGAATCTATTTGCTGTTCACCATTTCATTTAACTGATTATTCAACAATGTGGCATTATTTGCTTTCTCACTGAAGTCTGAGAGCTCTATTAGTCACTTTAGTGTTTCTCATGTGTGTATTCCCTACATGTGGGTGTGTGATAAAATCCAAGCAATACTAGTCACCCATAACTTCAGATTGAAATGAAATTCATCAAGGGTCTTATCTACAGTTCTTCATCGATGCCTTGGGTTTCTTTGACTCTATCTTCCAACCTTCCTATTCCTTCATGATATGATTTGTTAAAAAAAAGGTATACTAGTATCAGTTTTGAACTGGCTGCAGTTGTATATACACTGTCTTAACATATGAAAGATGTGATTTGCCCATGTTGACAATCCTATGTCAGGATATTTGTATTTATGACTTTTATGTTTACTTTTTCAGATGAATGGCAGGCTCAGATTCATCTCCTGATAGAGTCTAGGATACAGAACACATCGCTCAAATTTCTATTGTAGAGATTTTTTTCCTCTTCTAATATTACCAGGTAAATTTGTTTGAACATTTACTTTCATTCTTTTACCAAGCTCATTGTATATGCATCTCATTGCTTACTTTGTCTTTTCCTAACCTTTGGGAACCTATCCCTACTAATGCTGTTTCAATTCAACCATAGTTGTTAGGTTTCCTACCCATGTATACCTTGACACTCCTTTGAGCTTATGATCTCCACATGTGCATTGTATAAGAGACAAACAGATTCCTAGGTTTGCTAGCTTTGTTTTCTTTTTTAAAGTTCAGCTTTGAACATCACTGACACTTCACAATTACAATCAGACATACACGAATGTATATATAGCATTTTGAAGTTTGTAAGGATTTTTGGATATGACTTAAGATTCTGCTCTAAAGCAATATTGAAGGGAGAATTTCTACACAAAAAGGATACTAAGCTTGCTGAGCAGAAGCAAATGTTCTTTTCAGTAATGATCTGTATTCACTGTTGTGTCTTCTAAGTGGAAAATGATAAAAGAGCCTAATAAGAACTATGAAAGTCCAACATTAGAAATCAAGGATCCAAGTGAATCCATTTGTGTGAATTTATGGTTGTATCCTTGAATGTGATGCTGGCCTGAGTTATTTATCATCCTGAGGTTCGATTATTGTGCTCATAAAACTTTGCTCCGTGTTGAAAGTATAAATAAGAAGTGGAAATATCTAGTGATTTGCTTCTCCCTCTTGTATACTTCTGATCTTGTCTTCTAGTGGCAATTTTAAGGTTTTTATGGGATAACTAATAACATCTCTGTTAGATGAGATGATTTTTTAGATCACCACATGCTAAATCCCTCATCTACTGTTCTAAAAATCTTTGCCCTCTAATACTTTTCTTTTATTATGATATTGTATCTGCCTCTATAAGTATCTGTCTTCATCCTCCTGCTTCTTTCCATAGATGTATTATGCATTGAATTGAGCTGGGCATAAGTAGCTGGGTTAGTAGTTTCAACTGCTTCTGTGAATGAATTTGTACTTCCTGTTGCTATAGTAGACTGACATCAGCCAGGAGATCTTGTTTCTATGACAACTAAGACCATTTGTTCTAGGGAGACTTCATCTTTTTGATGAAGCAGAAACATTTAGCAGGGTTATTCACACACAATCTGTGTGGGATACTAACATTAACACCAGTCTATCATTACCGACCATGTGTTAAGGGGGAAACAGTGTGTTTAAGCATAAGTGGGCTTAATTTCACCTGCTGTGTGAAATTATGGCAATTCACACTGAGGGAACTAGTGGCTAAGTCATCAGCGTTTACTTCCTCTTCCTAGTTTCTGTGTCCTAAAATAACAAGTGTAGTGGGAAGGCCATATGGCAAGTGAGCTTTTCTATGTGGAGGTTTGCAAACATTCTTAATCATCCTCCCCTGTGTAAGAAAGTTAAAGATAACGTCAAAAACTGCATCTATATTTAAAACAGACATAAAGCCCTCAAAATCATGTATTCAACTTCACTGAAATAACTATTTTATAAGAATTTGTTTCTATTTATATATTCATAGGAGGGAAGTCTTGAACTTGAGAATTTTATTTATATAAGTATATATATATATATATATATATATATATATATATATATATAACTGATATTATTAGGTTAGGGATGTAGTACATGGTGGTCTAAAAATTCTTCTCATCTAGCAGAGATATTATTAGATTATATATGTTTATACACATATAAAAACATACATATACACATATACACTTGATCTTAGCCAAAAGGCCAAGAAGTGATATATACACACTCACATATCAAATCATTCCCAAGAAGAAGGAAGGAGAGGGCCCTGGTCCTGGAAAGGCTTGATGCAGCATTGTAGGGGAGTACCAGGACAGAGAAGTGGGAGGGGGTGATTGGGGAATGGGCGGAGAGAAGAGGGCTTATGGGACTTATGGGAAGGGGGGAACCGGGAAAGGGAAAATCATTTGGAATGTAACAAAGAATATAGAAAATAAGAAATAAAATAAAAAACTTAAGAGTATATCCTCCAAGATATTGGAATAGGCAAGAACATTTTATTTTGATCTTAAATTTTAAATTAGATTTATTCATTTATTTGACTTGTGAGTTTTTGCTTACCTGTATGTGTGTGCACAGTGCTCACAGGGCATTGGATCCCCTGAACTGAAGTTACCTATGGTTGTCAACCACCATGTGCGTGCTAGGAACTGTATTCAAATTCTCTTCAAGAACAACAATTACACTAATCACTGATTCATCTCTCCATCCCAAAAAGAAATTTAAAAATAGAGTAACAGCACAGGTACTAATCCAAAATATTAATCTAGGACTACATGGAAATCCAAAGTTTCTGCATAACAAAAAACAAAACAAAGTAATGAAAAACAAATAAAAACTATCCAAAGAGCATACAGAGTGGAGAAAAAAATCTTAACTAGCTACACATTAGACAAAGGGCTAATATCCAGAATTTACAGAGAATTACTGAAATTAAATTCCAAGCAAATGAAACTGCCAATCAACAAATGGTTAAATGAATTTAACAATTTTCAAAGCATGGGAAAGATAGACATGAAAATGGACAATAACCATTTTAAAAGATGCTGTATATCCCTAGGAATCAAGGAAATATGAATTTCATCAAAATTAAGGAAAATACCATTTTCTCTATGAAAAAGGTAAAAAGAACAACTCACAAAACAGGAAAAATGTTTATCAATTATGCATATAACTTGCAGTTCATATCCTGAATAATAGCTCTTAAAACACAACAATGAAGAGACTAATACCATAACAGACAAAGAAGGGCAAAAGATTGGAATAGAGATTTCTTCAAAGATATATAAATAGCTAGACGTTTTTTGGTAGTGCTTGGAATCACGCCTAAAACCTTACACATGCCAGACAAATGTTCTACCACTGAAGTATAGTGACACACCAATAGAATCTTAATGTCTATAGTCCCTTGGAAAAACATTTTTGATATAGTATTCTGGCAGCATTAGCTTGATATGCCCATTTCTTCTGTACTATTAGGGCAGAATCCAATATCAGTGTCATCCTTCATTAATTTCTACTGGCTTCTAATTTTCTTAATTACAGATCACAGTTTTTGTGCTGTGTGTGGCCAGTGAGCTTATTGTTTACCAGATTCTCTGGATAAGCTATAGAAGATGTTCCATATCTTCCATAATACTTTTCTCTTTGATCTCGCCATTTTCTACATTTATTATGCATAGCTCAGCTACTAAGACTGAGGGAAGGGCCATTCACAAAAGCATCTGCTCTCCACAAATTGTCCTAAAGATTAAACTCAAATTGAAAATATAGTTTAAGATATACATACTATGATCTGTATAGCAAGTAGGCCCCTTAAACCTTCTACTTTGCCCATTGGTTCCAACAGTGGAGAAACATCTTTTTTTTTTAACGTTTATTTTATATATGTAAATACACTGTCACTGTCTTCAGACACACCAGAAGAGGGCGTTAGATCCCATTACAGATGGTTGCTGGGAATTGAATTCAGCGCTTGTGGAAGAACAGTCCGTATTCTTAACCTCTGAGCCATACTACAGCCCCAAGAAACAACTTAAAAGAGGCCTTACATTCTAACATTTGACCTCCTTAAAAACCAGTATGGATCCAGGAAACTAGTTATAACTTGGACCCAGATCCAGGGACATAGGACAATGTTTGTGGGAATTGTGAAGGATACACTATGAGAAATATGGTCCTGTGTCTTCTGGCAGGAGGAGATGGAGCAGCTGTGTGTGAATATGAATAGGACACTAATACAGACATTAGCATGGTGAGGACACACAGTATCATATAGTGTCCATGACCCCCTCCTCCTTCCACTTGCCATGAAGATGCTTTGCTTAGAGCACTTTATATTCCCAGCATCCCACCCCCGTGGAGCCATTTCGCCTTTCCACTCACAGTCTGGTGCGATGCCTTTGGTGTAAGTGGACTTTCAGTCTGATGGTCCATGAGCAGCTCTTACTCTGTTTCAAGGCCTCAGTGTGTTAACTGTACAGCACAAACCTAATACTTCAATGTGTAAAATATATTAAATGGAAAATTTCCAAATGACAGAAAAAAAATGAAATAAAGATCAACATCCTTAGCCACCAGGGACACAGAAATCAAAACTATGTAAGGAGTCCATCTTAACGCAATCAGAACAGTCATCAGGAAGAAAAAATGCAACAAACAAACAAGTAAACAACTACAAATGCTGGTGAAGAAACAGGAAAAGGGGAAATGAGCTCTTATACGTCCTTGGTGGGACTGCAAATTATTGCAGCTACTATTTCAATCAATATGGTAGTTCTCAAAAGACTTAAAGTGAAACTACATATAATTTAGCCATACCATTCTTGAGTATACACCTAAAGGAATCAAAAGCAGTATATAATAGAAATACCTGCATAACCATGTTTAATGAGACACTTTCCCCAGCATCCAAATTATGAAATAGCCCATGAGCCTGTTAAAGACTAAATCAGGAAAATATCTCTCTCTCTCTCTCTCTCTCTCTCTCTCTCACACACACACACACACACACACACACACACACACGGGGGGGGGGAGAGAGAGAGAGAGAGAGAGAGAGAGAGAGAGAGAGAGAGAGAGAGAGAACATGCTTTTACTAAACCATAGAATACAAACTTATATAATCATCAGGAAAGTGGATAGTATCATACTTACTGAAATAAGCCAGTCTCATAAATACAAGTACCACATGGTTTCTCTCATATGCAGAATTTAGGAGAAAAATGAGGACTACTATTAGGAATGTGTAAAAAAATACAATCAAAATACAGTCTACTCATGTATTAAAATGTCATAATAAAATATATTACTCAATACATTACTTTGTACAGTTAATGTATGCTAAAATAAACTGATGGGGGACTAGAGAGATTATGGAAATATGTATATATTAATTGCTCAGAAAGTACATAAAATGCACAAGTATACATAGGTATAGTTAATATATTCACGATAAAAATTATACTGAGGGAGGAATGTTCAACTACTGAAACTCAGAAAAGGTTGTGAGGCATATATGTCAAAAGTTTTAAAATCAAAAGGAGACCTGAGGAGGCCTGAGGTAGTAACTCAGTCAGTTAAATGCTTGCAAGGGCCAGAGTTTGATGTTGCAAGGGCCACAGAACTCACATATAAAATCCAGGCTTGGTGGCACGTGCTTGTAATTCCAGTAGGGGACATAGAGACAGGTGGATGCCTGGGACTCCATGTACACTTAGTCCAGCTAACTTGGTAAGTTCCAGAGCAGAGAGAGTTCTTTGTGTCCAAAAAAGGTGGTAGAGAGTGCTTGAGGAATGACAACTGAGATCGTCCTCTGGCCTCCACAAGCAGGCGTGACCTTCCGCCCTCAAAAGGGAATGTTTTACTGACTTTGTGGGAGGCGACATTTCCTTTAACAGGACACACCAAATGGAATAAAAACAGAACAAAAACAATAAAAAGGAACAGTATTAAAACTTAAGAACTCTTTTCATTAAGAAAAAAAGAACTATTAATTTGAATATGTCTATCTAACTTTTTTTTATCCAGCATATATAAAGATGTCTGCATATCCATAAAAGAAAAATAGAAAATTCCATGCAAAATTGACAACAAGCCAATTTGAAAATAAATGGTAGTACAAATAAATAAAGACATGAAAAGGTTCTCTCTATTTGTAAGGATTGGGAACATAGAAATTAAAGTTATATTGTACTGCATTCACCGTTACATCCTAATTGTTAAAATGAAAACTCCTGAAAAAACGTATCTTTGTAAAGACACCGAGTAACCAGAACCAGCCTACACTGCCTATATATACTATATATATATATAATATACATACATATGGTGACTATGGCAATAGCTTATGCATATAATTTTTTCACAACCTATGAAGCAGCAGTTTCACTTCTAGGAAATGATTCAGCAGAAGTGCACCAAAATAATTGTATATGTGTTTATAGCATCATTATTCATAATAGCTCAAAAACTTGAAGTTTACCACATGTACAGTAGAATGCTTGAATAAAATGTGGAAGAGTTTCTCAGTGAAATATCATATAGCAAAGAAAATAGAAAATCATCAAAATATATGCATTTTACAAAGTGTGTTAATCAAGTAAGACACTCACAAGAGACTATACATTATAGGACCCATTTTACATAAATCTGGAAAATAGGCAAAAATAATTGTAGTAAGATATGTCAGATTAGTGTTAATTCTTGGGAAGTTCAATAACTCTAAGCAAGAAGGAGAGGTGATTTTGAAATGTGACCATATGCTGTTTATCATTGTTGTCACATGAATATTACACATTGTATAAAATTTATCTCAATGAAAATTGATAATTGAGATTATGATTCAGTAAGCCTAAAGCACAAATGTAAGCAAAAAACAGAAAACCAGTCTGGGATCAGCCAAAGACCCTTGTGTAATCTAGAAAGCTTATACAGCCGTGGATAAAGAAATTGCCACAAAAGAGTAAGACTGCACTGAAAAGAAGGGTAAGGAGGCAGAAATCTGTCTCATGAATTGAACTTTTCCTACCTCAAAATCAAGGGCCTCAAAAAAAGTGCTTGGATCACTTGGATGTGAAGATTTGCAAGGGAAAATTTGAGATCTTGAACTATTATATTCCCCTTATGCATCCAGCTCAGAAAAATAGCCTTCCTATCTCTGCCTTTGCAGCTTGCTTGAAGATGGCAAGTTTCCTATGTGGAGACCTTGCATGCACACTACAATTCCAGGATGCTTACATGATGTCACATTCAAGATCCATGCTCTCATTGCCTCTCATACCAACTTGTCAGAGTAGCTCTTGTTACAGGAAGAGTAGGGAAGTAAAGACCCTGCTCTCAGGGGAAAAAAATTATATATATCAAAGGAAGTTGAAACGCAGACCAGATATGCTAGCATAGACCCTGAAAACATATGCAGCAGTGGATCCTAAGGCTCTAGATGGGAACTGGGGAGAAGGGAAAATTACTGACATGTCACCACAGCAGGACTGCCTTACCAACATTCCCTCCCTGCGGGAGAATGATTGGCTGGTTAACTACTTGCTATATAAAGGCACTGAATTTGTAGCCCAAGTTGCTCAGCTGTGGCGAAACCCAGTATCTGTAGCTGCCATCTGCTCCTGAAGTGTCACGCAATGGAATTCAGGGACAGGTGAACTGGAACTCCCAGCCGGATACTGTGGCTGTTTGCTGTGTTGTTAGTAATCAACTTTTTTGTACTGACTCACTCACTAAACCTTGTCTTCTGCCACTTGTGGAGAATGGCAAATTGGTGTGCTAAATTACTTATTCACTTTCTTTATAGTGTACCTATTTCATGCCCTCCTATTAGGTTTCTACATGGACTGATATAGCAAACTACCTAATATAAGCAATGCCTCTGTGGGAGAGAAAAAACAAAGACAATCAATTTGTTACTGTGAAGAAGAAATACATTTGCCTGTCCAGTGGAATAAGGGGAAGGTAAGTGGGTTTTCCTTTAAACTGAAGTGCATTGATGACTAGTTACCAAGTAGTGACAGGTCATATTTCATTAAGTTGTCCAAATGGTTTCCTCTCCTACAAATAGGAACCTTCCTGTAACAGAGAGCCAGGGCCTTCAAAAGAGAGGAAGCAGATCCAATTGGTCCATCTAGAGCTAGAACAAGAATTGCCACACTGCTAGATGGTGAATGGTAGCCAGTGGGCTCTCTCACCCAAGACCTCATGATATATGAGAAACATTCCAAACACAGCCCGCTGTGTTGAATTGCTGTTTCAATGAAATTGTGGACGACTCAGGATGAATACAAAGAAAGTTACTCAAAATAGAGGAGCTGAGCTAGGTGTGCCGATGCACACTTGTAACCCTAGCACTCCAGATTCTGAAGGGCAAGGCAAAAAGACTGTAAGTTCGAGGTCAGACTGGATTGTAAATGAGACTGCCTACGAAAATCAAAATGATATGGAATGAAATACAGTAGCCATAGCTACTCCAGACTGACCACATCAGGGACAGAATGGCAAGTCTGATTATGATGAACATAGAAATAGATGCCCTATAGTAGGACCCAGCCATGAGTCAATGTGCATTTGGCTATAAATTAAAGATTTCAAGGATGACATGATAGCTCTCAACTGTATTTCTAGTACTCCAGAGGCTGGGGCAGGAGGATTGCTATAACTTAGAAGCCAAGCTCACCTACAGAGTGAATTCCAGAACAACTTGAGCTATGGAGTCTCTCCCCCCCCCTCTCTCTCTCACACACATACACACACACACACACATACATACACACATACACATACACCCTCAAATCAACTCCATCTACCACATAACCAAACTAAGAGTTATTACTGAAGAGATTAATGGACTGAACACTGAACCAATTTCTAGATAGGAGTTGAATGGGAAACTGTTTGTTCAGCTGCAACAGAAAATATCTCTGAGGAGCCAGACTCCCCCTCGGAGGCCAGTCTCTTTTTAGATGAATAAAGAAACCAGATGATACCAATGGATTTTTTTTTCTTCAACAACCATACTGTTTGACCTTAATCCCTTGTACCTTCACTTGAAGATCAGTCACTTGGTGTGATTCTAAAGACCTCTCTGTCCCCAGGTAGGCCCAGAGGCCCTACTTCATATGCCTCTGTAATGGTACACTAACGGAGATCATAAAATTATAGAAGGAAATCTATTTTCATTTACTTGGATGACAGTGATTTAAAAAACAGGATATATAATGTTTTCTTGAGGGGCAAGGGCTACTTGATTTGGAAATGTAGTAAAGGAGTAAGCAGGCTTAGTAGCAATCACTTCTGGGCCATCTTTCAGAGTGCTGCGTGGCTCTACTGATGTTATATGTTCTGCATGGCTCTACTGATGTTATATGTTCTGCATGGCTCTACTGATGTTATATGTTCTGCCGGATGCTCATTTGCCACTGCTGTTTTACATGCACACACTGTGATTGCTCATAAAAGCCAGGGTGGGAGGATTCTCCTATCTGTGAAGAGCCTCTTCTAGAGCAGTGTTAGTGGGGAGGTCATAATTAAAGGTAACCTCTAGACTCCTTGCTCACTTCTGTCTTCTCCAGAAAGAAGTTAGCAGGGCATTCATACAATTGGTATGAATGTCCATAGCAATTTGTCTAGTCGCAGAAGAGCCTAAATCAAACAATGCAGCCTCCTAAGCCTAGAAACCTCTGGGAGAAAGCTATATTACCTGGATTCATTGCCAGCCTAGGCAGGTAACTTTGCATCATAATCCTTTGCTATGAAACGTTCCCTGTAGGTTTGGGGGTTTGAACATTCTTCCTAAGCTGGCTGCGCTATTTGTTGTAGAATCTTTTGGAAAAAGAGCCTCAGTGGAGAAAGTGGATCACTGATGGAAGTCTTTGAGATTTGTAGCCTTTGAGATTTCCTGCCCTGTTTCAGCTCCCTGATCCACTCAGATGTGAGCAAGAAGCCTCCTATTCCTACTGCCACTACTGTGAGCTTCCACACCTAACCTGAAGAAGGTTCATCACCTCAACTATGAGACCAAATCAGTCTCTCCCTCTGTAAGGTGTCTTATTGATATGTGGTCACAGCTAGAGGGATGTTCACTAACACAACCTCTAAAGAACTCCATCTATGTTATTAATGACAAAACTGTGACCACTTACCATGCATAATAAAAGTCTGTTTTGTTCTCTGCTGCCATCTTGTGGCCATTTCTGGCATCAGCCATTGGAACATATTCCAGGTTAACACTTGGGTCTGATTTCTACTGTTTGTAACACATCATCCAGTGCCGACTTGTTCGTGCTGAAGGAGACCTAATGGTGCAAGGGCAGGCATGATACTTGATGAGCATTTCATGCTCCTTTTCAGGTTCAGAATGTTGGTATCATCAACAGATCGAATGAAATGTTATTCTGGGTTGTAAAAGATAGCTAGGGAAACCATATTGTCATAACTGTGAACTGGACATAGTATTCATTTTGTATAGGTGTTATATAAAGCTGCAAGGTGGGTATTCTGCTTTGAATGGTAGACTGAGGGCAGAAGGGTCAGAGAATGTGGAGACCTGACTTGAAACCATTTTTTCATAATGCTTATCTTAATTATATAATACAACGGGGGTGGGGGTGGGGGAGGGTGACTCCAAGGGATTGCTTCTGTTGTTACTTGATTTCAGTCAGTGTACATCACAGACCACAAGGAGAATGATCAGTCCAAAGAATTTGTAAAGCCTGGATTACTCCTCTGGTGGCTTCATCACTGGACCACATCCCACAAAATCCATGATGCATTTTTTAAAGGGTTTGGGGGCAGGAGTGGATGAGCAAAGAGATGGACTATTAGTGACTGGATTAGGGGGAACATGTTATGAAGTCATGGGGTGAGGAACAATAACCACTTAAGGACAGAGCAATGGAAGTAGCAGGAGCGGAGCTCCTTAGATCCCTGGAGGATAAGAACTGGAAAGGAGTCAGTGTTGTGAATCTCTGTAAACACAGCACCATGGCTTGCCAACATTATCTATCTAGCTTGCCCCATTATCTATCTGCTTGATCCAGGTGGCATGGGTCACTGACTGGCGTACGTGATGTTTCTTACCAATACTTATGCAATACAGAAACAGAAATTTCCCAGGACCAGGGCTTGCAAATTTGGATAGCTTCATGCCTCAACAAGTGGACCAGTATGTGACTACTATGAATCCACCAAATTCAACTGCTGCAACAGTTACCTATGCTTTCAATGCTGCATCTACTCAATGTAAGTATGCTCATGTAGTAACCTAGTATCTGTTTATGCTATATGCTAGTGTGTGATGGAGAGTGGGCCACACAGCATCTTTCTGTTGATGAGTGTGTCTATATTAGCTTGTCTATTACTCCTTGAGACTATTTAAAGTAATGCCCCCCTTGTAACTTCTAGGGCTGGCCTAGGCAGGAAATGATTCCATACCCCTGATATCTCTGTCTATCATCCCCAAAACAGTGGTTAGGAATCTATTATGAACTTTAGCTACTATGGTCAGTGAGATAGCATTATGTAAGACCAGCAAATTATTCTAAACTGACTTGAATAGGGTGAGGTGGGTAACAGTCTGGACTCTGAAACTCTCAGCTTCAACAGGGGACCGTATGCATATTCACTATTTTAGTTAACTTTCCACTACTATAAAGCATCAGAGACAATCAACTTAAATAGAAAAACTGTGTCTTTCGTCACAGTTTTAGGGTTTTTTTCTCACAGTGGTGGAAATGCATCAGGGTGGTAGGAAGATATGCCAACCGACCCATCTCATGACTGGGAAGTGGAAGAGAGCAAGGTAATAGGGCAGGAGACCCACCCATCTCTCTTTCAAGAAGGTGTCATGTCCCCAGTGATCTGAAAACCTCCCACTAGAGCTTATCACTTACAAGTTCTACCACCTGGCAGGGGGGTGATACTAGATTTCAGCATATGGGCTTTTGGGGGACAGATACCATCCAAAGTATAGAATTCAGTAAGGTCTTCTTTGTGTCTGGCTTCACTTTACAAGCCAGGTGGAACATCATACTCGAGGACAACACTATCACTAACATTTTTCAGGACTAGATAAAGATTAACTCAAAATTGCCATTTAATGCTGTATCCTAAAACTGTCGAGTACAGTGAAATCTGACTGGCAGCCATAGAAATGATTCTGATCTCATTTTGCTGTTGCTCTTGCTGTTACTTTGTTTTTCGCACGCTCTTCAGTCTTCTTTTCTCCCTCCACACCATTGCTGGTCAAGGGAATAAGAAATCTCAGAATTTAAAGAATTTTGTTCAGTGATAAGAGTATTTTCCTATCAAGTATAAGAGCCCCCTGGGTTTAGTCCCCATCGACAGAAACATCTTTGAAATCTTTGATAATTTCTCCTTGAATATTAGTAGGACGTTTAAGCCATATCGCTCCCTGCCCACACATTAGAATTCTCACCATGTCCCTGATTATAGTAAACACCAACACCAGTTCCCTTCCTTCACTCTTTGGGGCGGCTTTTCAGATCAATTTGCAAAACCACCCTTCGCTTCCATGAAAAATAAATTAAATAACTATGTCAGTAGCTTGACACCTGAGCCAAAATTTTGTCAGATGCCTCAAAGTTTAGGCCTTGAATATCACATGCTCTGGTTCCCAGGAGGGAGTGCTTCCGTTAACTGACAGATGCTAGTTTATACTAAACTTGAAGCTGCAGTTACTGCCCAGTGACTTCAATTTCTTCATAGTACAGGATGATCAGTCACAGAAAGGAGTCTACATGCCCTTGGGACAAAAATGATCCTGATTACCATCTCAGCCTTAAGAATGCTGCTACATTATGGGAACAGGATGGAGATGCCAAGGTTTCAAATTATTATTTTATGCCACCAACTCTGAGAAAAGCGAAATACCTTTTAATTCCCTCCCGTAACTTAAAATTTTATGATAATATATTTCTGATTAAAATATGTAACTAAGATGTCTAAGGAGAAATAGAGATTCTGCCTGTTGAATGGTAATAATTCAAATAACATCAAGAATATACAGAAAATAATGAAATTCATTACAAATTCCTTTCAAGTAAACTTAGAGGAGTATTTCATTATAATTTAAGAGACATGCCCATCAGAAACACTTAACAATGTGACAACATAATAGTGAAATCAATGAAACAAAGTAGACAGTCAGTGGATGGGAAATAAATAAATCCAGATGGAAATGGTGCACCTAAAATAATATGTTCACTGGAGTGAAGGAATGAGTGAAGGAACTACTTCCAGGACTGCAGAGCAACAACATCCGAAACACAAACAAAACCTCTGGAAATTAATGACAAGTTTTCAATCATCCAAACAACATTTGTTGAAGATCAGAGGCAAATGGCATGGACAGTGATCTGAGATGCATTGTAATTTGCTGCCTTACGATCCCTTGTATCCCAGATCAAGGGAAATGGTGAACATCTGATTTGTAATTATGTGACCTGGGGAGCATGTACCTTGAACCAATGGAAATGTGGAGATGAAAACCAACTAAATCAAAATCCCAACATCACCTTATCCCCAGATAATGATCATTATTTCAGATGTCGCAGTACTCTTATTTATTTATTTATTTATTTATTTCAGTATAACATATTTTTGGTCTTCTTTAGAGTTGATGCTGTGTGAAGTCACATGTTCTCAAGGTATGTGGAGGGAAAAAATTGAAAGAACAGATTTGGCAGCATCTGTTAATGTTTTGATATAGAGAGATGGAGATACCACCTAAAGTAGAAGCTGTGCATGCACACACACGTGCGCGCGCGCGCGCGCGCGCACACACACACACACACACACACACACACAGAAACACAAATTTAAATGGAGAAATTTTGGGGAAGGGGGGAGACTTCCACAGGATGCTTTGAAGAGTTCCAAAATCAATGAGACCTAGAAGGACATGTGTGCCTAAGTGTGTGTATCCAAGAAGTACCGAAGAAAGTCCTAAGCTTTAGCTTAGAGCTGGTACCAGTGTTCTGAATGAAAAGAAATAAAGGCTGAAAACTGCCTGACAGAAAAGATACCAAGACATCCTTGAAGAGCAAGCACCTGGGTAAAAGCTGGCATGCTTATTGGTATAGAACTTTGAACAAAATGCTTCCAATTACTAGCTGGCAGAAGAGACTTGAATGGCATAGATGATGGGATAGTAGTAATGGGAATCATTTTAGCAAGCTCACTACACAAGCATAAAGAAGAACAATGGATCCAAAGGAAACTTACGTCTGCTATTGCATTATTTAAAAGTTTAACAAGTCTATGTCTACTGTTGCATTATTTAAAAGTTTAACAAAAACAAAACCGCAGCAAGCATAAATAGCCCCAAAATAAGTATGACTCACAATAAAAACAACAGGAAGTGTTGCTGCTCAAGCCAGACACTGGATTACCAAGGCATTTAAATCAAAGCTCTGCTAAATGTGAGAAAAATCTCTCTCCAAACAAGCAGTACCAAGAAGGGGATATAATTTAAGAAAACACAAGAAAACAAATGAATTCATAAAAAAACCAAACAAAATACTTTAGGGGTGATGAAATACATCAATTGCTTTATTACTTAAAGACCTTAGGCAGGGAGACCAGATTTTGGAGGTCTTCAAGGCCTACACAGAACCTGTCTCAATAAAGACAGAGAAGGAAAACAGAACTTTTGGAATTGAAAAGCATAGGAACAAAAAATGATTTGACTTAGTAAGAGAGAATTGTGAATTTGCAGGTTGTCAAATGGTTACTATTGCTGTGATAAAACAACATGAACACCATATGGGGAGGAAAGGGTTTATTTTATTTTAGTTTTTGGTTGTTTATTTTTTAATTGGATATTTTATTGATTGATACTGCAAATGTTATCCCCATTCCTAGCTGCCCCCCCAAAACCACTATCCCATCCTTCCCTGTCTCTATGAGGGTGCTCCCCCACTCACCCACCCACTGCAGCCTCCCCACCCTTGAATTACCCTACGCTGGGGCATCAAGCCTTCACAGGACCAAGGGCCTCTCCTCCCATTGATGTCCAACAAGGCATCCTCTGCTACATATGCAGCTGGAGCCATGTGTACTCTTTGGCTGATAATTTAGTCCCTGGGAGCTCTGGGCGGGGGCTCTGGTTGGTTGATTTTGTTGTTCTTCCTGTGGGGTTGCAAACCCCATTCAGCTCCTTCAGTCTGTTCTCTAACTCCTTCATTTGGGACCTCATGCTAATCCAAAGGTTGGATGCCACCTCTTTATTTGTCAGGCTCTGGCAGAGCCTCTCAGCTATATCAGGTTCCTGTTAGCAAGCACTTGTTGACATCAGCAATAGTGTCTGGATTTGGTAGTGTGCGTGTGGGATGGATCCCCAGGTGGGATGGTCTCTAGATGGCCTTTCCTTCAGTCTCTGCTCTACTTTTTGTCCCTGTATTTCCTTTAGAAAGAAGCAATTCTGGGTTAAAATTTTAGAGATGGGTGGGTGGCCCCATCCCTCAAATGGGGAGGCCATTCCTAACCTCTGGATATGGACTTGACAGGTTCTCCCTCCCCTTTGTAGAATATTTCAGGTAAGGTCATCCCCATGGAGTCCTGGGAGGCTCTTGCTTCCCTGGCATTGGGAACTTCTGGTGGCTACCCCCAGTTCCCCATCCCCCATTACTACACATCTCTGTTCAATTTTCTGACCCTCTGTGCATCCCCTCCCATACTTGATTCTTCCCTTGTTTTGCCCCTCCCCCTCTTCTGTTCTTCCCAAGTCCCTTCTACCCTATAAAGAACTTCTGGGGAAATCACCATCCCTGACATCAAGCGTTAATCGTGTTACTATTACTACAGAGTAATAGTGTTAAAAACTGCATGGTATTGGCACAGTGACAGGCAGGTAGATCAATGGAATAGGATTGAAGACCCACAAATGAACCCACACACTTATGGTCACTTGATTTTTGACAAAGGAGCTAAAACCATTCAGTGAAAAAAGGATAGCCTTTTCAACAAATAGTGCTGGTTCAACTGGAGGTCAGCATGCAGAAGAATGCAAATATAGCCATTCTTATCTCCTTATACAAAGCTCAAGTCCATGTGGATCAAGGACCTCCACCTTAAACCAGATGCACTGAAACTACTAAAAAAGAAACTGAAGAAGAGCCTTGAGCACATGGTCACAGGGGAAAATTTCCTGAACAGATCACCAATAGCGTATGCTCTAAGATCAAGAATTGACATATGGGACCTCATAAAATTACAAAGTTTCTTCTGTAAGGCAAAGGACACTGTCGATAGGACAAAATGGCAACCAGCAAATTGGGAAAGGATCTTTACCAAGTGGGCTAATATCCAATATATACAAAGAAGTCAAGAAGTTAGACGCCAGAGAACACACATGGTATGTACTCACTGATAAGTCAATATTAGGCAAAGAGCATAGGATACCCATAATACAACTCACAGACCATGTAAAGCTCAAGAAGAAGGAAAACCAAAGATTGGATGCCTCAGTCCTACTTAAATGGGGAAACAAAATATAATTAGGTAAATGATGTATTATACTTATACCTCCATATCACTGTTTCTCAGGAACTCAAACAGGGCAGGAATCTGGAGGCAGGAGTTGGTGTGAAGGCCAGGACATGGAGAGATGCTGCTTATTGGCTTGTGTCTCGTGGTTTGCTTAGGCTGGGTTTCTTATAAATCCCCAAAATACCACTCCTGGGGAGTCCCCTCTTCAGTAGGGGAGTCCCCTCTCCTATCAATTACTAATTAAGAGTATGCCCTAAAGGCTTGCCTATAGCCTGATTTTAGGGATGCATTTTCTCAGTTGAAGCTCCATCATCTTTTCTGACTCTACTTAGTGTCAAGTTTGCATAAAACCAGCAGGACAAAGGTTGATCCATTGATATCCAGACTGTAGGTCAAAAGAGGAAAACAAAAAGACAGCTCAGATTGCTTCTGACTTCTATAATCCCAAGAAAAAGTTGGAAAAAGTTCCAGGCCAGGCTGAACCACAGATGCTGTGTCACAAACAAGCTAAACAAGCAAACAAACAAATATTTATGAAGGAGCCTCAGGTGAAAGCCATTGCTCTGGCTTTGGACTATACTATACTATAGACTATTAATACTATACAGAACACACTAGAACAAACAAAAAAATGAATTGAGCCAGGGACAGACAGGATGAGACCATAACCACATACATAGAAAGGATGTCTCAGAGAGGAGACAAGAAAGTTTAAACTAATCAAAATGCAAAGTTGTGGCTTTCAGTAGCAATGGCTACATCTACAAAATATCTTGCCCCACCCAATGAAGGCTCAAAGAACGTTTCAGAAGAGGAGGCAGAAGGACTGTAATAGATATCAGGGAGTTTGCTGTGAGATTGTGCCTCCTAGGACCATCAGAAGCTTCACATACAAAGTCTCACTCTAATATGACTGCCCAAATGTGAGATGAACAAGGATGCCACCAACGAGCATGCCAATGTGGATGGAGAAAAGCCTCAACCCTACACAAAGAAGTAGAGGCAAAAGAGGAAAGTTGGGAGTAGGAGGTGGTACTCTCCAGGGAAAAGCACACCAACTGGTTGTTCACTGGCAAATAGTCAAGTCAGCCCCAAAAACATACAAGTAACATTATATGAACTAAGCAGGATATATATACACATATATATGTATATATATATGCATATACAAATATGCATGCAAGAAAAAGTGGAAAAAGGACAATGAATTTGAAGTAGAGTGGGGGATAAGAATGTGGGTGGTTTGGAAGGAAGAAAGGGAAGAGAAAAATGTAATTATATTATTTCTTATTAAGGTCACTATTGATGTGATGAAACACCAAGGCCAAGGCAACATGGGGAGGAAAGGGTTTATTTGGCTTACACTTGTCAATCATCAGGGGAAGGTAAGACAATGAAAGAATCTGGAGGCAGGAGCTGATGCAGAGGCCATGGAGTGGTGTCCCTTACTATGGCTTGCTCAGTCTGGTTTCTTACACAACCCAGAAGCATCAGCTCAGGGATGACACCACTCACAATGGGCACCCTCGCCCATCAATCATTGTTAATTAAGAAAATGCCTTACTGGCTTGCCTATAGCACATTTTTGAAGGCATTTTCTCACTTGAGGCTCCCTCCTCTCTGATGACTCTAGCTTGTGTCAAGTTGACCCAAAACTAGCCAGTACAACTGACCCCTTGTCAACTTGACACAAAAACACATCCTTTTTTTCAATTAGAACCTTTCATTTCTCATCTGTCCCCAAGATGGTAAGTTAATATTAATATTGCAATATAAACCATAAATAGATTTGAAAGTCCCACAGTCATTATAAATTCAAACACATTAAATTTTTAGTCTCTTTATAACATTCAATCTATTTAAAACTCCAAAATCTCATTTAAAAGTTCAAAGCCTTTTAGCTATGGACTCCTGTAAAATTTTAAATTAAATTAAATGCCTTTTCAATTCAGGAGGAGAGAACCAGGATATAGTCACAATCTAAACATAACAGTAATTCAATGTCCAAGGTCTGGGATTTACTCAAGATCTTAGATCACTTCTCTAGCTGTGTCCTCTGCAGATGATTGTCTTGCAGGCCCAGGCAGACTCCACTCCACTGCTGCTGCATGTTCATCTTCAACATGCCGGAGCCTTCTGCTGCCTCTCATAGGTGCTGTTCCTGGTGCCAAACCTCAAATTCTCCAAACGACCCCTTCAGACCTGGGCCTTCAACTGCCATTGAGGCTGCATTTTTTTTAAAAAAAAATTAATCCTTTTTTTTTTTACATTCCAGACTTCATGCCCCTCCCCATCTGCCCCAGACCGCTCCCATCCCATACCTCCTCCCCCCCCCGCATCCAAGAGGATGTTCTCACCCCACCCTATCCCACCCCAGCAGGCCTCCCCACTCCCTGGGGCCTCAAGTCTCTCAAGGGTTAGGTGCATCTTCTCTCACTGAGGCCAGATCAGGCAGTCCTCTGACATATATATGTCAGAGGCCTTGGACCAGCTGGTGTATGCTACCCGGTTAGTGACTGTCTGAGAGATCTCAGGGGTCCAGGTTAGTTGAGACTGCTGGTCCTCCTACAGGGTTGCCCTCCTCAGCTTCTTCCAGCTTTTCCCTAATTCCACCACAGGGGTCCCAGGCTTCTGTCTCTTGGTTGGTGTTCTGGCTGGTTTTGTGTGTCAACTTGACACAGGCTGGAGTGATCACAGAGAAAGGAGCTTCAGTTGGGGAAGTGCCTCCATGAAATCCAGCTGTGGGGTATTTTCTCAATTAGTGATCAAGTGGGGAGGGCCCCTTGTGGGTGGTACCATCCCTGGGCTGGTGTTCTTGGGTTCTGTAAGAGAGCAGGCTGAGCAAGCCAGGGGAAACAAGCCAGTAAGAAACATCCCTCCATGGCCTCTGCATCAGCTCCTGCTTCCTGACCTGCTTGAGTTCCAGTCCCGCCTTCCTTTAGTGATGAACTGCAACGTGGAAGTGTAAGCTCAATAAACCCTTTCCTCCCCAACTTGCTTCTTGGTCCTGATGTTTGTGCAGGAATAGATACCCTGACTAAGACAGTTGGGTATAAGTATCTGCTTCTGACTCTTTTAGCTGCTTGTTGAGCTGAGGCTGCATTTTTTAATATATATTTTTATTTTCTATATTCTTTGTTTACAATCCAAAAGCTTTCCTCTTTCCCAGTTCCCCCCTCCCCTTATGTCCCATAAGTCCTCTTCTCTCCATCCATTCTCCTATCTTTCCTCCTCCCTTTTCTCTGTCCTGGTACTCCCCTACAATGCTGGATCAAGCCTTTCCAGGAATAGGGCCCTCTTCTTCCTTCTTCATAGGAATCATTTGATATGCTAATTGTATCTTCAGTATTCAGAGCTTCAGGGCTAATTAATATCCACTTATCAATGATTGCATTCCATGTGTATTCTTTGTGATAGTGTTACCTCGCTTAGGATGATATTTTCCAGTTCCATCCATTTGCCTACAAAAATCATGAATTCATTGTTTCTAATTGCTGAGTAGTATTCCATTGTGTAAATATACCACATTTTCTGTATCCATTCCTCCTTTGAGGGATACCTGGGTTCTTTCCAGCTTCTGGCTATTATAAATAGGGCTGCTATGAACATAGTGGAGCATGTGTCTTTATTGCATGCCGGGGACTATTATAAATAAGGCTGCTATGAACATAATGGAGCATGTGCCCTTATTACATGCCGGGGAATCCTTTAGGTATGTGCCCAGGAGAGGTATAGCAGGGTCCTCCGGAAGTGTCATGCCCAGTTTTCTGAGGAACCAACCGCCAGACTGATTTCCATAGTGGTTGTACCATCTTACAGCCCCACCAGCAGTGGAGGAGTGTTCCTCTTTCTCCACATCCTTGCCAACACCTGCTGTCTCCTGAGTTTTTAACCTTAGCCATTCTGACTGGTGTGAGGTGAAATCTCAGGGTTGTTTTGATTTGCATTTTCCTAATGACTAATGATGTTGAGCATTTCTTAAATTGTTTCTCGGCTATCCGAATTTCTTCAGGTGAAAATTCTTTGTTTAGGTCTGTACCCCATTTTTAATAGGGTTATTTGATTCCCTGGGGTCTAACTTCTTGAGTTCTTTGTATATATTGGATATTAGCCCTCTATCGGATATAGGGTTGGTGAAGATCTTTTCCCAATTTGTTGGTTGGCGTTTTGTCCTTTTGACGGTGTCCTTTGTGAGGCTGCATTTTTAACAATGGCTTTTTCTGGCCTTTCACGGTGCTTCTCTCAGCTGCTCTCCATGACCCCTTCATGCCCTCAAAACCAGTACCACCTTACACATTACGAAGTCCAGCTGCCAGCTGGAGGTTCAACCTTGGCTGCCGCTGGAGCCCAGTGTGCTGCTGATCAGAAATCACTTCCCAAAAGATTTCACCTCAAAGATGCTGGTCTTTTCTAATTTCTCAGCTCCAGCTGACTGGCATCAAGTACCTCAGCAAAGCAAAAATTTCACTATAGTCGTTCTGGTCTTTTGTCAATCACAGCTAATTCTTCAGCCCCAGCTAACCAGAACCAGAACCTTAATTCAAAATAGCAATCTGCCCTGGCTAGAGTCTTAGGATTTCCTTTTGAAACTTCACAAGCCTAGGCCTCCATCTTCTGCATTGCCGTCAACATTCTTGTCTTCCAAAGCTCCTACACAACAACTCACCAAACACTGAACACCCAGTGGCTTTTCTTGCATGAAGTTCCAAAGCCCTTCCATAATCCTCCCCAAAACATGGTCAGATCTTTCATAGCCATTCCCCACAGTTCTGTTACCAAGTTGTTGTGCTTATTTATGATTATTATTGCTATGATGAAACACCATGACCAAAAGTAACTTGTGGAGTGTCCTGGCTAGTCTTACATAATCTTGACACACAAACTAAAGCTTTCTGAAAGGAGGAAATGCTGGCAGTGAGAGAATTCTCCAAATGAGAAATGCCTCCATAAGATCTGGCTGTGGAAACCTATTCCTAGTCTTATTGTACCTTGTTATTGTCATCCATGTTCAGTTGATATTTCTGGGAGTCCTGCTCTTTTTATGAAAGAAAATAGAGGAGCAGTGGATCTGGGGGAGCATGGAGGTGGGGAGGTGCTTAGAATATGGGAAGGAGGAGAGGCTATGGTCTGGATGCATTGTATGAGAGAAGAATAAAGAAAAGGGGAAAAATCTGGCTGTAAGGCACTTTCTTAATTAGTGATTGATGGGGAAGGGCCCATCCCACTGTGGGTGGTGCCATCCCTGGTTTTGGAGTCATGGGAAACAGCTGAGGCTTAGCACTGTGGCAGGCCACTGGTGAAGGGGCAGTATTGAAGGAGTCAAGCAGAGAAATTGAGGTTTGGCACCATGAAGAGACTCTGTGAGACACTATTGCTGAGAGGGCAGGCTATTTGCAGGAGAGGACCCCAGAAGTGTGGGTGATTTCACTGCCATGGGATGGCTAACAAGGACAGCAGCAGTTGAGTGGAGCCAGCTGGAGCCTAGAAGACAAGCTCTGTGAGCTACAGAGTATATGCAGTACAAGTGGCCCATGCCTCTTGAGGGAAACCAAAAGATCGTGAGTGGATCCCAGATATTAGATATCATGTTGTTTATACAATTGGACTTTGCTTTTGCTTTTATTTCATTGACACTGTGACTTGATTCTTCTCTCAAAGTCAGAAGGTATTGAAGTTTGATTTTTACAGGAGTCCAGCCCATTGTGGGTGGTGCCATCCCTGGACTGGTGGTTCTGGGTTCTATAAGAAAGCAGGCTGAGCAAGCCAGTAAGCAGCATCCCTCCATGGCCTCTGCATCACCTCCTGCCTCCAGGTTCCTGCCCTGTTTGAGTTCCTGCCCTGGCTAACTTCAATGATGAACAGCATTATGGAAATATAACCCAAATAAACCTTTTCTCCCCAACTTGCTTTTTGGTCATGGTGTTTCATTGCAGCAGTAGAAACACTAACTAAGATAGGGAGAAAAGGGTTTATTTCACTTACAGTTCCATATCCTGGGCATATACCCAGAGGATTCCCCGGCATGCAATAAGGACACATGCTCCACTATGTTCATAGCAGCCCTACTTGTAGTAGCCAGAAGCTAGAAAGAACCCAGGTGTCCCTCAACAGAGGAATGGATACAAAAATGTAGTATATTTACACAATGGAGTACTATTCGGCCATTAGAAACAATGAATTCATGAAATTCTTAGACAAATGGATGGAGCTGGAGAACATCATACTGAGGTAACGCAGTCTCAAAAGATCAATCATGGTATGCACTCACTGATAAGTGGATATTAACCTAGAAACTTAGAATACCGAAGACATAATCCACATATCAAATGATGTACAAGAAGAACGGAGGAGTGGCCCCTGGTTCTGGAAAGACTCAGTGCAACAGTATAGGGGAATACCAGAACAGGGAAGTGGGAAGGAGTAGAGGGAGGAAAAGGGGGAGGGAAGAGGGCTTATGGGACTTGTGGGGAGTGGGGACCCAGAAAAGGGGAAATCATTTGAAATGTAAATAAAGAATACATCGAATTAAAAAAAAGAATAAAGATCTTCTTAGTTTAATATGCTCAAAAAACAAAAAACAAAACAAAGGCAGGAGCTCATTCAGGGCAGGAACCTGGACGCTGTTTGACACCTTGCTCAGCCTGCCTTCTTATAGAAGCCAGGACCACCAGCCCAGGGCTGGCACCACCCATAGTGGATTGGGCCCTCCACCATCAATTACTCATTAAGAAATTGTCCTACAGGCTTGCCTACAGCCTAATATGAGGCATTTTCTCAATTGAGGGGCCCTCCTCTCTGACTCTGGTTTGGGTCAAACTGACCTAAAACTAGCTAGTACACATTATAATCTCAAAAGTTTTTTTTTAAAGTAGAATGTGGGCTAAGGAGATGGCTCA
Organism: Apodemus sylvaticus; assembly: GCF_947179515.1. Taxonomy (NCBI): domain Eukaryota; kingdom Metazoa; phylum Chordata; class Mammalia; order Rodentia; family Muridae; genus Apodemus; species Apodemus sylvaticus. The sequence goes on along the minus strand of NC_067495.1, from coordinate 101,083,341 downwards.
GTGAATAAAGAACACAAGCGTGACAGCCTCAGATCTATCCAGAGAGGCCCCTCAAAACTTTGTTGATATGTGTATTTGTAATTACAGTACTGAGGAGCAGAGACAAGATAATCCCTGAAGCTTGCAGACAGGCAACTGACCTAATCAGTAAGTTTAGGCCAGTGAGATATGATGTCTCAAAAAACAGCAGATCTGTCTTCAAAGGAACAAGATCTGAGGCATACCTCTGGCCTCTGAATGCATTTATGTGCGCGCGCGCGCGCGCACGCACACACACACACACACACACACACACACACACACACGTACGATATTTATCCAACCAATGAAACATTAATGATGATGTGAAAATATGTTAATTTAAGCTGAAAAATGTAAATTGGAACAAAACTCATATCAGTCTGATTTTGCCATTAATAATCCCTTTAATTTTCATATAAGATGAATAATTGAGTGGGGTCCTTTTAGATTTCTAGATCTGAAGCTTGTCCCAGAAACCCTGAAAACATGGAGCTACAATAATCAAGAAAAAGAGAGGAACAAAAGGAATTTAAAAAAATAAAAGGAAACCACCACAGTCACAAATTAAATGAGGAACATTGTGGCACATTTTGCAAATGGTAAAATTACGCCAAGAAAGTAGTATGAACAATTGTATGACAGCAAATGAGAACACTTAAATAAAATATTAGGAAGCAAAAATTAATAAAAACACTGAATAATAAATAAAATGAAACATTGACACTAATAACTAGAGCCCCCTAGGTTATCAAATTATCACTTCACCATTATCATCACTTCAGTGTTGAACCAAAAATGAAAGGAAACACCGGTATTTCTCAAATTCTTTAATAAGGAAGAACATATGAAATGCATTGTAATTCAGTCTAGGAAACCAGAGTAACACTGACCCTGGGGCTAGGTAAATACATCAGAAAAGAATACTCCATACATTTAGAACTAAGAATCTTGGCATATTTACCAGCAAGTATAGCCCAGTAGAAAACAAACAGGATTTGTATATGGGTCAAAAAAAGGATTTATCACAGAAATACAAAATGGTTCATAGTTCAAAAATTGGTCATTATAACACACCATGAAAATGAGAAGAAAAGGCAGGGTATGGTGGTGCACACCTGTAATCCCAGCACTCAGGAGACAGAGTCAGGCAGATTTCTGAGTTTGAGGCCATCCTGGTCTACATAGTGAGTTCCAGGACAGCCAGGTGAAATGCTGTCTCAGTAAACCAAAAATAACTAATGTATCATGAAAACAAAAGCAAACCCACCGCATAGCCATCTCCATTGATGCAAAAAGAGCTGGACATTATCAATCAATCTTTCTATATGAATAAGAAAAACAATATGCAAAGTAAGAATGAAGAGAACTTCACAGCATTGCAGCCATTCATGAACAACTCACAGGAACCATGCCACTGGGGGTTAAAATTAAACTTTCTTCTATTTTATTTTTTTTTCATACAATACATCTTGATCATATTCTTTTCCGTCCCCAACTCCTCCCAGATCATATCCACTTCTTTACTCACCCAGCTTCTCCTTTTTTTTAAAGAATAAAAATTAAAGTAAAAGAATAGGGGATGCTCAGACTATCCTTCACTACCATCCTTCCCATCCACACCATGTGCTTCACAATCACTTCTAATTCTAGATCCTCAGAGATCCAAATTTTCTAGCCTTTCTGGACACCTGCACATATCTCAACACACACATACACATAACTGAAAATAATAAAACCAATCCTAATGCAACACATGAATTAATAAGAATGCCTCTTTTCACCAGTTCTATTTAAAATTGTACTGCATAGTCTAGTCATAACAAATAGGCAATAAAACTAAATAACAAGGTTTAAAATTTTAAAGCCTGAACTATGATTTGTTTCTCTTATTCATGGGTAAAATAGATCTTAGATGTGGAAGATTCTAAGTCAAAGAATACTGCCTAAAATATATGAAAATGTTTATCATTGTTTTTCATCTTGGACATGAAAATCAAAATTTCTTCCTCATCCCAGGTACACTATCAAGAAACAAACAAGAAACTCCATAAGCACTAGAGTGTGTACAAAGTAGGTAGTAGGTGGAGGGTACCCTTCCACATCGCTAATGCTCATGTAAATTAGAATAGCCCCTATGGAAATAATTGAGGAAATTACTACACAAACTAGAAAAATATTTTTGTAAATCTTACCTCTCTAACTTCTTCCCCAAAGAAACACAAATAATTATACAATGGAGGTAACTGCACATCCGTAGTTATTATAACTTTCAGAAAAATCAAGATATCCCTTGAAGTCTAAAAATAGGTGGATAAAAATATGAGGTACACACACACACACACACACACACTCGAGATTTGGCATAAAAGGAACAAAATTAGATCTTTAGCTGGGAAATGGGTGAAGTGAGATAATTACGTTAGGAAATTAAGAATGTCTCAAAAGATAGTCATATGTTTCTCTCATAGGCAGAATCTTAATTACAACATAATATTAATAAGTCATAAGAGTAGGGAGGCTATTTGAAGGGTGGTAGGGAACCAAACTGAAGAAAGCGGCAGAGTGTAATGAGAGAGAAGAACAAATATGGTCTGGTTGTATGGTTTTCCACATATTGGAAATATATTTGTGCTAAGTGTGTGGGTGGTTGGGATTTTTCTGTACACACACACACACACACAGCTGTACCATGAAAGCAGAGAGATGTAACTTTAAGTTTTTCAATGTCTGCTTCTAATGATGATTCTTAAATGCTTCAACCTCCTTTCTAACCCACCAGAGGTAGCAGAAAAGAAAGGCTATGGGGTAAGTAGGCCTATTTAGAAAGGTTCTATAGAGTATATCCTATCTGTATTGTCAGAAAGTTAGCAGTTCAGTTCACAGTAGTCAGCATTGGCTTGAAACCTTTGCAAACACTTCATGGATACACTAGCAGTCCAGTCTGGTAGAGTCAGGATAGCAAACAGGAATCAGGAGAGGTAGAGCTGACATGAGTCACATGGACTCAAGCATAGAAACTGAAACATAGAAAGCAGGCTCTGAGGTCCCCTGCTGTGGGATATGCAGGCTGCTCTGAGTCAGAGAGCTGTAGAATGGAATTTGCCTACTTCTTGGGGCAGAGAATGATTGAACTGTGTATTTATAAAATTGGGATTATTTGCTTTTAGGACAGATTTACATACAAATTTTGTCCAAATCACGTGGGGAATTTTGCCTGGTTCAGACCTAGGATAGCAAAAATTAGTCACTGACTTCAAGTAGAGAAAGCAGTGATAATTAACTGCTATGACCAGGTATTAATAATATCTGTGGCTCCAGGTAGAGAGCTCAACAGATAGATATTATAACATGTTTTAATAAAATAAATGTCTGTGGCTCCAGACAGAGAGCTGAACAGATAGACAGTATAACAAGTTGGCTGCTCTAGGCAGAGAGCCAAACCATAAGATGGTGTAAGGTCACTTTACTTGCCTCGCAGGATACTCATGCTCTGTCTAACGTGGGCTCCATGGGAATACTGGATTTTATATCCTCTGGGTAACATAGGAAAGGCCTAAGTATAGACACATACAGTATTTTAGTTTATTTCATTTGTTTTGGATTGTTTTAATTTGAACTAGGATTGGGAATATTAGTCACTGACTCCAGAGTAGAGAGTGCAGTGATAATCATTGCCTTGAACAGGTATTAATTATCTATGTCTGTGGCTCCAGGTAGAGAGTTCAACAGACAGATATTATACAGGTACTAATATGTCTGTGGCTCTGGGCAGAGAGCCAAATGGAAAGATGGTATAGATTGTCTAACCAGCCACAGGAAGCTCTTATTCTGTTAAAGTAGGTTCCACAGGAACCTTAAGTGTTTTTTTCCTGCTTGGCAAGATAGGAAAGGCCTAGTATAAGCACATGCAATATCCTAGTTTACTTCATTTGTTTGAGATTGTTTTAATTTTCAAAATGGGTGTGATTTTGAGTTTTGTGTTTATATTATTCCTCTCTGGGAGAGAGTTCTAAATAAAGGCTTTTCTGGTTACTGGCTCAAGGATATGCTGATTTTGGAAAAATGTTTTGTCTTTGTGTTTTTAGAAAAGGTGATTAGTGTCTATATCCTTCCAGAGTACTATGGATCAGATTTGATTGAAGGTGACCCCCTGGAGAACTAGATTCCACGGAATCAAACAAAAGGTTATCTTCATGATACTAAAATTTTATTTTGAGATTTGTATATTACAGAATATACAGATTTGGTGAGTCTCCTTGTCAGACATGTTGAACTGATCTGCTTGAACTCCTGATATGTTGGGTTTTCAGTCAGATTCAGTCAGGACATATGCATCAGAGACTAAATCAATTGTTGGTGTGGCCTTTTTAAGGCCAACAAACTCCCCTATTTTCCCTCCCCTCCACACTTCAAAAATATTTCAATGCTCATATTCAGCTTGAAGAAGTTATGAAGAATCGTCACCCCAGTTCCCTGGGCTTTTAGGCTGGGGTGGTTATTATAGGTTGTCTTTCTAGGGAATATAGAAATGGTCATGTTCGTAACTGGGAGGAAATAGCTAGAATTGATATTGTGTAATATATCCTTATTGTATAACGATAATCTCATTTGGTAGAAACGTTTTTAGTTGTTACTAAGTTGAAGTCATAATTTCTTATTTTGGTATAGAATTTATTTTGATGCAAAAATCAAGGTTTTCATTGGTATAAATTTCTTCTATTGATACTAAAAATTTGAAAGTACAGGGCTTAGACCCAGTCCTTCTATAACTGTTATTATAAACTGATCTGAGATGATTAAGCCCATGAGTTAAGGGCCAAATAGCAAATTCATGGCTCTGAGTTTATTGCTGGGGTGTTTTCAGTTATTTTAATTAGAAATTGCTGAGAGTAGTTAATGGAGAATAGTCCAAATTACTTTATATAGATAGATTTGTTTTCAAAACCATCAGGAATCCACAGGATATGACATTTAATGTTATTTATTCACTTGTTGAGAAAAATCTGCTACTAACAGCTTCCCATTCCTGGACTCAAAGAAGCAGCTGAGCATCTCTACCCCCAGGTGAGGCTGTGCATTGTAGCTATGTGGCCACTGGGCAGAAAATTGCCAATCTCTCCTGCTGACATGTATTTTCCAGAAAAGGGACACAATTAATAGGTTAGGACAGTTTGGTTCTGCCAGGACAGAATAGGCTAGTCCTTAATATTCCTGTATCTCTAAGGTCTGTCAGATGATCTGGGCCAGAAGGCTGAAGACATGCTCCATCTTCCTGACTTACTGGGGCTGTACAGGTAGACAGTTGTCTCTACAATTTGTCTCAGTTCTGGAAGTTGTGTTAGGCTTCCTATATATTTTCAGTTAATGTTGTTAATTCTCTGATTTCTGATGGGGTTGTAAAACTTCTTATAGTCTCATAGCTAAACCAGGCTATTTACTTTGAGAGAACAGATTTGAGAGGATGATTTTCAGATGGCATACAATCTAAAGCCAGGACATAAACCAGGTGTAAAGTTATAAGTCCTTTAAGTTAGGATAGAGAACAGTGTTCTATCTTAATGACAAAAATGATGGACTGGGTGTACAAAATGGCAATAGTTGTGCTCTATAGAAATGTTGGAGATGGCTCTGTGCTGCTTGCTATCCCGGGAGAGGCTGTCTGGAATGAGGAATGAGTCTCAGCCGACATCACTCGGCCAATCAGCCCAAGTCCAAGGAAGCAGCAAGAAACTGCAGCACACCACCAGAAGTTTCTGTCTATGGAGTCCCAACAAATGCAGCTCCACTACTGCAACGTAAGGTGGACCAATCAGTGAAGAATCTTTAAGTTTCCACTTCAGAGAGAGGAGAGGGACAAAAGAAATGGAGAGGAGATCAGAGAGCACAAAGGGGGTGAGCATCAATATTATTGGCAACATAAACTAGGAAAATCCCTTCTTTTGTGTAATCCATTTCTAACTAATAATGATCAATGAATATTGGGGAGACCAAAAGGTCTCTTGTGCGACTATAGATAACAGCAATATGCTGTCTATTTAAAAATCAAGTATATTTATGGTTCCACCAGAAACAAATGAGAAAGTCTTAAAGAATTAGACATGTTTATCATGTCTGAATTATTATGTAACATAAGTCTACCATACTACACATAGTACTTCATAAACATGTATACAGCTTTTATATCCTTTTAAATAAGATGAAGCTACATTTTTTTAGACAGAAGAATAGCTATTTGTACTCTGATACCAACAATATAAAAACAAATCTGAGGTCGTTTGTGTCCCTGAAGTAAAACAGTCTGTAATTGTACATTTGACTTTGGCGTTTTTGGCGTTCTCACTTGAAACTGGACCTCTTGAGTGGAGATCACTCCAACCAAAGTCAATAAATAACCTGCGCGCACACTGCAGTGATGACGAGCCTTTCTGTTACAGTTCCCCGAGACTACTTCTGTACAGACTTTTGTCAAGACCACCCCACCCTGCCACCCACCCACCCCATCCCCTGTGCTGCCTCCGCCACCCACCCCACGCCCCCCACCCTTTCCCTGCCCGCGCTGCCTCCTGCAATCCCCTGTGGGTCTGTCCTGCTGTGTCCACCACCTACTGTTAGGATTCTACCCTAGGTGGTGAAACTGGGAGAGGTGAAGGACGAGACTGGACCGTGAATCCCTCGCAGCAGCCCTGGTGCCTCTGGAGTAGCAGGCCATCGCATTCAGCATCGTGTTTGCCGAACGGTGGCCACATACAGTTTTAATACTGTTAACACAGGCAAATGGCCTTTCTCTTTCGGGTGTTTAGTTTGGGGATTGCTAGTAACATACCGCTGTGTTTTCTCATGTTAAAAGCCTCCTGCTTCAAACCTTCCCTAGGGGACTTGGGAGAAGCAAGCAAGTCCCCATATTGAAACACTTTACAGCAGATTCACTGCAATTAGAGAATCAAAAGACCATATGGCCTTCCAAGGAACTTAGCCACAGCCTGAATATATTGGTCGCTCATTGAGTGTGTGTCTTGAGCACGACTATTTTCAACCAATAAGCTTAGAGCCCTTGAGCCCGCCTTTGGTAACTGGTAGTTTCCGCCAACTATCACAGCATTTCCGGTGTTTTTCTCATCTTCTCCACCTCCAGAAGAGGGCGTAGTCTCAGAAGTTCGTTTTGTACTCTCTGCGCAGACTCTATTGCCCAGAAAATTTCCTTTTAGTCTTGAGGCCCCCACCTCTGCCCTTCCCAGCATACCCTGGGCAAACACCGTGCCCCACAATCCCTAGCGCCGGGCTCTAGAAGGGTGCTGCTCTTCTCTGACCTGCTGCCACTGCTGTTGGCTTCAGCTTTAGTACAACTTAGCACAACACCTACTGCAACTGCAGTCGACCGTGCTCCTTGTGACATGGCCTACACCGGCAATCAAGACTCGGCTGTACGTGGCTTGTGCATCGGAGCTAGTAGAGATGGAGACATGGACCTGAGGGAAGAATACCTCATAGTAGTTCTGTTGTCTCTTGAATGGCTTGTCTTTGTAGGATTTCTAGGCTTCCTGACATGCCACTTAGTCTGGCAAAACAGTTGGAAAAAAGAAGAAGGGCAGGAGGTGGATGACCTTACCATGCTGCAGAAGCCCTCATCCATCAACGAAAATCTGCAGCAGGAAGATGAGGTAAATGAATATGAATTGCACGACTATGCAGAAGATGATGGATTTGAGTTCAATTTCAATGAGGACATGTATGAGGACATTAACTTCATGGAGTACTTGACCGAAGAGGACAGCAAGGAGGAGGAGGAGGATGAAGTTGATGACTTCAATGATGATGACAAGGATGAAGATGATGATGATGACAACGACGACGACGATGACGACAACGACGACGTCGACGACGACGACGATGACGAGGAGGACAACAGCGATGACTGTGATGATGATGATGATGACTATGACACCGACGATTCTGAAACTGTCTGTGAGTTACAGTAATGTTTTAGTTCCCATTCCAGATTGATAGAATTTGTTCTTTACTGTCAACTGATAGAAGAAACTTATTTTTTACTGTGGGTGAGCACCACAGTAGAGGGGAATCCCAGGCTTCTATGTAGGACCCCACAGTCAGGGTAGCATCAGAGAAGGCAGAACAGTGGGCAGCCTAAACTGAGGGAGAAGGTTGGGGGAAGACTTCCGCAGATGACTGGAATCTAGGTAACCCAGGTTTGTGCAGCTGCAGGGTCAAAGCGGCTCTCAGTTCCTCTAACCTTGTTCTCGCTTGTGACACTTCTAAGGACATAAAACCCATGCTCAGAACTTGTTAATCCTGGCCAAGTGATGGTCCAGACCCTGGAAACTTTGGAGCCTGGTGTGCCCAAGTGGAAACTCAATTTAGGAAAGACCCTGTAGTGTGAGAAAAAGTATGTCTTCTAACTAACCACAGAGATGAATCCATGAAAATTACTGTACCTAAAGTATGCGTAAATCTTCAAGGATTGAGAAACTGCAAATTTAAGGGTTTTTTCTTTTCTTTTTTTTAAAACTTTACAGCAAATGAACTTTCTTCCTTCTTCCTATTTTATATTCCTCTTTTTCCTCCCTCCCTCTATCCCTCCCTTCCTCCCTCCTTCCCTCTCTCCCTCCCTCCTTCCCTTCCTTCCTCTCTCCCTCCCTCCCTTCCTCCCTTCCTCCCTCCATCCCTTCTTCCTTTCCTCCCTTCCTCCCTCCCTCCCTCCCTCCCTCCCTCCTTCCCTCCCTCCCTTCCTCCCTCCCTCCCTCCCTCCCTCCCTTCCTCCCTCCCTCCCTCCCTCCCTCCCTTCCTCCCCTCTCTCCCTTCCTTCCTCCCTTCCTCCTTCCCTCCCTTCCTTCCTTCCTCCCTCCCTGTCTCCCTCCCTTCCTTCTTCCCTCCCTTCCTCCTTCCCTCCCTTCCTCCTTCCCCTCCCTTCCTCCCTTCCTCCTTCCCTCCCTTCCTTCCTTCCTCCCTCCCTGTCTCCCTCCCTTCCTCCTTCCCTCCCTTCCTCCTTCCCCTCCCTTCCTCCCTTCCTCCTTCCCTCCCTTCCTTCCTTCCTCCCTCCTTGTCTCCCTTCCTTCCTCCTTCCCCTCCCTTCCTCCCTTCCTCCTTCCCTCTCTTCCTCCCTTCCTTCCTTTCTCATTTATATTTCAGAGCCTCACATTGCTAGGCACATGTGCTACCACTTGAGGTGCATCTTCAGACTTTTTAATCTTGTGCTTTTTAGTAGCTTGTATATATACACACATAAGAGGCCGGAGGACAACCTTGAATGTTGACTCTCAATTACCATCCACCTTTTTGTGTGTTTGTGACAGTGTCTCTCACTGACTTTGAACTTGCAGATTAGGCCCAGATGGCTGGGAAGCCATCCCCTGTGATCCAACCTTCTGTACCTCCCTGACCTTAAGATTACCAGTCACAGCACCAGGTGCCTTTTTTTTTTTTTCTGTAGTGGGTTGAAAGGATAGATCAAAATATTCTGCATACTTACCAGGTCAACTTTACTGGGTGAACTATCTTCCCAGCCTTTTTCATTCTATTGAAAGAATTTCTTATGTTGCCCCATCTAGCCTTGAACTCATTATCCTTCTCCTGCTTCAGCCTCAGGTGTACACTTTTTCCATGATGCTCTGCTAAGAGCGTACAAACCAGAATAAGACAGTTTGATTCTGAGCCTCTTTGATTCTATGGTCCAGGATTAACAACAGTCCTAGTGCTGGGTAAGAGGGTGAAATTGTCACTATGAAAACTTCTCCGAAAATGTGAGAGCAATAGGAACATTGTAGCAGCTACTAAGAAGGATTCAAGAAGTCTTTCATTTTTCCCTCATTTCTATTCTGCAGATTCTGCTCTTAATGGATTCCTGAGTGAGGAAGTTCAGTATAAGCTGTCTTATTTCTTCCGTGGCCTTGAAGCTCTGGATTCGCATTCACTGGTCCCTTATGAGCCAAGTGCCTATGAAACCTCAGATGATGCCTTTGAAGAAATTGCAGATGAGGAGCTATGGGGAAGGTACAAAATTGGAGACTTCGAAGCATGGCCTTACAATGACTGGGACTATGAGGACAGGGACTATAGAATGTTACTGCCCTGAGAAATGCAGATATAGACTTAAAGTTCTTAGTATTAATTAACCACTCTGGGGTATTAATAATACCCCTATCATTTGGAGATTTTACAGTAACAGTTTGAAGTTAATAACGTATTTATACACAGAAGTCAATATATTTTATATGTCTTTCATTCCTAGCTGCAAGTCCTTTAGCCTAAAGCTATATGACTACTACAGGTCAGAAAACCAATAGAGAAAGATCACTAAGGGAAAAAGCTTGGCCTTTGTTTCTTGGCCATAGAAATACAGTCTTTTATACTAACAGTACTTGGGAAGGGCTGATTATTCACAAAATGCTGAAAAGTTAAGGGTTTCAGGTGAAACTGCAGTTCATGATAAATGCATATTAGTTTAGCTGAGATTTTTATAGTTCATGGAATAGTTAAATAAAATTCATTTTTTTTAAATTTACTACTGAATCTTACATCCCCTCTGTTCACCTTGCTCAATTTTAATGTTTCTTAATGTCTGATAGCAGCCACATTTTTATCCATTTATACGGAGACTGAGGTCCTAGGAGTTTGAGGAAATGCATAGGGTTTCTGTACAGATCACAGGCAGAAAGCATTATTCAGAGTGGACTCTTAGAGAAATAAATGAGCATTTATAATGGTGAACAGAAGGGCAATGAAGTTGATATGACTGATGTCCTCAAATGCTTTCTTTCCTTTTTTGTATTCTGTAAGGTTATATAATTTTACGCAGGTATACAGGGTACTCGGAATACATTCCCCACATAGTCCCCTATCCTCTCCGTTGTCATCCCTTCTCCTTTCTAGGATTAGTACCTTTGCTTTCCAAGATGGTTTTGTAAAGCCATCCAAGTCTTAAGCTCTCTGATAGGTAAAGGTGTATGTTTCACAAGAAGGAAATATTTCTCCTTACTGAGTGACAATAGTTATTACCAGAACTGATCAGATTTAGAAAATCAGTAGTGACTTTTGATGGCATAAAATATTATTTGTATCTTATTTCTTTCTACAGTCACAAAACCTAGAAGAAAGAAACATGTGGATAAAGAGAAAAAATAATCTTCATTCATTTTCTGGGGTTTGGTAGCCCAGAAACTTGGCGTTGTTCTATAGTTCATTGCAGAAAAATGCTGTCAGCTAGCATCTGACTTTACACTAGCTTTGCAGAGATGCAGATGGCTACAGTTGCTCATGTTAAAAAATAAAAATAAGTTTGTTTGCATTGCATAAGCTCTAGAGTTTTTATGTGAATACCACCAAGGCAAATTTATTTTTAATATTTCTTCTTTCTAGTTTTGCCTCACCTGGCTGGCACTAAAATGAATTGTTTTCCACTCTTGACAGTGAAAAATGAAAGTCTAGTTCTCAGTGCATTTCATTGAGGAAAAATAAAGCAACTATCTTACCAGGACACAAAGTGATGTAATAATGAGTTGGTGTGAGCCACTAGCAGCAGCAACTGAAAATTTAATAGAAATATACATTCTTGGGCTCTATTCCAGACTTTCTGAATCAGAGATCCTTAAGGCAGACCTTCATTCAGTTTCCTAAGTGTTACAGATAACTCTGCAACAAATACACTGTTATCAGGGGATATGTTCTGAGATACTTTCTACTGAACAGAGTACAAATGTGCTTTTATGATATAGAATGTGCAGTGTTCCTATCGATGTGTCCCTATCTGATGCTTGCATATGAAGTTTACAAACAGGCAAAGCAATCAATATTTCTATGTATTTATAGTGAATCACCATAAAATCACTATATATTTATAATGAAAGGCATATGTACATGGAATAGTACAAATGTGGCATTTAGAAAATGTATGTGAAAAAGATCAGTATCTTTAGGACAATGATTTAGGACAATGATTAAAACTTATGGAGAGAAGGGAAGAATTCATGTGAAGGGTATTCAATTCTACTGGTAATAATTGTATATCCTTAGGGTGGGTGGTATGTATATGGATGTAACAGGTTCTGGGAAGTGCACATACAGTTAGGTCTTTGTGATACAATTGAACTCAGCAAGGTGCAAAACTTAGGTATTCCTTTTGAAAGTGTGGGTTCTGAGAACAGACTTCTTGGATTTGATGTCCATGAGTCTTTGGAAAACTGTAGGCAAATAGCCAGGGGGAAAAGCACTCTATCCTCAGTTTCCTCTGAGCCCTCCCTCTAACCTCATGATTGGTTGGAAGCATTGGATGAGGGGAGGGACACATTAAAGCAGTCCTAAGAAGCTGGCTCAGAGTAGAGAAATGGTAATGTGGAAGGGGCTGTGGAATCCATTGAGCACAGATACCCTGGTTAGGGCTTGGATATACCTGGGATATACACATTAGAAGGTCCCAGAAAAATTTAGTCTTGTGAATTTGATAAAAGCTGCAGACCTTCAAAGCAACAACAACACAGGACTAAATATAAAGAAGTGACTTTCATATAACTTTGTATGGTAGTTTCCTCCCCTGTAGCTTCTCTATAGTGTACCTGTAGGAGCTCCATACACGTCACATTAAGAACCCCATGGAACAGACAGCATACATGGGATCCTGCCACAGTTGCTATTTCTTTAGCTTTTGCCCTAACTTTATTTCCTGTAACTTAGCTATCCTGGCGTGAAGCTGACACCTTTGACCAACCATAAGTGAAGCAATCACACTCATTCTTTCCTCAGCTACACTCAATCTTAGCTATAGTGTTGAGTCTGAGGAGCAGACGGAAATTGCTGCAGTGGCCATGTGATAATGTGTTGCTTAGCAACGCTGGCTGGCAGACTTCTGGAGCCTTTTCAGCAGAGAGAATTGGTTTTAAAAGTGCGTAGGTGTGTGGTGGTGGTGGTGGTGGTGGTGATTCAGAGACTAAGGGGAGATTTAGGTAATAAATAAACTATGATAACATAATAGTTTAAAGGCAAAGGACAATGGAGAGGAGTCTGGGAATGTGCTGAGAGAACCTTAGTTGGAGGAAGAAGTGGGTAAAGTGAAACTCTTGATCTGCCAGAGCTAGTGAGGGGTGATGTCTTCTCAGGAGGTGACTCTATTTTGCCAGATCCCTTCACAGACATCCACTCTGCTACCTCTATTTCATACCGAAAGTCATACAGCCTCTTTTCCTAATGAATATTTTTCTCTGGAAGTTTAAAAAAAAAAAAACACCTCAATTTTAGCAGCAGAAAGAACTACGGCTTAACTATGTATTAAGCACTACGGTATCCATACCATTACTCATGCCCCAGTAAAGACTGTTTTACAATAACTACAATAACTTATTTCTTGAGTATAGCTCTTGACATCCGTCAGGTGCTTTTAGACCTCCAGTTAAAGCCTCATTAAAAAACAAAAACAAACAAACAAACAAAAACAATCGCCGTTGTTGTTAACAGGAGGCTTGTATTGTGAGGACTCTTTCTGATGTCCATTTCCCTGTAAATAGGCAAAGATGGGGTATTCTCGCTTCCTAATTAGCAGCCATTTGGCTCTCCTGTGCTGCCCTGAGCCACTTTCAGCTAAAAGCCTAAATCTAACTGCGAGCCAGTACCAGCAGTCCTTAACAATCCCTAGCTGCGTTGATACAACAGTCAAACAATCACAGCTGATGGCCCAGGCTCCTGGAAACAGACATATGCAGGAAAGTTTGAAAGAGTTTCTACTTCTACATTTTTTGTTCAATCACATGTCCTGATGAACCTTTTCCACCTTGGCCAAAGTGGTATTACTTTCTTCCCCGGTGAGGGAAATTCCATGTTTTGTGACAATGCTGTGACTTGTACAAAACACAAGTCATACTGATTGCCATTGACACAAAATAAAGAGCTGTGGCTGGCCAAATAAATTGTTGTGATTGTCCCAAACACAGTCTTCTTGGGCCATGTTAAGAGGGCTGCTCAGGTTCATTCTGTCTATGGGAACACGTGCTTGTGCAGCCTCTGTGGTGTGGCACCATCAAGTCTAATAAAGACTTCTCTCCAGTGATCTTTGCTTGCTTTTTAGTAGCATTAGCTGAGTTGGTAGCCACAAAGGCACCTGCAAGGAGGCTGGCTTAATAGCAGGCTGGCTTTAGACAGTGATGTCGGTGAATATGAAATGGTTTGATTGATGGAAAAGGACCGACCTAGAGCTGCACCTGGACAGCTGATAAGGTTGCAGATACACAGCACAAACCCAACTGTATAAGTACCTTGCATACTACCCAAAGGCTTAACAACCAAACAAGCACTCACCTGTGGGCAGCAACCCCAGCTTTGGGCAGTGGCTTTAATCCCATGGACATCACAAAAATTCAATAGTACAGGCACCTAATGAGCCATGTCATAGCTTGACAGATTCATGAAGGCAAGGGACACTGACTGGCATCATGCAGTGATTCAGTACCATCTGGTCTCTGGGTACCAGGCTTCTCAGTGCCAAGTGGTACTAGTCACCAAGGGACAGTGGAAGAAGTGGCAGCACATAGAGGTTTCAGACCTAGCCACTAGTGCCCACAGGCTGAAATTTGCCCTGCAGCTGCCTGTGTGATAACAACTTTAGCAGGCCTCCTCAGAAATCCTATTTACCCAGCAGCATCCCACCACCAACAGAAAGGGATGTCTGTGGTTGAGGATTCCAGTGGTACTCAGAACTCAGTTCCTGAAAAATGTCCCCAAGTGCCCTGCTTCTTGAGCAGCAGTGGGTCCTCTGGAGCTTCTCCCAGGCTCCAAATTGTTTTCATGAAACATGCAAGTACCCTGAGTCCGTGCAGTGAAATCTGGCATCGGAAGGTGCAATTGCACAGTTCAGGACAGGAGTGGAGCAGGATGGGGGAGGGGACGCAGAGCAGAGAACAAATAAAAGGCTCTAAGAAGCCACGTAAGAGAAACTGCAGGCATGTTCACAAATAGAGTTCCAAGATGCTGTCAGGGTCTTTGGAGTAAAGAGTCCCAGACCCCTGGGTTGATAACCGTCATACTGGAGGATGTGAAGAGCCAAATGACCCAGTCCCCAAGCCCTATACCTGAATTGTACCTTTAGTGTGCCTTGCCCATTTGATCTATGGCTGCTGTCAAGCACTGAGAGAAAAAAAATAAAAAGGTTGCTAGAGACCAGCATTTGAAGGGCTTCTTACCTACTCAGAATTTCTGTACAGCTAGAGTGAGGGATCTCTCAGCTGACTGCTGATCCTTTCAGGGCTGCAATCAGAGGGCCACCTGCCTGCAGTGGGAAGAGAAGACAATGACTCCCCTTCCTCTAGAATCCATCAGTAGCTAATCATTAAGCAGAGGAGGGCCTCGTGAACCCCTCTCCAATCCACAGCTGGTCACTAACATGCTCAGTCTTATATAGGCCCAGTGCAAACAACTGTGGCTTCTGCACGTTCCTGATAGCAGTGGCTGGATTGTGCCCAGAATATAGCATGGCCCCATCCATCCATACCCCCATCTTCAGGCGTACATTCTTTTTACCCCTTCTTGTGTGATCTGCAGAAGCCTTAGAGAAGCAGCTTTATACCTGCCTATTATGTAGCTAACAGTTCTTAAATGGAAGTAGGTATAACATAAAATTTGGCAACAGTGAAGGAGGCTTTTGGATCTGTAAAGACAAAAATAAATTCGAAATCAACTGTAATGAATCTAGGTTGTTTCTGGCAGCACTCACCCGTGTGTTTTATCCCTAAATCTTGGTTCTGAATACACACCATATATCTATAGGCATACCAGCCTGAATGTGCCTGATCTCTTTTGAATACACAACATGCACACTGGGCACTGTGCATGCTGATCTTCACACAGCAGCAAATGCTTCCGTAAACACTGTGACTTAGATTCAAGAGTGTGGTGCTGCAAATTGCAGTGTTTTATTTTTTACAACATACACAATGTTTTTGCGTTTATAAAAACGTAAGAGTTTGATTACAGAGACTAAAGTCTTTTAGTATTTCCCTGCCGTGTTTCTTAACAAGCAATTATCAAAGTAGTATATCTTTGGATTGCATTCTGTTAGCATATATGCTTTTTAAAATTGTTTCAGTTGCTACTTTGAGTTTCATTTTGTAAAAAGTTAAGTAAAATTTTGCTCAGCATGACCACAGAGTTCCTAACAATGTCGAAATGACCTTATACATATTTCTGCCACTCTACATAATATATTCACCTGAAATATACCTCTTACCATAGATAATTGTAAAATCAAAATAAAGATTCATTCAGAAAAAAAAACAATCAATTCTGAAGATGCAGTAAGTTTTGCTGTATTAGACATTCAGCCAAGATCCATTTCCTTCTGTAAAAATAAACAACCATGTCCATTTCCTCAGCATCAAAATTTGCCTTCATCTCCCTTTGCTTTCATCTTTGATAAAGGGTAAAATTGTAAGTGTATCAAAGAATGGTTTTAAAATAAAATTATCTGTGATTTATTATCAGTATTTTATTTACATACCTATTTCATGTTCATACATAGCCAGAGTTATGTCAAAAAGAAAATCTTAGGAGGAGGAAGTTGCAGAGGCCCTGCTAGAGCCCAAGTGTCTGAAATGTCACAGATGGCCATATGTCACACTGAGACCCTCACGGCACCATTCTCCTCTTCATGAGGTCCCTTCTGCCTTCTAGTTTTAAAAAAAGGCATTTTCTACAAATGTCTCCCCCATAGAATAGCACTTGGTTTTGTAATATGTAAAAATGGTTTAGCCAAAATATCTTTCCCACAATTTCATTTGGCAGAAGAGAGATGGTCATTCTGCAGCTCAAAATTTTGTCACATCTCTCTTAGCTTATGATACTATAAGGAAGTAGTCCGTCCCAGCATTACCCCAGACAATATTGTAGATTTCTAATTTCTAGAGCAGCATACACATAGAAAAGGACCTAAACTGACCCCAAACTCCCAAGGATGATCAATGGCATAGTTAAAAGTGGGAAAGGGTTCAGTTCATCTTGTGAACTCCAGAACATGTCTAAGAATTTCATGTTCTTCCCTAACTTAAATTCCTTTTGATTTCTACATTGTGTGACCTGTGGATTTTAAAGAGCCAATACAAGCTTTTCAGGGTCTTATTAGCAAGTTCTTACAGTGTAAAGGCCTTATAGCAAAGCAATCTATAAACAATCCCTTTGGAGGGCTGCTTCTCTGATAAACTTGATTGTGAGATTATGGATGATACAGGGAAACTAAGCTTCTGTCGTAGGGTTCTTAGTCTCAGAGGCAAATTAATTTAAGAATAGACTCAAATAGAAGATCAAGAACAGAATTAATAGGTTGTTCATCTGTGTATCCATGGTTTTGGTCATTCAATAACTGTTTATTTTGCTGAGCAACTATTACGTGCCCAGAACCATGGTAAATGGTTGATACCCAGCATCAAATATCTGGTTAAGTTTTATTTTCTGCTTGACATAAGCTAGAGTCATCTGGGATTTGTCTCTATCAGATTGGCCTGTAGGCACATCTGTGGGGCATTTTTTTTTAAGATTCATTATTATTATGAAAGGGTTCAGCACACAGGGGACAGTGACACCCCTGGCCAAGGTGGCCCCTGGTTGTATAAGAAAGCAGGGTGAGGAAGCCCCGGGGAGCAAACCAGTAACCAGTGTTCATCCAAGGTCTCTGCTTCTGGTCCTGCTTCCAGGATGGGTCCCTGCCTTGAGTTCCACCTGTGATGGACTATATATTGTAAACTGAAATGAATGCTTTCCACCTCCAAATTGCTTTTAGTCATGCCCATCACAGCAACAGAGAAGCAAACTAAAACAGCATCCAAAATAGCTTCCTGATGTCACTAGTCATTCTCTTCAAACCATCCAAGCTCCTTTGTCCTTGATCCCAGGCATCTTTAGTTCCTAGAATCTGATGTTTCCTAGCTTCCATTCATTGTGGTTGCTAATCTTCATTGTCCACACGATTGGATTTGAAATCCGTAGAAGATGGTCCTAGTGAACCTGTGCGGGCATTTCCTGAGAGGTTTAACTGAGGTGTCAAGACCTGCTCTGAAGGAATGTACTTGGCACCATTCCATGGACTGGTATCTAAAACTAAATGAAAAGGGGAACCAGGGCTGAGCACTGGCACTCATTTTCTGTGGGCACTGATAACAAATACAGTGATCTTCTGCTCCTATTACAATGTATTCTCCACCATGGTGAACTGTATCCCCTCATACCATGTAAGTCCAGATACCTTCCTTTAACTACTACTGTCAGCAATGTTATTATTTGCTAGTTACTTCATCGCTTCAGTGATGAGAAAAACAATAGGCTTCTCAGATATAGGTATTCTTTCCAGGTCTGTGATGTAGGTACCCAAAGGAAGAAGGAAAAACCATAGGAATTTGAGAAACCAATTTTTTTTTTCTTACCTTATCTCACAGGTTTGACCATGACTAAGATAGGAGGATCTCTGGGAATTCCAGCCAGCCTGTGCTATATAATGATTCCAAGGCCACCCTAGCCCAAAGAGTAAGGTCCTAACCCTCACATACACCCCTCAAATACTGAAAAGAAAACAGTGCTTCCCACTGTAGATCTAGTTTTCATACGCAAGAAAGTATAGGGCTTGTCAAATTTACTAGTTTAGAAGGCTCTTTGGTGAAAATTAAGAGCACAAAATTACTACATCCTAAGAGGGGGGAAGGACAATTAACCCTTCCCAGTGATTTGCTAATTTGTTTTATTTGGCCTTGATTTTGAACATCTTAGGTATCAAATTCTCAAGTACATCTCAAGGTTTTTTTATGTGATGAAACTGATACAGAAGATCTGTATCTTTAAGTGTAATTCAAAGAGACCAACTCCTGTCCCTGAAGTGATATTGCGGCTCGAACCATTGACAGAATTTACAAGCAGACAGAATTTTACAGAGTCTAATCAAGAGAGCAGAGGATTTCAATTTAGAACCTAAATCCCAACTTCCATTCATGAGATACATGTGCGATGTTAGACCATTCATTTTTCTTTGCTCTGCAGTTCTATGATTTGCACAGTTTAATAGGAGATCAAGTTAGTAAAGTACCTAGAACAGTTACTGACAGACAAGGAACAGCAAAAAAACTATATTTAGTACACACCCAAGAGGAATGAAGGTCAAACTTGCTGGACATGTTTAACTAGAGACTGTATTAAGTTTGCAGTAAGAACTTTATGGAGAGATCACAATAGTTTTGTGAGCTTAACATTGAAGTCCTTTCCAATCTTTAGTTTTGTAATTATATTAATCCCAAGCAGTAGAAAATGCAGAAGCAACAGCTGTTGCTTGTGATCAAAGTATGAATAGTGGAGGCCTAAATTCCTAAGGGCTTTTTGGAATCATTGCTAAAGGTTCCACCTGGGTGACTGTGGATGCGTAGTGGCATCTCCAATTAAAGAATGCATCGTCCATTCTGCTCCCTGCATCCTGCCTTGGCTGTGCGTGATCTTCTACAAGTCAAAGGCACCGAAGTCCCTGCATCTTTATTTTATTCCTTAACAGTCACATGGGACTTCCAGTGCTGATCTCTCCTCCTTTTGTGATTTTATAATAATTTGCTTTCATTTGGGGGAAAAGTTCACAATGTTTCTCATCTAGGCTTTTAAGCATGGTTTATGGATATAATTTTCAGCTTGTCCCCCAAGTTTATCCAGGTTTATAGCCACAATGCTTCTTCTCCCCACTGTTCTCTCTACTTTTATTATTCCAGTTCAAGCCTCCATTACTGATCTATAGTCCAGCTCTCTCCTCTCTGTCCTTTCTGTCAGGCTCACCATAGATCCAACTTCATGGGGCCATTGAACTTTCCATGTGTAACCCTAGAATACAGATATTCAGTAATCACTCTAGCAGAACCTCATCTTTTCAAAGCAAAGACTGTGCGCTTTTCTCCCAAGGTCACTTGTAAGAGCTGTAATTTTATTTCAATGTATAGCTCTTCCTAGAGTACGTAGTGGCTTTTACTAGAATTCTGTGTGCTTATGTCTCAGTTCCTAGAGTCTGAAAGCTAGTATTCACTCATCAGTACTCTTTTCACATGTGTTTTCTCTCTCTCTCTCTCTCTCTCTCTCTCTCACACACACACACACACACACACACACACACACACACACACACACACACATACCTCTTATTCTTGAACAATCCTCCTCTCTTAGCCTCCCTAGTGCAGAATTATAGACAGAAACTAAAACCCTAGATTAAACTTTTTTCCCCCAAGTATGATTTAGCTCCTGAATCTCTACCCATTGTTTTGATAAATAAAGAAACATGCGGCGGCTGTGTTTGGCTTTTGCTGCAAACTAATATTGACGCTTGACAGCTTAAAACAAATTCCAGGAAACATAGATAAGAGTATCGATATTCAGTTCCATCTATTCTTATACAAGGAGTGTGGCATATAAGGAAGACTGCCTTATTGCTGTTTTTAAAATGTCAGATTCAAAGTTGCTTGAACTTCTGATGTGATTCATTCTGTAGTTTGTGGGTTTAGCAGAGTTAACTTTGGCTTGCTCCTGGGAACTTTGTAATTTTAAAGAACTGAACAATATGAGCAGTGTGCTCTTTAGAATGTGGGCCCACTTAATCCCTTGAATTTACAGACTGTACTGCTTTGGAATTCACTGGTGAGTATAGGATTTGTTTACGTGGGTCTTATTTTCACAAACTAGATGACAAGAACTCACCAAGCTCTTCTGATAGCTGCTCCTCTTGATAGTGTTTGTGAGAACATTGTTCCTTACAATCAATTGGTTCCCCTAGATGTTATGTATTGGGTTAAAGTGGAACAGGAGGTGTCAATATGCCTTAGTAAGCAAATAGTAACCAAGGCTATGTTTAATAATACTAACCTGGTTAACGTGGAACAAAGTACATTGAGAAAAACATGCACATGTATTCAAGTCCATAAGCCTAGTCAAAAACTTACCGCATCCAGGAAAGGTTTGCTATAAACTTATAAATTCTATTTAGGTGTCAGCAATAGAAATGAAATCAGATTGAGCCATCTTATGTTCATTCGATTAAACACAAGCTCATTAAAAGAGATTCTTTTCACTGAAATGCATTATTTTTCCACTCTGTTTGTGCAGAACTTCACTTTGTGTCTATTGAAATAATTGAAAATGCTTGTTGCAGCTTGAGGACATGTCTGGAACTTGAATTACAAAATGTCCTTTTTCTACTTTCTCACTGATTGTCAAATGATCATTCTATCCTAGCACCTAAAAATAATTCAGTCTTCAAGGCAGCTTTGAAAAACAAATATAAGTTATTTCTTTATTCAGTAATAAGGAGGAGCACTGTAGCAATAGTCAAAGATTAGACCCAGAGGTCTGAGGTGCTCGGATTTGAATCCCAGCCCTCTTCCTTGTTACTCATTAATTGTGCGACCTAAAGAAAGTTACCTGACTTCTCTGTGCCCCAATTGCTTCATTTCCACAGTAAGAAAATAGGACTTCATTACATGGTAAAATATATTAATATGTGAATACACCTAAATCTACTACTGAGCACACAATTGCTTTAAAAATATTGGAAGTTATGGGATCATTTTTTTCTACAGTAGGAGAGTGGGAATTGGAAGGGGCTTACTGGAGCATGGCTTGATCTATAGTCTCTGGGATGAGTTATGGGACTCTGATTGGGAATAAGGACAGGGACAGAATATGTATATAGAAGGGTTAGAAAATGCAGTCGAAGGAGAGTGCCTGGGATATATGTCAAAGACATTTGCCCTTGGGATGTTATGGAGATCAGTAAATTGAGGGGAAAAAGTCCATTTTGAGGAGAACTTAGAACCCCAAGAAGTGAGCAAAGCACTAAGCTCTATCAATTATTTTTTCATTTTAATACTACTATTTGCCCTCTTAATATAGAAATAGTCATTTACACAACAATCAGCTTCTCATTACAGCTTTACCTTGGCAGTTATAAAGCATAGTCATCAGCAGAGCTAGTAACAGAGAGAAACTTGAGTCACGAGGGGCCACCCTGTCAATTTACTTTGTAATTTCTGACTAGATTTGGTGTCTTACTGTCATCTCTAAATTTAAATGTTTCAAATGTAAGTATTTTGTTCAAAGCCCTCAGCCCACATCATATAAACTAATAACGTCTTGCCTTCATGCTTTGGTTTTACTCATAGACCGTGCATAGCAGTCCTGTGCATTCATACCTTCATATTAATAATTTTGTTTCAAATATTCATGTAGTTAGCTTGTTCAAAGTAGAGCCCAAGACAAAATTCAGCAGCTCTCCATGTTTCTGATTTGCTAAAGTGAGGGATAAGTATGCTTGGAACACTTGTTCCTTGGAAAGCAGATGACAAACTTATTGAACACAGCATATTGTCCTTCCTTCATTGTTGGATCCTGCATGCAAAATGAGTGTTGCTGTCTTCTGGACATGACATGGCTGTCACACTCATAAATTCACAGCAGCTGTTCTTATCTGCACAAGATGGGGCCTACTCAAAGTTCTACCATGAATGGGAGAGGGGCTCATGAAGCTCCACCCCTAGTTGTTGGTTCAGTGGTACAAATGACTGACCGAGAAGTTTCCAATGTTCCAGTACACAATGCCTGACCGATGTTTGCATAAGCAACCCTAACTAAATTCAGTGAGTCTTTTTCTTTAAGCAACAAGAATACCATGAAAGCAGAGGGACTTGCTTAGAGGAAGGGTTCAGAGGGAATGGGAGCAGAAGGGGGGTCTGAGTGTAATGGGGTGAATCTTATCAAAATACATTATTCACATGTGTGAAATTGTCAAAGGGTAAATTAAAAATTTAAAAAGGGAGGGGGGATGCACAATGCACCATGGGAGACGTTGCCCCATCCGCATTTGTGAGAAGCAGAGTCCTAAGGGCCTTCTAGTACCTGGCAGTCCCCAGCCTTCTGAGCAGGTGGATTAAGCAGTACTCAGTGTTCCTCCATCTAGTCTTATAAACAATATTTATTAGCAGAACACCATTTGCCAGGCAGGTTGCCATGCACAGCTAGACACATGTTCTACCCTGGGGATGTGATAATTTAGCACAAGTAGAGATGATGAAAGCGGCAGAACGAGTGCAGTGTGCTGCTGTTAGAGACACAAGAGGGGCTCCTAAGCCAGGCTCACAAGAAAATTGGATGGCTGGGTAGGGCTGGAAAGAGGTGTTAATCTTGACATTTTTGTATATTTCCACAACCCTAGGAAAACCTATAGGAAGCAAGTCCTATTTTCAGAGTAAAGTGGAAATGCAACTACTTTTCAGTATGTTTGCTTCTTTCTCTCTAACCCCCAACCCCCACCCAAGATCGCCATTGTTTCTGGGGTAGACTATGAATATGGTCTCCTAACTGGCCTTCTTGCTTCTGGAATATGCTTCTGTGTCCAGTATAGCTCAGTTACTTTGACTCTATTTAAACCTTAGTTGTCACAAGCTTTGTTCTATGAGAGAGGTTAGAAAGCTAGACTACTTTCCCTAAATGCCTTCATGGCTTAATTCAATACACACTCGAGCTTTGACAAGTGTAATTTTTCTCATGACATTGGTATGAATGAATGAGGGGGAGTCCATAATTTTTAGAATTTCTGGGATTTAGTAGTGAAGGTGGATTTGCTCCCTTCTGCATCGGCAGTGATGAAGACCTCGGGGTGCAATTCCTGGTTTTGTGGTTAATGAAAGACAGACCACAGTGCATCTGTTTTGCTTATATAAAGTGATGGAGGTGTGGTATTACAAATAGAACTCACAGGCTAGCAGTATATTCTCAGAGTCAAAGCCCTCCTTATACTCCCCACTTGTAGAGAGTGGTATTGAGGTGCTATGCCACCTGGTGAAGACTTGACATTGACCAAAGTGAAGTTCATTGTTCCTCCAGGCCTACGAATTCCTGAAGTAAGCAGGTGACCGGTCCAGCTGCCTGAGCAGCGGAGCCAATGCCTGCCTACTGAACAGTCACACCAGTTCCCTGCAACACACCTGGAATTTGGGGGAAGGGTTTTGCCTCACCTATATATATTTGGAGACTTCCATTAAACTTTGAGTCTTGAGCAGGAAATCTTGTCTTGACTCCATGTTTCTCTCACCACCCCGTTCCCATCCCCAGCTTTCCTTCCACGGAACCCAGTAACCCGTTCAAATATAGCCGTGGGTGCCTATACCCACTCCTGCATATACCAGTTTGTGCTTATTATTTGAGGAAATCATTTTCAGCATCACTGCAAGAACTTCATTCCTCTTTTCTACTTCAAGGGATTTCTGGTCTAAAATAAAACTCCACATTCTACTGACTATACTAAGGATAAAAGAAATCTTTATAAAATCAAAATATATTTTAAAAATTGATGTGTATGGATAAGCACAAGTGTGCAATTGCCCAAAGACGTCAGAAGAGGGCATCAGATCTTCCAAAGCTGATGTTAGAGATGGTTGTATGCTGCCTTGTGTTGGTTCTGGGAACTGAACTCTAGTCCTCTGCAAAAGCAACCAGCACCCTTAACCAAAGAACCATCTCTCTAGTCCCAAAGAACTCTTTCAGAACTGGAAACGGGGTTCCATATCTTTGAACAAGGAAATTTAGTAACTTTTCATGCTTCTTATGATTAAAGCCAACCATTATAACTTCCTTCCCATCTCAGCACACTTCAGGGAAGCTCCACCTGCCTTCTCTTTTTCTTTTGTTTTGATTTGCTTTTGTTGTTGTTTTGTTTTGTTTTTTGTTTTCCGAGACAGGGCTTCTCTGATAGCCCTGGCTGTCCTGGAACTCACTCTGTAGACCAGGCTGGCCTCGAACTCAGAAATCTGCCTGCCTCTGCCTCCCAGAGTGCTAGGATTAAAGGCATGTGCCGCCGCTGCTGCTGCTGCTGCTGCTGCTGCTGCTGCTGCTGCTGCTGCTGCCGCTGCCGCCGCCGCCGCCGCCGCCACCACCACCACCACCCAGCCACCTGCCTTCTCATTATGAATTCTTTCTTATGCTCAGTCCCCTTTTTGCTTTTTGTTGAGTCTGTACTCCAGTCCATGTAAGGCTGACACGCACATTAATAAGATTAATCTTCTCACCTCAATAAACCCATTTCTAGCAACTCCTTCACAGACATGGCAAGAGGTTTCAGTTAAGTGATTCTTAGTCCCATAAATATCAATCATCAGACACCATGTGTCCATACTGCCATGGGGATGGGGCCGAATAACTATAGAAATATTTGAATTTGGAGCCAGGCATGGTGGCACACGCCTTTAATCCCATCACTCAGGAGGCAGAGGCAGGAGACTCTGTAGAGTTAGAGGCTAGCATGATCTACAAAGTGAGTTTCAAGATACCCAGGGCTATTTAGAGAGATCCTGTCTTTAAAAATAGGACAAAAATTGAGAGTCAAAGTAAGCTTCTTTCTACATTTAAGTTGTTCATCTTAAATATTTTTCATAGCAGTTGAAATCTGACTAATAACAATGCTGCTAGTTAACATTCTAAACTAGAAACAAAAAATTCTATTTCCCATAGTATGAGAAGACTTAGAAATAGTTTTAGCCTGAGAGACGAGTAATGTCAGTAATAAAGATTATAAAGTGTGGATGGAAGAAATTGATGAGGACATTCACAAAGTAAAATAGAAAAGCACAGCATGTTCCCAGACAGGAAAAAAATCAATACTGTGAAAATGTCTATAACGCCTATGATACCTGTGAATTCCTGATAATCCCCACAAAATACCAGTTTCCCGGATCGGCAAGAATGATCCTAAAATGTGTATAGAGCTCTAACCAACTGCAACAAAAATTATGCATCAGTCTAAGACATCTTGAACAAAAATGATGGAACAGGAGCCGTGATATTCCCCCTCTTCAAAATATACTACAAATCATGATGTTGAGATGAAAACAGTCACATGGACCAATTGAAAAAATACAGATGATAGTAGGAAATCTATGACTCTTCAATCAGGCAATGTTGCACAATGTGTCAAGAAGACACCAAAAAAAGAGAAGAGCCGTATCAATGAATGGTGTCAATAAATCTAAATATCCACATGGTGATAAAAGCAAACTGTAATATTTTCAGCTTTGCTGGGAAAATTGCCGTTGCCACTCAGAAGAATAAATGCTGTGCCTTAAGGATGTTAAATGTGATGCTAGATACATGCCCCAGCAGTTAAGAGTACATAGTGCTCATGTCCTCTTGTCTCAGTAACCACAAAGGACAGCTCATACCCATCTGTAACTCCAGTCCCAGAGAATTTCACACCCCCTTCTGTCTTTTGCATATACACAAAGGACAGAATGTACCCCTCCCATGCACACACAAAATTAAAAAAATCTTTTTTCAAGGAACAGTAACTGGGGAGACAGATATGCTCAACCTGACTTAAACGTTGCATAATGTATATGTGTGTCTTCATAACAGTGTCCAATGAATAGGTACATAATTATGTGCTTATGTATATTTAAAATTAAATTCAACTTAAGTAAGGGGGTGTTTTTGACTAGGGTCACTATATGTTGCCCTACAGGATATGTCTTTCAAATTTCCAGGAGCTACTATTTACAGTTTTTGAAAAAAACTTTATTCTTACTTCCTGGGAATAACACCAGAGTCTGGGAGTGCCCAAATACCAGGCATCAGCAGCCTGCTGAAAGGCCTAGTTCCCTTAGCTGCTAAGATCTGAGAATAGCAGTTGTAAGCCATATATGCATTAAAAATCTCCTGTCTTAAAAGGGGCTCTCTATTCCCTACTCTTGTACCCTTCTGTCTTACTGAGCTTCTGAGAAAGATTCCTTCTGTAAATATCAGCCGCCTTGCCTGCATTCAGGGAAATTATCACTGTAGATAAAAGGTCTTTTAAAATTAAATCAGGACAGCCGAGGACCTCTGGTGGCTATATATAGTAACAGCAGCCTTTCCAAATGAGATCCTTTAGAAAGAAACCCGAGGTAGGTTATGTCTCACAACCAGGAAATTCAGTCAGATAAATATCCCCTTCCCTTCTGTGTGAGTTGTTCTATTAAAATAGGCACTATTATCACATTCATATTTCATGTGATAAAGCTGATATTCAGACACTGTGGCGCTAGCTCAGATTTGTGGTCAAATGTTCTCTGGTACACAATTCCCTATAACACAAACCTTAGACTTACTAGAACATTTTTTTCCCCTGCTCTGGCCTTTCCGTGGCAAGGGAGGAAAATACATCTAGAATGTGATAGAAATGTGAAATGTTCAATTTTGTGGGCTGTGGGAGAGAACTGTGACCTGTAAAAATGGTGAATCCCTGACAAAATGAAGAGAAGCACTGGGAAAAGAGTCAGCATCTCTTCCCTCAGAAACAATTAGCTTTTGAAAATGTTAGCAACATAGTGAAACAGATGAAAATGACTAAGTCTTAAACCTGGAGTAACAGCTGAATTGTGCGTTAGTTAAATGCATATCAAAGCAGATTCTGGCCTCGAGGTTCTCCCAGAATCCCTTAGTCCCTACCAACTGTTACAGGATATGGCTGGTATATCACACCCTCTACCCCTGCCCTAAACGTCTCCAGTGTTGGGCCTGCATTGCCCTTCCCTATATAATCCAGCTGTTTTGGTTTCCTGGTCCTTTTGGTCTACCTCTTGGTCCGTGGCTTCTCTTCCCTTTCCCATCTCCTCGTATTGCCCAGCTCACTGTGGCCATGTCCACTCTGGACTTTCCCAGATGCCCCTGTCTCTGGCTATGTTTTCCCTTTTATCTACATTAAACTCTCTCCTCCATCATAGCTAGGAACAGACATGTCTTCTCTTTTTTAGTTACTGATCTTTCACTCAAAAACCATGTAACTGTTTATTAGACAGCCTTCTGACTGGCTTGTTCTCAGTGAGCGCGCGCGCGCGCGCAAGCACACACACACACACACACACAGAGGGGGGGAGGGAGAGACAGAGAGACAGAGACACAGCGAGATTCTGCCTTCTTAATGTCTTCTCTTTGAGATTGCTTTCTTATAATATTAAACAAAAATGTTTGTGCATGTACATGGTGTGTCTCTGTGTGCACATGTGTGCATGTATATTTGCATGTGTGTGCATGTATGTGACACAGCAGTGTATGTGAAAGTCAGAGCACAACTCCGTGAAATCAGTTGTGTTGAACACAGTTTGCTATGGTGGCTATATGGCTGGCTTTTGATTTTTTTTGTTTTTGTTACAGCTACCTAAAATAATTGCCTTTTAAAACAGATGAATGCTTGATGTAGTTTGAGGAAAACAAAAACGCTTGAAATTCTCTTTGGAAAACCAAAGAGAGCTGCTTTCAGCCTAGATCACTATCTGAAAATTTGAGATTCAGGTGATTAAAGAGCCCACAAAATAACAAACGACATGGAGCAGAGCGGCCATTCTGAAATGTCCATTGAGGGTTTGTGTGAATACCTCTCCATAGTAAAGATCTGTCTCTCTCAACTGAGACGATTGCATTTTTAGCTTCTTATCCAAATATAAAACTCTGTGGGAACTAGACATCAGCTAAGCATAGAGAGCCCAGAAAAGTGAGTACACATGGTCAAGACTGGAGTTGTAAAATTGTAGTAAAACAGCACAGAAAACAGAAAAAAGAGTTCATTTTTATATAATTTTTTTTACTCAGGACCAGACTTAACATTGGATGCTAAGCAGAACAAAAAGAAATCATATAAAGATTAAGCATTATCTGAGGAGGGTGGCACATGCTCGTAAGCACTTGGAAAGATGGGCTAGGACAATCGCGAGCTTGAGGACAGCTTGGGGGGCTTGCGCATGCGTGTATGCCGGGCTGCCTGCGTGCTTGCATGCATAAGTACGTACTTGCGTGCGTGCGTGCGTGGGTGCGTGCGTGCGTGCGTGCGTGGGTGCGTGAGTGCATGCGTGTGTACTCATGCTGCAGAATGTATGTGAAAGTCAGAGGATTACCTTCAGGTTTTTATTCTCTGCTTTTATCATGTGGGCCTCTGGGGCCCTCTAGGCATGTTCCTTTACCCACTGAGCCTAAGAAAGCACCACCTGAATGCTCAGGACTTGAGGTTCCTTGGACTTCCTTGGTAATGGGGCAGTTAGCCGATAAATTTGTACAAAGGTTGGCTAACCATTTTCCAAGGAGGAAGCTACCCAGAGTCAGAGCTGAAAGCAGCTGCTGATCTAACAGATATGATACTCATCTGGGCCTGGAGCTACAACTTCTGTCCCTTTTGTGCAGAAGGTTACAGAAATTACAGCCCAGTTTCTGAACTCGTTTTTCTGGAATCAGCAAATGCCCTTAGGGAAAAGAAGGTTTCAGTGCTGTGGAGCTTTCTGGCTCTTGTTGTTTAGTTCTGTTTAACCACTTCTTAGTTTTTAATGCGTTTCTTTTATATTTTGTCTAGTTTTTACTTATATCTATTGCAACAGTTTATCCAGATTAGCTAGCCTGAGACTTCTATAAGGCAATTTGTGTGGTATTCTGCTAACCTCTGTCCTTTTCTAGAGTATCTCTTCTTTCCAGTTTCTTCTCCACAAAGTAGCTGAAGTCTCTTTCTAAGATACCCCTTAAGGGGGCTGGAAAGATGGCTCAGTGGTTAAGAGCACTGACTGCTCTCCCTAGAGGTCCTGAGTTCAAATCCTACATGGTGACGCACAACTATCTATAATGGGATCTGACGTCCTCTTCTGGTGTGTCTGAAAAGAATGATGGTGTATTTGCATACATAAAATAAGTAAATAAATCCTTTAATAAAAAGATACCACTTAGATTATGTCATTTTCAAGGGATGAGTAGAAATCTTTAAAAGTTCACTTTTAGTTTTAAAATGGAAATCAAATCCTTCACTTTGGGTGGTTGGACTACAAACTTCCTTTCCTGCTTTATTGCTTCAGAGAATAAGCATTTACTGTGTGTGGAATGTGTGGCTCTGGCTAGGTCAGATAGTGTTTCTCAGCTTGCCTCTGAATGATTTTTATTTGTTGTTTGTTGTAACTTCTTGTAAGAATGAAGTCAGAACCCGGACCTGAGAACTCCTATACCGGTTCTCTTTCTTTTACAACATAAATCAAGACTAAGATTTAAGTCTATTTAATTTGGATATCCTAATAAATTAACTAGACAAAAGTTGAACCCCCTACAAATTATACCAGCATGTTTGTAGCTTTCTCTGTGTTTTAGGCCATTTGCTATGTGAACTTGGGCTACAAAGTTTTGGAATTGAATTTTATCGTTGTCATCTACTTTGGGACAATCTTCATAGTTACAAGGGGCACAAGAGCAAAATAAATTGGGCTTCAGCTAGGTTTTGTCTAATAAATGTGGGTCTGACTATGGCGTGTGACTTCAGGATGCTCAGAACAGCCTGATTTCAAATAAATCTACCCCCACCTGCTGGTGGTTCCCTGAAATACTGGCCAAAGATGTGACAGAAGTAGGCAGACCTAGATAAATTACAAGACACTAATTTTGACCTCTGTTGCTTAGAAATCTTGAGCCAATCCTTTTTTCTTCCTTCTCTAGGCCTCAGTTTTCTCCACGTGTATAACTCAGGTACTTAGGAAAATGACTTAAAAACTTTTCCATTTATGACCAATAAGTCTGTGTTCAGTGATGCGTAACCAGGGACATTAGAGATGGGGTTACCTAATTCTTGTGTGGATTGGGACCTCCATGGACACTGGCATATGGGCTCCCCTGACTTCTTCTCCTTTTCTTGCATTTAAGTGGCAGCAAGGCATTTGATGCAAGAAAAGGGGGAAGGAAGAAGTCTAAAGCCATTCACTGCCCTTTTAAAGGCAGGAAGGCATGCAGCACTTGTTTACAAAAGTCAAGTTGTTTAAAAATGGCTCGTTAGCAGTTAAAATTCTTAGCGGTGCAAAATGGCCAGCCAAGATAGTTCCTAGTCATTAAGAATTTGCAGTTGTAGATAGTTTACTTAATAGTCTCATTGCTCTGACTAAATGCATGATAAGAAGCAGCTTAAAGGAAGGATTTAGTTGGGCTCATGGTCTGAGGATACAGTCCATCATCGTGGAAAAGCATAGTGGGAGTAGCTTGTGGCTGTAGCTGGAGAAGCATAAGGCTGTTCCCTGGCATCTGGAAGAATCGGGAATCAGACAAAGGAAGGTGCTGCTGTACTACTCATTCTCTTCTCCTGTCACTCACATTCTTGGGAGGTCTTTCTGCATCAGTTGAGAAGCCACTCTAGAAATTAATTCAAAGTGTGCTTAATCCACACTCCTGGCCATTTGTGTATATGACATATTTTATTTTTTAAATTCTGCATGTATGGGCATATAAGCGGATTAATGCAGGTGTCTCCAAAGGCTATAGGTATAGGATCCCGCTGGGGCTTGGGATTTATAAGTGGTTATGAGCTATCTAACCTGGTTACTGGAAAGCTAACTAAAGTCCCCTGGAAGAGCAGTATGTGCTCTTAACCAGGGAGCCATGTTACCATCCCTCCTAGGCATTTCTTAATCCAAATAAATCGACAATTAAAATTCTCCATCAAAGCAGGGCACAGTCAAGCCTAATTACTTCCACCCACTACTGAGCAAAAAGGAGAGGAGAACCTGTTACTGTTTGAACAGTTGAGCTAACAAACAAGGAACTCTAAGTCCACTTGGATTTCAAGCCTTCCACCCACATACATGCCTTAGGAGGTCTAACAAAAGTGAACATTATTGGTCTATATTGTTCACCATTCATTTTATGCAAGGCTCTGGAAAGGCCCCCTTCTGAATTGATTTTCCATGGGCAAAAACCACCACCACCACCACCACCACCACCACCACCACCAACAACAACAACAACAACAGCAACAACCTGATTATAGAATTAAGTGGAGAGATTTCTTCATCCTCTGTTCCATGAGGGCAGTATTCATGGTAGTGTCAAGAGCCTTCGAGTTTGTGAACTGTAATCCTTCCAAATCCTGCCATGTGGTGTGATTCCTAACTGTTTACATTTCCAGAATGAGAGCCCCCAAGGAAGGGAGTGTTATAAACAAAGAAACCAGAATCTTGTTGGACTTTTTAGGCCCCCTTTGTAAGCCTGTTCTCACTGGCCTCGTGTCTGCTTTTGTGTTTTCTATATGACTTCACTCTGGAATTTTCATTGTATGTTAGTTAGGTTCAGTGACCTATGACCTGTATTTAAATCTTTAAAAAATATTTTTGAGATGTCCATGCGGGTAGCCAATAGAATGTAATCATATATACTCCCGTTCCCCCCCCCCCCCCCGCAACTACTTCCATATACCCCCCAACCAGAGCGCTTTCTTTTTTTTTTTTTTAAATAATACAGTATAGTTAGTGCTGCCCATGTGTGCATGGGTGTGGGCCATCCACTGGAGTACAGGAAACTTACCAATAGCCACATCCTACATAAAGAATGATCCTTCCTCTCCCAACAACTGGGAAGGAGAGGCTACCTGAAGTTCGGGAAGGATGTCCTCACTGTTTTGTCTCCCTGATGACTTCATCTCCTTCCTTCTTGGGACTATAAAAGACTTGTGTAATCAATTTATAGAGGAAACCATATTTATCTAGAGTTCATGTTGTTAATGTGAGTGAGTTTGTGTTCTTACAGCATGTGCTCTTTTGCTTTGGTTCATAATAGACTGTTTTTTTTTTCAGCATGTTTTTTACAGTTACAGATAAAATTGCCAGGCCTTTCCACATGATGGAGCTAGAAGAGCAAGACACTGGAATGCCCTGGCATTTCTTGAAGAACCATCTATTGACCTTTGCCTTCCCCCACTCCCTCTAGAGTGTTCATACAGAACTTTCACTTCAATTTTGCACTTCCTGGATAAAAGATAAGGTTTCATCTGGGGGTGGGCATAATCACTGAAGTTACTCGACAGTCCTCCAAGCTTTGTCTTGGGGAGAAAAAGCAGTATGAGAAATTTTAAATTTCAGATGACTCTTGGGCTCTTGGAGCCCAATTTCTGTCCAGATGGAGAATTCCTGCTGTGTCAAATCCTGGCTCTAAAACCCATTGGTAAGCTTCCTTAAACTTCCTTCCAACCCCTGCTGTGGCAAAATGCTTCGATTTGCTTGGAGCCCCGGGGAGCTGGGAAGGGCTGTAAGAGGCATATCTCCTGGCCCCACAAACTGCTCAGGATCTCAGAAAGGAGATGGAGACATGATTTTGAAGTAATTGCACTTCTTTTAAGCACAAGAAACAAATGGCAAGGGCACATGCAGTTCCAACAGAAAAGCAGTTTGTAATTCTGCAGACCAGTACAGGGTACCCTTAGCCGCTTATCCCCATCTGAGTCTTCTAGTGGACAAGGGGCTGGGAGCTTTGAGAAAAATACAGAAATCTATAGGAGGAGAGATCAGTGGGGTACACATACAGCTAGGCTAGCAGTAACAAGTGCCATCAACCACTTTGTATGGTTTCAGGACACCCAACTAACAGGTTAGTCTGTTTTTGTGATTGAGGTTGATTGGACCTAGTTGCCACTTGAAGGGAATGGGGAGACCAGATGCATTTTCACCAAGTTGACATGTCCTGGGCTTATTTTGTGCAGTATAGCTCCTGAGTGGGAGACTGCTTCTTGTTGCACCCAGGCTTGTTGATATACCCACTCGTCTCAGCTCATTCTCTCCGTGCTCTTTGCTTACAGGTGACTCTGCAGAGTAACTCTTGTCCCCCACCCAGGCCCCTTGCTCTTGGTGCTAGCTACATATAGTTCTTTTCATGTTGTTCCCAGCCCCAGATTATCAAGCCACATGTCCCATTAGAGCCCTGAGACCCTAGGCATCTAAGGCATGCTTAGAGATGTGCTCGACTTCTTTAGACCTGACTCATTGTGAACAAGGTAAACCCTACTCCAACCTCAAATTTCCACTTTGGCCTTATGATGGCTATTATTGGTTGTCAACTTCAGTACATCTGCAATTAACTAAAACTCAAATGGTTAGGAATATCTATGAGGGACTTATCCTTAATAAATCATTAGTGGGAAGTGGGAAGACTTACTTCCAGTCTAGATCTTTGAGGTGGAGTAATAATACACCTTTAATCAAGACCACACCGTCTGGTGATGTCTGCCTATATAAAGGAAGACACCTTTTATTCTTTGCCTCCTTGCCCTCACTCACTGGCAAGTCCATTTCTTCACTGGCATTCCAGCCTTCATCTTTGAGATTCCAGAATAGATTAAAGACCAGCTGAGGCATCCAGCTTTGTGGGCTGAACTTTTCTTTCCCATATAAAGTGTGTTACTTTAGAATAGTGGTTCTCAACCTTCCTACTGCTGTGACCCTTTAATACAGTTCCTCATGTTATGGTGAACCCCAACCATAAGATTATTTCATTGCTATTTCATTACTATAATTTTTCTATTATATCATAATGTAAATATCTGATATGCAGGCTGATATGCAACTACCACATTGAGAACTGCTGCTCTCGAGAACCCTAATACAGATCTCCTTTTCTTTGGAAAATTCACCTTTTCCAGACTTCTATTAGTAGGCAGACCAGCCAGTATGTCTTATGAAGGGAGGACTGGCAACAACTTGGAAGCTTGGGAGGAACTGTCTGAGGGTTATACTTCCCATTTGTCAGTCCCCAGAGCGGCTTAGAGTGAGGATACCAGTGCCAATTTTAGACAGTCCTGGGCTCCAGCCCAATTATCATTGTACTACCATGAGCATGTTTTTACCCCAAGGTCCCAAGAGCCATCCCATAGGACCCAAGTGCTAGACAGAGTTTTCTAGTCTCTTACTCTGGCCTCTGAATGTGTATGAAGGGGTTGTGATATGACGCTTAGGGTTACCATGTGTTATGGGGCCATCTGGGATTTGAAACTGTTAAATGTCATAACCACAAAGTTTCCTTCCAGCTCTGCTCCTGGGTAAGTTCCCCTAGCCAAAGAATCTTCCTTATCAAAATGGACCAGGTATAATTTCTTCTTTTATCTTAGTATTCTTTTCAGTGCTCTGGCAGCCTACAGAATTATTCAAGCAAACAACCAGATCCTGAACTGTGAGCCAGCCCAAATTAAATGTTTTTCTTTATACGAGTTGCTGTAGTTGTGGTGTTTTTTTCATAGCAATAGAAACCCTAAGATATAATGGCTATATAAGATCATGAAGTCTGGCCAGCTTTATTTATCTGCTCCATTGCTAACTAAATGGTTTCATGATAATAGATGAAGTTACCTGAAATGAAATTATCTACTGTTGGTGGGCACATGTTTCTACTTATGTGGCACTTGCTTGTCTTTATTGTATATTGGATTGGAATTCATTAATTATACCTACCATGACATGCCATCATACTTGCTCTAAATTTGACAGATGGTCTCTGAGGCTCTTACCTGTAAAGGCATAGACAACACATTCCTTTTTTCTTCTTTCTTTTTAAAAATAATGTTTATGAATTTATTTTATGTATGTAAATGGATTACTTGTCTTATGCATGTACCTAGTGCCCACTGATGCCAGAAGAAGGCCCTGGGTCTCTGGGAATTGGAGTTACAGATGTTGTGAGCTAGCATGTGGGTGCTGGGACTCAAACCCAGGTCCTCTGTAAGAGCAGCAAGTGCTCTTAATCTCTGAGCAACCTTTCCAGGTCTATTCCTTTGTTTCCCAAACTGTTTATTTTAAATTATGCATATATATGTGTGTCTGTGTGCGGATCTATACACATGAGTGCAAGTTCTCACAAAGGCCAAAAGAGGTTGTTGGAACTCATGGACTTGGAGTTGCAGGTGGTTGTGAGCTACTCAGCAGGATCCTTTGCAAGAGCAGTATAGGCTCTTTTACTGGGTAGGCATCTCTCTAGTCCTCTGGCAATACATTTCTTGGCCTGCCATTACTTGAATCCCGATTACTGTGGTTTGGACTCCTGATCCTCAGTAGGCATCCACTTTGTCTAACTTTAGGACCCCTGCTGATTGCCTTTTGTTAGGTTTTTGTAAAAAACAAAAAAAGAGGTACTACCTCAGGAAGAATTAATCATGGCATTTTGGTTTTCTAATAGTTGTTCTGGTAAAAGTAGTGACTCCTCCTGTGCTTCTGCTTCCTTGGTCACTGTTATGCACTGTCCTGGTACAAGATGACTTGTGATCCAGCTACTGATAAAAGAACAGAGAAAAACACATTTGGTAATAAACCTCTCTTCCAGTGAAAATCAATTTTGTTCAGTGTACTTTAGCTGTCTTGTCTTTTTGTGGTTTACTAGCAAGTGAAAGGGTTAATCTTGAAAAGAGCTTAATAGACCCAATATAAGCCAGAGATAAATGAGCTGTCTAGACATGGACCCTACCTTGGAAATGTTAGTTGTCACTCCATGGAGGATATAGTTACCAAAAGTAGGCTATTACAAACCTAATAATACTTGTTCTACAACTACCCAGAAAGTCTGTACCCAGAAAGATGTTATTGGCTAGAGACAAACCTCAAAGCCACAAATCTATTGACTAGAAATACCATAATATTATAAAATATCATAGAGGAATTTTTACTTCATTTTTCATAGCATCGCCCTAGAAGGAGGTGGCTTCGGTTCATTGACCTGAGCTGTAGACCCAGCAAAGTTTCACTGTACTACTCCACTGTCTAGCTCCTGTTACAACAACAATCCTAGTTCTAGGGAAAACATCCGTGGCACCCCTGTGGTACGGCAATGTGGTTTATTCATGTCCAGAGTAAACCAAGTCCTTAAACCTCTCAGAGTACTCACTGTAGAGAAGGCTTCTAAGCCTGAAGATACTGATGTGAGGGCCGTGGATGAGGAAATACATAATAGGCAGGGTAAAGAAGCTGTCTACCCTGTGAAGGATACCCAATAACTAACACCCAAGAAGCAATGAAAGAACGTAACAAATCAGAATCTACAAGGAAACAAACAAAACTTGCAATAAAAACCAAACTTCAAGATTTTGCCTAACTGGAAAACCAAAACTTGTGAAAGTACAACAAAACATACGTTCTTTTTTTAATGTGTGCACGCAAAATGATAAAAGCACATTGTCTTTTGGTCTTTTGGTCTTGTACAGCATGATTTCATTAAGGAACATCTGCTAAGATACATCAACTGGCTTTAATCAACATTGAATCTAAATTAACTTTTGTATCTGGGGGAATCTCTCTAAATTTAAACATGATCCTTCTCTATAATATTATTCATATAATATTATGCTACATAATTTACAGGAAAAATAGATACACTTTACCATAGAAACTATTGTCTAAAATCCTTGTGTCTATAACACATATTATCTTAAAATATCCCATAGTGGGTAGACACTTGTTCTCAGTGAATAATAAATTAAAATTAGGTCTTGACAAATTTCTTAACAAGGCCCCATGAACTCTCAATTAAAACAGTTAATATGGCCGAAAGTAAATTAAAAGCAACACCTTCAAGGATTGAAACCTGTTATATAAGACCCAATGAGAGCAAAGAAATGATTAGCCCCACAGAGTCCATTTAATAGAGCAGTTCATTCTGTTCTTAATCCTAAAATAAATGAATTGTGTCACATTGTTTATTATAGCAACCTTAAATCTTATGGTTCCATCCCTTAAAATCTTTCAATTCAATATTACATAGATTATTGGATCCCTTTTACATGGATGTGGAAATATCTTCCCATTATCTATTTAGCTAGTATATTATGTATCTTCCTATACTGACAACCCTGTAACTCTAGGTTGCCTTCACCTCTGAAGGGAAATGCTAGCCACATATGGCTACCCATGGGTTATCTCAGTGGTCCTCCTATTGCACAGTCTTTGCCAGGCTCGATCATGACTGTATCCAATCTCCTCCAGGGGCTACTATGAAATGGCATGAATGTCATCCTTCTCCAAAGAGATTTTTCTGACATACTCATTCAGGAATTTCAGAAAGTGTTTATCATTGCTCTGAACTTGCCACAGCTGTTAAACTCGTCAAACTAACCTAGTAGAGCAGGGGGTGTTGCATTACTGCACTGTAGAAAACCAGATCTTAACCTTCTCATCACCCATCATGTAAATACAAATCAACATCTTTTGTTTCTGAGGTTCTGATAGTAATACTGTCCTCATTAGCCATTTTTAACCTCACTGGCTTTACCATTACAAATTGGCGCATCTTCACTGGGCCCCCCTCAAGCAAAATTTATCTCAGATATATTCTAATCAAAATGAATAGATGTTCTTATTAATGTATTCAAGATAGTCTTCCCTGATAGAATCTTGGGTGTCCTTTGCCCGTGACCCTTTGGGGTTTCTGGGCCACCCATGACTTTTAATTGACGGTGGGCTTCCAACAGAGGAATCTATTCTTCTCTGCCATATGTTGTATAGTAACATTGACAGTCTATATATGAATGTGTCACATAACAGATATCTGTACTTGGGTAGTAGAATATTTATGGCATTTTTGTCTTCTAAATGGTTCCTGTGTGTCATGAACTAATGAATTTTAAACTATTTACCAAGATATGGGTTAAAGTCTTGTGACATTTTAGTCAGTCATCTGTAGGCAACTTTATTATATGTTTGTTTCTTTATAAAAATATCTTTTAAAATGTGTTTTATTGTGAGGCAGTGGTAGCACTAGTCCCAGCACTTGGGAGGCAGAGGCAGGCAGATCTACATGAGTTTGAGGCTGTCCAGACAAAGTGAGTTCCAGGACAGCATGGGCTACACAGAGAAATAAACCCTGCCTCAAAAAACAACAGCAACTACAAAAAAACAAAACAAAACAACCAACCAAACAAAAAAAAATAATGTGTTTTCTTGGCGCTGGACAAATGGTTCAATAGTTAATAAAAATAATCAACAACAACGATAACAAAAACAAAACATGTTACTCTTCCAGAGGGACTTGAATTCAGATCCCAGCACCTACATAGGATAGCTTAGAATTGCCTGAAACTCCAACTCCAGGGGATCTGACAAGTCATTTTGAGCCTCTGCAGGCATCTACACACATATGGCAGACACTCATACTAACATGCATAAATTCTAGTAAGTATTTTGAAAACATACATTATTGATTTACTTACAGGTTACTGTCACACTCTGTTGTTTTATTGTCATTGAACTTATGGGTAACAGCATTATAACATACCTGAGACGGTGTTTATGTGAGAATGTATTCATAGTACTAGACAGAATATTATAACAGAAATATATTGTTTTACATCCCAAAGCAGACCTGGCCTCCAGGTTCTCCCAGCATCCCTCAGTCCCTATCTGGAATACCCTGTCCCCAACCCTGAACTTTCTAGCCCAGGGGCTGGACTGCCCATCCCCCAGAGGCTACTCCCAATATAATCCAAACATTTTGGACTCTCTCTTTACTTCTCTTTTCTCTCTCTCTGCATGCATGCCCCTTTCTCTCTTTCTGTCTCCCTCACCTCCCCACCTCCCTTTTCCCATGGCGATTTCCCTGGCCTTAGTCCTTGGGTCCAGTGAACTCACATGGGCATAACTTCCCAATAAACCTGCCTTTAATTGTTCCAGCATTGTAGGGGAGTACCAGGACAGAGAAGAAGGAGGGGGTTGATAAGAGAATGGGTGGAGGGAAGAGAGCTTAGGGAACTTATGGGGAGGGAGGAACTGGGAAAGGGAAAATTATTTGGAATGTAAACAAAGAATATAGAAAATAAAAAAATTTATAATAAAAAAAGAAGAAGAAAACATAATCTAATCTGGTTTAGATCGGCTCATTTCACCGATAGTGGAGAAATAACCTATCAACTATCACTATGCATATAGAGAATTACAAGCAGTAAAATAAAACCATTAACATAAAAAAAAACCATGGAAAGCGGCCAAAGTCCAAACTTGACAGGTGTCTCCTGCGTGTTTTGTGCCTGTGCGGCTCTAATCACCTCCTATCCACCCCATGGGGGTTAGAGATCAGATTTGTACTGAGGAGAGGAACATCCAGCTGTGCCGCACCAGGCCCTTTGACTCCTCCTTATTAAGTAAACCAAGTATAGTTTCTGCTTATCCTGAATGAAATTTCACCCTGTAGTCTTATATAAGTAATCTAGAATAATCCTGACATTTTTTTCTTCAAGTATGGTACCTCATTTTCTTGATATCCCAAAGTGTGCCTTCCCCCTGCAGAGGTGGGTTGTTCACTGTGTTCCTGAGATCATCATATGTCTTGCTGTGGTACTCTCCAGGGCTGCAGGTGCCATTGGGTTTGCTTGCCCTGTGTTGCATACATATCAAGTACTGGTGGTAGGAAGTGATCAGAGCGGTGCAGCTTGCCGAGCAATGCACAAAACACAGACAGGAGACACATGTTTGAGTTTAGACTTTAGCCCTTAATCGGGGAGGTACCAGTGCCTAGACTGGGCTCTTGAGCTAAATGAGAAGACAAGACAGTAGAGCACAAAGAGACTGCATTATCTCAGTGTAGCTTTTCACTTTGGCTATAATGTCACTTGCTGCTTTAAGTTCTTGCCATTTGATGTCTCCACCTTGATGGACTGGACCCTGAAATCGTGAACCAAATAGAGCTTTTCTCACTTAAATTGCTTTCATCACTGTGGTATGCATTTGGGGGCCCAGCTGTGGTTCCTCATCTTCTAGTTCCTCTCTCTCTCTCTCTCAGAGTTTCCAGAGGCTACTGCACACCAGCTGGAAGGATGAAGCGGAGTCTGGAATGGTTCTCCCCACAGTCTGGCTGGGGAGTGAGTGTGAGGAGAGGGGAGTGGTGGTTGTGGAGGAGGAAAGCCTTCTGCCAAGGTCTTCAATGAAACAGACAATCTCCTATATTCTGTGAATTGTCTCATTTGCTTGGGAAGCCATTCCAAGAATCCCTGGTACCTGCTGGGTGGGTTCTTATGGGGGAGGGGGCAGTTTGTAGGTCAGTTTGTAGGCAGCCCCTGGTAGAGGCTGTGTGGGAGGGGGGTCAGGCTCCCTAAACAAGGGAAGAGCTGCTGGAAAAGCTGAGAAGAGCTGTCCAGTCATGGTATTCTGTGAGGCGGTTTCCCACAGCCAGGGCAAGTATTTTATCATAGCAAGAGGATATCGAACCAAGGCCTTCAAGTACTCACTTTAGAAT
Source organism: Apodemus sylvaticus (assembly GCF_947179515.1). Lineage (NCBI taxonomy): Eukaryota > Metazoa > Chordata > Mammalia > Rodentia > Muridae > Apodemus > Apodemus sylvaticus. The sequence continues at coordinate 101,042,319 of NC_067495.1, read as the reverse complement.
ATTTGTGTGCGTGTGGTGCTCATGTACTCACTTTGGAGTATTTGTGTGTGTGTGTGATGCTTGTGTGTGTGAGTATTTGTGTGTGTGATGCTTATGTACGTGTGTGTGCATGTGTGTGCATGCCAGCATGTTCCCACACACATGTGTGTGAGTAGGCCAGAGGAGAATGTTAGGTATCTTGCCTAATCATCCTCTGTTCTATTTCTTAACACAGAGTCTCTCACTGAACCTTTGGTTTATGAATTTGGCCAAGCTACCTGGCCAGAAATCTCTCAAATTCACTTGGTTTCAAGGTCCCAGCACTGGGATTACAGGCATATATAATAATCATGCCTGGATTTTACATGCATGATGGAGATTCAAACTCAGGGCTTCACATTTGTGCCATTAAGTCCTTTTACCCACTGAACCATCTTCCCAATCTCCTCACTTTGGAATAATTAAAAATAAAATTTCATGTCAAAGATAATGAAGAACATGGTCATATAAGGCACACCTAAATTGAACACGAACCAAGAACAAGGCTACAGCAGATTTTCATACAATATCTGCAGTTACATAGGAGACTCTTAGTGATCTCTCTCTCTCTCTCTCTCTCTCTCTCTCTCTCTCTCTCTCTTCTCTCTCTCTCGACCTTGGTCAGCATATTAAATAAATTGTTCCTCCTAGTAATGCTCAGGGCCTATTCTCATTCACAAGCTGCTCTTTGGAAAGAAAATGGTACTTATAATAATAATATTGGAGTGCATAAATCAGAGAACTCGGAAAAAGCCGGCTCCCTCACACTATCACCGAGTATGCACATATGACATTATCTACAACATTTCCGGGCTAGAAACCATTGATTAGTAAAATGCTAATTCACTGAAAGCATGTCTTTGTGAAGACAGCCCTGAACTATAAGAATCTGAAATGGCTTTACTGAATAAACATCATCCATTTCTGCTATGTGAGCAAGATGTGTCTTATGCTACATATTTCCATCCTGGGAACAGATGTACAAGAACAAGGCTTAGATGGAGCTGATACCTCATACAGTAGAGATAAGGCTAGGGCAATGTGGCTGTGAGCAGAGAACATAAACAGTATAGCTCAGCTCAGAAGGTCACTGTAAGCATGCTACTTTTCTTAAATGAATCAGGTGCCCCTGGAGGGAAGATCCCACAGATCTGGAGAATTTGTGCCTTTTGACTTCATGTTGTGCTCTTTAGGGACTTGAAACAATGTGTTTCTCTGAGGTGCCCACCTGGCTGCTTCCTCCCTTTTTACGTTTTAGAATGTGTAGCCCTCAACACCACATCCTGTCTGGTAATATGCACCAAATCACTGTTTTCCAGCCTCTGGAAAAAGGCATGTGTGGGAACACCAGTTCTGCCTGATTGCTGCTTCTTCTAGCTGCTTTGGCCATGCAAGGGAGAGCTAAAAAGGGTATACATGCTTATGACTGACTGGGCTGGACTACATGTCTGCAGAAGGAGGCCTGTGGAAGTTGATGCTTGAGTTGTTGTCTGCCCCTTAAGATGTTGCTGTTTTCCAAGCAGTAATAGGGCATTTCCTGATGACTGGCGGTTCCCACGTTAGAGTAAAAGCAAAGCAAGCAAAGCGGCAATGAGGCCGTGGTTCACAAGGTTTAGACAGGTGCTGACAGGATATGGTTTCCATCTGAGAGCAGATTTCAAGTCTTCTATCAGCCAGAGCCTTTTGAGGCCATTGAGCTGACACAGTAAAACATTTCACTCAATAAGCTGACCAGCCGCACTCCCCAGCACCTCTGCACCTGCAGGGACAGCAGAGCACACCCAGACATCCAGGCTCTAGGCCTTTTGCTTCACCTATACCTCTGCTTTCTTATGTACAGGCCTTTAGTCCTTTCTCTACTCCTTGTGAAGGTACCAAGCCAAAAGCGTGTGTGGAAAAGTAACATAACATGCAGACCTAGGTATGTACTGCACTATTCTCAAGCTGGGATTTTCTCCTCTACGTGTTATGTGCTATAGGACGGGCACCTGGGCACACATTCTTTAGACGCTAGACAAACCTCTGATTGCTCAGTGCTTAATGAGCTGCTATTTGGTGGGAACTTAAAAGATGCTGAGTGTAGTCCAGATGACTGAGGCAAGGTTTGTGAAGTTTCAGAGGGAAGTCTAAGAGTTCCTTAAATACTATCAGGTATGCCTGGTGTTTCGAGCATTAAGAATCTGTGTTTCAGATCAAACAGGGCTTAAGAATTCGCTGTGGTCAACAAGAGATCCATGAAAGTTAAACCTTGGCTTTCCAGAGTCAGTCAATGCTGGTTAGCTAGAGCTGAAGAATGAGCATCATTAAAGAGGCCAGCATCATAGGGGCGGGGAGTAGGGTGGGGTGGATGCTGCAATAGTTTTGAAGAATTTCCAGAGTGTCAGCACATAGAAACTGTATATGTGGAGGAGCATGTGGGTTGGTTAGCCTGCATCTCATGGTGGCAGCCAAAGTTAATAATATGCAAAAGTCTCCTAGGTGGTATTGCTTTTGAAGGCATGAAGGGGTCATGAGGATCAGCTGAGGCTTGGAAGGAAAGGCCCCCATAGCAGTGAAAATCCGAGAATTGAAGGGGAGAGGGTAAGGGGAGAAGGGAGAGGGGAGAGGGGAGAGGGGAGAGGGGAGAGGGGAGAGGGGAGAGGGAGACACTCTGGTATCAAGCAACAAGTTCACAGTCCCCAAAGAGAGTCCAGGAGAAGGTAGTTGTGAAGGTGTGACACCGTTACAGGTGTTAATTAGCTGCTTTTATTTTCTCAAATGCAGTAGTACATTATGCCAGTACTGAGATGACCATCAAGAACAGTAGAAGCTGTGGAGTGGAGCTAGCCTGAGCCTAGGAGACAATCTGAGTATGAGGGGGGTAAGCTGTTTGGAGCCCAGAAAATTCCTAAGTGAATCCTGGATGTCTGATATTGAGTTGTTGTTTTTAATAGTGTTGGGCTTTAGTTTTGCTTTATGATGTGACAGGGCAAGACAGTATACTCGTTTCTCCATCTTGTATTCTTGCTGAAGCCATTTTGGGTTTAACAGAAAATCCCATGGAAAATTACCCAGCTCTATTCTAGGAACCCAAGGTTAAGATACCATAGCTTACTTAGCTTCTGTTAACTTGCCTGTTTGTGCAAACCACCCTCTCCAGGAAACTGTATTCTACTTTATTAAACTGCTTGCCAGGGTGGTACTCCCTCTGACTGGCTAACTGCTTATCTTAGCTTCTGTTGAACTGTTTGCTTCTGTAACACCCCCCCCCATTTTCTTATGCTTAGGTTTTGAATATCTGAGTATGGTCCCAGCCAGCTGGAATAAAGACTTTCAATTGACTGTAAACTGTGTCTGAGTGGTCAACTCTGGTGGACTCCCCAATAACAATGATTGTACCATGGTTATTTCTGTCAGATCCTAAAGAAAATGGGGAAAGATGGCTAACCATGGTGCCTATTAGCATACAAGGCTTGCTCAGTACCCATGGCTCCTTGTAGTTGCTTTCACACTGACCTAAGCCTCTCTAGCCCAAGGGCTTTGCTTCCCTTGCCTAAGCCTGAGTCCTCTATAACACTGCCACTTTTGCCACACAAATCTCTTGGATCCCTTGGCTTGCCCCTTTGCTCCTTCCCCTCTTGCTCCCCTCTCTTTTTGCTTTCCCTCCTCCTTCTTCTCAATCTTCCTCTCTTGCTCTCCCCTCCCGACCTGGTTAAGTCTACTGGCCATGTTTAGTCTATTCCTCATTCTCTGCTCTGGAGTCTTCCAGATGCCTCTGGCCATAGTCTTACTCACACACATCGACAACAAAACCTTCTCTTCAATGATACCCAGGGACAATCATGTCTTCATTTCATTTAATTTCCCCTTGGAATAACAGAGTATTTACTTTTATTTTGGTTTTATAACAGACCACAGTGAAAGACACTTTGGAATTTTGGAGAGACTATGGATTTTTCTTAAAGATGCTTTGGCTATTTTAGAGAGGCAAACTTTGAAAAACACTTTGGATGCTTGAAAGAGATTGAACTTTTAACCTGTTCAAATGTGTAAAGACTGGAGAACTTTTAAAAGTTGGAATGTTTCATATTGTGATATTATTACTATTACTATGAGACTTTAGGGTTGATCAAGAAAGGAAAGTTCACAGCTAAATAGAAATGTATTTGCATGTCAAGTTGAAATATGTCAATGGATTAATTGTCCTGGCTAGTTTTTGTCTACTTGACACAAGCTTGAGTCATTTTGGAATAGAGCACCTCAATTGAGAAAATGTTCCCACTGCACAAATGCAGAGTACTATCTTGAATGATGTGGGAGGACTCAGTTCTCTGTGTGTGGTACAATTCCTGGGATGGTGGTCCTGGGTGCCTTAAGAAAGCAGGCTGAGCAAGCTGTGGGGAACAAACCACTGAGCACCATTTCTCCATGGCTTCTGCATCAGCTCCTGCCTCCAGGTTCCTGTATTGAATTCCTGCCCAGAAATTTTTTTACCTTGCTTGGAGTCCACAGGCAAATGCCTTGGTGACTCTGTCCTTGTCATTTTCAAATAGGAAGTTTATTATTTTCTTGAGAAGAGAGGCTGGACCAATGGGTGGAGAAACAGGGAGGAAGTGGAGCAGAAATAAGAAATCAAACTGGATTGTCACAATGCTCTGAAAAGCAGCTCCCCGAGGCTTCATTTTTAGTTCTTGCTATGACAGAAACACAACAGTGTTGAGGAGTGAGGGATGTTTCATTCACCTCCCCTTTTAGCATTGGCACTTTGATGGATGGTAGGGAAGACACTGTTGTTGTATTGCCCTCTTACGTTCCTCGGGGAGGACTGTACTATAAGGCTGAAGCCATGCTTTCAAAGATGACATTAGTTTATCTGGAGACTGCCATTCAATTAGCCCATTAGAGATGTGGGAATACTTTAGTTATTTGTTTGTTAGCACAGAAGGTGTCCACTCTTATTGAGAAAATACTTGTATGGCCTGCATTCACGTGGTCTGGAGGTCTGGAGACGTGCATGTTATTTCAGCTTCCATTTGCTTCTCCACCTGAGAGCCCTCACCCAGGGCTCTGCGTTTGAACTTTAAGGTCACCCAGAGCTCCACCAAGAGGGAACACAGATTTTTTTCCTTAAATACCAACAACAACAACAAAAAATGATCTATGATAAGAAGTCATGGGACTGGGAGGACAGAACTGGCAATTTAGTCTTACTTACTAACTGCTAAACATAGCTACAATCCTGTAAAGCCATGTAAGGGGCCTCAAAAGTTATTATCAAGAACTGGGCTGCTGGAAACTCTTGTAACTAGATAGCACTTCTCAAGCATTTGTTTACAGTAACCCTGAATACTGAAATCTGGTTTTTCCCCTCACATAGAGAAGCATTTACTACCCAGGAGTCATTCAGACACTCATGTCCAATTGCACTTGCTTTCTGAAGCACTGTACTTGAAATAACCCATTTGTTTCTGTGGCTCAGCTTCTGGGCACTCAGCCTAGATTGAAGCCAGCAGGCAGAATGATGAGGGTCACGCATATTTCCATAGCAGCAGTATGATGTAATACGTACCGAAGAATGGCTTGGCTTTAGGCCTAGTGATAGCCACTTTGAACTGTCAAAAAATAATAAACATGCACTGTGAATTCACTTTATGGCTTTATACATTTTAAAATCTGTGGCTATATTTTGAGTCCTATCACTGGAAGGCAGTAACACAGAGGCTGGAAGAACAACTTCAAAAGGGAGAATCACTCAGATTCCTTTACTAGATATTCAATCACACTTGCACATTGAAACTGCAACACATAGAAACAATAGTCATAGATTCACTTACATATGAACATATATACTCACAAATTCATACAAGTGTTTCCATATTGGTTTTCAAATGAATGTTCATTTTAGTTTAAATATAGGGACATGTACATTCAAGATACATATACTAATAAACTTATTTTCTATATGCACAGATATTTGCTCAATATATTTGAATTTAACATACAAAAATTATAGTTATGTGAAATGCCCATACAAATACCCAATTTATCCATTCACACACATAACTCAAGACACTCACATGTACATGAAGGTATAACATAATTATGTATTTGCAAATTAACTCACACAAATGTATACACTCATCCGATACCTTCATTTCACTTAAAATTAACTATTGTCACACCCACACACATAAACTGCATACAGTTGTGAAGATATTTTGCTTATTTTTATTTTATGTGTATTGATTTTTAATGTATGTCTGTGTATCACATTTATAGAGATCAGAAAGGAGACATTGGAACTAAAATTACAGGTAACTGTGGGCTACCATGTGAATGCCAGGAATTGAACTCAGGTCATCTGCAAAGGCAACAAGTTCCTTTAACCCCTGACCCAACTCTCAGCTTTGAGCTTGTTTATATGTACATCAACACATACAGATACACTTAGAATATATATGCATGTCTGAGATGAACGTACATAATCACCCATATAACTATGTCAATCCACAGAAATATGCCTTATATAAGCAAAACATGAATGCTCATATTTTTAGCCACACATGCTTGTGCTCACACAAAACTGATCACCATCACATAAACATACTACATATTAATATAGAAGAACATGAAAATCCTCATGCAATCTCTTAAGGACACTCGTCTGCATTTTCATTCACATATTATTAGACTTATACTGCTACATTTTTGTGTACTCCACACATGTAAGCTGGCTAACATACAAATATATCAGTAATTTGGGCACATTCCACAATATTTACTATTTACTAACAACCATACATTCACATCTATATTCGCCACCACAGTTCTTTCCAAATCAAGAACATATTTACATGCACAGGATAATTTCGTATGAAAGTTTTCATATACATACATTTTTATGTTTATAACTACACACATATACATATTGGAATTTTCAGACACAGAACAATGCACATTCACTCAGAAACATGATCCTGACTGCATATTAACACACAGTGGGATTCATTCACATAATTATTCATCCATAAATATATTCACATCACTTCTATGCTTATTCCCTTCACCTTGCACACAACCCGACATCCTTCTGCTGTTATGTTCATACAAATTGACATTTATAGTCACATGAGAAAAACAGTTATACTCAAATATTCACAAACATACACATATTATGTGCTTACATTTAGTTGCTAATATAATTGCATACAATCCAGCTTACACTTTTATCCACAAATAAGCACATACTAGGATCAGTAAAAATGATTATAAACTCATTCACAGATGCACATACATCGACTCAAACATGCTCACATTAATATGCTACGACAGTACACAAAACATGTAATGCAGACTCAGAGACAAAAATTGCCAAATATGTTTATATATTCACTCATATACATTAATATGCATACCTATATAATCACACAACTACACACACTCATGCTGGAACAGACCCACTTATTTACAGCATTGACACGGGTATATAAAAGATACAAAGGATTTGCTTGTAGGATTATTCCTTTTCATCCTCATAGAGATAATTGCTACATTAAAATTTAATTTTCTTCAAAAAAAAAGATACAAAGGCCTTCTGCATAGTGATTCTATGTCGTTTTCTTTTTCACAGCAAGCTGGAAAGCATTTGTGCAAAAGCTGGCTGGCACCAAACTCAAATTTTACACACTCAGTTGTTTTAAATATATTCAAAATAAGCAGATTTTTAGCCACTGACTGCCTGATTTGCATTCCTCACCAAACTGCACCCGACAGCTGTTACCCATAGATAAGTTAAAGCCTATAGTTATAAAAGCCCCCAATTACACTGCTGTGCTTCTGCAGTCCTTGACCCAGAGACTTCTCATCCTCTTGCCAAATTCCATCAAGGAGACATATAGGTCCGTTCTCTGATTTCCCTATCCTCTTGGGCTTTTTCTTTTCCTGGAAGGTCTTTGATTATGTGGGATATCCACCTCATGTAAACCTGTCAAAGTGTACTGAAAGTAAATCTCTTTGTGTGCTCTTGTCACCGTGGAGGTCCCTATCTTTTGCCTCCTTCAGCCCCAAATCCCTTAAAGTCAGCACAAGCAGCTCCGAGGAAAGGAGAGAATTTGGGTGTTAATCAGGAAATTAATCAGCCAGCAGAACAATCAATTGACCGATTTCGCCTAGGCAGTGTTATATGGTTGGGAATCAAAATTTGGAATGCTTCCAGGTTTGCGCAGCACAGCTCCATGCTAGCAACTTTGTATTTGTTATGGCCTCCTCCTGTGTCTCATTAGCCTAATGAGGCAGCAGCCCTGGCATTTAAGTGAAGCAATGCTACTACTGCAACTCATTGGGAGCATTGGAGCATCTTGAAAATGTCAGCCTGCCCTGAGGGCCTAACAGAGAAAGGTAGGGCTGTGAACCTCTGAACTGACAGGTTATTCTTGACTCCCTGGGTATTTGTAGAGAAGCCATTTTTGTTCCTAGGGATTGCTGTGCCGTGTAAATAAGATAACAGGGCGGTTTGTCAGGCCAAGGCTTAGTTTGGAGAGAGAATTGGATAAATGATTGGTGTCACCTTGTTGCTGTCTAATTGGGATTTGCTGTGGCAATAAGGCATTGTTCTAAATCATCCTTCAAAGGATGTCTGTCCCCAAATCCTTGGGCTAAGCCTGTGACTAAATAAAAGATTTTTTTTTTTATTTCTGTTCCTCTCAACCTTCTGAATTAAGTGGTTTATCCTACTGAACAGGTGCTCTAAACTACCAGCCCATTTTGGGCTTTTGCTCAGTGTGGTATCTTACTAAAGGGTTGCCAGGTAGGAGGTTGGAAGCTAAGAGCCCGAAGGTGTTAAGACAGTCGAAAGGACTCTGATGCCCGTCAGAAGCAAGGGCAGTAAAGTATCACTCTGATATGGATGAGAACAAATTTCCCTCGACTTTTTTGGGCCACTTAAACAGAACATGCAAACTTGAACAGCCAAGGATGTGAATAGCCAAGGATGTGAATAGCCAAGGATGGGAGACCATCTCTTGAGTGGAGGAGAAAATGTTTTTCTTTCTTTTGCTGAGACCAAGTCTGTCCTTAAGGACCTAGCTCCAGTCCCTGATGAACTTCCTGGCTTACCAGCTAGATAGAAGATAGATCCTGTTGGGTTGCAAGCTTCACCTAACAGAGACTAAAATGGAATAATGCACTGCTATCATGTGATATGGAAAGTGGTATCATTCCTAAACGATTCCACACAATAGGGAAAGTAGGAGTAAGAATTTAGACACTGACACACACACACACACACACACACACACACACACACACTGTGAATTTTTATGGCTAAGCAGGTTTTACATCCTATGTTAGGCCTCCTAACAGCTTGCAGAAAGATAGACAATGGATGATGTTAGCTTCCCATCAGCTGGGATATTGGGACAGACTTACTAGTCAATAGATGTTATACAGCATGGTAAGTTGGTGAGTGTGGAGAATGCTGAATTGAGCTGAGTTCACTCAGTTGTTTCTTGAGGGCTTCCTCAAGACTATAATCCCTTCTTCCTGGCAGTGATGCCTAATGTTAAAACAATCCAAGAACTCATGGTGCCCTGGATTTAGTAGACTTATGGAAGACCATTCAAATCAGAGGCTTCTGGTTAAATCTATAAACATGCCCTGCAACAGTAAACATGTTAGTCACCTTTAATCTTTATTGATCCTATATACTGTGTTGCCCACGCCTTTCACTTTTCAGTGGGTACAGAGCAATGAGAGGCACCAGCTCACTGGTTCTCAATCCTCCTAATGATAAGATCCTTCACTACAGCTGGGGTGACCCCCCCAACTGTAAAATTATTTTCATAGCTACTTCGTAACTGTAATTTTGCTACTGTTATGCATTGGAATTGAAATATCTGATATGTAACTCCCCAAAGGGGTTGTGACCCACATGTTGAGAACTGCTGCAGATAAACTAATCTGGCTGTCACCTTGACTATACCAGTAATACACCAGCAACAATCAGTTCTCCAACTCCAAAACTGCCTGCCTGGATCCTCTGGACCAAAGAGACAAGTAAACACTTTTACACACTTCAGTGTAAACAACCCTCAGACTCAGACTGATGACCCTTTTTTTCTTAGGGTAACCAACCTCAGAAGACATACTGGGCACTTATTACAACTGAAGTCCTTACCTGGGAAGATCCAATGGCCCTGTGGACTGATATGCCTATTACAGCTCAAGCCATGGAAGACCTCCCTGTTCATCTAGAATAAGAGCAGAGGCCTCTTCATTAAAATGGAAATGCTATCTACTGGATCGAAGAGAACTCAGCCCTAATTGACTGTCACAATTACATGAGGAAATATGCATGGACTCTGCTATTGTGCTGAACTTGCCAACCCCTCCCCCCAAAATGTTCTGCCTTTTGCAACACTCAGTAAGAAACACAATGGTCTCTCTCTCTCTCTCTCTCTCTCTCTCTCTCTCTCTCTCTCTCTCTCTCTCTCTTTTACCTATAGTCTGTGCACAGGGTATAAAGAAGCAACTCTCTCAGGACTATTCAAATAAAATCCACAACTCAAAAATTCCAGTTTGGAGAACTTAGGAGGCCAAGGCAGAAGAACTGCCTCAACCTTACGGCCAGCAGTTGGTTCTACTGGTTAAGCTGTTCTGTTGTTTGAGCTCATTGAGATGCTGGCCCTGAGAGTGGGACTGTGTCTCTCTAGACCATACCCAAGCATGTTTATGTCAAATGTCTTCTGAAGCTTGGTGTCTGGAGATGGGGCTGGCACCTCTAAGTCTGTAGAGAACAAGGAAGAGAGAAATGCAGAACAGCCTAAGTGTGAAGACACACTGTGCCTCTGAGAAGAGCAAACTCTTTCCCACAGATGCTACTGGTAGTTGTCCTGTGATGGGGGAGTGTCTGCAGTGGGGAGGGCAAAAGGAGCTGAGCTCCAGCCAGGAAGCAAAATCTGAGGCAGAACTCTCAGCTGCCTCAAATTGCTCCCTCAGTTTCTCCTGGATGTCATGAGGGAGGGCTTGGTTTCTTGATGTTATTTTATTTGCTGTTTTGCTTAGGAGCCTCATAGGAGGGACACTATGCTCTGCCCAGATTCCAGATCCCTCCTCCATTGACTGCTCCAGCTGGTCACCTTAAAGGGACCTTTTCATTCGACTCCTGCTAGATGTTTTGAGGCGCCTGTTTGATTATGTTTTGCTCTTTCTATGGAGTATTTGATGTTGGCTGGTTATATACATAAAAAACTCAACCATTCAAAAACAAAGAATGGCTATTGTAGATCATTCTATGGACTGTACAGAATCACTACCTAAGGAGGAATAGGCCAGCCAGGGAGACATAGGAAACCGTGTCTCAATAAGCAAAAACAGAAGCAAGCAAGAAAAGAAAATCATAAATGAAAATGTAATTCGTGAAAATAAGGTAAAATTGACATTTACCTGGTAAATGTAGAAATGTAACTTGATCAGTAATATAAAACTACACTAAAACAATGAAAAGGGCCTGGAGAGGCTCATACGAGGGGTTCGGCTGTTAAGAGGCCTTTTGACTCTTCCAGAGAACCTGAGTTTGGTTCCTAGCACCAATGTGGTACCTCATAGCCCTCTGTAACAAAGTTTCTAGGGGATCCTACACTGTCTTCTGACCTCTATGGGCACTGCTCATGCATGGTATACATACATACTTGCAGGGAAAACAATTATACAAATACGATCAAAACAAATCTTAAAGTAAGGAAACCAGGAGTGAGGAATTACTTTTAGTTATTAGCTATGCATGTCCACACTATTGCAAGCCTTTCACAACATCTTGCCCATTTACTCATATGATCATGTTAGTACGTTCGCCCACTCACATGAACATGCCTTCAAAGTCATCCAGCTGACAGACTATTACCCCTATAGATACACACTCCCTTGCTCCCACACACAAAAGCTACTACGATCACAAAACAACATGTTCACAGTGTATTAGTTACTTTCTTCCACTGCTGTGACAAAATGTCTCACAAAGGCAAGGGGGGGGGGAAGAGAAACTGTCTGTGTTTTGGTTCAGTATGAGGATACACTACTGTACTGCACAGATGGTTTGGTGGAAGATACCACTGATCTCACTGCCATCTGTGGTCCAGAGCAGCGTCACGACAGCTGCTGCTTCTCTCTCTCTCTCTCTCTCTCTCTCTCTCTCTCTCTCTTCCATCTAGCACCCCATCCCACAGAAAAGTGCTGCCCACATTTAGAAATCCCCTTAGGGGTCTGTGCAGAGACTTGTCTTCTAGGTAAATCTAGAACCCATCAAGATTACCATCAGAGCTGGACAGTGGTGGCGCACGCCTGTAATCCCAGCACTTGGGAGGCAGAGGGAGGCGGATATCTGAGTTCGAGGCCAGCCTGGTCTACAGAGTGAGTTCCAGGACAGCCAGGGCTATACAGAGAAACCCTGTCTCAAAAAACCAAATCCAAAAAAAACCAAAAAAAAAAAAAAAAAAGATTACCATCAGTTTTAACCAGGGCATGTATGATTATTGTACACAACTTCAATTATGCAACTTTCAGAAACCATTCACATACTCATACATATATACATACACTCAGTAACATGTAGATGGTTGTCAGATATGTACAGACAAATTTCAGCTATGCTATCGAAACATACATACTCATTTAAGAACATGCTCCCAAATTCATTTCCACATAGAACAAACCTGTATTCTTGTAAAAAAAAAAACAACAACAACAACAAAAAAAAACCAAAAAACAAAACAACCACATTAAAACACTCACTCACACACTCCCTGACTCACACACTCCCTGATCTCCCAATTTCACTCCTCTCATAATTTTTAGGTGTAATCCAGTTAGGAAATTCAGTTTGTCATTCAGATATGGTTTCCTTTTTATTTAAGATAGAAACATATACCATGGTGGCTGTACGTACCTATCAACCCAGAGGCACCTAGTGGTTTTAGCTGAAATTTAAGGCCAGCCTGGTCTATAAGACCTTGTCTCAAAAATGAAACACAAATTACATAATACCATTATTGAGCCGGGTGTCATGCTGCATGCCCGTCATCCTAGCATTTGGGAGGGTGAAGCAGGGAAAACCATAAATATGAGCCCAGCCTGGGCTAGAGAGTTTCAGGCAGTCCTGAGATACAGGGAGACACTGTATTTAAAAAAAAAACTATTAAGGAAAGGAAATAAAAATAAGAACATATGAACATATACTATTGTTTATATGTGAACGCTTTACATGCAGAAGAAATTGTACTTTGGGGGTCTCTTATTTTGATTTTTTTTAACTGAATTTTAAAATTACATGTTGGGCTGGAGAGATGGCTCAGTGGTTAAGAACACTGGCTGCTCTTCCAGAGGTCCTGAGTTAAATTCCCCGCAACCACATGGTGGCTCACAACCTTCTGTAATGGGATTCGATGCCCTCTTCTGGGGTGTCTGAGGACAGCTACACTGTAAATTAGTAATTCTTAATAAAATAAAATTATGTTAATATATTTAAATCTATACCGTACTTTGTCTTGGAGAGTTCTAAGAGAATTTTGAACAAATGGCCCACTCTTCTGAAGGAGCAATCTGGATTTTTGATTTTGTGAAAGGGATGAGGATTTGCAGGGAGCATAATATTTTCATGAGAAAACACTCCTTGGTTTTGTTTCATTTGCTCTGAGCCCTGGTACTTTCATATCCATAACAACCTAGCTGATGGACCTGGCCTTCTTGCCTGATTACTTTTTTTTTCTGAGACAGGGTTTCTCCGTGTAGCCCCTGCTGTCCTGGAACTCACTCTGTAGACGAGGCTGGCCTCGAACTCAGAAATCTGCCTGCCTCTGCCTCCCAAGTGCTGTGGGATTAAAGGTGTGCATCACCACTGCTTGGCTGCCTGATTACTTTCTAACACACCCTATACTTCTACCAAGATATTACAGTTCCCAAAAGCTGCTGACCCATTTTACTTTGCTAACTGTAAAACCAGGAATGTGGTTAAGAATTGGCCTGCAGAGATTCTTTTTACTTATGTTGCCTTTTTTTAAAATTCCCATAATAAAATATTTGGAATCCTAGTGAAACGTTTGCCCTACTCTCTAAAACTCTCCATTATGATGCCAAGCACGACAGAATAAATTTTATTATAAACCTTTTCAGTTTTTTTTAAACTACTAATACTCTGACAAGTGAAAAAAGCTAGTCATACACCTCACTGCCTCAAAGATACAAAAATGGTTCCTCCCTGGGGTAGGTAACTCTCAAAGCTAATGAAGGCTCAACCAAAGCATGACTTTTAATACATAAATTAACCAAGCAATAAATTCTGTCTTCTTTTCTTTGACTTACATCCTAGGAGGAAATACTCCTCTGCCCTCATCATTCCAGAGCCAGATACCAGATAAAAAAATAAACAACCCAGAACCTTTCAACCTCCATTCACTGCTTTTCTTGTCAAAACCTCTAGTGAAATTCTTAACCTAAGAGCTCTTTCCTTCCTGTCTTTTGCCTGTTGACAACTTTAATGTCTTTCCTAGGTATTCCAGCATTGCTTGGCATAAGTAACAGGATCTCCTTAATTAATGAAGGGCTTTTTAAAGATCTATTTTATTTTATTGTATGCTGGAGAACTGGCTCAGGTGTTAAGAGTACTTGGTAAAGTCCTTCCAGAGGACCTGAGTTCAGTTCTCGGCACCCAAGTCCAGTGGCTCACCATCATCTGCTTTCTTTTATGCAAATGAGTTTGCCTTACTGTGTGTTATATGTGCCCATGTGTGCCTGGTGACTGCGGAGAAGAAAGACAAACACTGGATGCACTGGACCTAGAGTTATAGACGGTATACTACATGGGAAGTGAATCCAGGTCCTTTGCAAGAGAAGCAAGTACTATTAAATGTTGAGCCATTTCTCTAGCTTCAAACCTTATGAAATTTAAAAGACATAGAGATTTCAGCACTTATCATTCCTTAGGAATCTGTAAAACAGGATCTATCTGTCTGGACGAGCCACTTCCTTATTGACCCCAGCATGCCAATGCCCCTGGGCTGTAAGCCCCTCCCTCCCCCAACTACCCTACACTTCCTGGGCTATTCCAGTTCGCTAGATTCCCTCCTCCCACTTTGCAGCTACCAGTTTGGTTTTTGAACCTAGGTCCTCCCCTTCCCCAGCACTCCTGCTGTTTCTCTGCCCTTGCCAGTGTGCCCCTCTCCTCTGCCCGACAGAAGTAGCCATTGCAGGTTCGCACTTCCCCAAAAGAATCTGACCATGGTCTGTCTCATATAATAAAAACCTTCTTCCTACCCATGGATTGGTCGGTTTGGTAAATTCTCTGTTCCCTTGTTTACACTGCCTAGTTTAAAAGGCAAACCTTTTCTGGTTACTGTAAAATGGATTTTAGCTTAATCAAAAAGGAGAAAGATGTCAGGGATTTCTAAAAGTTCCAGTCTCTACAGACACCAAAGGATGCTAAAGTTTAGGAACAACTATACAAAAATCAGACCATTATCAAGCACTTCAAACATTTCCTAAAAAAAATTGAAGTGCAGCTGGAGGAGAAGACACAAATAAATACATGTATAATCTGAACCCTGTAGAAATTTACCTTCTATGGGGTGAAAAAGCAATCATATATAAAAAAATAATATAAGCTAAGCTATGAAATGTACTGCTTTATAACATGTGAAATGCTATTGAAGCTAACTTATATGTAGGAATCTAGGCAGCCTTAACTAAATGTAGAGGCCAGATTTCTTTTTAAGTAAATGATTCTTACCTTCTCTAACCCTTTACTCTGGTCAACTCTCATTTTCCTTAGGCAGGATTCTTAAGCAGATTTCTTCTTTTACATTTCCTCTTTAATTCAGAAAAAGTTTGGAGCCAGTAGAAAGGTATGGAGAATATTATAACCATGAGCTCATTATCCACCCCAACAACACACTTAAGAATTAAAATTCGCTGTGCGTGTCCCCAGGCAAATTCTATCCTTTGTTCCACGAATGATAACCACTGTCTTTCATATGGCGTTTTATCCTTTTCATAATTCTTTCTGAATGCTTTTTGTATCAAGCACACATTTGTTCATAAATGCATACATATTTAGACACATATAACATGATACAAACAGCATTCAGAAGGAATTATGAAAAAGATAAATACTACATAAAGGACACACCTAAGTATGTGTGCAAGTGTCTATGCTTTTCATTTTGTAATAGGTTGTTTTACAGTTTTCCCATTCTCTGTACTTCATGGTCATCACCCAATCTTTATACCTTTGCAAGTTTGCAGTGCCGAAGTTCCTCCATCTTGTAATCTTGTAGAGACTACTTAAGTTTTAACTCCTTGATGGAGAATTCTCAGGGAAAATATTTAAGTCTATTCTAGGAACCTGAGGTCAAGAGATTCCAGGTAACTTAGCTTCCTTTAAGCTGCCCGATTGAGCAGAACCCTCTCCAGAGAACTGTTTAGCTTAGCTTTTGTTAAACTGCCAGCTGTGCACAAACCTCTCACTGTAGTTATATAATGAGATACATAGAGCTTTTGCCTTTAAAAGCCTCTTCCTCTAAATGCTTGTGGTTACACTTGGGTCCTGAATGTAAACACTACTACCTAGAATTTCCAAGTGTTTGTAAAAAAAATAGAGGATAAAGGTGGACTCTTCATTTACTGACTGGCACTCCAATAATGAAGAGTCCTAGAGACAGAGATCCAAAGAAAAACACTTATATGAGAATGGAGAAAAAGAATAGAATGTTACATTTGCAGCCCAACTGTTGCCAAAAATTGTTGTTAACCTCTGGGAGTGAACATAGAGGGAAAGACAGGATTCTCTCTCACCACCTCCAGAGAGAATCAACAGTTATTAACATAATTGCAGATTTACAACTTTTAAAACTATGAGCAGGCAGGGCAGTGGTAGTACACGCCTGTAATCCCAGCACTCTGGGAAGCAGAGGCAGGCAGATTTCTGAGTTCCAGGCCAGTCTGGTCTACAGAGTGAGTTCCAGAACAGCCAGGGCTATAGGACTTATGCAGGCATAGACACTTGCACACATACTTATGTGTATCCTTACAGAGAAACCCTGTCTCGAAAAAACCACCCCCCCAAAAGAAACCCAACTCCCCTAAAACAAAACAAAACCAAAAAAACCCCCAACAAAATAACCACCCCAAAAAAACTGAACTATGAGCAAATGAATGAACAGCT
Source organism: Apodemus sylvaticus (assembly GCF_947179515.1). Taxonomy (NCBI): domain Eukaryota; kingdom Metazoa; phylum Chordata; class Mammalia; order Rodentia; family Muridae; genus Apodemus; species Apodemus sylvaticus. The sequence continues at coordinate 101,025,113 of NC_067495.1, read as the reverse complement.
ATTGTTTTGAAGCTACCCAGTTCATGATTATTTTTTTTTTCGAGACAGGGTTTCTCTGTATAGCCCTGGCTGTCCTGGAACTCACTCTGTAGACCAGGCTGGCCTCAGAAATTCACCAGTTCATGATTTTGAAGCTACCCAGTTCATGATTTTGTTATGGCTGCCCTGGGAAATAAGCACATCCTTTCAGCAGGTCTGTGTTTGCTGGTGACAAGCCATTCAAGCAGGGAAGGAAGATGTGGTGGATTGAACTACCTTGGCTTATGTCAGGAAGGAAGAAAAAGAACAAGAAATGGTCAGGGTGATTTGATATCTCCTTCAAGGGCTCATCCCCAATTCACTAACATCTTTCCAAAAATGCCCCACTCATTGTCTGTTCCATCACCTCCCAACTGTGCATCAAACCTCAACATCTCAGTTCTGGGCTGATACTCAAACCCCAAACAGCACGCACCAAGTCACTGAGTTCTCCATAGCCTTCCCCCTTGTTGCTGCGAAACCAGTGGTGCTCCAAGGTTCAAGTGTTCAGAGCACTTAGGAAATCTCTACTGAAGGTCCACCTTAAGGATCTCTGACTCAATAGGTCTGGAGCAGAGACTGAGAATACACACTTCTAGCAAATTTCCAGCTGCTGCTGGTGGTGATTCACACTTACCCATTAGCATTTGTTTCATTTCCTGTTAGCTAGGTGCTTTTCTTTTTCAGGATGAGGCAAAACCAAAAAGATTTTTTTTTTTAAAAATGTGGATTGATGTTAACACGAAACAATTGTTGTGTATGCAAGTCAAACTTTTATTTTTAACATGAACAAATGTAATCCTGTATATCATGTAAAAGTTCACCATATAGTCAGATGGTGACATGGTTGTATGATGAACTTTAGAACAAAATCAAATTTTCTGGATTACTGAAAATTAATGCAAAGAAAAAAGCCACTTCTTCCGCTGTCCATTTCTTTCTTCTGGCCTTTGCAACTGTAGAAGGAAATAAGAGATAAGTAACACTTGTATTAGAATGCACTCCTGGCTTTCTTGCCAATTCTATGTAGTACCATTGTCTCTCAAGGAGAAACTAAAATAGTTCCCTGGTATGCTTCCCTAACAGATCCTTAGGTATTAAAGTATTCGTGAGTTTGATAGCTTCCATAATCTGATCAATTTGACCTCACGATTCTATTGCCAAGCACTTGCAAGGGCCTGGTTTTCCTTTCTCTCTGACTGCTTCTCAGAGAACAAAGCTTCTGATGGTTATATACCTACAGGTTCCCTAAACCTCCCAGTTCTTCCACTTTCATCCCTTCAAAATAAGATTTTCGTCTCTTTTTTAAAAAAAAAACATTTTAAGAAATTTAAGAATTAAAATTGAATTAAAAAATTACATTTTAAATGGAAAACGAAAGTTAGGGAAATTAAAGATGAAGGAAATTTTAAGAGATTTTGATCTATTTAAAATCACAAGTCTAGAAATTGAAAAATCCAGAAAGACAAAAAGAAAGATGAACACAGAAGATATAATGGTTGATTCCCAATTCAGTATAAACAACATCTTTTTTAAAATTTAATGTCATTTGAGATATTAAAATTAAAACTAGGCTGATAATTCACATATGAACATGTGATCTTTCTTGAGACATTTATTTTAGCTGTCTCAAGGCTCTATAAGAACAATATGTGATTTCTGTGGCCACATTTCACTTGCATGATCTTTTATTGGTCTCTACTACTGAGTCTAACAACTTCTCATCTATAGTAAGT